>NC_086378.1:59723106-60371321 GCF_036588685.1 Mytilus trossulus | reverse complement strand
TGAGAAAACAGGAAATAGAGTATTTTTCTCAATTGTACGTGTAAAATTGTTCACAGATATTTGTCACTGAACAGCACAAAACGTATAGACAAGGAATAAACCAATGCAAAATGTGTCACGTTATGCTATACAAAGTATTGATCAATCAATCAAATCATGATTCAAATGATCAAATCATGATAAGAGATCAATCAATCAAGTTTTGAGATCAAACAAGTAATGAGTCAAGTGCAGATATCGGAAAAAAACGTCCCCTTCCCATTTTACAAACTGCCTATCAATCGATTAATCAATCAATCAAACGATTAATCAATCAATGATTGATCAATCATGATCACAAACCATCAATCAACCAATCCACATATCTTTCACGTTGAGTTTATAAAACAAAATACGTTTAATTATCTGTTGACCAATCGACTTTTGCGTATTATTATGTCACCCCTTTGAAAAAGGGGGGATATATTGTTATTCTACGAATTTTTTCTTCCACACTTTTTGTCCAGCCGATTTCTCGGAGATGCCTTGACATGTATTTATAAAATTGCACCATAATGACAATCCCCATGTGCAAAGTTGCAGGAAGCATGGAATGGTTCAAGATGGCCGCCGTTACCATGGAAACGGCAAAAATGTAAAAAACCGAAAAATGGTCCAAATTACATAAAACTTTCAGAACTAATAACTCATCGATAGAAGGCGTGACATCCATCTTGAGAACTTTCAAAATGGCTACCGTTGTCATGGAAACCGTCCAAACGTGAAAAAAACGAAAATAAATCCTTAATTAATTCATAGAAAATAAACCGCTACAGATACGACCAAAAAAACCGTAAGTAGAAAACAGTAGTATAAACTGTAGAATTCATTGCAGTTGGAATTTTTAAGATAGCTGCTGTTACCATGGAGATAACGCTTAAAGTGCAGATGGGACCCATATGGTAAAAAACGTCAAAGTAACATTTTTGTACAGATTTTAACCTCATTCCCGTTAAAATTATATTGTATTGTCATCTGTCTTTGAAATTTTCAAAATGGCCGCCGTTGCCATGGAAACAGCTTAAAAAAAATAAAAAAAAAAAAAAAAAAATCGAAAATTTGAGACAAAATTCTGTGATTAAGACTATGTGCAAAGCGCTTCTAGAATATGCTAGAAGAAAACTAATACATAATTCAAAGTGCTTCTATTTTATACGAAAATCGTGCTTAAGAGAGAAAATCGCCACTGAGAGAGAGAGAAACACGAAGAGTACACATAATTGACATTTCTGCACTTGCATTAAAGTACACATCCGTTAATTGAACACCTGCAAAAATAAACACATTAGCTGAAGTCAATCGATAAGCGTGTAATTAAATTGTACAAGATAAAATACATGTATCGTGTGATACGCGAGATATTGAAGAATAAAATGAACAGTTAGTATTCCGCTCCGTCAATATATACACATGTTGTCTGTCCAAGGTCCCCTCTAAAAAGAATAGTAATGTACTAACTCCACGATAATATACTTCAGTATCACGTGACACCACCTTTCTTCTTCGCGCGTGTGTCTAATTTAAGATTTTAAAGAGTTCCCCAACTATATATAGACATCACTTTTAGTCTACGAGAAGAGAAAGGGGGGGGGGGGGGGTCAAAGGCATGTATACTATACGTGCCATGTGACTTTGGTACACTCGAACTGGTTGCTGATACTGTGACAAAGTCTAGAACGGGGGTGACATCCTCCGCTATTGCTTGCAATGGCAAATCTAGTGTTAGAATAACTCATTCGCTATTCATTTTTTCTGATGAGAAAACAGGAAATAGAGTATTTTTCTCAATTGTACGTGTAAAATTGTTCACAGATATTTGTCACTGAACAGCACAAAACGTATAGACAAGGAATAAACCAATGCAAAATGTGTCACGTTATGCTATACAAAGTATTGATCAATCAATCAAATCATGATTCAAATGATCAAATCATGATAAGAGATCAATCAATCAAGTTTTGAGATCAAACAAGTAATGAGTCAAGTGCAGATATCGGAAAAAAACGTCCCCTTCCCATTTTACAAACTGCCTATCAATCGATTAATCAATCAATCAAACGATTAATCAATCAATGATTGATCAATCATGATCACAAACCATCAATCAACCAATCCACATATCTTTCACGTTGAGTTTATAAAACAAAATACGTTTAATTATCTGTTGACCAATCGACTTTTGCGTATTATTATGTCACCCCTTTGAAAAAGGGGGGATATATTGTTATTCTACGAATTTTTTCTTCCACACTTTTTGTCCAGCCGATTTCTCGGAGATGCCTTGACATGTATTTATAAAATTGCACCATAATGACAATCCCCATGTGCAAAGTTGCAGGAAGCATGGAATGGTTCAAGATGGCCGCCGTTACCATGGAAACGGCAAAAATGTAAAAAACCGAAAAATGGTCCAAATTACATAAAACTTTCAGAACTAATAACTCATCGATAGAAGGCGTGACATCCATCTTGAGAACTTTCAAAATGGCTACCGTTGTCATGGAAACCGTCCAAACGTGAAAAAAACGAAAATAAATCCTTAATTAATTCATAGAAAATAAACCGCTACAGATACGACCAAAAAAACCGTAAGTAGAAAACAGTAGTATAAACTGTAGAATTCATTGCAGTTGGAATTTTTAAGATAGCTGCTGTTACCATGGAGATAACGCTTAAAGTGCAGATGGGACCCATATGGTAAAAAACGTCAAAGTAACATTTTTGTACAGATTTTAACCTCATTCCCGTTAAAATTATATTGTATTGTCATCTGTCTTTGAAATTTTCAAAATGGCCGCCGTTGCCATGGAAACAGCTTAAAAAAAAAAAAAAAAAAAAAAAAAAAATCGAAAATTTGAGACAAAATTCTGTGATTAAGACTATGTGCAAAGCGCTTCTAGAATATGCTAGAAGAAAACTAATACATAATTCAAAGTGCTTCTATTTTATACGAAAATCGTGCTTAAGAGAGAAAATCGCCACTGAGAGAGAGAGAAACACGAAGAGTACACATAATTGACATTTCTGCACTTGCATTAAAGTACACATCCGTTAATTGAACACCTGCAAAAATAAACACATTAGCTGAAGTCAATCGATAAGCGTGTAATTAAATTGTACAAGATAAAATACATGTATCGTGTGATACGCGAGATATTGAAGAATAAAATGAACAGTTAGTATTCCGCTCCGTCAATATATACACATGTTGTCTGTCCAAGGTCCCCTCTAAAAAGAATAGTAATGTACTAACTCCACGATAATATACTTCAGTATCACGTGACACCACCTTTCTTCTTCGCGCGTGTGTCTAATTTAAGATTTTAAAGAGTTCCCCAACTATATATAGACATCACTTTTAGTCTACGAGAAGAGAAAGGGGGGGGGGGGGTCAAAGGCATGTATACTATACGTGCCATGTGACTTTGGTACACTCGAACTGGTTGCTGATACTGTGACAAAGTCTAGAACGGGGTGACATCCTCCGCTATTGCTTGCAATGGCAAATCTAGTGTTAGAATAACTCATTCGCTATTCATTTTTTCTGATGAGAAAACAGGAAATAGAGTATTTTTCTCAATTGTACGTGTAAAATTGTTCACAGATATTTGTCACTGAACAGCACAAAACGTATAGACAAGGAATAAACCAATGCAAAATGTGTCACGTTATGCTATACAAAGTATTGATCAATCAATCAAATCATGATTCAAATGATCAAATCATGATAAGAGATCAATCAATCAAGTTTTGAGATCAAACAAGTAATGAGTCAAGTGCAGATATCGGAAAAAAACGTCCCCTTCCCATTTTACAAACTGCCTATCAATCGATTAATCAATCAATCAAACGATTAATCAATCAATGATTGATCAATCATGATCACAAACCATCAATCAACCAATCCACATATCTTTCACGTTGAGTTTATAAAACAAAATACGTTTAATTATCTGTTGACCAATCGACTTTTGCGTATTATTATGTCACCCCTTTGAAAAAGGGGGGATATATTGTTATTCTACGAATTTTTTCTTCCACACTTTTTGTCCAGCCGATTTCTCGGAGATGCCTTGACATGTATTTATAAAATTGCACCATAATGACAATCCCCATGTGCAAAGTTGCAGGAAGCATGGAATGGTTCAAGATGGCCGCCGTTACCATGGAAACGGCAAAAATGTAAAAAACCGAAAAATGGTCCAAATTACATAAAACTTTCAGAACTAATAACTCATCGATAGAAGGCGTGACATCCATCTTGAGAACTTTCAAAATGGCTACCGTTGTCATGGAAACCGTCCAAACGTGAAAAAAACGAAAATAAATCCTTAATTAATTCATAGAAAATAAACCGCTACAGATACGACCAAAAAAACCGTAAGTAGAAAACAGTAGTATAAACTGTAGAATTCATTGCAGTTGGAATTTTTAAGATAGCTGCTGTTACCATGGAGATAACGCTTAAAGTGCAGATGGGACCCATATGGTAAAAAACGTCAAAGTAACATTTTTGTACAGATTTTAACCTCATTCCCGTTAAAATTATATTGTATTGTCATCTGTCTTTGAAATTTTCAAAATGGCCGCCGTTGCCATGGAAACAGCTTAAAAAAAATAAAAAAAAAAAAAAAAAAATCGAAAATTTGAGACAAAATTCTGTGATTAAGACTATGTGCAAAGCGCTTCTAGAATATGCTAGAAGAAAACTAATACATAATTCAAAGTGCTTCTATTTTATACGAAAATCGTGCTTAAGAGAGAAAATCGCCACTGAGAGAGAGAGAAACACGAAGAGTACACATAATTGACATTTCTGCACTTGCATTAAAGTACACATCCGTTAATTGAACACCTGCAAAAATAAACACATTAGCTGAAGTCAATCGATAAGCGTGTAATTAAATTGTACAAGATAAAATACATGTATCGTGTGATACGCGAGATATTGAAGAATAAAATGAACAGTTAGTATTCCGCTCCGTCAATATATACACATGTTGTCTGTCCAAGGTCCCCTCTAAAAAGAATAGTAATGTACTAACTCCACGATAATATACTTCAGTATCACGTGACACCACCTTTCTTCTTCGCGCGTGTGTCTAATTTAAGATTTTAAAGAGTTCCCCAACTATATATAGACATCACTTTTAGTCTACGAGAAGAGAAAGGGGGGGGGGGGGTCAAAGGCATGTATACTATACGTGCCATGTGACTTTGGTACACTCGAACTGGTTGCTGATACTGTGACAAAGTCTAGAACGGGGTGACATCCTCCGCTATTGCTTGCAATGGCAAATCTAGTGTTAGAATAACTCATTCGCTATTCATTTTTTCTGATGAGAAAACAGGAAATAGAGTATTTTTCTCAATTGTACGTGTAAAATTGTTCACAGATATTTGTCACTGAACAGCACAAAACGTATAGACAAGGAATAAACCAATGCAAAATGTGTCACGTTATGCTATACAAAGTATTGATCAATCAATCAAATCATGATTCAAATGATCAAATCATGATAAGAGATCAATCAATCAAGTTTTGAGATCAAACAAGTAATGAGTCAAGTGCAGATATCGGAAAAAAACGTCCCCTTCCCATTTTACAAACTGCCTATCAATCGATTAATCAATCAATCAAACGATTAATCAATCAATGATTGATCAATCATGATCACAAACCATCAATCAACCAATCCACATATCTTTCACGTTGAGTTTATAAAACAAAATACGTTTAATTATCTGTTGACCAATCGACTTTTGCGTATTATTATGTCACCCCTTTGAAAAAGGGGGGATATATTGTTATTCTACGAATTTTTTCTTCCACACTTTTTGTCCAGCCGATTTCTCGGAGATGCCTTGACATGTATTTATAAAATTGCACCATAATGACAATCCCCATGTGCAAAGTTGCAGGAAGCATGGAATGGTTCAAGATGGCCGCCGTTACCATGGAAACGGCAAAAATGTAAAAAACCGAAAAATGGTCCAAATTACATAAAACTTTCAGAACTAATAACTCATCGATAGAAGGCGTGACATCCATCTTGAGAACTTTCAAAATGGCTACCGTTGTCATGGAAACCGTCCAAACGTGAAAAAAACGAAAATAAATCCTTAATTAATTCATAGAAAATAAACCGCTACAGATACGACCAAAAAAAACGTAAGTAGAAAACAGTAGTATAAACTGTAGAATTCATTGCAGTTGGAATTTTTAAGATAGCTGCTGTTACCATGGAGATAACGCTTAAAGTGCAGATGGGACCCATATGGTAAAAAACGTCAAAGTAACATTTTTGTACAGATTTTAACCTCATTCCCGTTAAAATTATATTGTATTGTCATCTGTCTTTGAAATTTTCAAAATGGCCGCCGTTGCCATGGAAACAGCTTAAAAAAAATAAAAAAAAAAAAAAAAAAATCGAAAATTTGAGACAAAATTCTGTGATTAAGACTATGTGCAAAGCGCTTCTAGAATATGCTAGAAGAAAACTAATACATAATTCAAAGTGCTTCTATTTTATACGAAAATCGTGCTTAAGAGAGAAAATCGCCACTGAGAGAGAGAGAAACACGAAGAGTACACATAATTGACATTTCTGCACTTGCATTAAAGTACACATCCGTTAATTGAACACCTGCAAAAATAAACACATTAGCTGAAGTCAATCGATAAGCGTGTAATTAAATTGTACAAGATAAAATACATGTATCGTGTGATACGCGAGATATTGAAGAATAAAATGAACAGTTAGTATTCCGCTCCGTCAATATATACACATGTTGTCTGTCCAAGGTCCCCTCTAAAAAGAATAGTAATGTACTAACTCCACGATAATATACTTCAGTATCACGTGACACCACCTTTCTTCTTCGCGCGTGTGTCTAATTTAAGATTTTAAAGAGTTCCCCAACTATATATAGACATCACTTTTAGTCTACGAGAAGAGAAAGGGGGGGGGGGGGGGTCAAAGGCATGTATACTATACGTGCCATGTGACTTTGGTACACTCGAACTGGTTGCTGATACTGTGACAAAGTCTAGAACGGGGTGACATCCTCCGCTATTGCTTGCAATGGCAAATCTAGTGTTAGAATAACTCATTCGCTATTCATTTTTTCTGATGAGAAAACAGGAAATAGAGTATTTTTCTCAATTGTACGTGTAAAATTGTTCACAGATATTTGTCACTGAACAGCACAAAACGTATAGACAAGGAATAAACCAATGCAAAATGTGTCACGTTATGCTATACAAAGTATTGATCAATCAATCAAATCATGATTCAAATGATCAAATCATGATAAGAGATCAATCAATCAAGTTTTGAGATCAAACAAGTAATGAGTCAAGTGCAGATATCGGAAAAAAACGTCCCCTTCCCATTTTACAAACTGCCTATCAATCGATTAATCAATCAATCAAACGATTAATCAATCAATGATTGATCAATCATGATCACAAACCATCAATCAACCAATCCACATATCTTTCACGTTGAGTTTATAAAACAAAATACGTTTAATTATCTGTTGACCAATCGACTTTTGCGTATTATTATGTCACCCCTTTGAAAAAGGGGGGATATATTGTTATTCTACGAATTTTTTCTTCCACACTTTTTGTCCAGCCGATTTCTCGGAGATGCCTTGACATGTATTTATAAAATTGCACCATAATGACAATCCCCATGTGCAAAGTTGCAGGAAGCATGGAATGGTTCAAGATGGCCGCCGTTACCATGGAAACGGCAAAAATGTAAAAAACCGAAAAATGGTCCAAATTACATAAAACTTTCAGAACTAATAACTCATCGATAGAAGGCGTGACATCCATCTTGAGAACTTTCAAAATGGCTACCGTTGTCATGGAAACCGTCCAAACGTGAAAAAAACGAAAATAAATCCTTAATTAATTCATAGAAAATAAACCGCTACAGATACGACCAAAAAAACCGTAAGTAGAAAACAGTAGTATAAACTGTAGAATTCATTGCAGTTGGAATTTTTAAGATAGCTGCTGTTACCATGGAGATAACGCTTAAAGTGCAGATGGGACCCATATGGTAAAAAACGTCAAAGTAACATTTTTGTACAGATTTTAACCTCATTCCCGTTAAAATTATATTGTATTGTCATCTGTCTTTGAAATTTTCAAAATGGCCGCCGTTGCCATGGAAACAGCTTAAAAAAAATAAAAAAAAAAAAAAAAAAATCGAAAATTTGAGACAAAATTCTGTGATTAAGACTATGTGCAAAGCGCTTCTAGAATATGCTAGAAGAAAACTAATACATAATTCAAAGTGCTTCTATTTTATACGAAAATCGTGCTTAAGAGAGAAAATCGCCACTGAGAGAGAGAGAAACACGAAGAGTACACATAATTGACATTTCTGCACTTGCATTAAAGTACACATCCGTTAATTGAACACCTGCAAAAATAAACACATTAGCTGAAGTCAATCGATAAGCGTGTAATTAAATTGTACAAGATAAAATACATGTATCGTGTGATACGCGAGATATTGAAGAATAAAATGAACAGTTAGTATTCCGCTCCGTCAATATATACACATGTTGTCTGTCCAAGGTCCCCTCTAAAAAGAATAGTAATGTACTAACTCCACGATAATATACTTCAGTATCACGTGACACCACCTTTCTTCTTCGCGCGTGTGTCTAATTTAAGATTTTAAAGAGTTCCCCAACTATATATAGACATCACTTTTAGTCTACGAGAAGAGAAAGGGGGGGGGGGGGGTCAAAGGCATGTATACTATACGTGCCATGTGACTTTGGTACACTCGAACTGGTTGCTGATACTGTGACAAAGTCTAGAACGGGGTGACATCCTCCGCTATTGCTTGCAATGGCAAATCTAGTGTTAGAATAACTCATTCGCTATTCATTTTTTCTGATGAGAAAACAGGAAATAGAGTATTTTTCTCAATTGTACGTGTAAAATTGTTCACAGATATTTGTCACTGAACAGCACAAAACGTATAGACAAGGAATAAACCAATGCAAAATGTGTCACGTTATGCTATACAAAGTATTGATCAATCAATCAAATCATGATTCAAATGATCAAATCATGATAAGAGATCAATCAATCAAGTTTTGAGATCAAACAAGTAATGAGTCAAGTGCAGATATCGGAAAAAAACGTCCCCTTCCCATTTTACAAACTGCCTATCAATCGATTAATCAATCAATCAAACGATTAATCAATCAATGATTGATCAATCATGATCACAAACCATCAATCAACCAATCCACATATCTTTCACGTTGAGTTTATAAAACAAAATACGTTTAATTATCTGTTGACCAATCGACTTTTGCGTATTATTATGTCACCCCTTTGAAAAAGGGGGGATATATTGTTATTCTACGAATTTTTTCTTCCACACTTTTTGTCCAGCCGATTTCTCGGAGATGCCTTGACATGTATTTATAAAATTGCACCATAATGACAATCCCCATGTGCAAAGTTGCAGGAAGCATGGAATGGTTCAAGATGGCCGCCGTTACCATGGAAACGGCAAAAATGTAAAAAACCGAAAAATGGTCCAAATTACATAAAACTTTCAGAACTAATAACTCATCGATAGAAGGCGTGACATCCATCTTGAGAACTTTCAAAATGGCTACCGTTGTCATGGAAACCGTCCAAACGTGAAAAAAACGAAAATAAATCCTTAATTAATTCATAGAAAATAAACCGCTACAGATACGACCAAAAAAACCGTAAGTAGAAAACAGTAGTATAAACTGTAGAATTCATTGCAGTTGGAATTTTTAAGATAGCTGCTGTTACCATGGAGATAACGCTTAAAGTGCAGATGGGACCCATATGGTAAAAAACGTCAAAGTAACATTTTTGTACAGATTTTAACCTCATTCCCGTTAAAATTATATTGTATTGTCATCTGTCTTTGAAATTTTCAAAATGGCCGCCGTTGCCATGGAAACAGCTTAAAAAAAATAAAAAAAAAAAAAAAAAAATCGAAAATTTGAGACAAAATTCTGTGATTAAGACTATGTGCAAAGCGCTTCTAGAATATGCTAGAAGAAAACTAATACATAATTCAAAGTGCTTCTATTTTATACGAAAATCGTGCTTAAGAGAGAAAATCGCCACTGAGAGAGAGAGAAACACGAAGAGTACACATAATTGACATTTCTGCACTTGCATTAAAGTACACATCCGTTAATTGAACACCTGCAAAAATAAACACATTAGCTGAAGTCAATCGATAAGCGTGTAATTAAATTGTACAAGATAAAATACATGTATCGTGTGATACGCGAGATATTGAAGAATAAAATGAACAGTTAGTATTCCGCTCCGTCAATATATACACATGTTGTCTGTCCAAGGTCCCCTCTAAAAAGAATAGTAATGTACTAACTCCACGATAATATACTTCAGTATCACGTGACACCACCTTTCTTCTTCGCGCGTGTGTCTAATTTAAGATTTTAAAGAGTTCCCCAACTATATATAGACATCACTTTTAGTCTACGAGAAGAGAAAGGGGGGGGGGGGGGGGGGTCAAAGGCATGTATACTATACGTGCCATGTGACTTTGGTACACTCGAACTGGTTGCTGATACTGTGACAAAGTCTAGAACGGGGTGACATCCTCCGCTATTGCTTGCAATGGCAAATCTAGTGTTAGAATAACTCATTCGCTATTCATTTTTTCTGATGAGAAAACAGGAAATAGAGTATTTTTCTCAATTGTACGTGTAAAATTGTTCACAGATATTTGTCACTGAACAGCACAAAACGTATAGACAAGGAATAAACCAATGCAAAATGTGTCACGTTATGCTATACAAAGTATTGATCAATCAATCAAATCATGATTCAAATGATCAAATCATGATAAGAGATCAATCAATCAAGTTTTGAGATCAAACAAGTAATGAGTCAAGTGCAGATATCGGAAAAAAACGTCCCCTTCCCATTTTACAAACTGCCTATCAATCGATTAATCAATCAATCAAACGATTAATCAATCAATGATTGATCAATCATGATCACAAACCATCAATCAACCAATCCACATATCTTTCACGTTGAGTTTATAAAACAAAATACGTTTAATTATCTGTTGACCAATCGACTTTTGCGTATTATTATGTCACCCCTTTGAAAAAGGGGGGATATATTGTTATTCTACGAATTTTTTCTTCCACACTTTTTGTCCAGCCGATTTCTCGGAGATGCCTTGACATGTATTTATAAAATTGCACCATAATGACAATCCCCATGTGCAAAGTTGCAGGAAGCATGGAATGGTTCAAGATGGCCGCCGTTACCATGGAAACGGCAAAAATGTAAAAAACCGAAAAATGGTCCAAATTACATAAAACTTTCAGAACTAATAACTCATCGATAGAAGGCGTGACATCCATCTTGAGAACTTTCAAAATGGCTACCGTTGTCATGGAAACCGTCCAAACGTGAAAAAAACGAAAATAAATCCTTAATTAATTCATAGAAAATAAACCGCTACAGATACGACCAAAAAAACCGTAAGTAGAAAACAGTAGTATAAACTGTAGAATTCATTGCAGTTGGAATTTTTAAGATAGCTGCTGTTACCATGGAGATAACGCTTAAAGTGCAGATGGGACCCATATGGTAAAAAACGTCAAAGTAACATTTTTGTACAGATTTTAACCTCATTCCCGTTAAAATTATATTGTATTGTCATCTGTCTTTGAAATTTTCAAAATGGCCGCCGTTGCCATGGAAACAGCTTAAAAAAAATAAAAAAAAATAAAAAAAAATCGAAAATTTGAGACAAAATTCTGTGATTAAGACTATGTGCAAAGCGCTTCTAGAATATGCTAGAAGAAAACTAATACATAATTCAAAGTGCTTCTATTTTATACGAAAATCGTGCTTAAGAGAGAAAATCGCCACTGAGAGAGAGAGAAACACGAAGAGTACACATAATTGACATTTCTGCACTTGCATTAAAGTACACATCCGTTAATTGAACACCTGCAAAAATAAACACATTAGCTGAAGTCAATCGATAAGCGTGTAATTAAATTGTACAAGATAAAATACATGTATCGTGTGATACGCGAGATATTGAAGAATAAAATGAACAGTTAGTATTCCGCTCCGTCAATATATACACATGTTGTCTGTCCAAGGTCCCCTCTAAAAAGAATAGTAATGTACTAACTCCACGATAATATACTTCAGTATCACGTGACACCACCTTTCTTCTTCGCGCGTGTGTCTAATTTAAGATTTTAAAGAGTTCCCCAACTATATATAGACATCACTTTTAGTCTACGAGAAGAGAAAGGGGGGGGGGGGGGGTCAAAGGCATGTATACTATACGTGCCATGTGACTTTGGTACACTCGAACTGGTTGCTGATACTGTGACAAAGTCTAGAACGGGGTGACATCCTCCGCTATTGCTTGCAATGGCAAATCTAGTGTTAGAATAACTCATTCGCTATTCATTTTTTCTGATGAGAAAACAGGAAATAGAGTATTTTTCTCAATTGTACGTGTAAAATTGTTCACAGATATTTGTCACTGAACAGCACAAAACGTATAGACAAGGAATAAACCAATGCAAAATGTGTCACGTTATGCTATACAAAGTATTGATCAATCAATCAAATCATGATTCAAATGATCAAATCATGATAAGAGATCAATCAATCAAGTTTTGAGATCAAACAAGTAATGAGTCAAGTGCAGATATCGGAAAAAAACGTCCCCTTCCCATTTTACAAACTGCCTATCAATCGATTAATCAATCAATCAAACGATTAATCAATCAATGATTGATCAATCATGATCACAAACCATCAATCAACCAATCCACATATCTTTCACGTTGAGTTTATAAAACAAAATACGTTTAATTATCTGTTGACCAATCGACTTTTGCGTATTATTATGTCACCCCTTTGAAAAAGGGGGGATATATTGTTATTCTACGAATTTTTTCTTCCACACTTTTTGTCCAGCCGATTTCTCGGAGATGCCTTGACATGTATTTATAAAATTGCACCATAATGACAATCCCCATGTGCAAAGTTGCAGGAAGCATGGAATGGTTCAAGATGGCCGCCGTTACCATGGAAACGGCAAAAATGTAAAAAACCGAAAAATGGTCCAAATTACATAAAACTTTCAGAACTAATAACTCATCGATAGAAGGCGTGACATCCATCTTGAGAACTTTCAAAATGGCTACCGTTGTCATGGAAACCGTCCAAACGTGAAAAAAACGAAAATAAATCCTTAATTAATTCATAGAAAATAAACCGCTACAGATACGACCAAAAAAACCGTAAGTAGAAAACAGTAGTATAAACTGTAGAATTCATTGCAGTTGGAATTTTTAAGATAGCTGCTGTTACCATGGAGATAACGCTTAAAGTGCAGATGGGACCCATATGGTAAAAAACGTCAAAGTAACATTTTTGTACAGATTTTAACCTCATTCCCGTTAAAATTATATTGTATTGTCATCTGTCTTTGAAATTTTCAAAATGGCCGCCGTTGCCATGGAAACAGCTTAAAAAAAATAAAAAAAAAAAAAAAAAAATCGAAAATTTGAGACAAAATTCTGTGATTAAGACTATGTGCAAAGCGCTTCTAGAATATGCTAGAAGAAAACTAATACATAATTCAAAGTGCTTCTATTTTATACGAAAATCGTGCTTAAGAGAGAAAATCGCCACTGAGAGAGAGAGAAACACGAAGAGTACACATAATTGACATTTCTGCACTTGCATTAAAGTACACATCCGTTAATTGAACACCTGCAAAAATAAACACATTAGCTGAAGTCAATCGATAAGCGTGTAATTAAATTGTACAAGATAAAATACATGTATCGTGTGATACGCGAGATATTGAAGAATAAAATGAACAGTTAGTATTCCGCTCCGTCAATATATACACATGTTGTCTGTCCAAGGTCCCCTCTAAAAAGAATAGTAATGTACTAACTCCACGATAATATACTTCAGTATCACGTGACACCACCTTTCTTCTTCGCGCGTGTGTCTAATTTAAGATTTTAAAGAGTTCCCCAACTATATATAGACATCACTTTTAGTCTACGAGAAGAGAAAGGGGGGGGGGGGGGGGGTCAAAGGCATGTATACTATACGTGCCATGTGACTTTGGTACACTCGAACTGGTTGCTGATACTGTGACAAAGTCTAGAACGGGGTGACATCCTCCGCTATTGCTTGCAATGGCAAATCTAGTGTTAGAATAACTCATTCGCTATTCATTTTTTCTGATGAGAAAACAGGAAATAGAGTATTTTTCTCAATTGTACGTGTAAAATTGTTCACAGATATTTGTCACTGAACAGCACAAAACGTATAGACAAGGAATAAACCAATGCAAAATGTGTCACGTTATGCTATACAAAGTATTGATCAATCAATCAAATCATGATTCAAATGATCAAATCATGATAAGAGATCAATCAATCAAGTTTTGAGATCAAACAAGTAATGAGTCAAGTGCAGATATCGGAAAAAAACGTCCCCTTCCCATTTTACAAACTGCCTATCAATCGATTAATCAATCAATCAAACGATTAATCAATCAATGATTGATCAATCATGATCACAAACCATCAATCAACCAATCCACATATCTTTCACGTTGAGTTTATAAAACAAAATACGTTTAATTATCTGTTGACCAATCGACTTTTGCGTATTATTATGTCACCCCTTTGAAAAAGGGGGGATATATTGTTATTCTACGAATTTTTTCTTCCACACTTTTTGTCCAGCCGATTTCTCGGAGATGCCTTGACATGTATTTATAAAATTGCACCATAATGACAATCCCCATGTGCAAAGTTGCAGGAAGCATGGAATGGTTCAAGATGGCCGCCGTTACCATGGAAACGGCAAAAATGTAAAAAACCGAAAAATGGTCCAAATTACATAAAACTTTCAGAACTAATAACTCATCGATAGAAGGCGTGACATCCATCTTGAGAACTTTCAAAATGGCTACCGTTGTCATGGAAACCGTCCAAACGTGAAAAAAACGAAAATAAATCCTTAATTAATTCATAGAAAATAAACCGCTACAGATACGACCAAAAAAACCGTAAGTAGAAAACAGTAGTATAAACTGTAGAATTCATTGCAGTTGGAATTTTTAAGATAGCTGCTGTTACCATGGAGATAACGCTTAAAGTGCAGATGGGACCCATATGGTAAAAAACGTCAAAGTAACATTTTTGTACAGATTTTAACCTCATTCCCGTTAAAATTATATTGTATTGTCATCTGTCTTTGAAATTTTCAAAATGGCCGCCGTTGCCATGGAAACAGCTTAAAAAAAAAAAAAAAAAAAAAAAAAAAATCGAAAATTTGAGACAAAATTCTGTGATTAAGACTATGTGCAAAGCGCTTCTAGAATATGCTAGAAGAAAACTAATACATAATTCAAAGTGCTTCTATTTTATACGAAAATCGTGCTTAAGAGAGAAAATCGCCACTGAGAGAGAGAGAAACACGAAGAGTACACATAATTGACATTTCTGCACTTGCATTAAAGTACACATCCGTTAATTGAACACCTGCAAAAATAAACACATTAGCTGAAGTCAATCGATAAGCGTGTAATTAAATTGTACAAGATAAAATACATGTATCGTGTGATACGCGAGATATTGAAGAATAAAATGAACAGTTAGTATTCCGCTCCGTCAATATATACACATGTTGTCTGTCCAAGGTCCCCTCTAAAAAGAATAGTAATGTACTAACTCCACGATAATATACTTCAGTATCACGTGACACCACCTTTCTTCTTCGCGCGTGTGTCTAATTTAAGATTTTAAAGAGTTCCCCAACTATATATAGACATCACTTTTAGTCTACGAGAAGAGAAAGGGGGGGGGGGGGGGTCAAAGGCATGTATACTATACGTGCCATGTGACTTTGGTACACTCGAACTGGTTGCTGATACTGTGACAAAGTCTAGAACGGGGTGACATCCTCCGCTATTGCTTGCAATGGCAAATCTAGTGTTAGAATAACTCATTCGCTATTCATTTTTTCTGATGAGAAAACAGGAAATAGAGTATTTTTCTCAATTGTACGTGTAAAATTGTTCACAGATATTTGTCACTGAACAGCACAAAACGTATAGACAAGGAATAAACCAATGCAAAATGTGTCACGTTATGCTATACAAAGTATTGATCAATCAATCAAATCATGATTCAAATGATCAAATCATGATAAGAGATCAATCAATCAAGTTTTGAGATCAAACAAGTAATGAGTCAAGTGCAGATATCGGAAAAAAACGTCCCCTTCCCATTTTACAAACTGCCTATCAATCGATTAATCAATCAATCAAACGATTAATCAATCAATGATTGATCAATCATGATCACAAACCATCAATCAACCAATCCACATATCTTTCACGTTGAGTTTATAAAACAAAATACGTTTAATTATCTGTTGACCAATCGACTTTTGCGTATTATTATGTCACCCTGAAAAAGGGGGGATATATTGTTATTCTACGAATTTTTTCTTCCACACTTTTTGTCCAGCCGATTTCTCGGAGATGCCTTGACATGTATTTATAAAATTGCACCATAATGACAATCCCCATGTGCAAAGTTGCAGGAAGCATGGAATGGTTCAAGATGGCCGCCGTTACCATGGAAACGGCAAAAATGTAAAAAACCGAAAAATGGTCCAAATTACATAAAACTTTCAGAACTAATAACTCATCGATAGAAGGCGTGACATCCATCTTGAGAACTTTCAAAATGGCTACCGTTGTCATGGAAACCGTCCAAACGTGAAAAAAACGAAAATAAATCCTTAATTAATTCATAGAAAATAAACCGCTACAGATACGACCAAAAAAACCGTAAGTAGAAAACAGTAGTATAAACTGTAGAATTCATTGCAGTTGGAATTTTTAAGATAGCTGCTGTTACCATGGAGATAACGCTTAAAGTGCAGATGGGACCCATATGGTAAAAAACGTCAAAGTAACATTTTTGTACAGATTTTAACCTCATTCCCGTTAAAATTATATTGTATTGTCATCTGTCTTTGAAATTTTCAAAATGGCCGCCGTTGCCATGGAAACAGCTTAAAAAAAAAAAAAAAAAAAAAAAAAAATCGAAAATTTGAGACAAACTTCTGTGATTAAGACTATGTGCAAAGCGCTTCTAGAATATGCTAGAAGAAAACTAATACATAATTCAAAGTGCTTCTATTTTATACGAAAATCGTGCTTAAGAGAGAAAATCGCCACTGAGAGAGAGAGAAACACGAAGAGTACACATAATTGACATTTCTGCACTTGCATTAAAGTACACATCCGTTAATTGAACACCTGCAAAAATAAACACATTAGCTGAAGTCAATCGATAAGCGTGTAATTAAATTGTACAAGATAAAATACATGTATCGTGTGATACGCGAGATATTGAAGAATAAAATGAACAGTTAGTATTCCGCTCCGTCAATATATACACATGTTGTCTGTCCAAGGTCCCCTCTAAAAAGAATAGTAATGTACTAACTCCACGATAATATACTTCAGTATCACGTGACACCACCTTTCTTCTTCGCGCGTGTGTCTAATTTAAGATTTTAAAGAGTTCCCCAACTATATATAGACATCACTTTTAGTCTACGAGAAGAGAAAGGGGGGGGGGGGGTCAAAGGCATGTATACTATACGTGCCATGTGACTTTGGTACACTCGAACTGGTTGCTGATACTGTGACAAAGTCTAGAACGGGGTGACATCCTCCGCTATTGCTTGCAATGGCAAATCTAGTGTTAGAATAACTCATTCGCTATTCATTTTTTCTGATGAGAAAACAGGAAATAGAGTATTTTTCTCAATTGTACGTGTAAAATTGTTCACAGATATTTGTCACTGAACAGCACAAAACGTATAGACAAGGAATAAACCAATGCAAAATGTGTCACGTTATGCTATACAAAGTATTGATCAATCAATCAAATCATGATTCAAATGATCAAATCATGATAAGAGATCAATCAATCAAGTTTTGAGATCAAACAAGTAATGAGTCAAGTGCAGATATCGGAAAAAAACGTCCCCTTCCCATTTTACAAACTGCCTATCAATCGATTAATCAATCAATCAAACGATTAATCAATCAATGATTGATCAATCATGATCACAAACCATCAATCAACCAATCCACATATCTTTCACGTTGAGTTTATAAAACAAAATACGTTTAATTATCTGTTGACCAATCGACTTTTGCGTATTATTATGTCACCCCTTTGAAAAAGGGGGGATATATTGTTATTCTACGAATTTTTTCTTCCGCACTTTTTGTCCAGCCGATTTCTCGGAGATGCCTTGACATGTATTTATAAAATTGCACCATAATGACAATCCCCATGTGCAAAGTTGCAGGAAGCATGGAATGGTTCAAGATGGCCGCCGTTACCATGGAAACGGCAAAAATGTAAAAAACCGAAAAATGGTCCAAATTACATAAAACTTTCAGAACTAATAACTCATCGATAGAAGGCGTGACATCCATCTTGAGAACTTTCAAAATGGCTACCGTTGTCATGGAAACCGTCCAAACGTGAAAAAAACGAAAATAAATCCTTAATTAATTCATAGAAAATAAACCGCTACAGATACGACCAAAAAAACCGTAAGTAGAAAACAGTAGTATAAACTGTAGAATTCATTGCAGTTGGAATTTTTAAGATAGCTGCTGTTACCATGGAGATAACGCTTAAAGTGCAGATGGGACCCATATGGTAAAAAACGTCAAAGTAACATTTTTGTACAGATTTTAACCTCATTCCCGTTAAAATTATATTGTATTGTCATCTGTCTTTGAAATTTTCAAAATGGCCGCCGTTGCCATGGAAACAGCTTAAAAAAAAAAAAAAAAAAAAAAAAAAAATCGAAAATTTGAGACAAAATTCTGTGATTAAGACTATGTGCAAAGCGCTTCTAGAATATGCTAGAAGAAAACTAATACATAATTCAAAGTGCTTCTATTTTATACGAAAATCGTGCTTAAGAGAGAAAATCGCCACTGAGAGAGAGAGAAACACGAAGAGTACACATAATTGACATTTCTGCACTTGCATTAAAGTACACATCCGTTAATTGAACACCTGCAAAAATAAACACATTAGCTGAAGTCAATCGATAAGCGTGTAATTAAATTGTACAAGATAAAATACATGTATCGTGTGATACGCGAGATATTGAAGAATAAAATGAACAGTTAGTATTCCGCTCCGTCAATATATACACATGTTGTCTGTCCAAGGTCCCCTCTAAAAAGAATAGTAATGTACTAACTCCACGATAATATACTTCAGTATCACGTGACACCACCTTTCTTCTTCGCGCGTGTGTCTAATTTAAGATTTTAAAGAGTTCCCCAACTATATATAGACATCACTTTTAGTCTACGAGAAGAGAAAGGGGGGGGGGGGTCAAAGGCATGTATACTATACGTGCCATGTGACTTTGGTACACTCGAACTGGTTGCTGATACTGTGACAAAGTCTAGAACGGGGTGACATCCTCCGCTATTGCTTGCAATGGCAAATCTAGTGTTAGAATAACTCATTCGCTATTCATTTTTTCTGATGAGAAAACAGGAAATAGAGTATTTTTCTCAATTGTACGTGTAAAATTGTTCACAGATATTTGTCACTGAACAGCACAAAACGTATAGACAAGGAATAAACCAATGCAAAATGTGTCACGTTATGCTATACAAAGTATTGATCAATCAATCAAATCATGATTCAAATGATCAAATCATGATAAGAGATCAATCAATCAAGTTTTGAGATCAAACAAGTAATGAGTCAAGTGCAGATATCGGAAAAAAACGTCCCCTTCCCATTTTACAAACTGCCTATCAATCGATTAATCAATCAATCAAACGATTAATCAATCAATGATTGATCAATCATGATCACAAACCATCAATCAACCAATCCACATATCTTTCACGTTGAGTTTATAAAACAAAATACGTTTAATTATCTGTTGACCAATCGACTTTTGCGTATTATTATGTCACCCTGAAAAAGGGGGGATATATTGTTATTCTACGAATTTTTTCTTCCACACTTTTTGTCCAGCCGATTTCTCGGAGATGCCTTGACATGTATTTATAAAATTGCACCATAA
The DNA here is from genome assembly GCF_036588685.1 of Mytilus trossulus. Taxonomy (NCBI): domain Eukaryota; kingdom Metazoa; phylum Mollusca; class Bivalvia; order Mytilida; family Mytilidae; genus Mytilus; species Mytilus trossulus. The sequence goes on along the minus strand of NC_086378.1, from coordinate 60,351,043 downwards.
TGACAATCCCCATGTGCAAAGTTGCAGGAAGCATGGAATGGTTCAAGATGGCCGCCGTTACCATGGAAACGGCAAAAATGTAAAAAACCGAAAAATGGTCCAAATTACATAAAACTTTCAGAACTAATAACTCATCGATAGAAGGCGTGACATCCATCTTGAGAACTTTCAAAATGGCTACCGTTGTCATGGAAACCGTCCAAACGTGAAAAAAACGAAAATAAATCCTTAATTAATTCATAGAAAATAAACCGCTACAGATACGACCAAAAAAACCGTAAGTAGAAAACAGTAGTATAAACTGTAGAATTCATTGCAGTTGGAATTTTTAAGATAGCTGCTGTTACCATGGAGATAACGCTTAAAGTGCAGATGGGACCCATATGGTAAAAAACGTCAAAGTAACATTTTTGTACAGATTTTAACCTCATTCCCGTTAAAATTATATTGTATTGTCATCTGTCTTTGAAATTTTCAAAATGGCCGCCGTTGCCATGGAAACAGCTTAAAAAAAAAAAAAAAAAAAAAAAAAAATCGAAAATTTGAGACAAACTTCTGTGATTAAGACTATGTGCAAAGCGCTTCTAGAATATGCTAGAAGAAAACTAATACATAATTCAAAGTGCTTCTATTTTATACGAAAATCGTGCTTAAGAGAGAAAATCGCCACTGAGAGAGAGAGAAACACGAAGAGTACACATAATTGACATTTCTGCACTTGCATTAAAGTACACATCCGTTAATTGAACACCTGCAAAAATAAACACATTAGCTGAAGTCAATCGATAAGCGTGTAATTAAATTGTACAAGATAAAATACATGTATCGTGTGATACGCGAGATATTGAAGAATAAAATGAACAGTTAGTATTCCGCTCCGTCAATATATACACATGTTGTCTGTCCAAGGTCCCCTCTAAAAAGAATAGTAATGTACTAACTCCACGATAATATACTTCAGTATCACGTGACACCACCTTTCTTCTTCGCGCGTGTGTCTAATTTAAGATTTTAAAGAGTTCCCCAACTATATATAGACATCACTTTTAGTCTACGAGAAGAGAAAGGGGGGGGGGGGGGTCAAAGGCATGTATACTATACGTGCCATGTGACTTTGGTACACTCGAACTGGTTGCTGATACTGTGACAAAGTCTAGAACGGGGTGACATCCTCCGCTATTGCTTGCAATGGCAAATCTAGTGTTAGAATAACTCATTCGCTATTCATTTTTTCTGATGAGAAAACAGGAAATAGAGTATTTTTCTCAATTGTACGTGTAAAATTGTTCACAGATATTTGTCACTGAACAGCACAAAACGTATAGACAAGGAATAAACCAATGCAAAATGTGTCACGTTATGCTATACAAAGTATTGATCAATCAATCAAATCATGATTCAAATGATCAAATCATGATAAGAGATCAATCAATCAAGTTTTGAGATCAAACAAGTAATGAGTCAAGTGCAGATATCGGAAAAAAACGTCCCCTTCCCATTTTACAAACTGCCTATCAATCGATTAATCAATCAATCAAACGATTAATCAATCAATGATTGATCAATCATGATCACAAACCATCAATCAACCAATCCACATATCTTTCACGTTGAGTTTATAAAACAAAATACGTTTAATTATCTGTTGACCAATCGACTTTTGCGTATTATTATGTCACCCCTTTGAAAAAGGGGGGATATATTGTTATTCTACGAATTTTTTCTTCCGCACTTTTTGTCCAGCCGATTTCTCGGAGATGCCTTGACATGTATTTATAAAATTGCACCATAATGACAATCCCCATGTGCAAAGTTGCAGGAAGCATGGAATGGTTCAAGATGGCCGCCGTTACCATGGAAACGGCAAAAATGTAAAAAACCGAAAAATGGTCCAAATTACATAAAACTTTCAGAACTAATAACTCATCGATAGAAGGCGTGACATCCATCTTGAGAACTTTCAAAATGGCTACCGTTGTCATGGAAACCGTCCAAACGTGAAAAAAACGAAAATAAATCCTTAATTAATTCATAGAAAATAAACCGCTACAGATACGACCAAAAAAACCGTAAGTAGAAAACAGTAGTATAAACTGTAGAATTCATTGCAGTTGGAATTTTTAAGATAGCTGCTGTTACCATGGAGATAACGCTTAAAGTGCAGATGGGACCCATATGGTAAAAAACGTCAAAGTAACATTTTTGTACAGATTTTAACCTCATTCCCGTTAAAATTATATTGTATTGTCATCTGTCTTTGAAATTTTCAAAATGGCCGCCGTTGCCATGGAAACAGCTTAAAAAAAAAAAAAAAAAAAAAAAAAAAATCGAAAATTTGAGACAAAATTCTGTGATTAAGACTATGTGCAAAGCGCTTCTAGAATATGCTAGAAGAAAACTAATACATAATTCAAAGTGCTTCTATTTTATACGAAAATCGTGCTTAAGAGAGAAAATCGCCACTGAGAGAGAGAGAAACACGAAGAGTACACATAATTGACATTTCTGCACTTGCATTAAAGTACACATCCGTTAATTGAACACCTGCAAAAATAAACACATTAGCTGAAGTCAATCGATAAGCGTGTAATTAAATTGTACAAGATAAAATACATGTATCGTGTGATACGCGAGATATTGAAGAATAAAATGAACAGTTAGTATTCCGCTCCGTCAATATATACACATGTTGTCTGTCCAAGGTCCCCTCTAAAAAGAATAGTAATGTACTAACTCCACGATAATATACTTCAGTATCACGTGACACCACCTTTCTTCTTCGCGCGTGTGTCTAATTTAAGATTTTAAAGAGTTCCCCAACTATATATAGACATCACTTTTAGTCTACGAGAAGAGAAAGGGGGGGGGGGGGGGGTCAAAGGCATGTATACTATACGTGCCATGTGACTTTGGTACACTCGAACTGGTTGCTGATACTGTGACAAAGTCTAGAACGGGGTGACATCCTCCGCTATTGCTTGCAATGGCAAATCTAGTGTTAGAATAACTCATTCGCTATTCATTTTTTCTGATGAGAAAACAGGAAATAGAGTATTTTTCTCAATTGTACGTGTAAAATTGTTCACAGATATTTGTCACTGAACAGCACAAAACGTATAGACAAGGAATAAACCAATGCAAAATGTGTCACGTTATGCTATACAAAGTATTGATCAATCAATCAAATCATGATTCAAATGATCAAATCATGATAAGAGATCAATCAATCAAGTTTTGAGATCAAACAAGTAATGAGTCAAGTGCAGATATCGGAAAAAAACGTCCCCTTCCCATTTTACAAACTGCCTATCAATCGATTAATCAATCAATCAAACGATTAATCAATCAATGATTGATCAATCATGATCACAAACCATCAATCAACCAATCCACATATCTTTCACGTTGAGTTTATAAAACAAAATACGTTTAATTATCTGTTGACCAATCGACTTTTGCGTATTATTATGTCACCCCTTTGAAAAAGGGGGGATATATTGTTATTCTACGAATTTTTTCTTCCGCACTTTTTGTCCAGCCGATTTCTCGGAGATGCCTTGACATGTATTTATAAAATTGCACCATAATGACAATCCCCATGTGCAAAGTTGCAGGAAGCATGGAATGGTTCAAGATGGCCGCCGTTACCATGGAAACGGCAAAAATGTAAAAAACCGAAAAATGGTCCAAATTACATAAAACTTTCAGAACTAATAACTCATCGATAGAAGGCGTGACATCCATCTTGAGAACTTTCAAAATGGCTACCGTTGTCATGGAAACCGTCCAAACGTGAAAAAAACGAAAATAAATCCTTAATTAATTCATAGAAAATAAACCGCTACAGATACGACCAAAAAAACCGTAAGTAGAAAACAGTAGTATAAACTGTAGAATTCATTGCAGTTGGAATTTTTAAGATAGCTGCTGTTACCATGGAGATAACGCTTAAAGTGCAGATGGGACCCATATGGTAAAAAACGTCAAAGTAACATTTTTGTACAGATTTTAACCTCATTCCCGTTAAAATTATATTGTATTGTCATCTGTCTTTGAAATTTTCAAAATGGCCGCCGTTGCCATGGAAACAGCTTAAAAAAAAAAAAAAAAAAAAAAAAAAAATCGAAAATTTGAGACAAAATTCTGTGATTAAGACTATGTGCAAAGCGCTTCTAGAATATGCTAGAAGAAAACTAATACATAATTCAAAGTGCTTCTATTTTATACGAAAATCGTGCTTAAGAGAGAAAATCGCCACTGAGAGAGAGAGAAACACGAAGAGTACACATAATTGACATTTCTGCACTTGCATTAAAGTACACATCCGTTAATTGAACACCTGCAAAAATAAACACATTAGCTGAAGTCAATCGATAAGCGTGTAATTAAATTGTACAAGATAAAATACATGTATCGTGTGATACGCGAGATATTGAAGAATAAAATGAACAGTTAGTATTCCGCTCCGTCAATATATACACATGTTGTCTGTCCAAGGTCCCCTCTAAAAAGAATAGTAATGTACTAACTCCACGATAATATACTTCAGTATCACGTGACACCACCTTTCTTCTTCGCGCGTGTGTCTAATTTAAGATTTTAAAGAGTTCCCCAACTATATATAGACATCACTTTTAGTCTACGAGAAGAGAAAGGGGGGGGGGGGGGGTCAAAGGCATGTATACTATACGTGCCATGTGACTTTGGTACACTCGAACTGGTTGCTGATACTGTGACAAAGTCTAGAACGGGGTGACATCCTCCGCTATTGCTTGCAATGGCAAATCTAGTGTTAGAATAACTCATTCGCTATTCATTTTTTCTGATGAGAAAACAGGAAATAGAGTATTTTTCTCAATTGTACGTGTAAAATTGTTCACAGATATTTGTCACTGAACAGCACAAAACGTATAGACAAGGAATAAACCAATGCAAAATGTGTCACGTTATGCTATACAAAGTATTGATCAATCAATCAAATCATGATTCAAATGATCAAATCATGATAAGAGATCAATCAATCAAGTTTTGAGATCAAACAAGTAATGAGTCAAGTGCAGATATCGGAAAAAAACGTCCCCTTCCCATTTTACAAACTGCCTATCAATCGATTAATCAATCAATCAAACGATTAATCAATCAATGATTGATCAATCATGATCACAAACCATCAATCAACCAATCCACATATCTTTCACGTTGAGTTTATAAAACAAAATACGTTTAATTATCTGTTGACCAATCGACTTTTGCGTATTATTATGTCACCCCTTTGAAAAAGGGGGGATATATTGTTATTCTACGAATTTTTTCTTCCGCACTTTTTGTCCAGCCGATTTCTCGGAGATGCCTTGACATGTATTTATAAAATTGCACCATAATGACAATCCCCATGTGCAAAGTTGCAGGAAGCATGGAATGGTTCAAGATGGCCGCCGTTACCATGGAAACGGCAAAAATGTAAAAAACCGAAAAATGGTCCAAATTACATAAAACTTTCAGAACTAATAACTCATCGATAGAAGGCGTGACATCCATCTTGAGAACTTTCAAAATGGCTACCGTTGTCATGGAAACCGTCCAAACGTGAAAAAAACGAAAATAAATCCTTAATTAATTCATAGAAAATAAACCGCTACAGATACGACCAAAAAAACCGTAAGTAGAAAACAGTAGTATAAACTGTAGAATTCATTGCAGTTGGAATTTTTAAGATAGCTGCTGTTACCATGGAGATAACGCTTAAAGTGCAGATGGGACCCATATGGTAAAAAACGTCAAAGTAACATTTTTGTACAGATTTTAACCTCATTCCCGTTAAAATTATATTGTATTGTCATCTGTCTTTGAAATTTTCAAAATGGCCGCCGTTGCCATGGAAACAGCTTAAAAAAAAAAAAAAAAAAAAAAAAAAAATCGAAAATTTGAGACAAAATTCTGTGATTAAGACTATGTGCAAAGCGCTTCTAGAATATGCTAGAAGAAAACTAATACATAATTCAAAGTGCTTCTATTTTATACGAAAATCGTGCTTAAGAGAGAAAATCGCCACTGAGAGAGAGAGAAACACGAAGAGTACACATAATTGACATTTCTGCACTTGCATTAAAGTACACATCCGTTAATTGAACACCTGCAAAAATAAACACATTAGCTGAAGTCAATCGATAAGCGTGTAATTAAATTGTACAAGATAAAATACATGTATCGTGTGATACGCGAGATATTGAAGAATAAAATGAACAGTTAGTATTCCGCTCCGTCAATATATACACATGTTGTCTGTCCAAGGTCCCCTCTAAAAAGAATAGTAATGTACTAACTCCACGATAATATACTTCAGTATCACGTGACACCACCTTTCTTCTTCGCGCGTGTGTCTAATTTAAGATTTTAAAGAGTTCCCCAACTATATATAGACATCACTTTTAGTCTACGAGAAGAGAAAGGGGGGGGGGGGTCAAAGGCATGTATACTATACGTGCCATGTGACTTTGGTACACTCGAACTGGTTGCTGATACTGTGACAAAGTCTAGAACGGGGTGACATCCTCCGCTATTGCTTGCAATGGCAAATCTAGTGTTAGAATAACTCATTCGCTATTCATTTTTTCTGATGAGAAAACAGGAAATAGAGTATTTTTCTCAATTGTACGTGTAAAATTGTTCACAGATATTTGTCACTGAACAGCACAAAACGTATAGACAAGGAATAAACCAATGCAAAATGTGTCACGTTATGCTATACAAAGTATTGATCAATCAATCAAATCATGATTCAAATGATCAAATCATGATAAGAGATCAATCAATCAAGTTTTGAGATCAAACAAGTAATGAGTCAAGTGCAGATATCGGAAAAAAACGTCCCCTTCCCATTTTACAAACTGCCTATCAATCGATTAATCAATCAATCAAACGATTAATCAATCAATGATTGATCAATCATGATCACAAACCATCAATCAACCAATCCACATATCTTTCACGTTGAGTTTATAAAACAAAATACGTTTAATTATCTGTTGACCAATCGACTTTTGCGTATTATTATGTCACCCCTTTGAAAAAGGGGGGATATATTGTTATTCTACGAATTTTTTCTTCCGCACTTTTTGTCCAGCCGATTTCTCGGAGATGCCTTGACATGTATTTATAAAATTGCACCATAATGACAATCCCCATGTGCAAAGTTGCAGGAAGCATGGAATGGTTCAAGATGGCCGCCGTTACCATGGAAACGGCAAAAATGTAAAAAACCGAAAAATGGTCCAAATTACATAAAACTTTCAGAACTAATAACTCATCGATAGAAGGCGTGACATCCATCTTGAGAACTTTCAAAATGGCTACCGTTGTCATGGAAACCGTCCAAACGTGAAAAAAACGAAAATAAATCCTTAATTAATTCATAGAAAATAAACCGCTACAGATACGACCAAAAAAACCGTAAGTAGAAAACAGTAGTATAAACTGTAGAATTCATTGCAGTTGGAATTTTTAAGATAGCTGCTGTTACCATGGAGATAACGCTTAAAGTGCAGATGGGACCCATATGGTAAAAAACGTCAAAGTAACATTTTTGTACAGATTTTAACCTCATTCCCGTTAAAATTATATTGTATTGTCATCTGTCTTTGAAATTTTCAAAATGGCCGCCGTTGCCATGGAAACAGCTTAAAAAAAAAAAAAAAAAAAAAAAAAAAATCGAAAATTTGAGACAAAATTCTGTGATTAAGACTATGTGCAAAGCGCTTCTAGAATATGCTAGAAGAAAACTAATACATAATTCAAAGTGCTTCTATTTTATACGAAAATCGTGCTTAAGAGAGAAAATCGCCACTGAGAGAGAGAGAAACACGAAGAGTACACATAATTGACATTTCTGCACTTGCATTAAAGTACACATCCGTTAATTGAACACCTGCAAAAATAAACACATTAGCTGAAGTCAATCGATAAGCGTGTAATTAAATTGTACAAGATAAAATACATGTATCGTGTGATACGCGAGATATTGAAGAATAAAATGAACAGTTAGTATTCCGCTCCGTCAATATATACACATGTTGTCTGTCCAAGGTCCCCTCTAAAAAGAATAGTAATGTACTAACTCCACGATAATATACTTCAGTATCACGTGACACCACCTTTCTTCTTCGCGCGTGTGTCTAATTTAAGATTTTAAAGAGTTCCCCAACTATATATAGACATCACTTTTAGTCTACGAGAAGAGAAAGGGGGGGGGGTCAAAGGCATGTATACTATACGTGCCATGTGACTTTGGTACACTCGAACTGGTTGCTGATACTGTGACAAAGTCTAGAACGGGGTGACATCCTCCGCTATTGCTTGCAATGGCAAATCTAGTGTTAGAATAACTCATTCGCTATTCATTTTTTCTGATGAGAAAACAGGAAATAGAGTATTTTTCTCAATTGTACGTGTAAAATTGTTCACAGATATTTGTCACTGAACAGCACAAAACGTATAGACAAGGAATAAACCAATGCAAAATGTGTCACGTTATGCTATACAAAGTATTGATCAATCAATCAAATCATGATTCAAATGATCAAATCATGATAAGAGATCAATCAATCAAGTTTTGAGATCAAACAAGTAATGAGTCAAGTGCAGATATCGGAAAAAAACGTCCCCTTCCCATTTTACAAACTGCCTATCAATCGATTAATCAATCAATCAAACGATTAATCAATCAATGATTGATCAATCATGATCACAAACCATCAATCAACCAATCCACATATCTTTCACGTTGAGTTTATAAAACAAAATACGTTTAATTATCTGTTGACCAATCGACTTTTGCGTATTATTATGTCACCCTTTGAAAAAGGGGGGATATATTGTTATTCTACGAATTTTTTCTTCCGCACTTTTTGTCCAGCCGATTTCTCGGAGATGCCTTGACATGTATTTATAAAATTGCACCATAATGACAATCCCCATGTGCAAAGTTGCAGGAAGCATGGAATGGTTCAAGATGGCCGCCGTTACCATGGAAACGGCAAAAATGTAAAAAACCGAAAAATGGTCCAAATTACATAAAACTTTCAGAACTAATAACTCATCGATAGAAGGCGTGACATCCATCTTGAGAACTTTCAAAATGGCTACCGTTGTCATGGAAACCGTCCAAACGTGAAAAAAACGAAAATAAATCCTTAATTAATTCATAGAAAATAAACCGCTACAGATACGACCAAAAAAACCGTAAGTAGAAAACAGTAGTATAAACTGTAGAATTCATTGCAGTTGGAATTTTTAAGATAGCTGCTGTTACCATGGAGATAACGCTTAAAGTGCAGATGGGACCCATATGGTAAAAAACGTCAAAGTAACATTTTTGTACAGATTTTAACCTCATTCCCGTTAAAATTATATTGTATTGTCATCTGTCTTTGAAATTTTCAAAATGGCCGCCGTTGCCATGGAAACAGCTTAAAAAAAAAAAAAAAAAAAAAAAAAAAATCGAAAATTTGAGACAAAATTCTGTGATTAAGACTATGTGCAAAGCGCTTCTAGAATATGCTAGAAGAAAACTAATACATAATTCAAAGTGCTTCTATTTTATACGAAAATCGTGCTTAAGAGAGAAAATCGCCACTGAGAGAGAGAGAAACACGAAGAGTACACATAATTGACATTTCTGCACTTGCATTAAAGTACACATCCGTTAATTGAACACCTGCAAAAATAAACACATTAGCTGAAGTCAATCGATAAGCGTGTAATTAAATTGTACAAGATAAAATACATGTATCGTGTGATACGCGAGATATTGAAGAATAAAATGAACAGTTAGTATTCCGCTCCGTCAATATATACACATGTTGTCTGTCCAAGGTCCCCTCTAAAAAGAATAGTAATGTACTAACTCCACGATAATATACTTCAGTATCACGTGACACCACCTTTCTTCTTCGCGCGTGTGTCTAATTTAAGATTTTAAAGAGTTCCCCAACTATATATAGACATCACTTTTAGTCTACGAGAAGAGAAAGGGGGGGGGGGGTCAAAGGCATGTATACTATACGTGCCATGTGACTTTGGTACACTCGAACTGGTTGCTGATACTGTGACAAAGTCTAGAACGGGGTGACATCCTCCGCTATTGCTTGCAATGGCAAATCTAGTGTTAGAATAACTCATTCGCTATTCATTTTTTCTGATGAGAAAACAGGAAATAGAGTATTTTTCTCAATTGTACGTGTAAAATTGTTCACAGATATTTGTCACTGAACAGCACAAAACGTATAGACAAGGAATAAACCAATGCAAAATGTGTCACGTTATGCTATACAAAGTATTGATCAATCAATCAAATCATGATTCAAATGATCAAATCATGATAAGAGATCAATCAATCAAGTTTTGAGATCAAACAAGTAATGAGTCAAGTGCAGATATCGGAAAAAAACGTCCCCTTCCCATTTTACAAACTGCCTATCAATCGATTAATCAATCAATCAAACGATTAATCAATCAATGATTGATCAATCATGATCACAAACCATCAATCAACCAATCCACATATCTTTCACGTTGAGTTTATAAAACAAAATACGTTTAATTATCTGTTGACCAATCGACTTTTGCGTATTATTATGTCACCCCTTTGAAAAAGGGGGGATATATTGTTATTCTACGAATTTTTTCTTCCGCACTTTTTGTCCAGCCGATTTCTCGGAGATGCCTTGACATGTATTTATAAAATTGCACCATAATGACAATCCCCATGTGCAAAGTTGCAGGAAGCATGGAATGGTTCAAGATGGCCGCCGTTACCATGGAAACGGCAAAAATGTAAAAAACCGAAAAATGGTCCAAATTACATAAAACTTTCAGAACTAATAACTCATCGATAGAAGGCGTGACATCCATCTTGAGAACTTTCAAAATGGCTACCGTTGTCATGGAAACCGTCCAAACGTGAAAAAAACGAAAATAAATCCTTAATTAATTCATAGAAAATAAACCGCTACAGATACGACCAAAAAAACCGTAAGTAGAAAACAGTAGTATAAACTGTAGAATTCATTGCAGTTGGAATTTTTAAGATAGCTGCTGTTACCATGGAGATAACGCTTAAAGTGCAGATGGGACCCATATGGTAAAAAACGTCAAAGTAACATTTTTGTACAGATTTTAACCTCATTCCCGTTAAAATTATATTGTATTGTCATCTGTCTTTGAAATTTTCAAAATGGCCGCCGTTGCCATGGAAACAGCTTAAAAAAAAAAAAAAAAAAAAAAAAAAAATCGAAAATTTGAGACAAAATTCTGTGATTAAGACTATGTGCAAAGCGCTTCTAGAATATGCTAGAAGAAAACTAATACATAATTCAAAGTGCTTCTATTTTATACGAAAATCGTGCTTAAGAGAGAAAATCGCCACTGAGAGAGAGAGAAACACGAAGAGTACACATAATTGACATTTCTGCACTTGCATTAAAGTACACATCCGTTAATTGAACACCTGCAAAAATAAACACATTAGCTGAAGTCAATCGATAAGCGTGTAATTAAATTGTACAAGATAAAATACATGTATCGTGTGATACGCGAGATATTGAAGAATAAAATGAACAGTTAGTATTCCGCTCCGTCAATATATACACATGTTGTCTGTCCAAGGTCCCCTCTAAAAAGAATAGTAATGTACTAACTCCACGATAATATACTTCAGTATCACGTGACACCACCTTTCTTCTTCGCGCGTGTGTCTAATTTAAGATTTTAAAGAGTTCCCCAACTATATATAGACATCACTTTTAGTCTACGAGAAGAGAAAGGGGGGGGGGTCAAAGGCATGTATACTATACGTGCCATGTGACTTTGGTACACTCGAACTGGTTGCTGATACTGTGACAAAGTCTAGAACGGGGTGACATCCTCCGCTATTGCTTGCAATGGCAAATCTAGTGTTAGAATAACTCATTCGCTATTCATTTTTTCTGATGAGAAAACAGGAAATAGAGTATTTTTCTCAATTGTACGTGTAAAATTGTTCACAGATATTTGTCACTGAACAGCACAAAACGTATAGACAAGGAATAAACCAATGCAAAATGTGTCACGTTATGCTATACAAAGTATTGATCAATCAATCAAATCATGATTCAAATGATCAAATCATGATAAGAGATCAATCAATCAAGTTTTGAGATCAAACAAGTAATGAGTCAAGTGCAGATATCGGAAAAAAACGTCCCCTTCCCATTTTACAAACTGCCTATCAATCGATTAATCAATCAATCAAACGATTAATCAATCAATGATTGATCAATCATGATCACAAACCATCAATCAACCAATCCACATATCTTTCACGTTGAGTTTATAAAACAAAATACGTTTAATTATCTGTTGACCAATCGACTTTTGCGTATTATTATGTCACCCCTTTGAAAAAGGGGGGATATATTGTTATTCTACGAATTTTTTCTTCCGCACTTTTTGTCCAGCCGATTTCTCGGAGATGCCTTGACATGTATTTATAAAATTGCACCATAATGACAATCCCCATGTGCAAAGTTGCAGGAAGCATGGAATGGTTCAAGATGGCCGCCGTTACCATGGAAACGGCAAAAATGTAAAAAACCGAAAAATGGTCCAAATTACATAAAACTTTCAGAACTAATAACTCATCGATAGAAGGCGTGACATCCATCTTGAGAACTTTCAAAATGGCTACCGTTGTCATGGAAACCGTCCAAACGTGAAAAAAACGAAAATAAATCCTTAATTAATTCATAGAAAATAAACCGCTACAGATACGACCAAAAAAACCGTAAGTAGAAAACAGTAGTATAAACTGTAGAATTCATTGCAGTTGGAATTTTTAAGATAGCTGCTGTTACCATGGAGATAACGCTTAAAGTGCAGATGGGACCCATATGGTAAAAAACGTCAAAGTAACATTTTTGTACAGATTTTAACCTCATTCCCGTTAAAATTATATTGTATTGTCATCTGTCTTTGAAATTTTCAAAATGGCCGCCGTTGCCATGGAAACAGCTTAAAAAAAAAAAAAAAAAAAAAAAAAAATCGAAAATTTGAGACAAAATTCTGTGATTAAGACTATGTGCAAAGCGCTTCTAGAATATGCTAGAAGAAAACTAATACATAATTCAAAGTGCTTCTATTTTATACGAAAATCGTGCTTAAGAGAGAAAATCGCCACTGAGAGAGAGAGAAACACGAAGAGTACACATAATTGACATTTCTGCACTTGCATTAAAGTACACATCCGTTAATTGAACACCTGCAAAAATAAACACATTAGCTGAAGTCAATCGATAAGCGTGTAATTAAATTGTACAAGATAAAATACATGTATCGTGTGATACGCGAGATATTGAAGAATAAAATGAACAGTTAGTATTCCGCTCCGTCAATATATACACATGTTGTCTGTCCAAGGTCCCCTCTAAAAAGAATAGTAATGTACTAACTCCACGATAATATACTTCAGTATCACGTGACACCACCTTTCTTCTTCGCGCGTGTGTCTAATTTAAGATTTTAAAGAGTTCCCCAACTATATATAGACATCACTTTTAGTCTACGAGAAGAGAAAGGGGGGGGGGGGTCAAAGGCATGTATACTATACGTGCCATGTGACTTTGGTACACTCGAACTGGTTGCTGATACTGTGACAAAGTCTAGAACGGGGTGACATCCTCCGCTATTGCTTGCAATGGCAAATCTAGTGTTAGAATAACTCATTCGCTATTCATTTTTTCTGATGAGAAAACAGGAAATAGAGTATTTTTCTCAATTGTACGTGTAAAATTGTTCACAGATATTTGTCACTGAACAGCACAAAACGTATAGACAAGGAATAAACCAATGCAAAATGTGTCACGTTATGCTATACAAAGTATTGATCAATCAATCAAATCATGATTCAAATGATCAAATCATGATAAGAGATCAATCAATCAAGTTTTGAGATCAAACAAGTAATGAGTCAAGTGCAGATATCGGAAAAAAACGTCCCCTTCCCATTTTACAAACTGCCTATCAATCGATTAATCAATCAATCAAACGATTAATCAATCAATGATTGATCAATCATGATCACAAACCATCAATCAACCAATCCACATATCTTTCACGTTGAGTTTATAAAACAAAATACGTTTAATTATCTGTTGACCAATCGACTTTTGCGTATTATTATGTCACCCCTTTGAAAAAGGGGGGATATATTGTTATTCTACGAATTTTTTCTTCCGCACTTTTTGTCCAGCCGATTTCTCGGAGATGCCTTGACATGTATTTATAAAATTGCACCATAATGACAATCCCCATGTGCAAAGTTGCAGGAAGCATGGAATGGTTCAAGATGGCCGCCGTTACCATGGAAACGGCAAAAATGTAAAAAACCGAAAAATGGTCCAAATTACATAAAACTTTCAGAACTAATAACTCATCGATAGAAGGCGTGACATCCATCTTGAGAACTTTCAAAATGGCTACCGTTGTCATGGAAACCGTCCAAACGTGAAAAAAACGAAAATAAATCCTTAATTAATTCATAGAAAATAAACCGCTACAGATACGACCAAAAAAACCGTAAGTAGAAAACAGTAGTATAAACTGTAGAATTCATTGCAGTTGGAATTTTTAAGATAGCTGCTGTTACCATGGAGATAACGCTTAAAGTGCAGATGGGACCCATATGGTAAAAAACGTCAAAGTAACATTTTTGTACAGATTTTAACCTCATTCCCGTTAAAATTATATTGTATTGTCATCTGTCTTTGAAATTTTCAAAATGGCCGCCGTTGCCATGGAAACAGCTTAAAAAAAAAAAAAAAAAAAAAAAAAAAATCGAAAATTTGAGACAAAATTCTGTGATTAAGACTATGTGCAAAGCGCTTCTAGAATATGCTAGAAGAAAACTAATACATAATTCAAAGTGCTTCTATTTTATACGAAAATCGTGCTTAAGAGAGAAAATCGCCACTGAGAGAGAGAGAAACACGAAGAGTACACATAATTGACATTTCTGCACTTGCATTAAAGTACACATCCGTTAATTGAACACCTGCAAAAATAAACACATTAGCTGAAGTCAATCGATAAGCGTGTAATTAAATTGTACAAGATAAAATACATGTATCGTGTGATACGCGAGATATTGAAGAATAAAATGAACAGTTAGTATTCCGCTCCGTCAATATATACACATGTTGTCTGTCCAAGGTCCCCTCTAAAAAGAATAGTAATGTACTAACTCCACGATAATATACTTCAGTATCACGTGACACCACCTTTCTTCTTCGCGCGTGTGTCTAATTTAAGATTTTAAAGAGTTCCCCAACTATATATAGACATCACTTTTAGTCTACGAGAAGAGAAAGGGGGGGGGGGGGGGGGTCAAAGGCATGTATACTATACGTGCCATGTGACTTTGGTACACTCGAACTGGTTGCTGATACTGTGACAAAGTCTAGAACGGGGTGACATCCTCCGCTATTGCTTGCAATGGCAAATCTAGTGTTAGAATAACTCATTCGCTATTCATTTTTTCTGATGAGAAAACAGGAAATAGAGTATTTTTCTCAATTGTACGTGTAAAATTGTTCACAGATATTTGTCACTGAACAGCACAAAACGTATAGACAAGGAATAAACCAATGCAAAATGTGTCACGTTATGCTATACAAAGTATTGATCAATCAATCAAATCATGATTCAAATGATCAAATCATGATAAGAGATCAATCAATCAAGTTTTGAGATCAAACAAGTAATGAGTCAAGTGCAGATATCGGAAAAAAACGTCCCCTTCCCATTTTACAAACTGCCTATCAATCGATTAATCAATCAATCAAACGATTAATCAATCAATGATTGATCAATCATGATCACAAACCATCAATCAACCAATCCACATATCTTTCACGTTGAGTTTATAAAACAAAATACGTTTAATTATCTGTTGACCAATCGACTTTTGCGTATTATTATGTCACCCCTTTGAAAAATGGGGGATATATTGTTATTCTACGAATTTTTTCTTCCGCACTTTTTGTCCAGCCGATTTCTCGGAGATGCCTTGACATGTATTTATAAAATTGCACCATAATGACAATCCCCATGTGCAAAGTTGCAGGAAGCATGGAATGGTTCAAGATGGCCGCCGTTACCATGGAAACGGCAAAAATGTAAAAAACCGAAAAATGGTCCAAATTACATAAAACTTTCAGAACTAATAACTCATCGATAGAAGGCGTGACATCCATCTTGAGAACTTTCAAAATGGCTACCGTTGTCATGGAAACCGTCCAAACGTGAAAAAAACGAAAATAAATCCTTAATTAATTCATAGAAAATAAACCGCTACAGATACGACCAAAAAAACCGTAAGTAGAAAACAGTAGTATAAACTGTAGAATTCATTGCAGTTGGAATTTTTAAGATAGCTGCTGTTACCATGGAGATAACGCTTAAAGTGCAGATGGGACCCATATGGTAAAAAACGTCAAAGTAACATTTTTGTACAGATTTTAACCTCATTCCCGTTAAAATTATATTGTATTGTCATCTGTCTTTGAAATTTTCAAAATGGCCGCCGTTGCCATGGAAACAGCTTAAAAAAAAAAAAAAAAAAAAAAAAAAAATCGAAAATTTGAGACAAAATTCTGTGATTAAGACTATGTGCAAAGCGCTTCTAGAATATGCTAGAAGAAAACTAATACATAATTCAAAGTGCTTCTATTTTATACGAAAATCGTGCTTAAGAGAGAAAATCGCCACTGAGAGAGAGAGAAACACGAAGAGTACACATAATTGACATTTCTGCACTTGCATTAAAGTACACATCCGTTAATTGAACACCTGCAAAAATAAACACATTAGCTGAAGTCAATCGATAAGCGTGTAATTAAATTGTACAAGATAAAATACATGTATCGTGTGATACGCGAGATATTGAAGAATAAAATGAACAGTTAGTATTCCGCTCCGTCAATATATACACATGTTGTCTGTCCAAGGTCCCCTCTAAAAAGAATAGTAATGTACTAACTCCACGATAATATACTTCAGTATCACGTGACACCACCTTTCTTCTTCGCGCGTGTGTCTAATTTAAGATTTTAAAGAGTTCCCCAACTATATATAGACATCACTTTTAGTCTACGAGAAGAGAAAGGGGGGGGGGGGGGGGTCAAAGGCATGTATACTATACGTGCCATGTGACTTTGGTACACTCGAACTGGTTGCTGATACTGTGACAAAGTCTAGAACGGGGTGACATCCTCCGCTATTGCTTGCAATGGCAAATCTAGTGTTAGAATAACTCATTCGCTATTCATTTTTTCTGATGAGAAAACAGGAAATAGAGTATTTTTCTCAATTGTACGTGTAAAATTGTTCACAGATATTTGTCACTGAACAGCACAAAACGTATAGACAAGGAATAAACCAATGCAAAATGTGTCACGTTATGCTATACAAAGTATTGATCAATCAATCAAATCATGATTCAAATGATCAAATCATGATAAGAGATCAATCAATCAAGTTTTGAGATCAAACAAGTAATGAGTCAAGTGCAGATATCGGAAAAAAACGTCCCCTTCCCATTTTACAAACTGCCTATCAATCGATTAATCAATCAATCAAACGATTAATCAATCAATGATTGATCAATCATGATCACAAACCATCAATCAACCAATCCACATATCTTTCACGTTGAGTTTATAAAACAAAATACGTTTAATTATCTGTTGACCAATCGACTTTTGCGTATTATTATGTCACCCCTTTGAAAAAGGGGGGATATATTGTTATTCTACGAATTTTTTCTTCCGCACTTTTTGTCCAGCCGATTTCTCGGAGATGCCTTGACATGTATTTATAAAATTGCACCATAATGACAATCCCCATGTGCAAAGTTGCAGGAAGCATGGAATGGTTCAAGATGGCCGCCGTTACCATGGAAACGGCAAAAATGTAAAAAACCGAAAAATGGTCCAAATTACATAAAACTTTCAGAACTAATAACTCATCGATAGAAGGCGTGACATCCATCTTGAGAACTTTCAAAATGGCTACCGTTGTCATGGAAACCGTCCAAACGTGAAAAAAACGAAAATAAATCCTTAATTAATTCATAGAAAATAAACCGCTACAGATACGACCAAAAAAACCGTAAGTAGAAAACAGTAGTATAAACTGTAGAATTCATTGCAGTTGGAATTTTTAAGATAGCTGCTGTTACCATGGAGATAACGCTTAAAGTGCAGATGGGACCCATATGGTAAAAAACGTCAAAGTAACATTTTTGTACAGATTTTAACCTCATTCCCGTTAAAATTATATTGTATTGTCATCTGTCTTTGAAATTTTCAAAATGGCCGCCGTTGCCATGGAAACAGCTTAAAAAAAAAAAAAAAAAAAAAAAAAAAATCGAAAATTTGAGACAAAATTCTGTGATTAAGACTATGTGCAAAGCGCTTCTAGAATATGCTAGAAGAAAACTAATACATAATTCAAAGTGCTTCTATTTTATACGAAAATCGTGCTTAAGAGAGAAAATCGCCACTGAGAGAGAGAGAAACACGAAGAGTACACATAATTGACATTTCTGCACTTGCATTAAAGTACACATCCGTTAATTGAACACCTGCAAAAATAAACACATTAGCTGAAGTCAATCGATAAGCGTGTAATTAAATTGTACAAGATAAAATACATGTATCGTGTGATACGCGAGATATTGAAGAATAAAATGAACAGTTAGTATTCCGCTCCGTCAATATATACACATGTTGTCTGTCCAAGGTCCCCTCTAAAAAGAATAGTAATGTACTAACTCCACGATAATATACTTCAGTATCACGTGACACCACCTTTCTTCTTCGCGCGTGTGTCTAATTTAAGATTTTAAAGAGTTCCCCAACTATATATAGACATCACTTTTAGTCTACGAGAAGAGAAAGGGGGGGGGGGGGGGTCAAAGGCATGTATACTATACGTGCCATGTGACTTTGGTACACTCGAACTGGTTGCTGATACTGTGACAAAGTCTAGAACGGGGTGACATCCTCCGCTATTGCTTGCAATGGCAAATCTAGTGTTAGAATAACTCATTCGCTATTCATTTTTTCTGATGAGAAAACAGGAAATAGAGTATTTTTCTCAATTGTACGTGTAAAATTGTTCACAGATATTTGTCACTGAACAGCACAAAACGTATAGACAAGGAATAAACCAATGCAAAATGTGTCACGTTATGCTATACAAAGTATTGATCAATCAATCAAATCATGATTCAAATGATCAAATCATGATAAGAGATCAATCAATCAAGTTTTGAGATCAAACAAGTAATGAGTCAAGTGCAGATATCGGAAAAAAACGTCCCCTTCCCATTTTACAAACTGCCTATCAATCGATTAATCAATCAATCAAACGATTAATCAATCAATGATTGATCAATCATGATCACAAACCATCAATCAACCAATCCACATATCTTTCACGTTGAGTTTATAAAACAAAATACGTTTAATTATCTGTTGACCAATCGACTTTTGCGTATTATTATGTCACCCCTTTGAAAAAGGGGGGATATATTGTTATTCTACGAATTTTTTCTTCCGCACTTTTTGTCCAGCCGATTTCTCGGAGATGCCTTGACATGTATTTATAAAATTGCACCATAATGACAATCCCCATGTGCAAAGTTGCAGGAAGCATGGAATGGTTCAAGATGGCCGCCGTTACCATGGAAACGGCAAAAATGTAAAAAACCGAAAAATGGTCCAAATTACATAAAACTTTCAGAACTAATAACTCATCGATAGAAGGCGTGACATCCATCTTGAGAACTTTCAAAATGGCTACCGTTGTCATGGAAACCGTCCAAACGTGAAAAAAACGAAAATAAATCCTTAATTAATTCATAGAAAATAAACCGCTACAGATACGACCAAAAAAACCTTAAGTAGAAAACAGTAGTATAAACTGTAGAATTCATTGCAGTTGGAATTTTTAAGATAGCTGCTGTTACCATGGAGATAACGCTTAAAGTGCAGATGGGACCCATATGGTAAAAAACGTCAAAGTAACATTTTTGTACAGATTTTAACCTCATTCCCGTTAAAATTATATTGTATTGTCATCTGTCTTTGAAATTTTCAAAATGGCCGCCGTTGCCATGGAAACAGCTTAAAAAAAAAAAAAAAAAAAAAAAAAAAATCGAAAATTTGAGACAAAATTCTGTGATTAAGACTATGTGCAAAGCGCTTCTAGAATATGCTAGAAGAAAACTAATACATAATTCAAAGTGCTTCTATTTTATACGAAAATCGTGCTTAAGAGAGAAAATCGCCACTGAGAGAGAGAGAAACACGAAGAGTACACATAATTGACATTTCTGCACTTGCATTAAAGTACACATCCGTTAATTGAACACCTGCAAAAATAAACACATTAGCTGAAGTCAATCGATAAGCGTGTAATTAAATTGTACAAGATAAAATACATGTATCGTGTGATACGCGAGATATTGAAGAATAAAATGAACAGTTAGTATTCCGCTCCGTCAATATATACACATGTTGTCTGTCCAAGGTCCCCTCTAAAAAGAATAGTAATGTACTAACTCCACGATAATATACTTCAGTATCACGTGACACCACCTTTCTTCTTCGCGCGTGTGTCTAATTTAAGATTTTAAAGAGTTCCCCAACTATATATAGACATCACTTTTAGTCTACGAGAAGAGAAAGGGGGGGGGGTCAAAGGCATGTATACTATACGTGCCATGTGACTTTGGTACACTCGAACTGGTTGCTGATACTGTGACAAAGTCT
This sequence comes from Mytilus trossulus, assembly GCF_036588685.1. Taxonomy (NCBI): domain Eukaryota; kingdom Metazoa; phylum Mollusca; class Bivalvia; order Mytilida; family Mytilidae; genus Mytilus; species Mytilus trossulus. Next base: position 60,330,176 of record NC_086378.1, on the reverse strand, counting down.
AGAACGGGGTGACATCCTCCGCTATTGCTTGCAATGGCAAATCTAGTGTTAGAATAACTCATTCGCTATTCATTTTTTCTGATGAGAAAACAGGAAATAGAGTATTTTTCTCAATTGTACGTGTAAAATTGTTCACAGATATTTGTCACTGAACAGCACAAAACGTATAGACAAGGAATAAACCAATGCAAAATGTGTCACGTTATGCTATACAAAGTATTGATCAATCAATCAAATCATGATTCAAATGATCAAATCATGATAAGAGATCAATCAATCAAGTTTTGAGATCAAACAAGTAATGAGTCAAGTGCAGATATCGGAAAAAAACGTCCCCTTCCCATTTTACAAACTGCCTATCAATCGATTAATCAATCAATCAAACGATTAATCAATCAATGATTGATCAATCATGATCACAAACCATCAATCAACCAATCCACATATCTTTCACGTTGAGTTTATAAAACAAAATACGTTTAATTATCTGTTGACCAATCGACTTTTGCGTATTATTATGTCACCCCTTTGAAAAAGGGGGGATATATTGTTATTCTACGAATTTTTTCTTCCGCACTTTTTGTCCAGCCGATTTCTCGGAGATGCCTTGACATGTATTTATAAAATTGCACCATAATGACAATCCCCATGTGCAAAGTTGCAGGAAGCATGGAATGGTTCAAGATGGCCGCCGTTACCATGGAAACGGCAAAAATGTAAAAAAACGAAAAATGGTCCAAATTACATAAAACTTTCAGAACTAATAACTCATCGATAGAAGGCGTGACATCCATCTTGAGAACTTTCAAAATGGCTACCGTTGTCATGGAAACCGTCCAAACGTGAAAAAAACGAAAATAAATCCTTAATTAATTCATAGAAAATAAACCGCTACAGATACGACCAAAAAAACCGTAAGTAGAAAACAGTAGTATAAACTGTAGAATTCATTGCAGTTGGAATTTTTAAGATAGCTGCTGTTACCATGGAGATAACGCTTAAAGTGCAGATGGGACCCATATGGTAAAAAACGTCAAAGTAACATTTTTGTACAGATTTTAACCTCATTCCCGTTAAAATTATATTGTATTGTCATCTGTCTTTGAAATTTTCAAAATGGCCGCCGTTGCCATGGAAACAGCTTAAAAAAAAAAAAAAAAAAAAAAAAAAATCGAAAATTTGAGACAAAATTCTGTGATTAAGACTATGTGCAAAGCGCTTCTAGAATATGCTAGAAGAAAACTAATACATAATTCAAAGTGCTTCTATTTTATACGAAAATCGTGCTTAAGAGAGAAAATCGCCACTGAGAGAGAGAGAAACACGAAGAGTACACATAATTGACATTTCTGCACTTGCATTAAAGTACACATCCGTTAATTGAACACCTGCAAAAATAAACACATTAGCTGAAGTCAATCGATAAGCGTGTAATTAAATTGTACAAGATAAAATACATGTATCGTGTGATACGCGAGATATTGAAGAATAAAATGAACAGTTAGTATTCCGCTCCGTCAATATATACACATGTTGTCTGTCCAAGGTCCCCTCTAAAAAGAATAGTAATGTACTAACTCCACGATAATATACTTCAGTATCACGTGACACCACCTTTCTTCTTCGCGCGTGTGTCTAATTTAAGATTTTAAAGAGTTCCCCAACTATATATAGACATCACTTTTAGTCTACGAGAAGAGAAAGGGGGGGGGGGTCAAAGGCATGTATACTATACGTGCCATGTGACTTTGGTACACTCGAACTGGTTGCTGATACTGTGACAAAGTCTAGAACGGGGTGACATCCTCCGCTATTGCTTGCAATGGCAAATCTAGTGTTAGAATAACTCATTCGCTATTCATTTTTTCTGATGAGAAAACAGGAAATAGAGTATTTTTCTCAATTGTACGTGTAAAATTGTTCACAGATATTTGTCACTGAACAGCACAAAACGTATAGACAAGGAATAAACCAATGCAAAATGTGTCACGTTATGCTATACAAAGTATTGATCAATCAATCAAATCATGATTCAAATGATCAAATCATGATAAGAGATCAATCAATCAAGTTTTGAGATCAAACAAGTAATGAGTCAAGTGCAGATATCGGAAAAAAACGTCCCCTTCCCATTTTACAAACTGCCTATCAATCGATTAATCAATCAATCAAACGATTAATCAATCAATGATTGATCAATCATGATCACAAACCATCAATCAACCAATCCACATATCTTTCACGTTGAGTTTATAAAACAAAATACGTTTAATTATCTGTTGACCAATCGACTTTTGCGTATTATTATGTCACCCCTTTGAAAAAGGGGGGATATATTGTTATTCTACGAATTTTTTCTTCCGCACTTTTTGTCCAGCCGATTTCTCGGAGATGCCTTGACATGTATTTATAAAATTGCACCATAATGACAATCCCCATGTGCAAAGTTGCAGGAAGCATGGAATGGTTCAAGATGGCCGCCGTTACCATGGAAACGGCAAAAATGTAAAAAAACGAAAAATGGTCCAAATTACATAAAACTTTCAGAACTAATAACTCATCGATAGAAGGCGTGACATCCATCTTGAGAACTTTCAAAATGGCTACCGTTGTCATGGAAACCGTCCAAACGTGAAAAAAACGAAAATAAATCCTTAATTAATTCATAGAAAATAAACCGCTACAGATACGACCAAAAAAACCGTAAGTAGAAAACAGTAGTATAAACTGTAGAATTCATTGCAGTTGGAATTTTTAAGATAGCTGCTGTTACCATGGAGATAACGCTTAAAGTGCAGATGGGACCCATATGGTAAAAAACGTCAAAGTAACATTTTTGTACAGATTTTAACCTCATTCCCGTTAAAATTATATTGTATTGTCATCTGTCTTTGAAATTTTCAAAATGGCCGCCGTTGCCATGGAAACAGCTTAAAAAAAAAAAAAAAAAAAAAAAAAAATCGAAAATTTGAGACAAAATTCTGTGATTAAGACTATGTGCAAAGCGCTTCTAGAATATGCTAGAAGAAAACTAATACATAATTCAAAGTGCTTCTATTTTATACGAAAATCGTGCTTAAGAGAGAAAATCGCCACTGAGAGAGAGAGAAACACGAAGAGTACACATAATTGACATTTCTGCACTTGCATTAAAGTACACATCCGTTAATTGAACACCTGCAAAAATAAACACATTAGCTGAAGTCAATCGATAAGCGTGTAATTAAATTGTACAAGATAAAATACATGTATCGTGTGATACGCGAGATATTGAAGAATAAAATGAACAGTTAGTATTCCGCTCCGTCAATATATACACATGTTGTCTGTCCAAGGTCCCCTCTAAAAAGAATAGTAATGTACTAACTCCACGATAATATACTTCAGTATCACGTGACACCACCTTTCTTCTTCGCGCGTGTGTCTAATTTAAGATTTTAAAGAGTTCCCCAACTATATATAGACATCACTTTTAGTCTACGAGAAGAGAAAGGGGGGGGGGGGGGGGGTCAAAGGCATGTATACTATACGTGCCATGTGACTTTGGTACACTCGAACTGGTTGCTGATACTGTGACAAAGTCTAGAACGGGGTGACATCCTCCGCTATTGCTTGCAATGGCAAATCTAGTGTTAGAATAACTCATTCGCTATTCATTTTTTCTGATGAGAAAACAGGAAATAGAGTATTTTTCTCAATTGTACGTGTAAAATTGTTCACAGATATTTGTCACTGAACAGCACAAAACGTATAGACAAGGAATAAACCAATGCAAAATGTGTCACGTTATGCTATACAAAGTATTGATCAATCAATCAAATCATGATTCAAATGATCAAATCATGATAAGAGATCAATCAATCAAGTTTTGAGATCAAACAAGTAATGAGTCAAGTGCAGATATCGGAAAAAAACGTCCCCTTCCCATTTTACAAACTGCCTATCAATCGATTAATCAATCAATCAAACGATTAATCAATCAATGATTGATCAATCATGATCACAAACCATCAATCAACCAATCCACATATCTTTCACGTTGAGTTTATAAAACAAAATACGTTTAATTATCTGTTGACCAATCGACTTTTGCGTATTATTATGTCACCCCTTTGAAAAAGGGGGGATATATTGTTATTCTACGAATTTTTTCTTCCACACTTTTTGTCCAGCCGATTTCTCGGAGATGCCTTGACATGTATTTATAAAATTGCACCATAATGACAATCCCCATGTGCAAAGTTGCAGGAAGCATGGAATGGTTCAAGATGGCCGCCGTTACCATGGAAACGGCAAAAATGTAAAAAACCGAAAAATGGTCCAAATTACATAAAACTTTCAGAACTAATAACTCATCGATAGAAGGCGTGACATCCATCTTGAGAACTTTCAAAATGGCTACCGTTGTCATGGAAACCGTCCAAACGTGAAAAAAACGAAAATAAATCCTTAATTAATTCATAGAAAATAAACCGCTACAGATACGACCAAAAAAACCGTAAGTAGAAAACAGTAGTATAAACTGTAGAATTCATTGCAGTTGGAATTTTTAAGATAGCTGCTGTTACCATGGAGATAACGCTTAAAGTGCAGATGGGACCCATATGGTAAAAAACGTCAAAGTAACATTTTTGTACAGATTTTAACCTCATTCCCGTTAAAATTATATTGTATTGTCATCTGTCTTTGAAATTTTCAAAATGGCCGCCGTTGCCATGGAAACAGCTTAAAAAAAAAAAAAAAAAAAAAAAAAAATCGAAAATTTGAGACAAAATTCTGTGATTAAGACTATGTGCAAAGCGCTTCTAGAATATGCTAGAAGAAAACTAATACATAATTCAAAGTGCTTCTATTTTATACGAAAATCGTGCTTAAGAGAGAAAATCGCCACTGAGAGAGAGAGAAACACGAAGAGTACACATAATTGACATTTCTGCACTTGCATTAAAGTACACATCCGTTAATTGAACACCTGCAAAAATAAACACATTAGCTGAAGTCAATCGATAAGCGTGTAATTAAATTGTACAAGATAAAATACATGTATCGTGTGATACGCGAGATATTGAAGAATAAAATGAACAGTTAGTATTCCGCTCCGTCAATATATACACATGTTGTCTGTCCAAGGTCCCCTCTAAAAAGAATAGTAATGTACTAACTCCACGATAATATACTTCAGTATCACGTGACACCACCTTTCTTCTTCGCGCGTGTGTCTAATTTAAGATTTTAAAGAGTTCCCCAACTATATATAGACATCACTTTTAGTCTACGAGAAGAGAAAGGGGGGGGGGGGGGGTCAAAGGCATGTATACTATACGTGCCATGTGACTTTGGTACACTCGAACTGGTTGCTGATACTGTGACAAAGTCTAGAACGGGGTGACATCCTCCGCTATTGCTTGCAATGGCAAATCTAGTGTTAGAATAACTCATTCGCTATTCATTTTTTCTGATGAGAAAACAGGAAATAGAGTATTTTTCTCAATTGTACGTGTAAAATTGTTCACAGATATTTGTCACTGAACAGCACAAAACGTATAGACAAGGAATAAACCAATGCAAAATGTGTCACGTTATGCTATACAAAGTATTGATCAATCAATCAAATCATGATTCAAATGATCAAATCATGATAAGAGATCAATCAATCAAGTTTTGAGATCAAACAAGTAATGAGTCAAGTGCAGATATCGGAAAAAAACGTCCCCTTCCCATTTTACAAACTGCCTATCAATCGATTAATCAATCAATCAAACGATTAATCAATCAATGATTGATCAATCATGATCACAAACCATCAATCAACCAATCCACATATCTTTCACGTTGAGTTTATAAAACAAAATACGTTTAATTATCTGTTGACCAATCGACTTTTGCGTATTATTATGTCACCCCTTTGAAAAAGGGGGGATATATTGTTATTCTACGAATTTTTTCTTCCACACTTTTTGTCCAGCCGATTTCTCGGAGATGCCTTGACATGTATTTATAAAATTGCACCATAATGACAATCCCCATGTGCAAAGTTGCAGGAAGCATGGAATGGTTCAAGATGGCCGCCGTTACCATGGAAACGGCAAAAATGTAAAAAACCGAAAAATGGTCCAAATTACATAAAACTTTCAGAACTAATAACTCATCGATAGAAGGCGTGACATCCATCTTGAGAACTTTCAAAATGGCTACCGTTGTCATGGAAACCGTCCAAACGTGAAAAAAACGAAAATAAATCCTTAATTAATTCATAGAAAATAAACCGCTACAGATACGACCAAAAAAACCGTAAGTAGAAAACAGTAGTATAAACTGTAGAATTCATTGCAGTTGGAATTTTTAAGATAGCTGCTGTTACCATGGAGATAACGCTTAAAGTGCAGATGGGACCCATATGGTAAAAAACGTCAAAGTAACATTTTTGTACAGATTTTAACCTCATTCCCGTTAAAATTATATTGTATTGTCATCTGTCTTTGAAATTTTCAAAATGGCCGCCGTTGCCATGGAAACAGCTTAAAAAAAAAAAAAAAAAAAAAAAAAAATCGAAAATTTGAGACAAAATTCTGTGATTAAGACTATGTGCAAAGCGCTTCTAGAATATGCTAGAAGAAAACTAATACATAATTCAAAGTGCTTCTATTTTATACGAAAATCGTGCTTAAGAGAGAAAATCGCCACTGAGAGAGAGAGAAACACGAAGAGTACACATAATTGACATTTCTGCACTTGCATTAAAGTACACATCCGTTAATTGAACACCTGCAAAAATAAACACATTAGCTGAAGTCAATCGATAAGCGTGTAATTAAATTGTACAAGATAAAATACATGTATCGTGTGATACGCGAGATATTGAAGAATAAAATGAACAGTTAGTATTCCGCTCCGTCAATATATACACATGTTGTCTGTCCAAGGTCCCCTCTAAAAAGAATAGTAATGTACTAACTCCACGATAATATACTTCAGTATCACGTGACACCACCTTTCTTCTTCGCGCGTGTGTCTAATTTAAGATTTTAAAGAGTTCCCCAACTATATATAGACATCACTTTTAGTCTACGAGAAGAGAAAGGGGGGGGGGGGGGGGGGGGTCAAAGGCATGTATACTATACGTGCCATGTGACTTTGGTACACTCGAACTGGTTGCTGATACTGTGACAAAGTCTAGAACGGGGTGACATCCTCCGCTATTGCTTGCAATGGCAAATCTAGTGTTAGAATAACTCATTCGCTATTCATTTTTTCTGATGAGAAAACAGGAAATAGAGTATTTTTCTCAATTGTACGTGTAAAATTGTTCACAGATATTTGTCACTGAACAGCACAAAACGTATAGACAAGGAATAAACCAATGCAAAATGTGTCACGTTATGCTATACAAAGTATTGATCAATCAATCAAATCATGATTCAAATGATCAAATCATGATAAGAGATCAATCAATCAAGTTTTGAGATCAAACAAGTAATGAGTCAAGTGCAGATATCGGAAAAAAACGTCCCCTTCCCATTTTACAAACTGCCTATCAATCGATTAATCAATCAATCAAACGATTAATCAATCAATGATTGATCAATCATGATCACAAACCATCAATCAACCAATCCACATATCTTTCACGTTGAGTTTATAAAACAAAATACGTTTAATTATCTGTTGACCAATCGACTTTTGCGTATTATTATGTCACCCCTTTGAAAAAGGGGGGATATATTGTTATTCTACGAATTTTTTCTTCCACACTTTTTGTCCAGCCGATTTCTCGGAGATGCCTTGACATGTATTTATAAAATTGCACCATAATGACAATCCCCATGTGCAAAGTTGCAGGAAGCATGGAATGGTTCAAGATGGCCGCCGTTACCATGGAAACGGCAAAAATGTAAAAAACCGAAAAATGGTCCAAATTACATAAAACTTTCAGAACTAATAACTCATCGATAGAAGGCGTGACATCCATCTTGAGAACTTTCAAAATGGCTACCGTTGTCATGGAAACCGTCCAAACGTGAAAAAAACGAAAATAAATCCTTAATTAATTCATAGAAAATAAACCGCTACAGATACGACCAAAAAAACCGTAAGTAGAAAACAGTAGTATAAACTGTAGAATTCATTGCAGTTGGAATTTTTAAGATAGCTGCTGTTACCATGGAGATAACGCTTAAAGTGCAGATGGGACCCATATGGTAAAAAACGTCAAAGTAACATTTTTGTACAGATTTTAACCTCATTCCCGTTAAAATTATATTGTATTGTCATCTGTCTTTGAAATTTTCAAAATGGCCGCCGTTGCCATGGAAACAGCTTAAAAAAAAAAAAAAAAAAAAAAAAAAAATCGAAAATTTGAGACAAAATTCTGTGATTAAGACTATGTGCAAAGCGCTTCTAGAATATGCTAGAAGAAAACTAATACATAATTCAAAGTGCTTCTATTTTATACGAAAATCGTGCTTAAGAGAGAAAATCGCCACTGAGAGAGAGAGAAACACGAAGAGTACACATAATTGACATTTCTGCACTTGCATTAAAGTACACATCCGTTAATTGAACACCTGCAAAAATAAACACATTAGCTGAAGTCAATCGATAAGCGTGTAATTAAATTGTACAAGATAAAATACATGTATCGTGTGATACGCGAGATATTGAAGAATAAAATGAACAGTTAGTATTCCGCTCCGTCAATATATACACATGTTGTCTGTCCAAGGTCCCCTCTAAAAAGAATAGTAATGTACTAACTCCACGATAATATACTTCAGTATCACGTGACACCACCTTTCTTCTTCGCGCGTGTGTCTAATTTAAGATTTTAAAGAGTTCCCCAACTATATATAGACATCACTTTTAGTCTACGAGAAGAGAAAGGGGGGGGGGGGGGTCAAAGGCATGTATACTATACGTGCCATGTGACTTTGGTACACTCGAACTGGTTGCTGATACTGTGACAAAGTCTAGAACGGGGTGACATCCTCCGCTATTGCTTGCAATGGCAAATCTAGTGTTAGAATAACTCATTCGCTATTCATTTTTTCTGATGAGAAAACAGGAAATAGAGTATTTTTCTCAATTGTACGTGTAAAATTGTTCACAGATATTTGTCACTGAACAGCACAAAACGTATAGACAAGGAATAAACCAATGCAAAATGTGTCACGTTATGCTATACAAAGTATTGATCAATCAATCAAATCATGATTCAAATGATCAAATCATGATAAGAGATCAATCAATCAAGTTTTGAGATCAAACAAGTAATGAGTCAAGTGCAGATATCGGAAAAAAACGTCCCCTTCCCATTTTACAAACTGCCTATCAATCGATTAATCAATCAATCAAACGATTAATCAATCAATGATTGATCAATCATGATCACAAACCATCAATCAACCAATCCACATATCTTTCACGTTGAGTTTATAAAACAAAATACGTTTAATTATCTGTTGACCAATCGACTTTTGCGTATTATTATGTCACCCCTGAAAAAGGGGGGATATATTGTTATTCTACGAATTTTTTCTTCCACACTTTTTGTCCAGCCGATTTCTCGGAGATGCCTTGACATGTATTTATAAAATTGCACCATAATGACAATCCCCATGTGCAAAGTTGCAGGAAGCATGGAATGGTTCAAGATGGCCGCCGTTACCATGGAAACGGCAAAAATGTAAAAAACCGAAAAATGGTCCAAATTACATAAAACTTTCAGAACTAATAACTCATCGATAGAAGGCGTGACATCCATCTTGAGAACTTTCAAAATGGCTACCGTTGTCATGGAAACCGTCCAAACGTGAAAAAAACGAAAATAAATCCTTAATTAATTCATAGAAAATAAACCGCTACAGATACGACCAAAAAAACCGTAAGTAGAAAACAGTAGTATAAACTGTAGAATTCATTGCAGTTGGAATTTTTAAGATAGCTGCTGTTACCATGGAGATAACGCTTAAAGTGCAGATGGGACCCATATGGTAAAAAACGTCAAAGTAACATTTTTGTACAGATTTTAACCTCATTCCCGTTAAAATTATATTGTATTGTCATCTGTCTTTGAAATTTTCAAAATGGCCGCCGTTGCCATGGAAACAGCTTAAAAAAAAAAAAAAAAAAAAAAAAAAAATCGAAAATTTGAGACAAAATTCTGTGATTAAGACTATGTGCAAAGCGCTTCTAGAATATGCTAGAAGAAAACTAATACATAATTCAAAGTGCTTCTATTTTATACGAAAATCGTGCTTAAGAGAGAAAATCGCCACTGAGAGAGAGAGAAACACGAAGAGTACACATAATTGACATTTCTGCACTTGCATTAAAGTACACATCCGTTAATTGAACACCTGCAAAAATAAACACATTAGCTGAAGTCAATCGATAAGCGTGTAATTAAATTGTACAAGATAAAATACATGTATCGTGTGATACGCGAGATATTGAAGAATAAAATGAACAGTTAGTATTCCGCTCCGTCAATATATACACATGTTGTCTGTCCAAGGTCCCCTCTAAAAAGAATAGTAATGTCCTAACTCCACGATAATATACTTCAGTATCACGTGACACCACCTTTCTTCTTCGCGCGTGTGTCTAATTTAAGATTTTAAAGAGTTCCCCAACTATATATAGACATCACTTTTAGTCTACGAGAAGAGAAAGGGGGGGGGGGTCAAAGGCATGTATACTATACGTGCCATGTGACTTTGGTACACTCGAACTGGTTGCTGATACTGTGACAAAGTCTAGAACGGGGTGACATCCTCCGCTATTGCTTGCAATGGCAAATCTAGTGTTAGAATAACTCATTCGCTATTCATTTTTTCTGATGAGAAAACAGGAAATAGAGTATTTTTCTCAATTGTACGTGTAAAATTGTTCACAGATATTTGTCACTGAACAGCACAAAACGTATAGACAAGGAATAAACCAATGCAAAATGTGTCACGTTATGCTATACAAAGTATTGATCAATCAATCAAATCATGATTCAAATGATCAAATCATGATAAGAGATCAATCAATCAAGTTTTGAGATCAAACAAGTAATGAGTCAAGTGCAGATATCGGAAAAAAACGTCCCCTTCCCATTTTACAAACTGCCTATCAATCGATTAATCAATCAATCAAACGATTAATCAATCAATGATTGATCAATCATGATCACAAACCATCAATCAACCAATCCACATATCTTTCACGTTGAGTTTATAAAACAAAATACGTTTAATTATCTGTTGACCAATCGACTTTTGCGTATTATTATGTCACCCCTTTGAAAAAGGGGGGATATATTGTTATTCTACGAATTTTTTCTTCCACACTTTTTGTCCAGCCGATTTCTCGGAGATGCCTTGACATGTATTTATAAAATTGCACCATAATGACAATCCCCATGTGCAAAGTTGCAGGAAGCATGGAATGGTTCAAGATGGCCGCCGTTACCATGGAAACGGCAAAAATGTAAAAAACCGAAAAATGGTCCAAATTACATAAAACTTTCAGAACTAATAACTCATCGATAGAAGGCGTGACATCCATCTTGAGAACTTTCAAAATGGCTACCGTTGTCATGGAAACCGTCCAAACGTGAAAAAAACGAAAATAAATCCTTAATTAATTCATAGAAAATAAACCGCTACAGATACGACCAAAAAAACCGTAAGTAGAAAACAGTAGTATAAACTGTAGAATTCATTGCAGTTGGAATTTTTAAGATAGCTGCTGTTACCATGGAGATAACGCTTAAAGTGCAGATGGGACCCATATGGTAAAAAACGTCAAAGTAACATTTTTGTACAGATTTTAACCTCATTCCCGTTAAAATTATATTGTATTGTCATCTGTCTTTGAAATTTTCAAAATGGCCGCCGTTGCCATGGAAACAGCTTAAAAAAAAAAAAAAAAAAAAAAAAAAAATCGAAAATTTGAGACAAAATTCTGTGATTAAGACTATGTGCAAAGCGCTTCTAGAATATGCTAGAAGAAAACTAATACATAATTCAAAGTGCTTCTATTTTATACGAAAATCGTGCTTAAGAGAGAAAATCGCCACTGAGAGAGAGAGAAACACGAAGAGTACACATAATTGACATTTCTGCACTTGCATTAAAGTACACATCCGTTAATTGAACACCTGCAAAAATAAACACATTAGCTGAAGTCAATCGATAAGCGTGTAATTAAATTGTACAAGATAAAATACATGTATCGTGTGATACGCGAGATATTGAAGAATAAAATGAACAGTTAGTATTCCGCTCCGTCAATATATACACATGTTGTCTGTCCAAGGTCCCCTCTAAAAAGAATAGTAATGTACTAACTCCACGATAATATACTTCAGTATCACGTGACACCACCTTTCTTCTTCGCGCGTGTGTCTAATTTAAGATTTTAAAGAGTTCCCCAACTATATATAGACATCACTTTTAGTCTACGAGAAGAGAAAGGGGGGGGGGGGTCAAAGGCATGTATACTATACGTGCCATGTGACTTTGGTACACTCGAACTGGTTGCTGATACTGTGACAAAGTCTAGAACGGGGTGACATCCTCCGCTATTGCTTGCAATGGCAAATCTAGTGTTAGAATAACTCATTCGCTATTCATTTTTTCTGATGAGAAAACAGGAAATAGAGTATTTTTCTCAATTGTACGTGTAAAATTGTTCACAGATATTTGTCACTGAACAGCACAAAACGTATAGACAAGGAATAAACCAATGCAAAATGTGTCACGTTATGCTATACAAAGTATTGATCAATCAATCAAATCATGATTCAAATGATCAAATCATGATAAGAGATCAATCAATCAAGTTTTGAGATCAAACAAGTAATGAGTCAAGTGCAGATATCGGAAAAAAACGTCCCCTTCCCATTTTACAAACTGCCTATCAATCGATTAATCAATCAATCAAACGATTAATCAATCAATGATTGATCAATCATGATCACAAACCATCAATCAACCAATCCACATATCTTTCACGTTGAGTTTATAAAACAAAATACGTTTAATTATCTGTTGACCAATCGACTTTTGCGTATTATTATGTCACCCCTGAAAAAGGGGGGATATATTGTTATTCTACGAATTTTTTCTTCCACACTTTTTGTCCAGCCGATTTCTCGGAGATGCCTTGACATGTATTTATAAAATTGCACCATAATGACAATCCCCATGTGCAAAGTTGCAGGAAGCATGGAATGGTTCAAGATGGCCGCCGTTACCATGGAAACGGCAAAAATGTAAAAAACCGAAAAATGGTCCAAATTACATAAAACTTTCAGAACTAATAACTCATCGATAGAAGGCGTGACATCCATCTTGAGAACTTTCAAAATGGCTACCGTTGTCATGGAAACCGTCCAAACGTGAAAAAAACGAAAATAAATCCTTAATTAATTCATAGAAAATAAACCGCTACAGATACGACCAAAAAAACCGTAAGTAGAAAACAGTAGTATAAACTGTAGAATTCATTGCAGTTGGAATTTTTAAGATAGCTGCTGTTACCATGGAGATAACGCTTAAAGTGCAGATGGGACCCATATGGTAAAAAACGTCAAAGTAACATTTTTGTACAGATTTTAACCTCATTCCCGTTAAAATTATATTGTATTGTCATCTGTCTTTGAAATTTTCAAAATGGCCGCCGTTGCCATGGAAACAGCTTAAAAAAAAAAAAAAAAAAAAAAAAAAAATCGAAAATTTGAGACAAAATTCTGTGATTAAGACTATGTGCAAAGCGCTTCTAGAATATGCTAGAAGAAAACTAATACATAATTCAAAGTGCTTCTATTTTATACGAAAATCGTGCTTAAGAGAGAAAATCGCCACTGAGAGAGAGAGAAACACGAAGAGTACACATAATTGACATTTCTGCACTTGCATTAAAGTACACATCCGTTAATTGAACACCTGCAAAAATAAACACATTAGCTGAAGTCAATCGATAAGCGTGTAATTAAATTGTACAAGATAAAATACATGTATCGTGTGATACGCGAGATATTGAAGAATAAAATGAACAGTTAGTATTCCGCTCCGTCAATATATACACATGTTGTCTGTCCAAGGTCCCCTCTAAAAAGAATAGTAATGTACTAACTCCACGATAATATACTTCAGTATCACGTGACACCACCTTTCTTCTTCGCGCGTGTGTCTAATTTAAGATTTTAAAGAGTTCCCCAACTATATATAGACATCACTTTTAGTCTACGAGAAGAGAAAGGGGGGGGGGGTCAAAGGCATGTATACTATACGTGCCATGTGACTTTGGTACACTCGAACTGGTTGCTGATACTGTGACAAAGTCTAGAACGGGGTGACATCCTCCGCTATTGCTTGCAATGGCAAATCTAGTGTTAGAATAACTCATTCGCTATTCATTTTTTCTGATGAGAAAACAGGAAATAGAGTATTTTTCTCAATTGTACGTGTAAAATTGTTCACAGATATTTGTCACTGAACAGCACAAAACGTATAGACAAGGAATAAACCAATGCAAAATGTGTCACGTTATGCTATACAAAGTATTGATCAATCAATCAAATCATGATTCAAATGATCAAATCATGATAAGAGATCAATCAATCAAGTTTTGAGATCAAACAAGTAATGAGTCAAGTGCAGATATCGGAAAAAAACGTCCCCTTCCCATTTTACAAACTGCCTATCAATCGATTAATCAATCAATCAAACGATTAATCAATCAATGATTGATCAATCATGATCACAAACCATCAATCAACCAATCCACATATCTTTCACGTTGAGTTTATAAAACAAAATACGTTTAATTATCTGTTGACCAATCGACTTTTGCGTATTATTATGTCACCCCTTTGAAAAAGGGGGGATATATTGTTATTCTACGAATTTTTTCTTCCGCACTTTTTGTCCAGCCGATTTCTCGGAGATGCCTTGACATGTATTTATAAAATTGCACCATAATGACAATCCCCATGTGCAAAGTTGCAGGAAGCATGGAATGGTTCAAGATGGCCGCCGTTACCATGGAAACGGCAAAAATGTAAAAAACCGAAAAATGGTCCAAATTACATAAAACTTTCAGAACTAATAACTCATCGATAGAAGGCGTGACATCCATCTTGAGAACTTTCAAAATGGCTACCGTTGTCATGGAAACCGTCCAAACGTGAAAAAAACGAAAATAAATCCTTAATTAATTCATAGAAAATAAACCGCTACAGATACGACCAAAAAAACCGTAAGTAGAAAACAGTAGTATAAACTGTAGAATTCATTGCAGTTGGAATTTTTAAGATAGCTGCTGTTACCATGGAGATAACGCTTAAAGTGCAGATGGGACCCATATGGTAAAAAACGTCAAAGTAACATTTTTGTACAGATTTTAACCTCATTCCCGTTAAAATTATATTGTATTGTCATCTGTCTTTGAAATTTTCAAAATGGCCGCCGTTGCCATGGAAACAGCTTAAAAAAAAAAAAAAAAAAAAAAAAAAAATCGAAAATTTGAGACAAAATTCTGTGATTAAGACTATGTGCAAAGCGCTTCTAGAATATGCTAGAAGAAAACTAATACATAATTCAAAGTGCTTCTATTTTATACGAAAATCGTGCTTAAGAGAGAAAATCGCCACTGAGAGAGAGAGAAACACGAAGAGTACACATAATTGACATTTCTGCACTTGCATTAAAGTACACATCCGTTAATTGAACACCTGCAAAAATAAACACATTAGCTGAAGTCAATCGATAAGCGTGTAATTAAATTGTACAAGATAAAATACATGTATCGTGTGATACGCGAGATATTGAAGAATAAAATGAACAGTTAGTATTCCGCTCCGTCAATATATACACATGTTGTCTGTCCAAGGTCCCCTCTAAAAAGAATAGTAATGTACTAACTCCACGATAATATACTTCAGTATCACGTGACACCACCTTTCTTCTTCGCGCGTGTGTCTAATTTAAGATTTTAAAGAGTTCCCCAACTATATATAGACATCACTTTTAGTCTACGAGAAGAGAAAGGGGGGGGGGTCAAAGGCATGTATACTATACGTGCCATGTGACTTTGGTACACTCGAACTGGTTGCTGATACTGTGACAAAGTCTAGAACGGGGTGACATCCTCCGCTATTGCTTGCAATGGCAAATCTAGTGTTAGAATAACTCATTCGCTATTCATTTTTTCTGATGAGAAAACAGGAAATAGAGTATTTTTCTCAATTGTACGTGTAAAATTGTTCACAGATATTTGTCACTGAACAGCACAAAACGTATAGACAAGGAATAAACCAATGCAAAATGTGTCACGTTATGCTATACAAAGTATTGATCAATCAATCAAATCATGATTCAAATGATCAAATCATGATAAGAGATCAATCAATCAAGTTTTGAGATCAAACAAGTAATGAGTCAAGTGCAGATATCGGAAAAAAACGTCCCCTTCCCATTTTACAAACTGCCTATCAATCGATTAATCAATCAATCAAACGATTAATCAATCAATGATTGATCAATCATGATCACAAACCATCAATCAACCAATCCACATATCTTTCACGTTGAGTTTATAAAACAAAATACGTTTAATTATCTGTTGACCAATCGACTTTTGCGTATTATTATGTCACCCCTTTGAAAAAGGGGGGATATATTGTTATTCTACGATTTTTTTCTTCCGCACTTTTTGTCCAGCCGATTTCTCGGAGATGCCTTGACATGTATTTATAAAATTGCACCATAATGACAATCCCCATGTGCAAAGTTGCAGGAAGCATGGAATGGTTCAAGATGGCCGCCGTTACCATGGAAACGGCAAAAATGTAAAAAACCGAAAAATGGTCCAAATTACATAAAACTTTCAGAACTAATAACTCATCGATAGAAGGCGTGACATCCATCTTGAGAACTTTCAAAATGGCTACCGTTGTCATGGAAACCGTCCAAACGTGAAAAAAACGAAAATAAATCCTTAATTAATTCATAGAAAATAAACCGCTACAGATACGACCAAAAAAACCGTAAGTAGAAAACAGTAGTATAAACTGTAGAATTCATTGCAGTTGGAATTTTTAAGATAGCTGCTGTTACCATGGAGATAACGCTTAAAGTGCAGATGGGACCCATATGGTAAAAAACGTCAAAGTAACATTTTTGTACAGATTTTAACCTCATTCCCGTTAAAATTATATTGTATTGTCATCTGTCTTTGAAATTTTCAAAATGGCCGCCGTTGCCATGGAAACAGCTTAAAAAAAAAAAAAAAAAAAAAAAAAAAATCGAAAATTTGAGACAAAATTCTGTGATTAAGACTATGTGCAAAGCGCTTCTAGAATATGCTAGAAGAAAACTAATACATAATTCAAAGTGCTTCTATTTTATACGAAAATCGTGCTTAAGAGAGAAAATCGCCACTGAGAGAGAGAGAAACACGAAGAGTACACATAATTGACATTTCTGCACTTGCATTAAAGTACACATCCGTTAATTGAACACCTGCAAAAATAAACACATTAGCTGAAGTCAATCGATAAGCGTGTAATTAAATTGTACAAGATAAAATACATGTATCGTGTGATACGCGAGATATTGAAGAATAAAATGAACAGTTAGTATTCCGCTCCGTCAATATATACACATGTTGTCTGTCCAAGGTCCCCTCTAAAAAGAATAGTAATGTACTAACTCCACGATAATATACTTCAGTATCACGTGACACCACCTTTCTTCTTCGCGCGTGTGTCTAATTTAAGATTTTAAAGAGTTCCCCAACTATATATAGACATCACTTTTAGTCTACGAGAAGAGAAAGGGGGGGGGGTCAAAGGCATGTATACTATACGTGCCATGTGACTTTGGTACACTCGAACTGGTTGCTGATACTGTGACAAAGTCTAGAACGGGGTGACATCCTCCGCTATTGCTTGCAATGGCAAATCTAGTGTTAGAATAACTCATTCGCTATTCATTTTTTCTGATGAGAAAACAGGAAATAGAGTATTTTTCTCAATTGTACGTGTAAAATTGTTCACAGATATTTGTCACTGAACAGCACAAAACGTATAGACAAGGAATAAACCAATGCAAAATGTGTCACGTTATGCTATACAAAGTATTGATCAATCAATCAAATCATGATTCAAATGATCAAATCATGATAAGAGATCAATCAATCAAGTTTTGAGATCAAACAAGTAATGAGTCAAGTGCAGATATCGGAAAAAAACGTCCCCTTCCCATTTTACAAACTGCCTATCAATCGATTAATCAATCAATCAAACGATTAATCAATCAATGATTGATCAATCATGATCACAAACCATCAATCAACCAATCCACATATCTTTCACGTTGAGTTTATAAAACAAAATACGTTTAATTATCTGTTGACCAATCGACTTTTGCGTATTATTATGTCACCCCTTTGAAAAAGGGGGGATATATTGTTATTCTACGATTTTTTTCTTCCGCACTTTTTGTCCAGCCGATTTCTCGGAGATGCCTTGACATGTATTTATAAAATTGCACCATAATGACAATCCCCATGTGCAAAGTTGCAGGAAGCATGGAATGGTTCAAGATGGCCGCCGTTACCATGGAAACGGCAAAAATGTAAAAAACCGAAAAATGGTCCAAATTACATAAAACTTTCAGAACTAATAACTCATCGATAGAAGGCGTGACATCCATCTTGAGAACTTTCAAAATGGCTACCGTTGTCATGGAAACCGTCCAAACGTGAAAAAAACGAAAATAAATCCTTAATTAATTCATAGAAAATAAACCGCTACAGATACGACCAAAAAAACCGTAAGTAGAAAACAGTAGTATAAACTGTAGAATTCATTGCAGTTGGAATTTTTAAGATAGCTGCTGTTACCATGGAGATAACGCTTAAAGTGCAGATGGGACCCATATGGTAAAAAACGTCAAAGTAACATTTTTGTACAGATTTTAACCTCATTCCCGTTAAAATTATATTGTATTGTCATCTGTCTTTGAAATTTTCAAAATGGCCGCCGTTGCCATGGAAACAGCTTAAAAAAAAAAAAAAAAAAAAAAAAAAAATCGAAAATTTGAGACAAAATTCTGTGATTAAGACTATGTGCAAAGCGCTTCTAGAATATGCTAGAAGAAAACTAATACATAATTCAAAGTGCTTCTATTTTATACGAAAATCGTGCTTAAGAGAGAAAATCGCCACTGAGAGAGAGAGAAACACGAAGAGTACACATAATTGACATTTCTGCACTTGCATTAAAGTACACATCCGTTAATTGAACACCTGCAAAAATAAACACATTAGCTGAAGTCAATCGATAAGCGTGTAATTAAATTGTACAAGATAAAATACATGTATCGTGTGATACGCGAGATATTGAAGAATAAAATGAACAGTTAGTATTCCGCTCCGTCAATATATACACATGTTGTCTGTCCAAGGTCCCCTCTAAAAAGAATAGTAATGTACTAACTCCACGATAATATACTTCAGTATCACGTGACACCACCTTTCTTCTTCGCGCGTGTGTCTAATTTAAGATTTTAAAGAGTTCCCCAACTATATATAGACATCACTTTTAGTCTACGAGAAGAGAAAGGGGGGGGG
Source organism: Mytilus trossulus (assembly GCF_036588685.1). Taxonomy (NCBI): domain Eukaryota; kingdom Metazoa; phylum Mollusca; class Bivalvia; order Mytilida; family Mytilidae; genus Mytilus; species Mytilus trossulus. Next base: position 60,310,550 of record NC_086378.1, on the reverse strand, counting down.
GTCAAAGGCATGTATACTATACGTGCCATGTGACTTTGGTACACTCGAACTGGTTGCTGATACTGTGACAAAGTCTAGAACGGGGTGACATCCTCCGCTATTGCTTGCAATGGCAAATCTAGTGTTAGAATAACTCATTCGCTATTCATTTTTTCTGATGAGAAAACAGGAAATAGAGTATTTTTCTCAATTGTACGTGTAAAATTGTCACTGAACAGCACAAAACGTATAGACAAGGAATAAACCAATGCAAAATGTGTCACGTTATGCTATACAAAGTATTGATCAATCAATCAAATCATGATTCAAATGATCAAATCATGATAAGAGATCAATCAATCAAGTTTTGAGATCAAACAAGTAATGAGTCAAGTGCAGATATCGGAAAAAAACGTCCCCTTCCCATTTTACAAACTGCCTATCAATCGATTAATCAATCAATCAAACGATTAATCAATCAATGATTGATCAATCATGATCACAAACCATCAATCAACCAATCCACATATCTTTCACGTTGAGTTTATAAAACAAAATACGTTTAATTATCTGTTGACCAATCGACTTTTGCGTATTATTATGTCACCCCTTTGAAAAAGGGGGGATATATTGTTATTCTACGAATTTTTTCTTCCGCACTTTTTGTCCAGCCGATTTCTCGGAGATGCCTTGACATGTATTTATAAAATTGCACCATAATGACAATCCCCATGTGCAAAGTTGCAGGAAGCATGGAATGGTTCAAGATGGCCGCCGTTACCATGGAAACGGCAAAAATGTAAAAAACCGAAAAATGGTCCAAATTACATAAAACTTTCAGAACTAATAACTCATCGATAGAAGGCGTGACATCCATCTTGAGAACTTTCAAAATGGCTACCGTTGTCATGGAAACCGTCCAAACGTGAAAAAAACGAAAATAAATCCTTAATTAATTCATAGAAAATAAACCGCTACAGATACGACCAAAAAAACCGTAAGTAGAAAACAGTAGTATAAACTGTAGAATTCATTGCAGTTGGAATTTTTAAGATAGCTGCTGTTACCATGGAGATAACGCTTAAAGTGCAGATGGGACCCATATGGTAAAAAACGTCAAAGTAACATTTTTGTACAGATTTTAACCTCATTCCCGTTAAAATTATATTGTATTGTCATCTGTCTTTGAAATTTTCAAAATGGCCGCCGTTGCCATGGAAACAGCTTAAAAAAAAAAAAAAAAAAAAAAAAAAAATCGAAAATTTGAGACAAAATTCTGTGATTAAGACTATGTGCAAAGCGCTTCTAGAATATGCTAGAAGAAAACTAATACATAATTCAAAGTGCTTCTATTTTATACGAAAATCGTGCTTAAGAGAGAAAATCGCCACTGAGAGAGAGAGAAACACGAAGAGTACACATAATTGACATTTCTGCACTTGCATTAAAGTACACATCCGTTAATTGAACACCTGCAAAAATAAACACATTAGCTGAAGTCAATCGATAAGCGTGTAATTAAATTGTACAAGATAAAATACATGTATCGTGTGATACGCGAGATATTGAAGAATAAAATGAACAGTTAGTATTCCGCTCCGTCAATATATACACATGTTGTCTGTCCAAGGTCCCCTCTAAAAAGAATAGTAATGTACTAACTCCACGATAATATACTTCAGTATCACGTGACACCACCTTTCTTCTTCGCGCGTGTGTCTAATTTAAGATTTTAAAGAGTTCCCCAACTATATATAGACATCACTTTTAGTCTACGAGAAGAGAAAGGGGGGGGGTCAAAGGCATGTATACTATACGTGCCATGTGACTTTGGTACACTCGAACTGGTTGCTGATACTGTGACAAAGTCTAGAACGGGGTGACATCCTCCGCTATTGCTTGCAATGGCAAATCTAGTGTTAGAATAACTCATTCGCTATTCATTTTTTCTGATGAGAAAACAGGAAATAGAGTATTTTTCTCAATTGTACGTGTAAAATTGTTCACAGATATTTGTCACTGAACAGCACAAAACGTATAGACAAGGAATAAACCAATGCAAAATGTGTCACGTTATGCTATACAAAGTATTGATCAATCAATCAAATCATGATTCAAATGATCAAATCATGATAAGAGATCAATCAATCAAGTTTTGAGATCAAACAAGTAATGAGTCAAGTGCAGATATCGGAAAAAAACGTCCCCTTCCCATTTTACAAACTGCCTATCAATCGATTAATCAATCAATCAAACGATTAATCAATCAATGATTGATCAATCATGATCACAAACCATCAATCAACCAATCCACATATCTTTCACGTTGAGTTTATAAAACAAAATACGTTTAATTATCTGTTGACCAATCGACTTTTGCGTATTATTATGTCACCCCTTTGAAAAAGGGGGGATATATTGTTATTCTACGAATTTTTTCTTCCGCACTTTTTGTCCAGCCGATTTCTCGGAGATGCCTTGACATGTATTTATAAAATTGCACCATAATGACAATCCCCATGTGCAAAGTTGCAGGAAGCATGGAATGGTTCAAGATGGCCGCCGTTACCATGGAAACGGCAAAAATGTAAAAAACCGAAAAATGGTCCAAATTACATAAAACTTTCAGAACTAATAACTCATCGATAGAAGGCGTGACATCCATCTTGAGAACTTTCAAAATGGCTACCGTTGTCATGGAAACCGTCCAAACGTGAAAAAAACGAAAATAAATCCTTAATTAATTCATAGAAAATAAACCGCTACAGATACGACCAAAAAAACCGTAAGTAGAAAACAGTAGTATAAACTGTAGAATTCATTGCAGTTGGAATTTTTAAGATAGCTGCTGTTACCATGGAGATAACGCTTAAAGTGCAGATGGGACCCATATGGTAAAAAACGTCAAAGTAACATTTTTGTACAGATTTTAACCTCATTCCCGTTAAAATTATATTGTATTGTCATCTGTCTTTGAAATTTTCAAAATGGCCGCCGTTGCCATGGAAACAGCTTAAAAAAAAAAAAAAAAAAAAAAAAAAATCGAAAATTTGAGACAAAATTCTGTGATTAAGACTATGTGCAAAGCGCTTCTAGAATATGCTAGAAGAAAACTAATACATAATTCAAAGTGCTTCTATTTTATACGAAAATCGTGCTTAAGAGAGAAAATCGCCACTGAGAGAGAGAGAAACACGAAGAGTACACATAATTGACATTTCTGCACTTGCATTAAAGTACACATCCGTTAATTGAACACCTGCAAAAATAAACACATTAGCTGAAGTCAATCGATAAGCGTGTAATTAAATTGTACAAGATAAAATACATGTATCGTGTGATACGCGAGATATTGAAGAATAAAATGAACAGTTAGTATTCCGCTCCGTCAATATATACACATGTTGTCTGTCCAAGGTCCCCTCTAAAAAGAATAGTAATGTACTAACTCCACGATAATATACTTCAGTATCACGTGACACCACCTTTCTTCTTCGCGCGTGTGTCTAATTTAAGATTTTAAAGAGTTCCCCAACTATATATAGACATCACTTTTAGTCTACGAGAAGAGAAAAGGGGGGGGGGGGTCAAAGGCATGTATACTATACGTGCCATGTGACTTTGGTACACTCGAACTGGTTGCTGATACTGTGACAAAGTCTAGAACGGGGTGACATCCTCCGCTATTGCTTGCAATGGCAAATCTAGTGTTAGAATAACTCATTCGCTATTCATTTTTTCTGATGAGAAAACAGGAAATAGAGTATTTTTCTCAATTGTACGTGTAAAATTGTTCACAGATATTTGTCACTGAACAGCACAAAACGTATAGACAAGGAATAAACCAATGCAAAATGTGTCACGTTATGCTATACAAAGTATTGATCAATCAATCAAATCATGATTCAAATGATCAAATCATGATAAGAGATCAATCAATCAAGTTTTGAGATCAAACAAGTAATGAGTCAAGTGCAGATATCGGAAAAAAACGTCCCCTTCCCATTTTACAAACTGCCTATCAATCGATTAATCAATCAATCAAACGATTAATCAATCAATGATTGATCAATCATGATCACAAACCATCAATCAACCAATCCACATATCTTTCACGTTGAGTTTATAAAACAAAATACGTTTAATTATCTGTTGACCAATCGACTTTTGCGTATTATTATGTCACCCCTTTGAAAAAGGGGGGATATATTGTTATTCTACGAATTTTTTCTTCCGCACTTTTTGTCCAGCCGATTTCTCGGAGATGCCTTGACATGTATTTATAAAATTGCACCATAATGACAATCCCCATGTGCAAAGTTGCAGGAAGCATGGAATGGTTCAAGATGGCCGCCGTTACCATGGAAACGGCAAAAATGTAAAAAACCGAAAAATGGTCCAAATTACATAAAACTTTCAGAACTAATAACTCATCGATAGAAGGCGTGACATCCATCTTGAGAACTTTCAAAATGGCTACCGTTGTCATGGAAACCGTCCAAACGTGAAAAAAACGAAAATAAATCCTTAATTAATTCATAGAAAATAAACCGCTACAGATACGACCAAAAAAACCGTAAGTAGAAAACAGTAGTATAAACTGTAGAATTCATTGCAGTTGGAATTTTTAAGATAGCTGCTGTTACCATGGAGATAACGCTTAAAGTGCAGATGGGACCCATATGGTAAAAAACGTCAAAGTAACATTTTTGTACAGATTTTAACCTCATTCCCGTTAAAATTATATTGTATTGTCATCTGTCTTTGAAATTTTCAAAATGGCCGCCGTTGCCATGGAAACAGCTTAAAAAAAAAAAAAAAAAAAAAAAAAAATCGAAAATTTGAGACAAAATTCTGTGATTAAGACTATGTGCAAAGCGCTTCTAGAATATGCTAGAAGAAAACTAATACATAATTCAAAGTGCTTCTATTTTATACGAAAATCGTGCTTAAGAGAGAAAATCGCCACTGAGAGAGAGAGAAACACGAAGAGTACACATAATTGACATTTCTGCACTTGCATTAAAGTACACATCCGTTAATTGAACACCTGCAAAAATAAACACATTAGCTGAAGTCAATCGATAAGCGTGTAATTAAATTGTACAAGATAAAATACATGTATCGTGTGATACGCGAGATATTGAAGAATAAAATGAACAGTTAGTATTCCGCTCCGTCAATATATACACATGTTGTCTGTCCAAGGTCCCCTCTAAAAAGAATAGTAATGTACTAACTCCACGATAATATACTTCAGTATCACGTGACACCACCTTTCTTCTTCGCGCGTGTGTCTAATTTAAGATTTTAAAGAGTTCCCCAACTATATATAGACATCACTTTTAGTCTACGAGAAGAGAAAAGGGGGGGGGGGGGTCAAAGGCATGTATACTATACGTGCCATGTGACTTTGGTACACTCGAACTGGTTGCTGATACTGTGACAAAGTCTAGAACGGGGTGACATCCTCCGCTATTGCTTGCAATGGCAAATCTAGTGTTAGAATAACTCATTCGCTATTCATTTTTTCTGATGAGAAAACAGGAAATAGAGTATTTTTCTCAATTGTACGTGTAAAATTGTTCACAGATATTTGTCACTGAACAGCACAAAACGTATAGACAAGGAATAAACCAATGCAAAATGTGTCACGTTATGCTATACAAAGTATTGATCAATCAATCAAATCATGATTCAAATGATCAAATCATGATAAGAGATCAATCAATCAAGTTTTGAGATCAAACAAGTAATGAGTCAAGTGCAGATATCGGAAAAAAACGTCCCCTTCCCATTTTACAAACTGCCTATCAATCGATTAATCAATCAATCAAACGATTAATCAATCAATGATTGATCAATCATGATCACAAACCATCAATCAACCAATCCACATATCTTTCACGTTGAGTTTATAAAACAAAATACGTTTAATTATCTGTTGACCAATCGACTTTTGCGTATTATTATGTCACCCCTGAAAAAGGGGGGATATATTGTTATTCTACGAATTTTTTCTTCCACACTTTTTGTCCAGCCGATTTCTCGGAGATGCCTTGACATGTATTTATAAAATTGCACCATAATGACAATCCCCATGTGCAAAGTTGCAGGAAGCATGGAATGGTTCAAGATGGCCGCCGTTACCATGGAAACGGCAAAAATGTAAAAAACCGAAAAATGGTCCAAATTACATAAAACTTTCAGAACTAATAACTCATCGATAGAAGGCGTGACATCCATCTTGAGAACTTTCAAAATGGCTACCGTTGTCATGGAAACCGTCCAAACGTGAAAAAAACGAAAATAAATCCTTAATTAATTCATAGAAAATAAACCGCTACAGATACGACCAAAAAAACCGTAAGTAGAAAACAGTAGTATAAACTGTAGAATTCATTGCAGTTGGAATTTTTAAGATAGCTGCTGTTACCATGGAGATAACGCTTAAAGTGCAGATGGGACCCATATGGTAAAAAACGTCAAAGTAACATTTTTGTACAGATTTTAACCTCATTCCCGTTAAAATTATATTGTATTGTCATCTGTCTTTGAAATTTTCAAAATGGCCGCCGTTGCCATGGAAACAGCTTAAAAAAAAAAAAAAAAAAAAAAAAAAATCGAAAATTTGAGACAAAATTCTGTGATTAAGACTATGTGCAAAGCGCTTCTAGAATATGCTAGAAGAAAACTAATACATAATTCAAAGTGCTTCTATTTTATACGAAAATCGTGCTTAAGAGAGAAAATCGCCACTGAGAGAGAGAGAAACACGAAGAGTACACATAATTGACATTTCTGCACTTGCATTAAAGTACACATCCGTTAATTGAACACCTGCAAAAATAAACACATTAGCTGAAGTCAATCGATAAGCGTGTAATTAAATTGTACAAGATAAAATACATGTATCGTGTGATACGCGAGATATTGAAGAATAAAATGAACAGTTAGTATTCCGCTCCGTCAATATATACACATGTTGTCTGTCCAAGGTCCCCTCTAAAAAGAATAGTAATGTACTAACTCCACGATAATATACTTCAGTATCACGTGACACCACCTTTCTTCTTCGCGCGTGTGTCTAATTTAAGATTTTAAAGAGTTCCCCAACTATATATAGACATCACTTTTAGTCTACGAGAAGAGAAAGGGGGGGGGGGGGTCAAAGGCATGTATACTATACGTGCCATGTGACTTTGGTACACTCGAACTGGTTGCTGATACTGTGACAAAGTCTAGAACGGGGTGACATCCTCCGCTATTGCTTGCAATGGCAAATCTAGTGTTAGAATAACTCATTTGCTATTCATTTTTTCTGATGAGAAAACAGGAAATAGAGTATTTTTCTCAATTGTACGTGTAAAATTGTTCACAGATATTTGTCACTGAACAGCACAAAACGTATAGACAAGGAATAAACCAATGCAAAATGTGTCACGTTATGCTATACAAAGTATTGATCAATCAATCAAATCATGATTCAAATGATCAAATCATGATAAGAGATCAATCAATCAAGTTTTGAGATCAAACAAGTAATGAGTCAAGTGCAGATATCGGAAAAAAACGTCCCCTTCCCATTTTACAAACTGCCTATCAATCGATTAATCAATCAATCAAACGATTAATCAATCAATGATTGATCAATCATGATCACAAACCATCAATCAACCAATCCACATATCTTTCACGTTGAGTTTATAAAACAAAATACGTTTAATTATCTGTTGACCAATCGACTTTTGCGTATTATTATGTCACCCCTTTGAAAAAGGGGGGATATATTGTTATTCTACGAATTTTTTCTTCCACACTTTTTGTCCAGCCGATTTCTCGGAGATGCCTTGACATGTATTTATAAAATTGCACCATAATGACAATCCCCATGTGCAAAGTTGCAGGAAGCATGGAATGGTTCAAGATGGCCGCCGTTACCATGGAAACGGCAAAAATGTAAAAAACCGAAAAATGGTCCAAATTACATAAAACTTTCAGAACTAATAACTCATCGATAGAAGGCGTGACATCCATCTTGAGAACTTTCAAAATGGCTACCGTTGTCATGGAAACCGTCCAAACGTGAAAAAAACGAAAATAAATCCTTAATTAATTCATAGAAAATAAACCGCTACAGATACGACCAAAAAAACCGTAAGTAGAAAACAGTAGTATAAACTGTAGAATTCATTGCAGTTGGAATTTTTAAGATAGCTGCTGTTACCATGGAGATAACGCTTAAAGTGCAGATGGGACCCATATGGTAAAAAACGTCAAAGTAACATTTTTGTACAGATTTTAACCTCATTCCCGTTAAAATTATATTGTATTGTCATCTGTCTTTGAAATTTTCAAAATGGCCGCCGTTGCCATGGAAACAGCTTAAAAAAAAAAAAAAAAAAAAAAAAAAATCGAAAATTTGAGACAAAATTCTGTGATTAAGACTATGTGCAAAGCGCTTCTAGAATATGCTAGAAGAAAACTAATACATAATTCAAAGTGCTTCTATTTTATACGAAAATCGTGCTTAAGAGAGAAAATCGCCACTGAGAGAGAGAGAAACACGAAGAGTACACATAATTGACATTTCTGCACTTGCATTAAAGTACACATCCGTTAATTGAACACCTGCAAAAATAAACACATTAGCTGAAGTCAATCGATAAGCGTGTAATTAAATTGTACAAGATAAAATACATGTATCGTGTGATACGCGAGATATTGAAGAATAAAATGAACAGTTAGTATTCCGCTCCGTCAATATATACACATGTTGTCTGTCCAAGGTCCCCTCTAAAAAGAATAGTAATGTACTAACTCCACGATAATATACTTCAGTATCACGTGACACCACCTTTCTTCTTCGCGCGTGTGTCTAATTTAAGATTTTAAAGAGTTCCCCAACTATATATAGACATCACTTTTAGTCTACGAGAAGAGAAAGGGGGGGGGGGGGGTCAAAGGCATGTATACTATACGTGCCATGTGACTTTGGTACACTCGAACTGGTTGCTGATACTGTGACAAAGTCTAGAACGGGGTGACATCCTCCGCTATTGCTTGCAATGGCAAATCTAGTGTTAGAATAACTCATTCGCTATTCATTTTTTCTGATGAGAAAACAGGAAATAGAGTATTTTTCTCAATTGTACGTGTAAAATTGTTCACAGATATTTGTCACTGAACAGCACAAAACGTATAGACAAGGAATAAACCAATGCAAAATGTGTCACGTTATGCTATACAAAGTATTGATCAATCAATCAAATCATGATTCAAATGATCAAATCATGATAAGAGATCAATCAATCAAGTTTTGAGATCAAACAAGTAATGAGTCAAGTGCAGATATCGGAAAAAAACGTCCCCTTCCCATTTTACAAACTGCCTATCAATCGATTAATCAATCAATCAAACGATTAATCAATCAATGATTGATCAATCATGATCACAAACCATCAATCAACCAATCCACATATCTTTCACGTTGAGTTTATAAAACAAAATACGTTTAATTATCTGTTGACCAATCGACTTTTGCGTATTATTATGTCACCCCTTTGAAAAAGGGGGGATATATTGTTATTCTACGAATTTTTTCTTCCGCACTTTTTGTCCAGCCGATTTCTCGGAGATGCCTTGACATGTATTTATAAAATTGCACCATAATGACAATCCCCATGTGCAAAGTTGCAGGAAGCATGGAATGGTTCAAGATGGCCGCCGTTACCATGGAAACAGCAAAAATGTAAAAAACCGAAAAATGGTCCAAATTACATAAAACTTTCAGAACTAATAACTCATCGATAGAAGGCGTGACATCCATCTTGAGAACTTTCAAAATGGCTACCGTTGTCATGGAAACCGTCCAAACGTGAAAAAAACGAAAATAAATCCTTAATTAATTCATAGAAAATAAACCGCTACAGATACGACCAAAAAAACCGTAAGTAGAAAACAGTAGTATAAACTGTAGAATTCATTGCAGTTGGAATTTTTAAGATAGCTGCTGTTACCATGGAGATAACGCTTAAAGTGCAGATGGGACCCATATGGTAAAAAACGTCAAAGTAACATTTTTGTACAGATTTTAACCTCATTCCCGTTAAAATTATATTGTATTGTCATCTGTCTTTGAAATTTTCAAAATGGCCGCCGTTGCCATGGAAACAGCTTAAAAAAAAAAAAAAAAAAAAAAAAAAAATCGAAAATTTGAGACAAAATTCTGTGATTAAGACTATGTGCAAAGCGCTTCTAGAATATGCTAGAAGAAAACTAATACATAATTCAAAGTGCTTCTATTTTATACGAAAATCGTGCTTAAGAGAGAAAATCGCCACTGAGAGAGAGAGAAACACGAAGAGTACACATAATTGACATTTCTGCACTTGCATTAAAGTACACATCCGTTAATTGAACACCTGCAAAAATAAACACATTAGCTGAAGTCAATCGATAAGCGTGTAATTAAATTGTACAAGATAAAATACATGTATCGTGTGATACGCGAGATATTGAAGAATAAAATGAACAGTTAGTATTCCGCTCCGTCAATATATACACATGTTGTCTGTCCAAGGTCCCCTCTAAAAAGAATAGTAATGTACTAACTCCACGATAATATACTTCAGTATCACGTGACACCACCTTTCTTCTTCGCGCGTGTGTCTAATTTAAGATTTTAAAGAGTTCCCCAACTATATATAGACATCACTTTTAGTCTACGAGAAGAGAAAGGGGGGGGGGTCAAAGGCATGTATACTATACGTGCCATGTGACTTTGGTACACTCGAACTGGTTGCTGATACTGTGACAAAGTCTAGAACGGGGTGACATCCTCCGCTATTGCTTGCAATGGCAAATCTAGTGTTAGAATAACTCATTCGCTATTCATTTTTTCTGATGAGAAAACAGGAAATAGAGTATTTTTCTCAATTGTACGTGTAAAATTGTTCACAGATATTTGTCACTGAACAGCACAAAACGTATAGACAAGGAATAAACCAATGCAAAATGTGTCACGTTATGCTATACAAAGTATTGATCAATCAATCAAATCATGATTCAAATGATCAAATCATGATAAGAGATCAATCAATCAAGTTTTGAGATCAAACAAGTAATGAGTCAAGTGCAGATATCGGAAAAAAACGTCCCCTTCCCATTTTACAAACTGCCTATCAATCGATTAATCAATCAATCAAACGATTAATCAATCAATGATTGATCAATCATGATCACAAACCATCAATCAACCAATCCACATATCTTTCACGTTGAGTTTATAAAACAAAATACGTTTAATTATCTGTTGACCAATCGACTTTTGCGTATTATTATGTCACCCCTTTGAAAAAGGGGGGATATATTGTTATTCTACGAATTTTTTCTTCCGCACTTTTTGTCCAGCCGATTTCTCGGAGATGCCTTGACATGTATTTATAAAATTGCACCATAATGACAATCCCCATGTGCAAAGTTGCAGGAAGCATGGAATGGTTCAAGATGGCCGCCGTTACCATGGAAACGGCAAAAATGTAAAAAACCGAAAAATGGTCCAAATTACATAAAACTTTCAGAACTAATAACTCATCGATAGAAGGCGTGACATCCATCTTGAGAACTTTCAAAATGGCTACCGTTGTCATGGAAACCGTCCAAACGTGAAAAAAACGAAAATAAATCCTTAATTAATTCATAGAAAATAAACCGCTACAGATACGACCAAAAAAACCGTAAGTAGAAAACAGTAGTATAAACTGTAGAATTCATTGCAGTTGGAATTTTTAAGATAGCTGCTGTTACCATGGAGATAACGCTTAAAGTGCAGATGGGACCCATATGGTAAAAAATGTCAAAGTAACATTTTTGTACAGATTTTAACCTCATTCCCGTTAAAATTATATTGTATTGTCATCTGTCTTTGAAATTTTCAAAATGGCCGCCGTTGCCATGGAAACAGCTTAAAAAAAAAAAAAAAAAAAAAAAAAAATCGAAAATTTGAGACAAAATTCTGTGATTAAGACTATGTGCAAAGCGCTTCTAGAATATGCTAGAAGAAAACTAATACATAATTCAAAGTGCTTCTATTTTATACGAAAATCGTGCTTAAGAGAGAAAATCGCCACTGAGAGAGAGAGAAACACGAAGAGTACACATAATTGACATTTCTGCACTTGCATTAAAGTACACATCCGTTAATTGAACACCTGCAAAAATAAACACATTAGCTGAAGTCAATCGATAAGCGTGTAATTAAATTGTACAAGATAAAATACATGTATCGTGTGATACGCGAGATATTGAAGAATAAAATGAACAGTTAGTATTCCGCTCCGTCAATATATACACATGTTGTCTGTCCAAGGTCCCCTCTAAAAAGAATAGTAATGTACTAACTCCACGATAATATACTTCAGTATCACGTGACACCACCTTTCTTCTTCGCGCGTGTGTCTAATTTAAGATTTTAAAGAGTTCCCCAACTATATATAGACATCACTTTTAGTCTACGAGAAGAGAAAAGGGGGGGGGGGTCAAAGGCATGTATACTATACGTGCCATGTGACTTTGGTACACTCGAACTGGTTGCTGATACTGTGACAAAGTCTAGAACGGGGTGACATCCTCCGCTATTGCTTGCAATGGCAAATCTAGTGTTAGAATAACTCATTCGCTATTCATTTTTTCTGATGAGAAAACAGGAAATAGAGTATTTTTCTCAATTGTACGTGTAAAATTGTTCACAGATATTTGTCACTGAACAGCACAAAACGTATAGACAAGGAATAAACCAATGCAAAATGTGTCACGTTATGCTATACAAAGTATTGATCAATCAATCAAATCATGATTCAAATGATCAAATCATGATAAGAGATCAATCAATCAAGTTTTGAGATCAAACAAGTAATGAGTCAAGTGCAGATATCGGAAAAAAACGTCCCCTTCCCATTTTACAAACTGCCTATCAATCGATTAATCAATCAATCAAACGATTAATCAATCAATGATTGATCAATCATGATCACAAACCATCAATCAACCAATCCACATATCTTTCACGTTGAGTTTATAAAACAAAATACGTTTAATTATCTGTTGACCAATCGACTTTTGCGTATTATTATGTCACCCCTGAAAAAGGGGGGATATATTGTTATTCTACGAATTTTTTCTTCCACACTTTTTGTCCAGCCGATTTCTCGGAGATGCCTTGACATGTATTTATAAAATTGCACCATAATGACAATCCCCATGTGCAAAGTTGCAGGAAGCATGGAATGGTTCAAGATGGCCGCCGTTACCATGGAAACGGCAAAAATGTAAAAAACCGAAAAATGGTCCAAATTACATAAAACTTTCAGAACTAATAACTCATCGATAGAAGGCGTGACATCCATCTTGAGAACTTTCAAAATGGCTACCGTTGTCATGGAAACCGTCCAAACGTGAAAAAAACGAAAATAAATCCTTAATTAATTCATAGAAAATAAACCGCTACAGATACGACCAAAAAAACCGTAAGTAGAAAACAGTAGTATAAACTGTAGAATTCATTGCAGTTGGAATTTTTAAGATAGCTGCTGTTACCATGGAGATAACGCTTAAAGTGCAGATGGGACCCATATGGTAAAAAACGTCAAAGTAACATTTTTGTACAGATTTTAACCTCATTCCCGTTAAAATTATATTGTATTGTCATCTGTCTTTGAAATTTTCAAAATGGCCGCCGTTGCCATGGAAACAGCTTAAAAAAAAAAAAAAAAAAAAAAAAAAATCGAAAATTTGAGACAAAATTCTGTGATTAAGACTATGTGCAAAGCGCTTCTAGAATATGCTAGAAGAAAACTAATACATAATTCAAAGTGCTTCTATTTTATACGAAAATCGTGCTTAAGAGAGAAAATCGCCACTGAGAGAGAGAGAAACACGAAGAGTACACATAATTGACATTTCTGCACTTGCATTAAAGTACACATCCGTTAATTGAACACCTGCAAAAATAAACACATTAGCTGAAGTCAATCGATAAGCGTGTAATTAAATTGTACAAGATAAAATACATGTATCGTGTGATACGCGAGATATTGAAGAATAAAATGAACAGTTAGTATTCCGCTCCGTCAATATATACACATGTTGTCTGTCCAAGGTCCCCTCTAAAAAGAATAGTAATGTACTAACTCCACGATAATATACTTCAGTATCACGTGACACCACCTTTCTTCTTCGCGCGTGTGTCTAATTTAAGATTTTAAAGAGTTCCCCAACTATATATAGACATCACTTTTAGTCTACGAGAAGAGAAAGGGGGGGGGGGGGGTCAAAGGCATGTATACTATACGTGCCATGTGACTTTGGTACACTCGAACTGGTTGCTGATACTGTGACAAAGTCTAGAACGGGGTGACATCCTCCGCTATTGCTTGCAATGGCAAATCTAGTGTTAGAATAACTCATTCGCTATTCATTTTTTCTGATGAGAAAACAGGAAATAGAGTATTTTTCTCAATTGTACGTGTAAAATTGTTCACAGATATTTGTCACTGAACAGCACAAAACGTATAGACAAGGAATAAACCAATGCAAAATGTGTCACGTTATGCTATACAAAGTATTGATCAATCAATCAAATCATGATTCAAATGATCAAATCATGATAAGAGATCAATCAATCAAGTTTTGAGATCAAACAAGTAATGAGTCAAGTGCAGATATCGGAAAAAAACGTCCCCTTCCCATTTTACAAACTGCCTATCAATCGATTAATCAATCAATCAAACGATTAATCAATCAATGATTGATCAATCATGATCACAAACCATCAATCAACCAATCCACATATCTTTCACGTTGAGTTTATAAAACAAAATACGTTTAATTATCTGTTGACCAATCGACTTTTGCGTATTATTATGTCACCCCTTTGAAAAGGGGGGATATATTGTTATTCTACGAATTTTTTCTTCCGCACTTTTTGTCCAGCCGATTTCTCGGAGATGCCTTGACATGTATTTATAAAATTGCACCATAATGACAATCCCCATGTGCAAAGTTGCAGGAAGCATGGAATGGTTCAAGATGGCCGCCGTTACCATGGAAACGGCAAAAATGTAAAAAACCGAAAAATGGTCCAAATTACATAAAACTTTCAGAACTAATAACTCATCGATAGAAGGCGTGACATCCATCTTGAGAACTTTCAAAATGGCTACCGTTGTCATGGAAACCGTCCAAACGTGAAAAAAACGAAAATAAATCCTTAATTAATTCATAGAAAATAAACCGCTACAGATACGACCAAAAAAACCGTAAGTAGAAAACAGTAGTATAAACTGTAGAATTCATTGCAGTTGGAATTTTTAAGATAGCTGCTGTTACCATGGAGATAACGCTTAAAGTGCAGATGGGACCCATATGGTAAAAAACGTCAAAGTAACATTTTTGTACAGATTTTAACCTCATTCCCGTTAAAATTATATTGTATTGTCATCTGTCTTTGAAATTTTCAAAATGGCCGCCGTTGCCATGGAAACAGCTTAAAAAAAAAAAAAAAAAAAAAAAAAAATCGAAAATTTGAGACAAAATTCTGTGATTAAGACTATGTGCAAAGCGCTTCTAGAATATGCTAGAAGAAAACTAATACATAATTCAAAGTGCTTCTATTTTATACGAAAATCGTGCTTAAGAGAGAAAATCGCCACTGAGAGAGAGAGAAACACGAAGAGTACACATAATTGACATTTCTGCACTTGCATTAAAGTACACATCCGTTAATTGAACACCTGCAAAAATAAACACATTAGCTGAAGTCAATCGATAAGCGTGTAATTAAATTGTACAAGATAAAATACATGTATCGTGTGATACGCGAGATATTGAAGAATAAAATGAACAGTTAGTATTCCGCTCCGTCAATATATACACATGTTGTCTGTCCAAGGTCCCCTCTAAAAAGAATAGTAATGTACTAACTCCACGATAATATACTTCAGTATCACGTGACACCACCTTTCTTCTTCGCGCGTGTGTCTAATTTAAGATTTTAAAGAGTTCCCCAACTATATATAGACATCACTTTTAGTCTACGAGAAGAGAAAGGGGGGGGGGGGGGGTCAAAGGCATGTATACTATACGTGCCATGTGACTTTGGTACACTCGAACTGGTTGCTGATACTGTGACAAAGTCTAGAACGGGGTGACATCCTCCGCTATTGCTTGCAATGGCAAATCTAGTGTTAGAATAACTCATTCGCTATTCATTTTTTCTGATGAGAAAACAGGAAATAGAGTATTTTTCTCAATTGTACGTGTAAAATTGTTCACAGATATTTGTCACTGAACAGCACAAAACGTATAGACAAGGAATAAACCAATGCAAAATGTGTCACGTTATGCTATACAAAGTATTGATCAATCAATCAAATCATGATTCAAATGATCAAATCATGATAAGAGATCAATCAATCAAGTTTTGAGATCAAACAAGTAATGAGTCAAGTGCAGATATCGGAAAAAAACGTCCCCTTCCCATTTTACAAACTGCCTATCAATCGATTAATCAATCAATCAAACGATTAATCAATCAATGATTGATCAATCATGATCACAAACCATCAATCAACCAATCCACATATCTTTCACGTTGAGTTTATAAAACAAAATACGTTTAATTATCTGTTGACCAATCGACTTTTGCGTATTATTATGTCACCCCTTTGAAAAAGGGGGGATATATTGTTATTCTACGAATTTTTTCTTCCGCACTTTTTGTCCAGCCGATTTCTCGGAGATGCCTTGACATGTATTTATAAAATTGCACCATAATGACAATCCCCATGTGCAAAGTTGCAGGAAGCATGGAATGGTTCAAGATGGCCGCCGTTACCATGGAAACGGCAAAAATGTAAAAAACCGAAAAATGGTCCAAATTACATAAAACTTTCAGAACTAATAACTCATCGATAGAAGGCGTGACATCCATCTTGAGAACTTTCAAAATGGCTACCGTTGTCATGGAAACCGTCCAAACGTGAAAAAAACGAAAATAAATCCTTAATTAATTCATAGAAAATAAACCGCTACAGATACGACCAAAAAAACCGTAAGTAGAAAACAGTAGTATAAACTGTAGAATTCATTGCAGTTGGAATTTTTAAGATAGCTGCTGTTACCATGGAGATAACGCTTAAAGTGCAGATGGGACCCATATGGTAAAAAACGTCAAAGTAACATTTTTGTACAGATTTTAACCTCATTCCCGTTAAAATTATATTGTATTGTCATCTGTCTTTGAAATTTTCAAAATGGCCGCCGTTGCCATGGAAACAGCTTAAAAAAAAAAAAAAAAAAAAAAAAATCGAAAATTTGAGACAAAATTCTGTGATTAAGACTATGTGCAAAGCGCTTCTAGAATATGCTAGAAGAAAACTAATACATAATTCAAAGTGCTTCTATTTTATACGAAAATCGTGCTTAAGAGAGAAAATCGCCACTGAGAGAGAGAGAAACACGAAGAGTACACATAATTGACATTTCTGCACTTGCATTAAAGTACACATCCGTTAATTGAACACCTGCAAAAATAAACACATTAGCTGAAGTCAATCGATAAGCGTGTAATTAAATTGTACAAGATAAAATACATGTATCGTGTGATACGCGAGATATTGAAGAATAAAATGAACAGTTAGTATTCCGCTCCGTCAATATATACACATGTTGTCTGTCCAAGGTCCCCTCTAAAAAGAATAGTAATGTACTAACTCCACGATAATATACTTCAGTATCACGTGACACCACCTTTCTTCTTCGCGCGTGTGTCTAATTTAAGATTTTAAAGAGTTCCCCAACTATATATAGACATCACTTTTAGTCTACGAGAAGAGAAAAGGGGGGGGGGGGGTCAAAGGCATGTATACTATACGTGCCATGTGACTTTGGTACACTCGAACTGGTTGCTGATACTGTGACAAAGTCTAGAACGGGGTGACATCCTCCGCTATTGCTTGCAATGGCAAATCTAGTGTTAGAATAACTCATTCGCTATTCATTTTTTCTGATGAGAAAACAGGAAATAGAGTATTTTTCTCAATTGTACGTGTAAAATTGTTCACAGATATTTGTCACTGAACAGCACAAAACGTATAGACAAGGAATAAACCAATGCAAAATGTGTCACGTTATGCTATACAAAGTATTGATCAATCAATCAAATCATGATTCAAATGATCAAATCATGATAAGAGATCAATCAATCAAGTTTTGAGATCAAACAAGTAATGAGTCAAGTGCAGATATCGGAAAAAAACGTCCCCTTCCCATTTTACAAACTGCCTATCAATCGATTAATCAATCAATCAAACGATTAATCAATCAATGATTGATCAATCATGATCACAAACCATCAATCAACCAATCCACATATCTTTCACGTTGAGTTTATAAAACAAAATACGTTTAATTATCTGTTGACCAATCGACTTTTGCGTATTATTATGTCACCCCTGAAAAAGGGGGGATATATTGTTATTCTACGAATTTTTTCTTCCACACTTTTTGTCCAGCCGATTTCTCGGAGATGCCTTGACATGTATTTATAAAATTGCACCATAATGACAATCCCCATGTGCAAAGTTGCAGGAAGCATGGAATGGTTCAAGATGGCCGCCGTTACCATGGAAACGGCAAAAATGTAAAAAACCGAAAAATGGTCCAAATTACATAAAACTTTCAGAACTAATAACTCATCGATAGAAGGCGTGACATCCATCTTGAGAACTTTCAAAATGGCTACCGTTGTCATGGAAACCGTCCAAACGTGAAAAAAACGAAAATAAATCCTTAATTAATTCATAGAAAATAAACCGCTACAGATACGACCAAAAAAACCGTAAGTAGAAAACAGTAGTATAAACTGTAGAATTCATTGCAGTTGGAATTTTTAAGATAGCTGCTGTTACCATGGAGATAACGCTTAAAGTGCAGATGGGACCCATATGGTAAAAAACGTCAAAGTAACATTTTTGTACAGATTTTAACCTCATTCCCGTTAAAATTATATTGTATTGTCATCTGTCTTTGAAATTTTCAAAATGGCCGCCGTTGCCATGGAAACAGCTTAAAAAAAAAAAAAAAAAAAAAAAAAAATCGAAAATTTGAGACAAAATTCTGTGATTAAGACTATGTGCAAAGCGCTTCTAGAATATGCTAGAAGAAAACTAATACATAATTCAAAGTGCTTCTATTTTATACGAAAATCGTGCTTAAGAGAGAAAATCGCCACTGAGAGAGAGAGAAACACGAAGAGTACACATAATTGACATTTCTGCACTTGCATTAAAGTACACATCCGTTAATTGAACACCTGCAAAAATAAACACATTAGCTGAAGTCAATCGATAAGCGTGTAATTAAATTGTACAAGATAAAATACATGTATCGTGTGATACGCGAGATATTGAAGAATAAAATGAACAGTTAGTATTCCGCTCCGTCAATATATACACATGTTGTCTGTCCAAGGTCCCCTCTAAAAAGAATAGTAATGTACTAACTCCACGATAATATACTTCAGTATCACGTGACACCACCTTTCTTCTTCGCGCGTGTGTCTAATTTAAGATTTTAAAGAGTTCCCCAACTATATATAGACATCACTTTTAGTCTACGAGAAGAGAAAGGGGGGGGGGGGGGTCAAAGGCATGTATACTATACGTGCCATGTGACTTTGGTACACTCGAACTGGTTGCTGATACTGTGACAAAGTCTAGAACGGGGTGACATCCTCCGCTATTGCTTGCAATGGCAAATCTAGTGTTAGAATAACTCATTCGCTATTCATTTTTTCTGATGAGAAAACAGGAAATAGAGTATTTTTCTCAATTGTACGTGTAAAATTGTTCACAGATATTTGTCACTGAACAGCACAAAACGTATAGACAAGGAATAAACCAATGCAAAATGTGTCACGTTATGCTATACAAAGTATTGATCAATCAATCAAATCATGATTCAAATGATCAAATCATGATAAGAGATCAATCAATCAAGTTTTGAGATCAAACAAGTAATGAGTCAAGTGCAGATATCGGAAAAAAACGTCCCCTTCCCATTTTACAAACTGCCTATCAATCGATTAATCAATCAATCAAACGATTAATCAATCAATGATTGATCAATCATGATCACAAACCATCAATCAACCAATCCACATATCTTTCACGTTGAGTTTATAAAACAAAATACGTTTAATTATCTGTTGACCAATCGACTTTTGCGTATTATTATGTCACCCCTTTGAAAAAGGGGGGATATATTGTTATTCTACGAATTTTTTCTTCCACACTTTTTGTCCAGCCGATTTCTCGGAGATGCCTTGACATGTATTTATAAAATTGCACCATAATGACAATCCCCATGTGCAAAGTTGCAGGAAGCATGGAATGGTTCAAGATGGCCGCCGTTACCATGGAAACGGCAAAAATGTAAAAAACCGAAAAATGGTCCAAATTACATAAAACTTTCAGAACTAATAACTCATCGATAGAAGGCGTGACATCCATCTTGAGAACTTTCAAAATGGCTACCGTTGTCATGGAAACCGTCCAAACGTGAAAAAAACGAAAATAAATCCTTAATTAATTCATAGAAAATAAACCGCTACAGATACGACCAAAAAAACCGTAAGTAGAAAACAGTAGTATAAACTGTAGAATTCATTGCAGTTGGAATTTTTAAGATAGCTGCTGTTACCATGGAGATAACGCTTAAAGTGCAGATGGGACCCATATGGTAAAAAACGTCAAAGTAACATTTTTGTACAGATTTTAACCTCATTCCCGTTAAAATTATATTGTATTGTCATCTGTCTTTGAAATTTTCAAAATGGCCGCCGTTGCCATGGAAACAGCTTAAAAAAAAAAAAAAAAAAAAAAAAAAAATCGAAAATTTGAGACAAAATTCTGTGATTAAGACTATGTGCAAAGCGCTTCTAGAATATGCTAGAAGAAAACTAATACATAATTCAAAGTGCTTCTATTTTATACGAAAATCGTGCTTAAGAGAGAAAATCGCCACTGAGAGAGAGAGAAACACGAAGAGTACACATAATTGACATTTCTGCACTTGCATTAAAGTACACATCCGTTAATTGAACACCTGCAAAAATAAACACATTAGCTGAAGTCAATCGATAAGCGTGTAATAAATTGTACAAGATAAAATACATGTATCGTGTGATACGCGAGATATTGAAGAATAAAATGAACAGTTAGTATTCCGCTCCGTCAATATATACACATGTTGTCTGTCCAAGGTCCCCTCTAAAAAGAATAGTAATGTACTAACTCCACGATAATATACTTCAGTATCACGTGACACCACCTTTCTTCTTCGCGCGTGTGTCTAATTTAAGATTTTAAAGAGTTCCCCAACTATATATAGACATCACTTTTAGTCTACGAGAAGAGAAAGGGGGGGGGGGGGGGTCAAAGGCATGTATACTATACGTGCCATGTGACTTTGGTACACTCGAACTGGTTGCTGATACTGTGACAAAGTCTAGAACGGGGTGACATCCTCCGCTATTGCTTGCAATGGCAAATCTAGTGTTAGAATAACTCATTCGCTATTCATTTTTTCTGATGAGAAAACAGGAAATAGAGTATTTTTCTCAATTGTACGTGTAAAATTGTTCACAGATATTTGTCACTGAACAGCACAAAACGTATAGACAAGGAATAAACCAATGCAAAATGTGTCACGTTATGCTATACAAAGTATTGATCAATCAATCAAATCATGATTCAAATGATCAAATCATGATAAGAGATCAATCAATCAAGTTTTGAGATCAAACAAGTAATGAGTCAAGTGCAGATATCGGAAAAAAACGTCCCCTTCCCATTTTACAAACTGCCTATCAATCGATTAATCAATCAATCAAACGATTAATCAATCAATGATTGATCAATCATGATCACAAACCATCAATCAACCAATCCACATATCTTTCACGTTGAGTTTATAAAACAAAATACGTTTAATTATCTGTTGACCAATCGACTTTTGCGTATTATTATGTCACCCCTTTGAAAAAGGGGGGATATATTGTTATTCTACGAATTTTTTCTTCAACACTTTTTGTCCAGCCGATTTCTCGGAGATGCCTTGACATGTATTTATAAAATTGCACCATAATGACAATCCCCATGTGCAAAGTTGCAGGAAGCATGGAATGGTTCAAGATGGCCGCCGTTACCATGGAAACGGCAAAAATGTAAAAAACCGAAAAATGGTCCAAATTACATAAAACTTTCAGAACTAATAACTCATCGATAGAAGGCGTGACATCCATCTTGAGAACTTTCAAAATGGCTACCGTTGTCATGGAAACCGTCCAAACGTGAAAAAAACGAAAATAAATCCTTAATTAATTCATAGAAAATAAACCGCTACAGATACGACCAAAAAAACCGTAAGTAGAAAACAGTAGTATAAACTGTAGAATTCATTGCAGTTGGAATTTTTAAGATAGCTGCTGTTACCATGGAGATAACGCTTAAAGTGCAGATGGGACCCATATGGTAAAAAACGTCAAAGTAACATTTTTGTACAGATTTTAACCTCATTCCCGTTAAAATTATATTGTATTGTCATCTGTCTTTGAAATTTTCAAAATGGCCGCCGTTGCCATGGAAACAGCTTAAAAAAAAAAAAAAAAAAAAAAAAAAATCGAAAATTTGAGACAAAATTCTGTGATTAAGACTATGTGCAAAGCGCTTCTAGAATATGCTAGAAGAAAACTAATACATAATTCAAAGTGCTTCTATTTTATACGAAAATCGTGCTTAAGAGAGAAAATCGCCACTGAGAGAGAGAGAAACACGAAGAGTACACATAATTGACATTTCTGCACTTGCATTAAAGTACACATCCGTTAATTGAACACCTGCAAAAATAAACACATTAGCTGAAGTCAATCGATAAGCGTGTAATTAAATTGTACAAGATAAAATACATGTATCGTGTGATACGCGAGATATTGAAGAATAAAATGAACAGTTAGTATTCCGCTCCGTCAATATATACACATGTTGTCTGTCCAAGGTCCCCTCTAAAAAGAATAGTAATGTACTAACTCCACGATAATATACTTCAGTATCACGTGACACCACCTTTCTTCTTCGCGCATGTGTCTAATTTAAGATTTTAAAGAGTTCCCCAACTATATATAGACATCACTTTTAGTCTACGAGAAGAGAAAGGGGGGGGGGGGGGGTCAAAGGCATGTATACTATACGTGCCATGTGACTTTGGTACACTCGAACTGGTTGCTGATACTGTGACAAAGTCTAGAACGGGGTGACATCCTCCGCTATTGCTTGCAATGGCAAATCTAGTGTTAGAATAACTCATTCGCTATTCATTTTTTCTGATGAGAAAACAGGAAATAGAGTATTTTTCTCAATTGTACGTGTAAAATTGTTCACAGATATTTGTCACTGAACAGCACAAAACGTATAGACAAGGAATAAACCAATGCAAAATGTGTCACGTTATGCTATACAAAGTATTGATCAATCAATCAAATCATGATTCAAATGATCAAATCATGATAAGAGATCAATCAATCAAGTTTTGAGATCAAACAAGTAATGAGTCAAGTGCAGATATCGGAAAAAAACGTCCCCTTCCCATTTTACAAACTGCCTATCAATCGATTAATCAATCAATCAAACGATTAATCAATCAATGATTGATCAATCATGATCACAAACCATCAATCAACCAATCCACATATCTTTCACGTTGAGTTTATAAAACAAAATACGTTTAATTATCTGTTGACCAATCGACTTTTGCGTATTATTATGTCACCCCTTTGAAAAAGGGGGGATATATTGTTATTCTACGAATTTTTTCTTCCACACTTTTTGTCCAGCCGATTTCTCGGAGATGCCTTGACATGTATTTATAAAATTGCACCATAATGACAATCCCCATGTGCAAAGTTGCAGGAAGCATGGAATGGTTCAAGATGGCCGCCGTTACCATGGAAACGGCAAAAATGTAAAAAACCGAAAAATGGTCCAAATTACATAAAACTTTCAGAACTAATAACTCATCGATAGAAGGCGTGACATCCATCTTGAGAACTTTCAAAATGGCTACCGTTGTCATGGAAACCGTCCAAACGTGAAAAAAACGAAAATAAATCCTTAATTAATTCATAGAAAATAAACCGCTACAGATACGACCAAAAAAACCGTAAGTAGAAAACAGTAGTATAAACTGTAGAATTCATTGCAGTTGGAATTTTTAAGATAGCTGCTGTTACCATGGAGATAACGCTTAAAGTGCAGATGGGACCCATATGGTAAAAAACGTCAAAGTAACATTTTTGTACAGATTTTAACCTCATTCCCGTTAAAATTATATTGTATTGTCATCTGTCTTTGAAATTTTCAAAATGGCCGCCGTTGCCATGGAAACAGCTTAAAAAAAAAAAAAAAAAATAAAAAAAAATCGAAAATTTGAGACAAAATTCTGTGATTAAGACTATGTGCAAAGCGCTTCTAGAATATGCTAGAAGAAAACTAATACATAATTCAAAGTGCTTCTATTTTATACGAAAATCGTGCTTAAGAGAGAAAATCGCCACTGAGAGAGAGAGAAACACGAAGAGTACACATAATTGACATTTCTGCACTTGCATTAAAGTACACATCCGTTAATTGAACACCTGCAAAAATAAACACATTAGCTGAAGTCAATCGATAAGCGTGTAATTAAATTGTACAAGATAAAATACATGTATCGTGTGATACGCGAGATATTGAAGAATAAAATGAACAGTTAGTATTCCGCTCCGTCAATATATACACATGTTGTCTGTCCAAGGTCCCCTCTAAAAAGAATAGTAATGTACTAACTCCACGATAATATACTTCAGTATCACGTGACACCACCTTTCTTCTTCGCGCATGTGTCTAATTTAAGATTTTAAAGAGTTCCCCAACTATATATAGACATCACTTTTAGTCTACGAGAAGAGAAAGGGGGGGGGGGGGGTCAAAGGCATGTATACTATACGTGCCATGTGACTTTGGTACACTCGAACTGGTTGCTGATACTGTGACAAAGTCTAGAACGGGGTGACATCCTCCGCTATTGCTTGCAATGGCAAATCTAGTGTTAGAATAACTCATTCGCTATTCATTTTTTCTGATGAGAAAACAGGAAATAGAGTATTTTTCTCAATTGTACGTGTAAAATTGTTCACAGATATTTGTCACTGAACAGCACAAAACGTATAGACAAGGAATAAACCAATGCAAAATGTGTCACGTTATGCTATACAAAGTATTGATCAATCAATCAAATCATGATTCAAATGATCAAATCATGATAAGAGATCAATCAATCAAGTTTTGAGATCAAACAAGTAATGAGTCAAGTGCAGATATCGGAAAAAAACGTCCCCTTCCCATTTTACAAACTGCCTATCAATCGATT
This sequence comes from Mytilus trossulus, assembly GCF_036588685.1. NCBI lineage: Eukaryota > Metazoa > Mollusca > Bivalvia > Mytilida > Mytilidae > Mytilus > Mytilus trossulus. The sequence goes on along the minus strand of NC_086378.1, from coordinate 60,285,047 downwards.
AATCAATCAATCAAACGATTAATCAATCAATGATTGATCAATCATGATCACAAACCATCAATCAACCAATCCACATATCTTTCACGTTGAGTTTATAAAACAAAATACGTTTAATTATCTGTTGACCAATCGACTTTTGCGTATTATTATGTCACCCCTTTGAAAAAGGGGGGATATATTGTTATTCTACGAATTTTTTCTTCCACACTTTTTGTCCAGCCGATTTCTCGGAGATGCCTTGACATGTATTTATAAAATTGCACCATAATGACAATCCCCATGTGCAAAGTTGCAGGAAGCATGGAATGGTTCAAGATGGCCGCCGTTACCATGGAAACGGCAAAAATGTAAAAAACCGAAAAATGGTCCAAATTACATAAAACTTTCAGAACTAATAACTCATCGATAGAAGGCGTGACATCCATCTTGAGAACTTTCAAAATGGCTACCGTTGTCATGGAAACCGTCCAAACGTGAAAAAAACGAAAATAAATCCTTAATTAATTCATAGAAAATAAACCGCTACAGATACGACCAAAAAAACCGTAAGTAGAAAACAGTAGTATAAACTGTAGAATTCATTGCAGTTGGAATTTTTAAGATAGCTGCTGTTACCATGGAGATAACGCTTAAAGTGCAGATGGGACCCATATGGTAAAAAACGTCAAAGTAACATTTTTGTACAGATTTTAACCTCATTCCCGTTAAAATTATATTGTATTGTCATCTGTCTTTGAAATTTTCAAAATGGCCGCCGTTGCCATGGAAACAGCTTAAAAAAAAAAAAAAAAAATAAAAAAAAATCGAAAATTTGAGACAAAATTCTGTGATTAAGACTATGTGCAAAGCGCTTCTAGAATATGCTAGAAGAAAACTAATACATAATTCAAAGTGCTTCTATTTTATACGAAAATCGTGCTTAAGAGAGAAAATCGCCACTGAGAGAGAGAGAAACACGAAGAGTACACATAATTGACATTTCTGCACTTGCATTAAAGTACACATCCGTTAATTGAACACCTGCAAAAATAAACACATTAGCTGAAGTCAATCGATAAGCGTGTAATTAAATTGTACAAGATAAAATACATGTATCGTGTGATACGCGAGATATTGAAGAATAAAATGAACAGTTAGTATTCCGCTCCGTCAATATATACACATGTTGTCTGTCCAAGGTCCCCTCTAAAAAGAATAGTAATGTACTAACTCCACGATAATATACTTCAGTATCACGTGACACCACCTTTCTTCTTCGCGCGTGTGTCTAATTTAAGATTTTAAAGAGTTCCCCAACTATATATAGACATCACTTTTAGTCTACGAGAAGAGAAAGGGGGGGGGGGTCAAAGGCATGTATACTATACGTGCCATGTGACTTTGGTACACTCGAACTGGTTGCTGATACTGTGACAAAGTCTAGAACGGGGTGACATCCTCCGCTATTGCTTGCAATGGCAAATCTAGTGTTAGAATAACTCATTCGCTATTCATTTTTTCTGATGAGAAAACAGGAAATAGAGTATTTTTCTCAATTGTACGTGTAAAATTGTTCACAGATATTTGTCACTGAACAGCACAAAACGTATAGACAAGGAATAAACCAATGCAAAATGTGTCACGTTATGCTATACAAAGTATTGATCAATCAATCAAATCATGATTCAAATGATCAAATCATGATAAGAGATCAATCAATCAAGTTTTGAGATCAAACAAGTAATGAGTCAAGTGCAGATATCGGAAAAAAACGTCCCCTTCCCATTTTACAAACTGCCTATCAATCGATTAATCAATCAATCAAACGATTAATCAATCAATGATTGATCAATCATGATCACAAACCATCAATCAACCAATCCACATATCTTTCACGTTGAGTTTATAAAACAAAATACGTTTAATTATCTGTTGACCAATCGACTTTTGCGTATTATTATGTCACCCCTTTGAAAAAGGGGGGATATATTGTTATTCTACGAATTTTTTCTTCCACACTTTTTGTCCAGCCGATTTCTCGGTGATCTATTTTATACGAAAATCGTGCTTAAGAGAGAAAATCGCCACTGAGAGAGAGAGAAACACGAAGAGTACACATAATTGACATTTCTGCACTTGCATTAAAGTACACATCCGTTAATTGAACACCTGCAAAAATAAACACATTAGCTGAAGTCAATCGATAAGCGTGTAATTAAATTGTACAAGATAAAATACATGTATCGTGTGATACGCGAGATATTGAAGAATAAAATGAACAGTTAGTATTCCGCTCCGTCAATATATACACATGTTGTCTGTCCAAGGTCCCCTCTAAAAAGAATAGTAATGTACTAACTCCACGATAATATACTTCAGTATCACGTGACACCACCTTTCTTCTTCGCGCGTGTGTCTAATTTAAGATTTTAAAGAGTTCCCCAACTATATATAGACATCACTTTTAGTCTACGAGAAGAGAAAGGGGGGGGGGGGGGGTCAAAGGCATGTATACTATACGTGCCATGTGACTTTGGTACACTCGAACTGGTTGCTGATACTGTGACAAAGTCTAGAACGGGGTGACATCCTCCGCTATTGCTTGCAATGGCAAATCTAGTGTTAGAATAACTCATTCGCTATTCATTTTTTCTGATGAGAAAACAGGAAATAGAGTATTTTTCTCAATTGTACGTGTAAAATTGTTCACAGATATTTGTCACTGAACAGCACAAAACGTATAGACAAGGAATAAACCAATGCAAAATGTGTCACGTTATGCTATACAAAGTATTGATCAATCAATCAAATCATGATTCAAATGATCAAATCATGATAAGAGATCAATCAATCAAGTTTTGAGATCAAACAAGTAATGAGTCAAGTGCAGATATCGGAAAAAAACGTCCCCTTCCCATTTTACAAACTGCCTATCAATCGATTAATCAATCAATCAAACGATTAATCAATCAATGATTGATCAATCATGATCACAAACCATCAATCAACCAATCCACATATCTTTCACGTTGAGTTTATAAAACAAAATACGTTTAATTATCTGTTGACCAATCGACTTTTGCGTATTATTATGTCACCCCTTTGAAAAAGGGGGGATATATTGTTATTCTACGAATTTTTTCTTCCACACTTTTTGTCCAGCCGATTTCTCGGAGATGCCTTGACATGTATTTATAAAATTGCACCATAATGACAATCCCCATGTGCAAAGTTGCAGGAAGCATGGAATGGTTCAAGATGGCCGCCGTTACCATGGAAACGGCAAAAATGTAAAAAACCGAAAAATGGTCCAAATTACATAAAACTTTCAGAACTAATAACTCATCGATAGAAGGCGTGACATCCATCTTGAGAACTTTCAAAATGGCTACCGTTGTCATGGAAACCGTCCAAACGTGAAAAAAACGAAAATAAATCCTTAATTAATTCATAGAAAATAAACCGCTACAGATACGACCAAAAAAACCGTAAGTAGAAAACAGTAGTATAAACTGTAGAATTCATTGCAGTTGGAATTTTTAAGATAGCTGCTGTTACCATGGAGATAACGCTTAAAGTGCAGATGGGACCCATATGGTAAAAAACGTCAAAGTAACATTTTTGTACAGATTTTAACCTCATTCCCGTTAAAATTATATTGTATTGTCATCTGTCTTTGAAATTTTCAAAATGGCCGCCGTTGCCATGGAAACAGCTTAAAAAAAAAAAAAAAAAAAAAAAAAAATCGAAAATTTGAGACAAAATTCTGTGATTAAGACTATGTGCAAAGCGCTTCTAGAATATGCTAGAAGAAAACTAATACATAATTCAAAGTGCTTCTATTTTATACGAAAATCGTGCTTAAGAGAGAAAATCGCCACTGAGAGAGAGAGAAACACGAAGAGTACACATAATTGACATTTCTGCACTTGCATTAAAGTACACATCCGTTAATTGAACACCTGCAAAAATAAACACATTAGCTGAAGTCAATCGATAAGCGTGTAATTAAATTGTACAAGATAAAATACATGTATCGTGTGATACGCGAGATATTGAAGAATAAAATGAACAGTTAGTATTCCGCTCCGTCAATATATACACATGTTGTCTGTCCAAGGTCCCCTCTAAAAAGAATAGTAATGTACTAACTCCACGATAATATACTTCAGTATCACGTGACACCACCTTTCTTCTTCGCGCGTGTGTCTAATTTAAGATTTTAAAGAGTTCCCCAACTATATATAGACATCACTTTTAGTCTACGAGAAGAGAAAGGGGGGGGGGGTCAAAGGCATGTATACTATACGTGCCATGTGACTTTGGTACACTCGAACTGGTTGCTGATACTGTGACAAAGTCTAGAACGGGGTGACATCCTCCGCTATTGCTTGCAATGGCAAATCTAGTGTTAGAATAACTCATTCGCTATTCATTTTTTCTGATGAGAAAACAGGAAATAGAGTATTTTTCTCAATTGTACGTGTAAAATTGTTCACAGATATTTGTCACTGAACAGCACAAAACGTATAGACAAGGAATAAACCAATGCAAAATGTGTCACGTTATGCTATACAAAGTATTGATCAATCAATCAAATCATGATTCAAATGATCAAATCATGATAAGAGATCAATCAATCAAGTTTTGAGATCAAACAAGTAATGAGTCAAGTGCAGATATCGGAAAAAAACGTCCCCTTCCCATTTTACAAACTGCCTATCAATCGATTAATCAATCAATCAAACGATTAATCAATCAATGATTGATCAATCATGATCACAAACCATCAATCAACCAATCCACATATCTTTCACGTTGAGTTTATAAAACAAAATACGTTTAATTATCTGTTGACCAATCGACTTTTGCGTATTATTATGTCACCCCTTTGAAAAAGGGGGGATATATTGTTATTCTACGAATTTTTTCTTCCACACTTTTTGTCCAGCCGATTTCTCGGTGATCTATTTTATACGAAAATCGTGCTTAAGAGAGAAAATCGCCACTGAGAGAGAGAGAAACACGAAGAGTACACATAATTGACATTTCTGCACTTGCATTAAAGTACACATCCGTTAATTGAACACCTGCAAAAATAAACACATTAGCTGAAGTCAATCGATAAGCGTGTAATTAAATTGTACAAGATAAAATACATGTATCGTGTGATACGCGAGATATTGAAGAATAAAATGAACAGTTAGTATTCCGCTCCGTCAATATATACACATGTTGTCTGTCCAAGGTCCCCTCTAAAAAGAATAGTAATGTACTAACTCCACGATAATATACTTCAGTATCACGTGACACCACCTTTCTTCTTCGCGCGTGTGTCTAATTTAAGATTTTAAAGAGTTCCCCAACTATATATAGACATCACTTTTAGTCTACGAGAAGAGAAAAGGGGGGGGGGGGGGGGTCAAAGGCATGTATACTATACGTGCCATGTGACTTTGGTACACTCGAACTGGTTGCTGATACTGTGACAAAGTCTAGAACGGGGTGACATCCTCCGCTATTGCTTGCAATGGCAAATCTAGTGTTAGAATAACTCATTCGCTATTCATTTTTTCTGATGAGAAAACAGGAAATAGAGTATTTTTCTCAATTGTACGTGTAAAATTGTTCACAGATATTTGTCACTGAACAGCACAAAACGTATAGACAAGGAATAAACCAATGCAAAATGTGTCACGTTATGCTATACAAAGTATTGATCAATCAATCAAATCATGATTCAAATGATCAAATCATGATAAGAGATCAATCAATCAAGTTTTGAGATCAAACAAGTAATGAGTCAAGTGCAGATATCGGAAAAAAACGTCCCCTTCCCATTTTACAAACTGCCTATCAATCGATTAATCAATCAATCAAACGATTAATCAATCAATGATTGATCAATCATGATCACAAACCATCAATCAACCAATCCACATATCTTTCACGTTGAGTTTATAAAACAAAATACGTTTAATTATCTGTTGACCAATCGACTTTTGCGTATTATTATGTCACCCCTTTGAAAAAGGGGGGATATATTGTTATTCTACGAATTTTTTCTTCCACACTTTTTGTCCAGCCGATTTCTCGGAGATGCCTTGACATGTATTTATAAAATTGCACCATAATGACAATCCCCATGTGCAAAGTTGCAGGAAGCATGGAATGGTTCAAGATGGCCGCCGTTACCATGGAAACGGCAAAAATGTAAAAAACCGAAAAATGGTCCAAATTACATAAAACTTTCAGAACTAATAACTCATCGATAGAAGGCGTGACATCCATCTTGAGAACTTTCAAAATGGCTACCGTTGTCATGGAAACCGTCCAAACGTGAAAAAAACGAAAATAAATCCTTAATTAATTCATAGAAAATAAACCGCTACAGATACGACCAAAAAAACCGTAAGTAGAAAACAGTAGTATAAACTGTAGAATTCATTGCAGTTGGAATTTTTAAGATAGCTGCTGTTACCATGGAGATAACGCTTAAAGTGCAGATGGGACCCATATGGTAAAAAACGTCAAAGTAACATTTTTGTACAGATTTTAACCTCATTCCCGTTAAAATTATATTGTATTGTCATCTGTCTTTGAAATTTTCAAAATGGCCGCCGTTGCCATGGAAACAGCTTAAAAAAAAAAAAAAAAAAAAAAAAAAATCGAAAATTTGAGACAAAATTCTGTGATTAAGACTATGTGCAAAGCGCTTCTAGAATATGCTAGAAGAAAACTAATACATAATTCAAAGTGCTTCTATTTTATACGAAAATCGTGCTTAAGAGAGAAAATCGCCACTGAGAGAGAGAGAAACACGAAGAGTACACATAATTGACATTTCTGCACTTGCATTAAAGTACACATCCGTTAATTGAACACCTGCAAAAATAAACACATTAGCTGAAGTCAATCGATAAGCGTGTAATTAAATTGTACAAGATAAAATACATGTATCGTGTGATACGCGAGATATTGAAGAATAAAATGAACAGTTAGTATTCCGCTCCGTCAATATATACACATGTTGTCTGTCCAAGGTCCCCTCTAAAAAGAATAGTAATGTACTAACTCCACGATAATATACTTCAGTATCACGTGACACCACCTTTCTTCTTCGCGCGTGTGTCTAATTTAAGATTTTAAAGAGTTCCCCAACTATATATAGACATCACTTTTAGTCTACGAGAAGAGAAAGGGGGGGGGGGGGGGGTCAAAGGCATGTATACTATACGTGCCATGTGACTTTGGTACACTCGAACTGGTTGCTGATACTGTGACAAAGTCTAGAACGGGGTGACATCCTCCGCTATTGCTTGCAATGGCAAATCTAGTGTTAGAATAACTCATTCGCTATTCATTTTTTCTGATGAGAAAACAGGAAATAGAGTATTTTTCTCAATTGTACGTGTAAAATTGTTCACAGATATTTGTCACTGAACAGCACAAAACGTATAGACAAGGAATAAACCAATGCAAAATGTGTCACGTTATGCTATACAAAGTATTGATCAATCAATCAAATCATGATTCAAATGATCAAATCATGATAAGAGATCAATCAATCAAGTTTTGAGATCAAACAAGTAATGAGTCAAGTGCAGATATCGGAAAAAAACGTCCCCTTCCCATTTTACAAACTGCCTATCAATCGATTAATCAATCAATCAAACGATTAATCAATCAATGATTGATCAATCATGATCACAAACCATCAATCAACCAATCCACATATCTTTCACGTTGAGTTTATAAAACAAAATACGTTTAATTATCTGTTGACCAATCGACTTTTGCGTATTATTATGTCACCCCTTTGAAAAAGGGGGGATATATTGTTATTCTACGAATTTTTTCTTCCACACTTTTTGTCCAGCCGATTTCTCGGTGATCTATTTTATACGAAAATCGTGCTTAAGAGAGAAAATCGCCACTGAGAGAGAGAGAAACACGAAGAGTACACATAATTGACATTTCTGCACTTGCATTAAAGTACACATCCGTTAATTGAACACCTGCAAAAATAAACACATTAGCTGAAGTCAATCGATAAGCGTGTAATTAAATTGTACAAGATAAAATACATGTATCGTGTGATACGCGAGATATTGAAGAATAAAATGAACAGTTAGTATTCCGCTCCGTCAATATATACACATGTTGTCTGTCCAAGGTCCCCTCTAAAAAGAATAGTAATGTACTAACTCCACGATAATATACTTCAGTATCACGTGACACCACCTTTCTTCTTCGCGCGTGTGTCTAATTTAAGATTTTAAAGAGTTCCCCAACTATATATAGACATCACTTTTAGTCTACGAGAAGAGAAAGGGGGGGGGGGGGGGTCAAAGGCATGTATACTATACGTGCCATGTGACTTTGGTACACTCGAACTGGTTGCTGATACTGTGACAAAGTCTAGAACGGGGTGACATCCTCCGCTATTGCTTGCAATGGCAAATCTAGTGTTAGAATAACTCATTCGCTATTCATTTTTTCTGATGAGAAAACAGGAAATAGAGTATTTTTCTCAATTGTACGTGTAAAATTGTTCACAGATATTTGTCACTGAACAGCACAAAACGTATAGACAAGGAATAAACCAATGCAAAATGTGTCACGTTATGCTATACAAAGTATTGATCAATCAATCAAATCATGATTCAAATGATCAAATCATGATAAGAGATCAATCAATCAAGTTTTGAGATCAAACAAGTAATGAGTCAAGTGCAGATATCGGAAAAAAACGTCCCCTTCCCATTTTACAAACTGCCTATCAATCGATTAATCAATCAATCAAACGATTAATCAATCAATGATTGATCAATCATGATCACAAACCATCAATCAACCAATCCACATATCTTTCACGTTGAGTTTATAAAACAAAATACGTTTAATTATCTGTTGACCAATCGACTTTTGCGTATTATTATGTCACCCCTTTGAAAAAGGGGGGATATATTGTTATTCTACGAATTTTTTCTTCCACACTTTTTGTCCAGCCGATTTCTCGGTGATCTATTTTATACGAAAATCGTGCTTAAGAGAGAAAATCGCCACTGAGAGAGAGAGAAACACGAAGAGTACACATAATTGACATTTCTGCACTTGCATTAAAGTACACATCCGTTAATTGAACACCTGCAAAAATAAACACATTAGCTGAAGTCAATCGATAAGCGTGTAATTAAATTGTACAAGATAAAATACATGTATCGTGTGATACGCGAGATATTGAAGAATAAAATGAACAGTTAGTATTCCGCTCCGTCAATATATACACATGTTGTCTGTCCAAGGTCCCCTCTAAAAAGAATAGTAATGTACTAACTCCACGATAATATACTTCAGTATCACGTGACACCACCTTTCTTCTTCGCGCGTGTGTCTAATTTAAGATTTTAAAGAGTTCCCCAACTATATATAGACATCACTTTTAGTCTACGAGAAGAGAAAGGGGGGGGGGGGGGGGTCAAAGGCATGTATACTATACGTGCCATGTGACTTTGGTACACTCGAACTGGTTGCTGATACTGTGACAAAGTCTAGAACGGGGTGACATCCTCCGCTATTGCTTGCAATGGCAAATCTAGTGTTAGAATAACTCATTCGCTATTCATTTTTTCTGATGAGAAAACAGGAAATAGAGTATTTTTCTCAATTGTACGTGTAAAATTGTTCACAGATATTTGTCACTGAACAGCACAAAACGTATAGACAAGGAATAAACCAATGCAAAATGTGTCACGTTATGCTATACAAAGTATTGATCAATCAATCAAATCATGATTCAAATGATCAAATCATGATAAGAGATCAATCAATCAAGTTTTGAGATCAAACAAGTAATGAGTCAAGTGCAGATATCGGAAAAAAACGTCCCCTTCCCATTTTACAAACTGCCTATCAATCGATTAATCAATCAATCAAACGATTAATCAATCAATGATTGATCAATCATGATCACAAACCATCAATCAACCAATCCACATATCTTTCACGTTGAGTTTATAAAACAAAATACGTTTAATTATCTGTTGACCAATCGACTTTTGCGTATTATTATGTCACCCCTTTGAAAAAGGGGGGATATATTGTTATTCTACGAATTTTTTCTTCCACACTTTTTGTCCAGCCGATTTCTCGGTGATCTATTTTATACGAAAATCGTGCTTAAGAGAGAAAATCGCCACTGAGAGAGAGAGAAACACGAAGAGTACACATAATTGACATTTCTGCACTTGCATTAAAGTACACATCCGTTAATTGAACACCTGCAAAAATAAACACATTAGCTGAAGTCAATCGATAAGCGTGTAATTAAATTGTACAAGATAAAATACATGTATCGTGTGATACGCGAGATATTGAAGAATAAAATGAACAGTTAGTATTCCGCTCCGTCAATATATACACATGTTGTCTGTCCAAGGTCCCCTCTAAAAAGAATAGTAATGTACTAACTCCACGATAATATACTTCAGTATCACGTGACACCACCTTTCTTCTTCGCGCGTGTGTCTAATTTAAGATTTTAAAGAGTTCCCCAACTATATATAGACATCACTTTTAGTCTACGAGAAGAGAAAGGGGGGGGGGGGTCAAAGGCATGTATACTATACGTGCCATGTGACTTTGGTACACTCGAACTGGTTGCTGATACTGTGACAAAGTCTAGAACGGGGTGACATCCTCCGCTATTGCTTGCAATGGCAAATCTAGTGTTAGAATAACTCATTCGCTATTCATTTTTTCTGATGAGAAAACAGGAAATAGAGTATTTTTCTCAATTGTACGTGTAAAATTGTTCACAGATATTTGTCACTGAACAGCACAAAACGTATAGACAAGGAATAAACCAATGCAAAATGTGTCACGTTATGCTATACAAAGTATTGATCAATCAATCAAATCATGATTCAAATGATCAAATCATGATAAGAGATCAATCAATCAAGTTTTGAGATCAAACAAGTAATGAGTCAAGTGCAGATATCGGAAAAAAACGTCCCCTTCCCATTTTACAAACTGCCTATCAATCGATTAATCAATCAATCAAACGATTAATCAATCAATGATTGATCAATCATGATCACAAACCATCAATCAACCAATCCACATATCTTTCACGTTGAGTTTATAAAACAAAATACGTTTAATTATCTGTTGACCAATCGACTTTTGCGTATTATTATGTCACCCCTTTGAAAAAGGGGGGATATATTGTTATTCTACGAATTTTTTCTTCCACACTTTTTGTCCAGCCGATTTCTCGGTGATCTATTTTATACGAAAATCGTGCTTAAGAGAGAAAATCGCCACTGAGAGAGAGAGAAACACGAAGAGTACACATAATTGACATTTCTGCACTTGCATTAAAGTACACATCCGTTAATTGAACACCTGCAAAAATAAACACATTAGCTGAAGTCAATCGATAAGCGTGTAATTAAATTGTACAAGATAAAATACATGTATCGTGTGATACGCGAGATATTGAAGAATAAAATGAACAGTTAGTATTCCGCTCCGTCAATATATACACATGTTGTCTGTCCAAGGTCCCCTCTAAAAAGAATAGTAATGTACTAACTCCACGATAATATACTTCAGTATCACGTGACACCACCTTTCTTCTTCGCGCGTGTGTCTAATTTAAGATTTTAAAGAGTTCCCCAACTATATATAGACATCACTTTTAGTCTACGAGAAGAGAAAGGGGGGGGTCAAAGGCATGTATACTATACGTGCCATGTGACTTTGGTACACTCGAACTGGTTGCTGATACTGTGACAAAGTCTAGAACGGGGTGACATCCTCCGCTATTGCTTGCAATGGCAAATCTAGTGTTAGAATAACTCATTCGCTATTCATTTTTTCTGATGAGAAAACAGGAAATAGAGTATTTTTCTCAATTGTACGTGTAAAATTGTTCACAGATATTTGTCACTGAACAGCACAAAACGTATAGACAAGGAATAAACCAATGCAAAATGTGTCACGTTATGCTATACAAAGTATTGATCAATCAATCAAATCATGATTCAAATGATCAAATCATGATAAGAGATCAATCAATCAAGTTTTGAGATCAAACAAGTAATGAGTCAAGTGCAGATATCGGAAAAAAACGTCCCCTTCCCATTTTACAAACTGCCTATCAATCGATTAATCAATCAATCAAACGATTAATCAATCAATGATTGATCAATCATGATCACAAACCATCAATCAACCAATCCACATATCTTTCACGTTGAGTTTATAAAACAAAATACGTTTAATTATCTGTTGACCAATCGACTTTTGCGTATTATTATGTCACCCCTTTGAAAAAGGGGGGATATATTGTTATTCTACGAATTTTTTCTTCCACACTTTTTGTCCAGCCGATTTCTCGGTGATCTATTTTATACGAAAATCGTGCTTAAGAGAGAAAATCGCCACTGAGAGAGAGAGAAACACGAAGAGTACACATAATTGACATGTCTGCACTTGCATTAAAGTACACATCCGTTAATTGAACACCTGCAAAAATAAACACATTAGCTGAAGTCAATCGATAAGCGTGTAATTAAATTGTACAAGATAAAATACATGTATCGTGTGATACGCGAGATATTGAAGAATAAAATGAACAGTTAGTATTCCGCTCCGTCAATATATACACATGTTGTCTGTCCAAGGTCCCCTCTAAAAAGAATAGTAATGTACTAACTCCACGATAATATACTTCAGTATCACGTGACACCACCTTTCTTCTTCGCGCGTGTGTCTAATTTAAGATTTTAAAGAGTTCCCCAACTATATATAGACATCACTTTTAGTCTACGAGAAGAGAAAGGGGGGGGGGGGGGGGGTCAAAGGCATGTATACTATACGTGCCATGTGACTTTGGTACACTCGAACTGGTTGCTGATACTGTGACAAAGTCTAGAACGGGGTGACATCCTCCGCTATTGCTTGCAATGGCAAATCTAGTGTTAGAATAACTCATTCGCTATTCATTTTTTCTGATGAGAAAACAGGAAATAGAGTATTTTTCTCAATTGTACGTGTAAAATTGTTCACAGATATTTGTCACTGAACAGCACAAAACGTATAGACAAGGAATAAACCAATGCAAAATGTGTCACGTTATGCTATACAAAGTATTGATCAATCAATCAAATCATGATTCAAATGATCAAATCATGATAAGAGATCAATCAATCAAGTTTTGAGATCAAACAAGTAATGAGTCAAGTGCAGATATCGGAAAAAAACGTCCCCTTCCCATTTTACAAACTGCCTATCAATCGATTAATCAATCAATCAAACGATTAATCAATCAATGATTGATCAATCATGATCACAAACCATCAATCAACCAATCCACATATCTTTCACGTTGAGTTTATAAAACAAAATACGTTTAATTATCTGTTGACCAATCGACTTTTGCGTATTATTATGTCACCCCTTTGAAAAAGGGGGGATATATTGTTATTCTACGAATTTTTTCTTCCACACTTTTTGTCCAGCCGATTTCTCGGTGATCTATTTTATACGAAAATCGTGCTTAAGAGAGAAAATCGCCACTGAGAGAGAGAGAAACACGAAGAGTACACATAATTGACATTTCTGCACTTGCATTAAAGTACACATCCGTTAATTGAACACCTGCAAAAATAAACACATTAGCTGAAGTCAATCGATAAGCGTGTAATTAAATTGTACAAGATAAAATACATGTATCGTGTGATACGCGAGATATTGAAGAATAAAATGAACAGTTAGTATTCCGCTCCGTCAATATATACACATGTTGTCTGTCCAAGGTCCCCTCTAAAAAGAATAGTAATGTACTAACTCCACGATAATATACTTCAGTATCACGTGACACCACCTTTCTTCTTCGCGCGTGTGTCTAATTTAAGATTTTAAAGAGTTCCCCAACTATATATAGACATCACTTTTAGTCTACGAGAAGAGAAAGGGGGGGGGGGGGTCAAAGGCATGTATACTATACGTGCCATGTGACTTTGGTACACTCGAACTGGTTGCTGATACTGTGACAAAGTCTAGAACGGGGTGACATCCTCCGCTATTGCTTGCAATGGCAAATCTAGTGTTAGAATAACTCATTCGCTATTCATTTTTTCTGATGAGAAAACAGGAAATAGAGTATTTTTCTCAATTGTACGTGTAAAATTGTTCACAGATATTTGTCACTGAACAGCACAAAACGTATAGACAAGGAATAAACCAATGCAAAATGTGTCACGTTATGCTATACAAAGTATTGATCAATCAATCAAATCATGATTCAAATGATCAAATCATGATAAGAGATCAATCAATCAAGTTTTGAGATCAAACAAGTAATGAGTCAAGTGCAGATATCGGAAAAAAACGTCCCCTTCCCATTTTACAAACTGCCTATCAATCGATTAATCAATCAATCAAACGATTAATCAATCAATGATTGATCAATCATGATCACAAACCATCAATCAACCAATCCACATATCTTTCACGTTGAGTTTATAAAACAAAATACGTTTAATTATCTGTTGACCAATCGACTTTTGCGTATTATTATGTCACCCCTTTGAAAAAGGGGGGATATATTGTTATTCTACGAATTTTTTCTTCCACACTTTTTGTCCAGCCGATTTCTCGGTGATCTATTTTATACGAAAATCGTGCTTAAGAGAGAAAATCGCCACTGAGAGAGAGAGAAACACGAAGAGTACACATAATTGACATTTCTGCACTTGCATTAAAGTACACATCCGTTAATTGAACACCTGCAAAAATAAACACATTAGCTGAAGTCAATCGATAAGCGTGTAATTAAATTGTACAAGATAAAATACATGTATCGTGTGATACGCGAGATATTGAAGAATAAAATGAACAGTTAGTATTCCGCTCCGTCAATATATACACATGTTGTCTGTCCAAGGTCCCCTCTAAAAAGAATAGTAATGTACTAACTCCACGATAATATACTTCAGTATCACGTGACACCACCTTTCTTCTTCGCGCGTGTGTCTAATTTAAGATTTTAAAGAGTTCCCCAACTATATATAGACATCACTTTTAGTCTACGAGAAGAGAAAGGGGGGGGGTCAAAGGCATGTATACTATACGTGCCATGTGACTTTGGTACACTCGAACTGGTTGCTGATACTGTGACAAAGTCTAGAACGGGGTGACATCCTCCGCTATTGCTTGCAATGGCAAATCTAGTGTTAGAATAACTCATTCGCTATTCATTTTTTCTGATGAGAAAACAGGAAATAGAGTATTTTTCTCAATTGTACGTGTAAAATTGTTCACAGATATTTGTCACTGAACAGCACAAAACGTATAGACAAGGAATAAACCAATGCAAAATGTGTCACGTTATGCTATACAAAGTATTGATCAATCAATCAAATCATGATTCAAATGATCAAATCATGATAAGAGATCAATCAATCAAGTTTTGAGATCAAACAAGTAATGAGTCAAGTGCAGATATCGGAAAAAAACGTCCCCTTCCCATTTTACAAACTGCCTATCAATCGATTAATCAATCAATCAAACGATTAATCAATCAATGATTGATCAATCATGATCACAAACCATCAATCAACCAATCCACATATCTTTCACGTTGAGTTTATAAAACAAAATACGTTTAATTATCTGTTGACCAATCGACTTTTGCGTATTATTATGTCACCCCTTTGAAAAAGGGGGGATATATTGTTATTCTACGAATTTTTTCTTCCACACTTTTTGTCCAGCCGATTTCTCGGTGATCTATTTTATACGAAAATCGTGCTTAAGAGAGAAAATCGCCACTGAGAGAGAGAGAAACACGAAGAGTACACATAATTGACATGTCTGCACTTGCATTAAAGTACACATCCGTTAATTGAACACCTGCAAAAATAAACACATTAGCTGAAGTCAATCGATAAGCGTGTAATTAAATTGTACAAGATAAAATACATGTATCGTGTGATACGCGAGATATTGAAGAATAAAATGAACAGTTAGTATTCCGCTCCGTCAATATATACACATGTTGTCTGTCCAAGGTCCCCTCTAAAAAGAATAGTAATGTACTAACTCCACGATAATATACTTCAGTATCACGTGACACCACCTTTCTTCTTCGCGCGTGTGTCTAATTTAAGATTTTAAAGAGTTCCCCAACTATATATAGACATCACTTTTAGTCTACGAGAAGAGAAAGGGGGGGGGGGGGGTCAAAGGCATGTATACTATACGTGCCATGTGACTTTGGTACACTCGAACTGGTTGCTGATACTGTGACAAAGTCTAGAACGGGGTGACATCCTCCGCTATTGCTTGCAATGGCAAATCTAGTGTTAGAATAACTCATTCGCTATTCATTTTTTCTGATGAGAAAACAGGAAATAGAGTATTTTTCTCAATTGTACGTGTAAAATTGTTCACAGATATTTGTCACTGAACAGCACAAAACGTATAGACAAGGAATAAACCAATGCAAAATGTGTCACGTTATGCTATACAAAGTATTGATCAATCAATCAAATCATGATTCAAATGATCAAATCATGATAAGAGATCAATCAATCAAGTTTTGAGATCAAACAAGTAATGAGTCAAGTGCAGATATCGGAAAAAAACGTCCCCTTCCCATTTTACAAACTGCCTATCAATCGATTAATCAATCAATCAAACGATTAATCAATCAATGATTGATCAATCATGATCACAAACCATCAATCAACCAATCCACATATCTTTCACGTTGAGTTTATAAAACAAAATACGTTTAATTATCTGTTGACCAATCGACTTTTGCGTATTATTATGTCACCCCTTTGAAAAAGGGGGGATATATTGTTATTCTACGAATTTTTTCTTCCACACTTTTTGTCCAGCCGATTTCTCGGTGATCTATTTTATACGAAAATCGTGCTTAAGAGAGAAAATCGCCACTGAGAGAGAGAGAAACACGAAGAGTACACATAATTGACATTTCTGCACTTGCATTAAAGTACACATCCGTTAATTGAACACCTGCAAAAATAAACACATTAGCTGAAGTCAATCGATAAGCGTGTAATTAAATTGTACAAGATAAAATACATGTATCGTGTGATACGCGAGATATTGAAGAATAAAATGAACAGTTAGTATTCCGCTCCGTCAATATATACACATGTTGTCTGTCCAAGGTCCCCTCTAAAAAGAATAGTAATGTACTAACTCCACGATAATATACTTCAGTATCACGTGACACCACCTTTCTTCTTCGCGCGTGTGTCTAATTTAAGATTTTAAAGAGTTCCCCAACTATATATAGACATCACTTTTAGTCTACGAGAAGAGAAAGGGGGGGGGGGGGGTCAAAGGCATGTATACTATACGTGCCATGTGACTTTGGTACACTCGAACTGGTTGCTGATACTGTGACAAAGTCTAGAACGGGGTGACATCCTCCGCTATTGCTTGCAATGGCAAATCTAGTGTTAGAATAACTCATTCGCTATTCATTTTTTCTGATGAGAAAACAGGAAATAGAGTATTTTTCTCAATTGTACGTGTAAAATTGTTCACAGATATTTGTCACTGAACAGCACAAAACGTATAGACAAGGAATAAACCAATGCAAAATGTGTCACGTTATGCTATACAAAGTATTGATCAATCAATCAAATCATGATTCAAATGATCAAATCATGATAAGAGATCAATCAATCAAGTTTTGAGATCAAACAAGTAATGAGTCAAGTGCAGATATCGGAAAAAAACGTCCCCTTCCCATTTTACAAACTGCCTATCAATCGATTAATCAATCAATCAAACGATTAATCAATCAATGATTGATCAATCATGATCACAAACCATCAATCAACCAATCCACATATCTTTCACGTTGAGTTTATAAAACAAAATACGTTTAATTATCTGTTGACCAATCGACTTTTGCGTATTATTATGTCACCCCTTTGAAAAAGGGGGGATATATTGTTATTCTACGAATTTTTTCTTCCACACTTTTTGTCCAGCCGATTTCTCGGTGATCTATTTTATACGAAAATCGTGCTTAAGAGAGAAAATCGCCACTGAGAGAGAGAGAAACACGAAGAGTACACATAATTGACATTTCTGCACTTGCATTAAAGTACACATCCGTTAATTGAACACCTGCAAAAATAAACACATTAGCTGAAGTCAATCGATAAGCGTGTAATTAAATTGTACAAGATAAAATACATGTATCGTGTGATACGCGAGATATTGAAGAATAAAATGAACAGTTAGTATTCCGCTCCGTCAATATATACACATGTTGTCTGTCCAAGGTCCCCTCTAAAAAGAATAGTAATGTACTAACTCCACGATAATATACTTCAGTATCACGTGACACCACCTTTCTTCTTCGCGCGTGTGTCTAATTTAAGATTTTAAAGAGTTCCCCAACTATATATAGACATCACTTTTAGTCTACGAGAAGAGAAAGGGGGGGGGGGGGGTCAAAGGCATGTATACTATACGTGCCATGTGACTTTGGTACACTCGAACTGGTTGCTGATACTGTGACAAAGTCTAGAACGGGGTGACATCCTCCGCTATTGCTTGCAATGGCAAATCTAGTGTTAGAATAACTCATTCGCTATTCATTTTTTCTGATGAGAAAACAGGAAATAGAGTATTTTTCTCAATTGTACGTGTAAAATTGTTCACAGATATTTGTCACTGAACAGCACAAAACGTATAGACAAGGAATAAACCAATGCAAAATGTGTCACGTTATGCTATACAAAGTATTGATCAATCAATCAAATCATGATTCAAATGATCAAATCATGATAAGAGATCAATCAATCAAGTTTTGAGATCAAACAAGTAATGAGTCAAGTGCAGATATCGGAAAAAAACGTCCCCTTCCCATTTTACAAACTGCCTATCAATCGATTAATCAATCAATCAAACGATTAATCAATCAATGATTGATCAATCATGATCACAAACCATCAATCAACCAATCCACATATCTTTCACGTTGAGTTTATAAAACAAAATACGTTTAATTATCTGTTGACCAATCGACTTTTGCGTATTATTATGTCACCCCTTTGAAAAAGGGGGGATATATTGTTATTCTACGAATTTTTTCTTCCACACTTTTTGTCCAGCCGATTTCTCGGTGATCTATTTTATACGAAAATCGTGCTTAAGAGAGAAAATCGCCACTGAGAGAGAGAGAAACACGAAGAGTACACATAATTGACATTTCTGCACTTGCATTAAAGTACACATCCGTTAATTGAACACCTGCAAAAATAAACACATTAGCTGAAGTCAATCGATAAGCGTGTAATTAAATTGTACAAGATAAAATACATGTATCGTGTGATACGCGAGATATTGAAGAATAAAATGAACAGTTAGTATTCCGCTCCGTCAATATATACACATGTTGTCTGTCCAAGGTCCCCTCTAAAAAGAATAGTAATGTACTAACTCCACGATAATATACTTCAGTATCACGTGACACCACCTTTCTTCTTCGCGCGTGTGTCTAATTTAAGATTTTAAAGAGTTCCCCAACTATATATAGACATCACTTTTAGTCTACGAGAAGAGAAAGGGGGGGGGGTCAAAGGCATGTATACTATACGTGCCATGTGACTTTGGTACACTCGAACTGGTTGCTGATACTGTGACAAAGTCTAGAACGGGGTGACATCCTCCGCTATTGCTTGCAATGGCAAATCTAGTGTTAGAATAACTCATTCGCTATTCATTTTTTCTGATGAGAAAACAGGAAATAGAGTATTTTTCTCAATTGTACGTGTAAAATTGTTCACAGATATTTGTCACTGAACAGCACAAAACGTATAGACAAGGAATAAACCAATGCAAAATGTGTCACGTTATGCTATACAAAGTATTGATCAATCAATCAAATCATGATTCAAATGATCAAATCATGATAAGAGATCAATCAATCAAGTTTTGAGATCAAACAAGTAATGAGTCAAGTGCAGATATCGGAAAAAAACGTCCCCTTCCCATTTTACAAACTGCCTATCAATCGATTAATCAATCAATCAAACGATTAATCAATCAATGATTGATCAATCATGATCACAAACCATCAATCAACCAATCCACATATCTTTCACGTTGAGTTTATAAAACAAAATACGTTTAATTATCTGTTGACCAATCGACTTTTGCGTATTATTATGTCACCCCTTTGAAAAAGGGGGGATATATTGTTATTCTACGAATTTTTTCTTCCACACTTTTTGTCCAGCCGATTTCTCGGTGATCTATTTTATACGAAAATCGTGCTTAAGAGAGAAAATCGCCACTGAGAGAGAGAGAAACACGAAGAGTACACATAATTGACATTTCTGCACTTGCATTAAAGTACACATCCGTTAATTGAACACCTGCAAAAATAAACACATTAGCTGAAGTCAATCGATAAGCGTGTAATTAAATTGTACAAGATAAAATACATGTATCGTGTGATACGCGAGATATTGAAGAATAAAATGAACAGTTAGTATTCCGCTCCGTCAATATATACACATGTTGTCTGTCCAAGGTCCCCTCTAAAAAGAATAGTAATGTACTAACTCCACGATAATATACTTCAGTATCACGTGACACCACCTTTCTTCTTCGCGCGTGTGTCTAATTTAAGATTTTAAAGAGTTCCCCAACTATATATAGACATCACTTTTAGTCTACGAGAAGAGAAAGGGGGGGGGGGGGTCAAAGGCATGTATACTATACGTGCCATGTGACTTTGGTACACTCGAACTGGTTGCTGATACTGTGACAAAGTCTAGAACGGGGTGACATCCTCCGCTATTGCTTGCAATGGCAAATCTAGTGTTAGAATAACTCATTCGCTATTCATTTTTTCTGATGAGAAAACAGGAAATAGAGTATTTTTCTCAATTGTACGTGTAAAATTGTTCACAGATATTTGTCACTGAACAGCACAAAACGTATAGACAAGGAATAAACCAATGCAAAATGTGTCACGTTATGCTATACAAAGTATTGATCAATCAATCAAATCATGATTCAAATGATCAAATCATGATAAGAGATCAATCAATCAAGTTTTGAGATCAAACAAGTAATGAGTCAAGTGCAGATATCGGAAAAAAACGTCCCCTTCCCATTTTACAAACTGCCTATCAATCGATTAATCAATCAATCAAACGATTAATCAATCAATGATTGATCAATCATGATCACAAACCATCAATCAACCAATCCACATATCTTTCACGTTGAGTTTATAAAACAAAATACGTTTAATTATCTGTTGACCAATCGACTTTTGCGTATTATTATGTCACCCCTTTGAAAAAGGGGGGATATATTGTTATTCTACGAATTTTTTCTTCCACACTTTTTGTCCAGCCGATTTCTCGGTGATCTATTTTATACGAAAATCGTGCTTAAGAGAGAAAATCGCCACTGAGAGAGAGAGAAACACGAAGAGTACACATAATTGACATTTCTGCACTTGCATTAAAGTACACATCCGTTAATTGAACACCTGCAAAAATAAACACATTAGCTGAAGTCAATCGATAAGCGTGTAATTAAATTGTACAAGATAAAATACATGTATCGTGTGATACGCGAGATATTGAAGAATAAAATGAACAGTTAGTATTCCGCTCCGTCAATATATACACATGTTGTCTGTCCAAGGTCCCCTCTAAAAAGAATAGTAATGTACTAACTCCACGATAATATACTTCAGTATCACGTGACACCACCTTTCTTCTTCGCGCGTGTGTCTAATTTAAGATTTTAAAGAGTTCCCCAACTATATATAGACATCACTTTTAGTCTACGAGAAGAGAAAGGGGGGGGGGGGGGTCAAAGGCATGTATACTATACGTGCCATGTGACTTTGGTACACTCGAACTGGTTGCTGATACTGTGACAAAGTCTAGAACGGGGTGACATCCTCCGCTATTGCTTGCAATGGCAAATCTAGTGTTAGAATAACTCATTCGCTATTCATTTTTTCTGATGAGAAAACAGGAAATAGAGTATTTTTCTCAATTGTACGTGTAAAATTGTTCACAGATATTTGTCACTGAACAGCACAAAACGTATAGACAAGGAATAAACCAATGCAAAATGTGTCACGTTATGCTATACAAAGTATTGATCAATCAATCAAATCATGATTCAAATGATCAAATCATGATAAGAGATCAATCAATCAAGTTTTGAGATCAAACAAGTAATGAGTCAAGTGCAGATATCGGAAAAAAACGTCCCCTTCCCATTTTACAAACTGCCTATCAATCGATTAATCAATCAATCAAACGATTAATCAATCAATGATTGATCAATCATGATCACAAACCATCAATCAACCAATCCACATATCTTTCACGTTGAGTTTATAAAACAAAATACGTTTAATTATCTGTTGACCAATCGACTTTTGCGTATTATTATGTCACCCCTTTGAAAAAGGGGGGATATATTGTTATTCTACGAATTTTTTCTTCCACACTTTTTGTCCAGCCGATTTCTCGGAGATGCCTTGACATGTATTTATAAAATTGCACCATAATGACAATCCCCATGTGCAAAGTTGCAGGAAGCATGGAATGGTTCAAGATGGCCGCCGTTACCATGGAAACGGCAAAAATGTAAAAAACCGAAAAATGGTCCAAATTACATAAAACTTTCAGAACTAATAACTCATCGATAGAAGGCGTGACATCCATCTTGAGAACTTTCAAAATGGCTACCGTTGTCATGGAAACCGTCCAAACGTGAAAAAAACGAAAATAAATCCTTAATTAATTCATAGAAAATAAACCGCTACAGATACGACCAAAAAAACCGTAAGTAGAAAACAGTAGTATAAACTGTAGAATTCATTGCAGTTGGAATTTTTAAGATAGCTGCTGTTACCATGGAGATAACGCTTAAAGTGCAGATGGGACCCATATGGTAAAAAACGTCAAAGTAACATTTTTGTACAGATTTTAACCTCATTCCCGTTAAAATTATATTGTATTGTCATCTGTCTTTGAAATTTTCAAAATGGCCGCCGTTGCCATGGAAACAGCTTAAAAAAAAAAAAAAAAAAAAAAAAAAATCGAAAATTTGAGACAAAATTCTGTGATTAAGACTATGTGCAAAGCGCTTCTAGAATATGCTAGAAGAAAACTAATACATAATTCAAAGTGCTTCTATTTTATACGAAAATCGTGCTTAAGAGAGAAAATCGCCACTGAGAGAGAGAGAAACACGAAGAGTACACATAATTGACATTTCTGCACTTGCATTAAAGTACACATCCGTTAATTGAACACCTGCAAAAATAAACACATTAGCTGAAGTCAATCGATAAGCGTGTAATTAAATTGTACAAGATAAAATACATGTATCGTGTGATACGCGAGATATTGAAGAATAAAATGAACAGTTAGTATTCCGCTCCGTCAATATATACACATGTTGTCTGTCCAAGGTCCCCTCTAAAAAGAATAGTAATGTACTAACTCCACGATAATATACTTCAGTATCACGTGACACCACCTTTCTTCTTCGCGCGTGTGTCTAATTTAAGATTTTAAAGAGTTCCCCAACTATATATAGACATCACTTTTAGTCTACGAGAAGAGAAAAGGGGGGGGGGGGTCAAAGGCATGTATACTATACGTGCCATGTGACTTTGGTACACTCGAACTGGTTGCTGATACTGTGACAAAGTCTAGAACGGGGTGACATCCTCCGCTATTGCTTGCAATGGCAAATCTAGTGTTAGAATAACTCATTCGCTATTCATTTTTTCTGATGAGAAAACAGGAAATAGAGTATTTTTCTCAATTGTACGTGTAAAATTGTTCACAGATATTTGTCACTGAACAGCACAAAACGTATAGACAAGGAATAAACCAATGCAAAATGTGTCACGTTATGCTATACAAAGTATTGATCAATCAATCAAATCATGATTCAAATGATCAAATCATGATAAGAGATCAATCAATCAAGTTTTGAGATCAAACAAGTAATGAGTCAAGTGCAGATATCGGAAAAAAACGTCCCCTTCCCATTTTACAAACTGCCTATCAATCGATTAATCAATCAATCAAACGATTAATCAATCAATGATTGATCAATCATGATCACAAACCATCAATCAACCAATCCACATATCTTTCACGTTGAGTTTATAAAACAAAATACGTTTAATTATCTGTTGACCAATCGACTTTTGCGTATTATTATGTCACCCCTTTGAAAAAGGGGGGATATATTGTTATTCTACGAATTTTTTCTTCCACACTTTTTGTCCAGCCGATTTCTCGGAGATGCCTTGACATGTATTTATAAAATTGCACCATAATGACAATCCCCATGTGCAAAGTTGCAGGAAGCATGGAATGGTTCAAGATGGCCGCCGTTACCATGGAAACGGCAAAAATGTAAAAAACCGAAAAATGGTCCAAATTACATAAAACTTTCAGAACTAATAACTCATCGATAGAAGGCGTGACATCCATCTTGAGAACTTTCAAAATGGCTACCGTTGTCATGGAAACCGTCCAAACGTGAAAAAAACGAAAATAAATCCTTAATTAATTCATAGAAAATAAACCGCTACAGATACGACCAAAAAAACCGTAAGTAGAAAACAGTAGTATAAACTGTAGAATTCATTGCAGTTGGAATTTTTAAGATAGCTGCTGTTACCATGGAGATAACGCTTAAAGTGCAGATGGGACCCATATGGTAAAAAACGTCAAAGTAACATTTTTGTACAGATTTTAACCTCATTCCCGTTAAAATTATATTGTATTGTCATCTGTCTTTGAAATTTTCAAAATGGCCGCCGTTGCCATGGAAACAGCTTAAAAAAAAAAAAAAAAAAAAAAAAAAAATCGAAAATTTGAGACAAAATTCTGTGATTAAGACTATGTGCAAAGCGCTTCTAGAATATGCTAGAAGAAAACTAATACATAATTCAAAGTGCTTCTATTTTATACGAAAATCGTGCTTAAGAGAGAAAATCGCCACTGAGAGAGAGAGAAACACGAAGAGTACACATAATTGACATTTCTGCACTTGCATTAAAGTACACATCCGTTAATTGAACACCTGCAAAAATAAACACATTAGCTGAAGTCAATCGATAAGCGTGTAATTAAATTGTACAAGATAAAATACATGTATCGTGTGATACGCGAGATATTGAAGAATAAAATGAACAGTTAGTATTCCGCTCCGTCAATATATACACATGTTGTCTGTCCAAGGTCCCCTCTAAAAAGAATAGTAATGTACTAACTCCACGATAATATACTTCAGTATCACGTGACACCACCTTTCTTCTTCGCGCGTGTGTCTAATTTAAGATTTTAAAGAGTTCCCCAACTATATATAGACATCACTTTTAGTCTACGAGAAGAGAAAAGGGGGGGGGGGGTCAAAGGCATGTATACTATACGTGCCATGTGACTTTGGTACACTCGAACTGGTTGCTGATACTGTGACAAAGTCTAGAACGGGGTGACATCCTCCGCTATTGCTTGCAATGGCAAATCTAGTGTTAGAATAACTCATTCGCTATTCATTTTTTCTGATGAGAAAACAGGAAATAGAGTATTTTTCTCAATTGTACGTGTAAAATTGTTCACAGATATTTGTCACTGAACAGCACAAAACGTATAGACAAGGAATAAACCAATGCAAAATGTGTCACGTTATGCTATACAAAGTATTGATCAATCAATCAAATCATGATTCAAATGATCAAATCATGATAAGAGATCAATCAATCAAGTTTTGAGATCAAACAAGTAATGAGTCAAGTGCAGATATCGGAAAAAAACGTCCCCTTCCCATTTTACAAACTGCCTATCAATCGATTAATCAATCAATCAAACGATTAATCAATCAATGATTGATCAATCATGATCACAAACCATCAATCAACCAATCCACATATCTTTCACGTTGAGTTTATAAAACAAAATACGTTTAATTATCTGTTGACCAATCGACTTTTGCGTATTATTATGTCACCCCTTTGAAAAAGGGGGGATATATTGTTATTCTACGAATTTTTTCTTCCACACTTTTTGTCCAGCCGATTTCTCGGAGATGCCTTGACATGTATTTATAAAATTGCACCATAATGACAATCCCCATGTGCAAAGTTGCAGGAAGCATGGAATGGTTCAAGATGGCCGCCGTTACCATGGAAACGGCAAAAATGTAAAAAACCGAAAAATGGTCCAAATTACATAAAACTTTCAGAACTAATAACTCATCGATAGAAGGCGTGACATCCATCTTGAGAACTTTCAAAATGGCTACCGTTGTCATGGAAACCGTCCAAACGTGAAAAAAACGAAAATAAATCCTTAATTAATTCATAGAAAATAAACCGCTACAGATACGACCAAAAAAACCGTAAGTAGAAAACAGTAGTATAAACTGTAGAATTCATTGCAGTTGGAATTTTTAAGATAGCTGCTGTTACCATGGAGATAACGCTTAAAGTGCAGATGGGACCCATATGGTAAAAAAACGTCAAAGTAACATTTTTGTACAGATTTTAACCTCATTCCCGTTAAAATTATATTGTATTGTCATCTGTCTTTGAAATTTTCAAAATGGCCGCCGTTGCCATGGAAACAGCTTAAAAAAAAAAAAAAAAAAAAAAAAAAATCGAAAATTTGAGACAAAATTCTGTGATTAAGACTATGTGCAAAGCGCTTCTAGAATATGCTAGAAGAAAACTAATACATAATTCAAAGTGCTTCTATTTTATACGAAAATCGTGCTTAAGAGAGAAAATCGCCACTGAGAGAGAGAGAAACACGAAGAGTACACATAATTGACATTTCTGCACTTGCATTAAAGTACACATCCGTTAATTGAACACCTGCAAAAATAAACACATTAGCTGAAGTCAATCGATAAGCGTGTAATTAAATTGTACAAGATAAAATACATGTATCGTGTGATACGCGAGATATTGAAGAATAAAATGAACAGTTAGTATTCCGCTCCGTCAATATATACACATGTTGTCTGTCCAAGGTCCCCTCTAAAAAGAATAGTAATGTACTAACTCCACGATAATATACTTCAGTATCACGTGACACCACCTTTCTTCTTCGCGCGTGTGTCTAATTTAAGATTTTAAAGAGTTCCCCAACTATATATAGACATCACTTTTAGTCTACGAGAAGAGAAAGGGGGGGGGGGGGGTCAAAGGCATGTATACTATACGTGCCATGTGACTTTGGTACACTCGAACTGGTTGCTGATACTGTGACAAAGTCTAGAACGGGGTGACATCCTCCGCTATTGCTTGCAATGGCAAATCTAGTGTTAGAATAACTCATTCGCTATTCATTTTTTCTGATGAGAAAACAGGAAATAGAGTATTTTTCTCAATTGTACGTGTAAAATTGTTCACAGATATTTGTCACTGAACAGCACAAAACGTATAGACAAGGAATAAACCAATGCAAAATGTGTCACGTTATGCTATACAAAGTATTGATCAATCAATCAAATCATGATTCAAATGATCAAATCATGATAAGAGATCAATCAATCAAGTTTTGAGATCAAACAAGTAATGAGTCAAGTGCAGATATCGGAAAAAAACGTCCCCTTCCCATTTTACAAACTGCCTATCAATCGATTAATCAATCAATCAAACGATTAATCAATCAATGATTGATCAATCATGATCACAAACCATCAATCAACCAATCCACATATCTTTCACGTTGAGTTTATAAAACAAAATACGTTTAATTATCTGTTGACCAATCGACTTTTGCATATTATTATGTCACCCCTTTGAAAAAGGGGGGATATATTGTTATTCTACGAATTTTTTCTTCCACACTTTTTGTCCAGCCGATTTCTCGGAGATGCCTTGACATGTATTTATAAAATTGCACCATAATGACAATCCCCATGTGCAAAGTTGCAGGAAGCATGGAATGGTTCAAGATGGCCGCCGTTACCATGGAAACGGCAAAAATGTAAAAAACCGAAAAATGGTCCAAATTACATAAAACTTTCAGAACTAATAACTCATCGATAGAAGGCGTGACATCCATCTTGAGAACTTTCAAAATGGCTACCGTTGTCATGGAAACCGTCCAAACGTGAAAAAAACGAAAATAAATCCTTAATTAATTCATAGAAAATAAACCGCTACAGATACGACCAAAAAAACCGTAAGTAGAAAACAGTAGTATAAACTGTAGAATTCATTGCAGTTGGAATTTTTAAGATAGCTGCTGTTACCATGGAGATAACGCTTAAAGTGCAGATGGGACCCATATGGTAAAAAACGTCAAAGTAACATTTTTGTACAGATTTTAACCTCATTCCCGTTAAAATTATATTGTATTGTCATCTGTCTTTGAAATTTTCAAAATGGCCGCCGTTGCCATGGAAACAGCTTAAAAAAAAAAAAAAAAAAAAAAAAAAATCGAAAATTTGAGACAAAATTCTGTGATTAAGACTATGTGCAAAGCGCTTCTAGAATATGCTAGAAGAAAACTAATACATAATTCAAAGTGCTTCTATTTTATACGAAAATCGTGCTTAAGAGAGAAAATCGCCACTGAGAGAGAGAGAAACACGAAGAGTACACATAATTGACATTTCTGCACTTGCATTAAAGTACACATCCGTTAATTGAACACCTGCAAAAATAAACACATTAGCTGAAGTCAATCGATAAGCGTGTAATTAAATTGTACAAGATAAAATACATGTATCGTGTGATACGCGAGATATTGAAGAATAAAATGAACAGTTAGTATTCCGCTCCGTCAATATATACACATGTTGTCTGTCCAAGGTCCCCTCTAAAAAGAATAGTAATGTACTAACTCCACGATAATATACTTCAGTATCACGTGACACCACCTTTCTTCTTCGCGCGTGTGTCTAATTTAAGATTTTAAAGAGTTCCCCAACTATATATAGACATCACTTTTAGTCTACGAGAAGAGAAAGGGGGGGGGGGGGGTCAAAGGCATGTATACTATACGTGCCATGTGACTTTGGTACACTCGAACTGGTTGCTGATACTGTGACAAAGTCTAGAACGGGGTGACATCCTCCGCTATTGCTTGCAATGGCAAATCTAGTGTTAGAATAACTCATTCGCTATTCATTTTTTCTGATGAGAAAACAGGAAATAGAGTATTTTTCTCAATTGTACGTGTAAAATTGTTCACAGATATTTGTCACTGAACAGCACAAAACGTATAGACAAGGAATAAACCAATGCAAAATGTGTCACGTTATGCTATACAAAGTATTGATCAATCAATCAAATCATGATTCAAATGATCAAATCATGATAAGAGATCAATCAATCAAGTTTTGAGATCAAACAAGTAATGAGTCAAGTGCAGATATCGGAAAAAAACGTCCCCTTCCCATTTTACAAACTGCCTATCAATCGATTAATCAATCAATCAAACGATTAATCAATCAATGATTGATCAATCATGATCACAAACCATCAATCAACCAATCCACATATCTTTCACGTTGAGTTTATAAAACAAAATACGTTTAATTATCTGTTGACCAATCGACTTTTGCGTATTATTATGTCACCCCTTTGAAAAAGGGGGGATATATTGTTATTCTACGAATTTTTTCTTCCACACTTTTTGTCCAGCCGATTTCTCGGAGATGCCTTGACATGTATTTATAAAATTGCACCATAATGACAATCCCCATGTGCAAAGTTGCAGGAAGCATGGAATGGTTCAAGATGGCCGCCGTTACCATGGAAACGGCAAAAATGTAAAAAACCGAAAAATGGTCCAAATTACATAAAACTTTCAGAACTAATAACTCATCGATAGAAGGCGTGACATCCATCTTGAGAACTTTCAAAATGGCTACCGTTGTCATGGAAACCGTCCAAACGTGAAAAAAACGAAAATAAATCCTTAATTAATTCATAGAAAATAAACCGCTACAGATACGACCAAAAAAACCGTAAGTAGAAAACAGTAGTATAAACTGTAGAATTCATTGCAGTTGGAATTTTTAAGATAGCTGCTGTTACCATGGAGATAACGCTTAAAGTGCAGATGGGACCCATATGGTAAAAAACGTCAAAGTAACATTTTTGTACAGATTTTAACCTCATTCCCGTTAAAATTATATTGTATTGTCATCTGTCTTTGAAATTTTCAAAATGGCCGCCGTTGCCATGGAAACAGCTTAAAAAAAAAAAAAAAAAAAAAAAAAAAATCGAAAATTTGAGACAAAATTCTGTGATTAAGACTATGTGCAAAGCGCTTCTAGAATATGCTAGAAGAAAACTAATACATAATTCAAAGTGCTTCTATTTTATACGAAAATCGTGCTTAAGAGAGAAAATCGCCACTGAGAGAGAGAGAAACACGAAGAGTACACATAATTGACATTTCTGCACTTGCATTAAAGTACACATCCGTTAATTGAACACCTGCAAAAATAAACACATTAGCTGAAGTCAATCGATAAGCGTGTAATTAAATTGTACAAGATAAAATACATGTATCGTGTGATACGCGAGATATTGAAGAATAAAATGAACAGTTAGTATTCCGCTCCGTCAATATATACACATGTTGTCTGTCCAAGGTCCCCTCTAAAAAGAATAGTAATGTACTAACTCCACGATAATATACTTCAGTATCACGTGACACCACCTTTCTTCTTCGCGCGTGTGTCTAATTTAAGATTTTAAAGAGTTCCCCAACTATATATAGACATCACTTTTAGTCTACGAGAAGAGAAAGGGGGGGGGGGGGGGGGGGTCAAAGGCATGTATACTATACGTGCCATGTGACTTTGGTACACTCGAACTGGTTGCTGATACTGTGACAAAGTCTAGAACGGGGTGACATCCTCCGCTATTGCTTGCAATGGCAAATCTAGTGTTAGAATAACTCATTCGCTATTCATTTTTTCTGATGAGAAAACAGGAAATAGAGTATTTTTCTCAATTGTACGTGTAAAATTGTTCACAGATATTTGTCACTGAACAGCACAAAACGTATAGACAAGGAATAAACCAATGCAAAATGTGTCACGTTATGCTATACAAAGTATTGATCAATCAATCAAATCATGATTCAAATGATCAAATCATGATAAGAGATCAATCAATCAAGTTTTGAGATCAAACAAGTAATGAGTCAAGTGCAGATATCGGAAAAAAACGTCCCCTTCCCATTTTACAAACTGCCTATCAATCGATTAATCAATCAATCAAACGATTAATCAATCAATGATTGATCAATCATGATCACAAACCATCAATCAACCAATCCACATATCTTTCACGTTGAGTTTATAAAACAAAATACGTTTAATTATCTGTTGACCAATCGACTTTTGCGTATTATTATGTCACCCCTTTGAAAAAGGGGGGATATATTGTTATTCTACGAATTTTTTCTTCCACACTTTTTGTCCAGCCGATTTCTCGGAGATGCCTTGACATGTATTTATAAAATTGCACCATAATGACAATCCCCATGTGCAAAGTTGCAGGAAGCATGGAATGGTTCAAGATGGCCGCCGTTACCATGGAAACGGCAAAAATGTAAAAAACCGAAAAATGGTCCAAATTACATAAAACTTTCAGAACTAATAACTCATCGATAGAAGGCGTGACATCCATCTTGAGAACTTTCAAAATGGCTACCGTTGTCATGGAAACCGTCCAAACGTGAAAAAAACGAAAATAAATCCTTAATTAATTCATAGAAAATAAACCGCTACAGATACGACCAAAAAAACCGTAAGTAGAAAACAGTAGTATAAACTGTAGAATTCATTGCAGTTGGAATTTTTAAGATAGCTGCTGTTACCATGGAGATAACGCTTAAAGTGCAGATGGGACCCATATGGTAAAAAACGTCAAAGTAACATTTTTGTACAGATTTTAACCTCATTCCCGTTAAAATTATATTGTATTGTCATCTGTCTTTGAAATTTTCAAAATGGCCGCCGTTGCCATGGAAACAGCTTAAAAAAAAAAAAAAAAAAAAAAAAAAATCGAAAATTTGAGACAAAATTCTGTGATTAAGACTATGTGCAAAGCGCTTCTAGAATATGCTAGAAGAAAACTAATACATAATTCAAAGTGCTTCTATTTTATACGAAAATCGTGCTTAAGAGAGAAAATCGCCACTGAGAGAGAGAGAAACACGAAGAGTACACATAATTGACATTTCTGCACTTGCATTAAAGTACACATCCGTTAATTGAACACCTGCAAAAATAAACACATTAGCTGAAGTCAATCGATAAGCGTGTAATTAAATTGTACAAGATAAAATACATGTATCGTGTGATACGCGAGATATTGAAGAATAAAATGAACAGTTAGTATTCCGCTCCGTCAATATATACACATGTTGTCTGTCCAAGGTCCCCTCTAAAAAGAATAGTAATGTACTAACTCCACGATAATATACTTCAGTATCACGTGACACCACCTTTCTTCTTCGCGCGTGTGTCTAATTTAAGATTTTAAAGAGTTCCCCAACTATATATAGACATCACTTTTAGTCTACGAGAAGAGAAAGGGGGGGGGGGGGGTCAAAGGCATGTATACTATACGTGCCATGTGACTTTGGTACACTCGAACTGGTTGCTGATACTGTGACAAAGTCTAGAACGGGGTGACATCCTCCGCTATTGCTTGCAATGGCAAATCTAGTGTTAGAATAACTCATTCGCTATTCATTTTTTCTGATGAGAAAACAGGAAATAGAGTATTTTTCTCAATTGTACGTGTAAAATTGTTCACAGATATTTGTCACTGAACAGCACAAAACGTATAGACAAGGAATAAACCAATGCAAAATGTGTCACGTTATGCTATACAAAGTATTGATCAATCAATCAAATCATGATTCAAATGATCAAATCATGATAAGAGATCAATCAATCAAGTTTTGAGATCAAACAAGTAATGAGTCAAGTGCAGATATCGGAAAAAAACGTCCCCTTCCCATTTTACAAACTGCCTATCAATCGATTAATCAATCAATCAAACGATTAATCAATCAATGATTGATCAATCATGATCACAAACCATCAATCAACCAATCCACATATCTTTCACGTTGAGTTTATAAAACAAAATACGTTTAATTATCTGTTGACCAATCGACTTTTGCGTATTATTATGTCACCCCTTTGAAAAAGGGGGGATATATTGTTATTCTACGAATTTTTTCTTCCACACTTTTTGTCCAGCCGATTTCTCGGAGATGCCTTGACATGTATTTATAAAATTGCACCATAATGACAATCCCCATGTGCAAAGTTGCAGGAAGCATGGAATGGTTCAAGATGGCCGCCGTTACCATGGAAACGGCAAAAATGTAAAAAACCGAAAAATGGTCCAAATTACATAAAACTTTCAGAACTAATAACTCATCGATAGAAGGCGTGACATCCATCTTGAGAACTTTCAAAATGGCTACCGTTGTCATGGAAACCGTCCAAACGTGAAAAAAACGAAAATAAATCCTTAATTAATTCATAGAAAATAAACCGCTACAGATACGACCAAAAAAACCGTAAGTAGAAAACAGTAGTATAAACTGTAGAATTCATTGCAGTTGGAATTTTTAAGATAGCTGCTGTTACCATGGAGATAACGCTTAAAGTGCAGATGGGACCCATATGGTAAAAAACGTCAAAGTAACATTTTTGTACAGATTTTAACCTCATTCCCGTTAAAATTATATTGTATTGTCATCTGTCTTTGAAATTTTCAAAATGGCCGCCGTTGCCATGGAAACAGCTTAAAAAAAAAAAAAAAAAAAAAAAAAAAATCGAAAATTTGAGACAAAATTCTGTGATTAAGACTATGTGCAAAGCGCTTCTAGAATATGCTAGAAGAAAACTAATACATAATTCAAAGTGCTTCTATTTTATACGAAAATCGTGCTTAAGAGAGAAAATCGCCACTGAGAGAGAGAGAAACACGAAGAGTACACATAATTGACATTTCTGCACTTGCATTAAAGTACACATCCGTTAATTGAACACCTGCAAAAATAAACACATTAGCTGAAGTCAATCGATAAGCGTGTAATTAAATTGTACAAGATAAAATACATGTATCGTGTGATACGCGAGATATTGAAGAATAAAATGAACAGTTAGTATTCCGCTCCGTCAATATATACACATGTTGTCT
Organism: Mytilus trossulus; assembly: GCF_036588685.1. Lineage (NCBI taxonomy): Eukaryota > Metazoa > Mollusca > Bivalvia > Mytilida > Mytilidae > Mytilus > Mytilus trossulus. Next base: position 60,250,789 of record NC_086378.1, on the reverse strand, counting down.
GTCCAAGGTCCCCTCTAAAAAGAATAATAATGTACTAACTCCACGATAATATACTTCAGTATCACGTGACACCACCTTTCTTCTTCGCGCGTGTGTCTAATTTAAGATTTTAAAGAGTTCCCCAACTATATATAGACATCACTTTTAGTCTACGAGAAGAGAAAGGGGGGGGGGGGGTCAAAGGCATGTATACTATACGTGCCATGTGACTTTGGTACACTCGAACTGGTTGCTGATACTGTGACAAAGTCTAGAACGGGGTGACATCCTCCGCTATTGCTTGCAATGGCAAATCTAGTGTTAGAATAACTCATTCGCTATTCATTTTTTCTGATGAGAAAACAGGAAATAGAGTATTTTTCTCAATTGTACGTGTAAAATTGTTCACAGATATTTGTCACTGAACAGCACAAAACGTATAGACAAGGAATAAACCAATGCAAAATGTGTCACGTTATGCTATACAAAGTATTGATCAATCAATCAAATCATGATTCAAATGATCAAATCATGATAAGAGATCAATCAATCAAGTTTTGAGATCAAACAAGTAATGAGTCAAGTGCAGATATCGGAAAAAAACGTCCCCTTCCCATTTTACAAACTGCCTATCAATCGATTAATCAATCAATCAAACGATTAATCAATCAATGATTGATCAATCATGATCACAAACCATCAATCAACCAATCCACATATCTTTCACGTTGAGTTTATAAAACAAAATACGTTTAATTATCTGTTGACCAATCGACTTTTGCGTATTATTATGTCACCCCTTTGAAAAAGGGGGGATATATTGTTATTCTACGAATTTTTTCTTCCACACTTTTTGTCCAGCCGATTTCTCGGAGATGCCTTGACATGTATTTATAAAATTGCACCATAATGACAATCCCCATGTGCAAAGTTGCAGGAAGCATGGAATGGTTCAAGATGGCCGCCGTTACCATGGAAACGGCAAAAATGTAAAAAACCGAAAAATGGTCCAAATTACATAAAACTTTCAGAACTAATAACTCATCGATAGAAGGCGTGACATCCATCTTGAGAACTTTCAAAATGGCTACCGTTGTCATGGAAACCGTCCAAACGTGAAAAAAACGAAAATAAATCCTTAATTAATTCATAGAAAATAAACCGCTACAGATACGACCAAAAAAACCGTAAGTAGAAAACAGTAGTATAAACTGTAGAATTCATTGCAGTTGGAATTTTTAAGATAGCTGCTGTTACCATGGAGATAACGCTTAAAGTGCAGATGGGACCCATATGGTAAAAAACGTCAAAGTAACATTTTTGTACAGATTTTAACCTCATTCCCGTTAAAATTATATTGTATTGTCATCTGTCTTTGAAATTTTCAAAATGGCCGCCGTTGCCATGGAAACAGCTTAAAAAAAAAAAAAAAAAAAAAAAAAAAATCGAAAATTTGAGACAAAATTCTGTGATTAAGACTATGTGCAAAGCGCTTCTAGAATATGCTAGAAGAAAACTAATACATAATTCAAAGTGCTTCTATTTTATACGAAAATCGTGCTTAAGAGAGAAAATCGCCACTGAGAGAGAGAGAAACACGAAGAGTACACATAATTGACATTTCTGCACTTGCATTAAAGTACACATCCGTTAATTGAACACCTGCAAAAATAAACACATTAGCTGAAGTCAATCGATAAGCGTGTAATTAAATTGTACAAGATAAAATACATGTATCGTGTGATACGCGAGATATTGAAGAATAAAATGAACAGTTAGTATTCCGCTCCGTCAATATATACACATGTTGTCTGTCCAAGGTCCCCTCTAAAAAGAATAGTAATGTACTAACTCCACGATAATATACTTCAGTATCACGTGACACCACCTTTCTTCTTCGCGCGTGTGTCTAATTTAAGATTTTAAAGAGTTCCCCAACTATATATAGACATCACTTTTAGTCTACGAGAAGAGAAAGGGGGGGGGGGGGGGTCAAAGGCATGTATACTATACGTGCCATGTGACTTTGGTACACTCGAACTGGTTGCTGATACTGTGACAAAGTCTAGAACGGGGTGACATCCTCCGCTATTGCTTGCAATGGCAAATCTAGTGTTAGAATAACTCATTCGCTATTCATTTTTTCTGATGAGAAAACAGGAAATAGAGTATTTTTCTCAATTGTACGTGTAAAATTGTTCACAGATATTTGTCACTGAACAGCACAAAACGTATAGACAAGGAATAAACCAATGCAAAATGTGTCACGTTATGCTATACAAAGTATTGATCAATCAATCAAATCATGATTCAAATGATCAAATCATGATAAGAGATCAATCAATCAAGTTTTGAGATCAAACAAGTAATGAGTCAAGTGCAGATATCGGAAAAAAACGTCCCCTTCCCATTTTACAAACTGCCTATCAATCGATTAATCAATCAATCAAACGATTAATCAATCAATGATTGATCAATCATGATCACAAACCATCAATCAACCAATCCACATATCTTTCACGTTGAGTTTATAAAACAAAATACGTTTAATTATCTGTTGACCAATCGACTTTTGCGTATTATTATGTCACCCCTTTGAAAAAGGGGGGATATATTGTTATTCTACGAATTTTTTCTTCCACACTTTTTGTCCAGCCGATTTCTCGGAGATGCCTTGACATGTATTTATAAAATTGCACCATAATGACAATCCCCATGTGCAAAGTTGCAGGAAGCATGGAATGGTTCAAGATGGCCGCCGTTACCATGGAAACGGCAAAAATGTAAAAAACCGAAAAATGGTCCAAATTACATAAAACTTTCAGAACTAATAACTCATCGATAGAAGGCGTGACATCCATCTTGAGAACTTTCAAAATGGCTACCGTTGTCATGGAAACCGTCCAAACGTGAAAAAAACGAAAATAAATCCTTAATTAATTCATAGAAAATAAACCGCTACAGATACGACCAAAAAAACCGTAAGTAGAAAACAGTAGTATAAACTGTAGAATTCATTGCAGTTGGAATTTTTAAGATAGCTGCTGTTACCATGGAGATAACGCTTAAAGTGCAGATGGGACCCATATGGTAAAAAACGTCAAAGTAACATTTTTGTACAGATTTTAACCTCATTCCCGTTAAAATTATATTGTATTGTCATCTGTCTTTGAAATTTTCAAAATGGCCGCCGTTGCCATGGAAACAGCTTAAAAAAAAAAAAAAAAAAAAAAAAAAAATCGAAAATTTGAGACAAAATTCTGTGATTAAGACTATGTGCAAAGCGCTTCTAGAATATGCTAGAAGAAAACTAATACATAATTCAAAGTGCTTCTATTTTATACGAAAATCGTGCTTAAGAGAGAAAATCGCCACTGAGAGAGAGAGAAACACGAAGAGTACACATAATTGACATTTCTGCACTTGCATTAAAGTACACATCCGTTAATTGAACACCTGCAAAAATAAACACATTAGCTGAAGTCAATCGATAAGCGTGTAATTAAATTGTACAAGATAAAATACATGTATCGTGTGATACGCGAGATATTGAAGAATAAAATGAACAGTTAGTATTCCGCTCCGTCAATATATACACATGTTGTCTGTCCAAGGTCCCCTCTAAAAAGAATAGTAATGTACTAACTCCACGATAATATACTTCAGTATCACGTGACACCACCTTTCTTCTTCGCGCGTGTGTCTAATTTAAGATTTTAAAGAGTTCCCCAACTATATATAGACATCACTTTTAGTCTACGAGAAGAGAAAGGGGGGGGGGGGGGGTCAAAGGCATGTATACTATACGTGCCATGTGACTTTGGTACACTCGAACTGGTTGCTGATACTGTGACAAAGTCTAGAACGGGGTGACATCCTCCGCTATTGCTTGCAATGGCAAATCTAGTGTTAGAATAACTCATTCGCTATTCATTTTTTCTGATGAGAAAACAGGAAATAGAGTATTTTTCTCAATTGTACGTGTAAAATTGTTCACAGATATTTGTCACTGAACAGCACAAAACGTATAGACAAGGAATAAACCAATGCAAAATGTGTCACGTTATGCTATACAAAGTATTGATCAATCAATCAAATCATGATTCAAATGATCAAATCATGATAAGAGATCAATCAATCAAGTTTTGAGATCAAACAAGTAATGAGTCAAGTGCAGATATCGGAAAAAAACGTCCCCTTCCCATTTTACAAACTGCCTATCAATCGATTAATCAATCAATCAAACGATTAATCAATCAATGATTGATCAATCATGATCACAAACCATCAATCAACCAATCCACATATCTTTCACGTTGAGTTTATAAAACAAAATACGTTTAATTATCTGTTGACCAATCGACTTTTGCGTATTATTATGTCACCCCTTTGAAAAAGGGGGGATATATTGTTATTCTACGAATTTTTTCTTCCACACTTTTTGTCCAGCCGATTTCTCGGAGATGCCTTGACATGTATTTATAAAATTGCACCATAATGACAATCCCCATGTGCAAAGTTGCAGGAAGCATGGAATGGTTCAAGATGGCCGCCGTTACCATGGAAACGGCAAAAATGTAAAAAACCGAAAAATGGTCCAAATTACATAAAACTTTCAAAACTTATAACTCATCGATAGAAGGCGTGACATCCATCTTGAGAACTTTCAAAATGGCTACCGTTGTCATGGAAACCGTCCAAACGTGAAAAAAACGAAAATAAATCCTTAATTAATTCATAGAAAATAAACCGCTGCAGATACGACAAAAAAAACCGTAAGTAGAAAACAGTAGTATAAACTGTAGAATTCATTGCCGTTGGAATTTTTAAGATAGCTGCTGTTACCATGGAGATAACGCTTAAAGTGCACATTGGACCCATATGGTAAAAAACGTCAAAGTAACATTTTTGTACAGGTTTTAACCTCATTCCCGTTAAAATGATATTGTATTGTCATCTGTCTTTGAAATTTTCAAAATGGCCGCCGTTGCCATGGAAACAGCTAAAAAAAAAAAAAAAAAAAAAAAATCGAAAATTTGAGACAAAATTCTGTGATTAAGACTAGGTGCAAAACGTCTTCTAGAATATGCTAGAAGAAAACTAATACATAATTCAAAGTGCTTCTATTCTATACGAAAATCGTGCTTAAGAGAGAAAATCGACACTGAGAGAGAGAGAAACACGAAGAGTACACATAATTGACATTTCTGCACTTGCATTAAAGTACACATCCGTTAATTGAACACCTGCAAAAATATACACATTAGCTGAAATCAATCGATAAGCTTGTAATTAAATTGTACAAGATAAAATACATGTATCGTGTGATACGCGAGATATTGAAGAATAAAATGAACAGTTAGTATGCCGCTCCGTCAATATATACACATGTTGTCTGTCCAAGGTCCCCTCTAAAAAGAATAGTAATGTACTAACTCCACGATAATATACTTCAGTATCACGTGACACCACCTTTCTTCTTCGCGCGTGTGTCTAATTTAAGATTTTAAAGAGTTCCCCAACTATATATAGACATCACTCTTAGTCTACGAGAAGAGAAAAAGAGGGGGGGGGGGGGGCAAAGGCATGTATACTATACGTGCCATGTGACTTTGGTACACTCAAACTGGTTGCTGCTACTGTGACAAAGTCTAGAACGGGGTGACATCCTCCGCTATTGCTTGCAATGGCAAATCTAGTTATTATGTCACCCGATCGACAATGTCGGGTGACATATTGCTTTTCTTATGTTTCTTTGTTATTATTATTATTCTTCCACCTTTTTTTGTCCGTCGGGTTTTTTGTAGTAAAATGGAACCAATGTTGATGGAACTCTACTATAATGAGGAACCCCATCTGAAGTTGTGCACCTTGCTATGGAATGGTTAAAAATGGCCACCGTTACCATGGAAACGGAACAAATGTGAAAAATTCCACTTTTTGGTTTTGGTTAATTATTTGGAGATGCTTATACTTAGAATCATTATATTTTGATACATTGTAGGTGCCCACTATATACTTCTTTTGGATGATTTTTGGCACTCATTGGAACTACTATGTTGCCATGGAAACCACACCAAAAATTTCCAAAATATCAAAATGCTCCAAATTTTATGAAACTTCACAGTAATGATGAGCAACATGGGAAAATGTGAAATTTGGCGTTGGAATTTCGAAAATGTCTACCGTTACCATGGAAACAATGCAAAAATGGTAAAACTGCTTCAAAAACCTTAAAAAGTGGCATTTACTCTCTTAAAATGGTAGGTCAAATCCATTGAAACTCTGATGGTATATTCCCTCCCATGAACCAATGTGGTATCTGCCACTAAAATTTTGGAAAAGTCTTTGTAACCATAGTAACCAACCAAAATGTCAAAAATTTCCAAAATTTTTAAAATGCTCCAAAATTGATGAAACCTAATATGATTGTTGACTGTCAGGTCTGCATGAGATTTTTGAAGTTGGAATTTCCAAAATGGCTACTGTTGCCATGGAAACTGCAGAAATGTCAAATATTTTCAAAATGCTCCAAACTTAATGAAATTTAATATTATTGTTAACTGGCATGTACAGATGAGACTTTTGACTTTGGAATTTCCAAAATGGCTGCCGTTGCCATGGAAACAGAAGAAATGTGAAACTTTTCACAATCCTCTAAATGAACTCAAAATTTACAAAAAGATATATCGCAATTCATAGATCTGTATTCACTGTTTTATTATTTTGAAATGGCTACCGCTTAGTGGCAATGGGGGAAGGGTGACATCCGCTATTGCTTGCAATGGCAATTCTAGTTATTATTTTTATTCTTCCACACTTTTTGTCCATTCTATTTCTCGGAATTGGCTTGAACAATATTGATGGAACTATACCATAATGTAGACAAGAACATTCTATAGTGCAGTGGGTAATGGCACCGTCAAGATGGCTGCCGTTACCATGGAAACGAAACAAATGTGAAAAAATCCAGTTTTTTGTTTTGGTGAACTATTTGGATACTATTTAACTCAGAATCATTGTATTTTGATATAATGTCGGTGCCCACTATATACAGGTTTTGGATGATTTTGGCACTCATTGGAACTACTATGTTGCCATGGAAACTACTCCAAAAAATTCGAAAATCTCAAAATGTTCCAAACTTAATGAAACTTCACAGTAACGATGAGCAACATTGGAAGATGTGGAATTTGGCGTTGGAATTTCCAAAATCGCTCTTGTTACCATGGAAACAATGCAAAAAGGTCAAAACTTTGAATTTTCACAGAACATTCTAGAACATCAATGTTTAATTTATTCTAGAGACATTAAATGGTATATGATTGTGGAGGGAAAAAATTGCAGCGAGGGTTTGACTTTGGAATATTCAAAATGGCCGCCGTTACCATGGAAACAGCAAAAATACAAAAAACTTCAAAATGCTTCAAATTTATTGAAACTTATAACAAATGTTGCTCAGCTAATGTAGACTTGACTTTTGAGTTTGGAATTTCCAAAATGGCCGCCGTTATTACCAAAATGGCCGCCGTTACCATGGCTACCGCTCACCTGGCAATAGGGAAAGGGTGCCATCCGCTATTGCTTGCAATCGCAAATCTAGTTATTATTATTCTTATTTTTCTTTTTCTAACCCCTTAAACGGTCCTACCATTTTCTTGGAAGGAGTAGAGGATGGAAATTTTATATTTTTTCTGGGTAAGGGTCTGCATCATGGGGGGTGCAGAACCCAATGACCATGATACCAGGGTGTCATCTTGGCATAATTAGGGGGGCTCAAAGATGGGTGGGGTCAAATTTTTTTTACATTTCCTAAAATTTCTGCTGTATATAGAGTAGATGGAATTATATATTCTCTTATGAATATTTAGAGACACATGTCTGCTTCAACTTGGCACTAATTTTATTTCAGTAGGGGGTCTCCATGGCAGAATTTTAGGGGGGTGAATTTTCATGGAATATTCTAGAACATCAATGTTAAATTAGTTCTAGAGACATTTTATGGTATATGATGGTATATAATTATGGAGTGAACAATTTGCAGCAGAAGTGACACTTTGGAATTTTCAAAATGGCCACCGTAACCATGGAAACAGCAAAAATAAGAAAAACATCAAAATGCTTCAAATTAAATGAAACTTATAACATATGTTGTGAAGCTAATGTAGACTTGACTTTTTAGTTTGGAATTTCCAAAATGGCCGCCGTTGCCATGGAAACTTCAAAAATGTGAAAATTTTCAAAATGCTTCAAAATTGATGAAACTTAAAAGAAATGTTGCCTACCATATGTAGACATTACTTTTGACTTTGAAATTTTCAAAATGGCCACCGTAACCATGGAAACGGCAAAAATGTTAAAATATCAAAATCCATTCGATTTAATGAAACTTTACACATCGGTGATGTGGCATCATGAATACCGCAGAACAACGATTTGGGGTCCGTTTTGGTGACTTTTGTGTTAGCATCCTAACACAGGATTACTTGTTAAGTCACCAAAACGGAGTTTTGGGGACTTTATGTTTTTGTTCGGTTTCTTATTATTATTATTATGTCACCCTGACGGAGGTCGGGTGACATATTGTTATTGTTCGATTCTTTTTTATTATTCTTATTCCACACTTTTTGTCCAGCTTAGTTCTTGGAACTGAATGGACCAATGTTGATGGAACTATAACATAATGTTGATCACCATGTCTAGTTGTGCACCTGACTTTGGAATTAAAAACATGGCTGCCATTGCCATGGAAACGGCAAAAATATGAAAAATTTCATGGAACATTCCAGAACATCAGGGTTAAATTAATTCTACAGCCCTTAAATGTTATATGATGGTATAATATTATGGGGAGCACAATATGAAGCAGCAGTATGACTGGAATTTTCAAATGTTGCCACGGAAACTGTTCAAAAATAGCAAAATTTTGAAAATTCTTCAAAAATGTATGAAACGTTACAGAAATGTTAACTTGTAAATCTTGATGCGGCATTCAACTTTGGAATTTCCAAAATGGCTGCCGTTACCATGGCTGCTGTTTAGTGGCAATTGGTGGACCAGGGTGACATCCGCTATTGCTTGCAATGGCAATTCTAGTTATTATGGCACCCTCAACGGAGTTGGGGTGACATATTGTTATTGTTCCGTTCTTTTTTGTCTTATTATGTCACCCCTTTGAAAAAGGGGGGATATATTGTTATTCTACGAATTTTTTCTTCCACACTTTTTGTCCAGCCGAGTTCTCGGAGATGCCTTGACATACATTTATAAAACTGCACCATAATGACAATCCCCATGTGCAGATGTGCACCTTGGGTTTGGAATTTTCAAGATGGCCGCTGTTACCATGGAAACGACAGAAATGTGAAAAACCGAAAAATGGTCCAAATTAAATGAAACTTTCAGAACTAATAACTCATTGATAGAAGGCGTGATATCCATCTTGAGAACTTTCAAAATGGCTACCGTTGTCATGGAAACATTCCAAAGGTGAAAAAAACGAAAATAAATCCTTAATTAATTCATAAAAAATAAACCGCTACAGATACGGCCAAAAAAACCCGTAACTAGAAAACAGCAGTATAAACTGTAGAATTCATTGCCGTTGGAATTTTTAAGATAGCTGCTGTTACCATGGAGATAATGCTTAAAGTGCACATTGGACCCATATGGTAAAAAACGTCAAAGTAACATTTTTGTACAGATTTTAACCTCATTCCCGTTAAAATTATATTGTATTGTCATCTGTCTTTGAAATTTTCAAAATGGCCGCCGTTGCCATGGAAACAGCTAAAAAAAAAAAAAAAAAAAAAAAAAAAAACTCGAAAATTTGAGACAAAATTCTGTGATTAAGACTATGTGCAAAACGTCTTCTAGAATATGCTAGAAGAAAACCAATACATAATTCAAAGTGCTTCTATTCTATACGAAAATCGTGCTTAAGTGCGAAAATCGCCACTGAGAGAGAGAGAAACACGAAGAGTACACATAATTGACATTTCTGCACTTGCATTAAAGTACACATCCGTTAATTGAACACCTGCAAAAATATACACATTAGCTGAAATCAATCGATAAGCGTGTAATTAAATTGTACAAGATAAAATACATGTATCGTGTGATACGCGAGATATTGAAGAATAAAATGAACAGTTAGTATGCTGCTCCGTCAATATATACACATGTTGTCTGTCCAAGGTCCCCTCTAAAAAGAATAGTAATGTACTAACTCCACGATAATATACTTCAGTATCACGTGACACCACCTTTCTTCTTCGCGCGTGTGTCTAATTTAAGATTTTAAAGAGTTCCCCAACTATATATAGACATCACTCTTAGTCTACGAGAGAGAAAGGGGGGGGGGTCAAAGGCATGTATACTATACGTGCCATGTGACTTTGGTACACTCAAACTGGTTGCTGCTACTGTGACAAAGTCTAGAACGGGGTGACATCCTCCGCTATTGCTTGCAATGGCAAATCTAGTTTTTATTTTTATTCTTCCACACATTTTGTCCATGCTATTTCTCAGAATTGGTCAAACCCATGTTGATGGAACTATACCATAGTATGAACCGCCATGTGAAGTTGTGCAAGAGACATTGGAATGGTAAAAAATGGCCGCCGTTACCATGGAAACAGAACAAATGTGAAAAAATCCAGTTTTTAGTTTCGGTGAACTGTTTGGTTATGCTTTAACTCAGAATCATTATATTTTAATACAATATAGGTGCCCACTATATACAGGTGTTGGATGATTTTGGCACTCATTGGAACTACTATGTTGCCATGGGAACAACATCAAAAATTTCAAAATTCTCAAAATGCTCCAAACTTCAGGAAACTTCACAGTAATGATGAGCAACATTGGAAGATGTGGAATTTGGCGTTGGAATTTCCAAAATCGCTCTTGTTACCATGGAAACAATGCAAAAAGGTCAAAACTTTGAATTTTCACAGAACATTCTAGAACATCAATGTTTTAATTATTCTAGAGACATTAAATGGTATATGATTGTGGAGGGAACAAATTGCAGCGGGGGTTTGACTTTGGAATATTCAAAATGGCCGCCGTTACCATGGAAACAGCAAAAATACAAAAAACTTCAAAATGCTTCAAATTTATTGAAACTTATAACAAATGTTGCTCAGCTAATGTAGACTTGACTTTTGAGTTTGGAATTTCCAAAATGGCTGTCGTAACCATGGCTACCGCTCACCTGGCAATAGGGGAAGGGTGCCATCCGCTATTGCTTGCAATGGCAATTCTAGTTATGTCACCCTGACTGAGGTCGGGTGACATATTGTTATTGTACGATTCTTTTTTTTATTATTATTCCACACTTTTTTGTCCAGACTATTTCTGAGAATAGGATGGACCAATTGTTATGGAACTTTACCAAAATGTTAAAGACCATGTGCAGAAGTGCAGTCGAGGGTTGGCATATCCAACATGGCTGCCGTTGTCAAGGAAACAGAAAGAATGTAAAAATGTAATAGAACATTCTAGAACATTGGTGTTAAAGTAAATATACGACCATTAAATGTTATATAACGGTATTATATTATGGCGAGCACAATATAAAGCAGCAGTATGACTTTGGAATTTTCAAATGTTGCCATGGAAACTGTGCAAAAAATGCAAAATTTTGAAAATTCTTCAAATCTGTATGAAACGTTACAGAAATGTTAACTTGTTAATCTAGATGCGGCTTTCAACTTTGGAATTTCCAAAATGGCTGCCGTTACCATGGCTGCTGTTTAGTGGCAATTGGTGGACCAGGGTGACATCCGCTATTGCTTGCAATGGCAATTCTAGTTTTTATTTTTATTCTTCCACACATTTTGTCCATGCTATTTCTCAGAATTGGTCAAACCCATGTTGATGGAACTATACCATAATATGAACCGCCATGTGAAGTTGTGCAAGAGACATTGGAATGGTAAAAAATGGCCGCCGTTACCATGGAAACAGAACAAATGTGAAAAAATCCAGTTTTTAGTTTCGGTGAACTGTTTGGTTATCCTTTAACTCAGAATCATTATATTTTGATACAATATAGGTGCCCACTATATACAGGTGTTGGATGATTTTGGAACTCATTGGAACTACAATGTTGCCATGGAAACTACACCAAAAATTTCAAAAATCTCAAAATGCTCCAAACTTCAGGAAACTTCACAGTAACGATGAGCAACATTGGAAGATGTGGAATTTGGCGTTGGAATTTCCAAAATCGCTGTTGTTACCATGGAAACAATGCAAAAAGTTTGAAACTTTGAATATTAACAGAACATTCTAGAACATCAATGTTTAATTTATTCTAGAGACATTAAATGGTATACGATTGTGGAGGGAAAAAATTGCAGCGGGGGTTTGACTTTGGAATATTCAAAATGGCCGCCGTTACCATGGAAACAGCAAAAATACAAAAAAACTTCAAAATGCTTCAAATTTATTGAAACTTATAACAAATGTTGCTCAGCTAATGTAGACTTGACTTTTGAGTTTGGAATTTCCAAAATGGCCGCCGTTACCATGGCAACCGCTCACCTGGCAATAGGGGAAGGGTGCCATCCGCTATTGCTTGCAATCGCAAATCTAGTTTATTTTTATTATTATTCCACACATTTTGTCCATACTATTTCTTGGAATCGTATGGACCAATTGTAATGGAACTATACCAGAATGTTTATGACCATTGTCAGAAGTGCAGTCGAGGTTGGCACTTCCAGGATGTCTACTGTTACCATGGAAACAGAAAAAGAGTGAAAAAATGAAGTTTTAGTTTTTGGTGAATAATTTAACTGTAACAAAACATCTAATCGTCATATTTTTATACAATGTAGCTGTCCTCTATATACATGCTGTGGATGATTTTGAGATTCATTGGAACTACGATGTTGCCATAGGAACTGATCAAAAATATCAAAAATTTGAAAATTCTTAAAAAATATATTAAACTTTTACAGAAATGTTGCCTGGCAAATCTAGATGTGGCATTCAACTTTGGAATTTTCAAAATGGCTGCCGTTACCATGGAAGCAAGGCAAAAACATCAAAATGAGAAAATGTGATGGAACATTCCAGAACATTAGTGTTGTACAGCTATTAAATTTTATATGATTGTAAAATATTATGGGGAGTACAACTTGAAGCAGAAGTATGACTTTGGAATTTTCAAAATGGCCGCCGTTGCCATAGAAACAGTATAAACATCAAAATTTTAAAAATGCTTTAAACTTTCTAAAAATTTGCAAACTGATAGATATAGGAAGATGTGGTGTGAGTGCCAATGAGACAACTCTCCATCCAAATAACAATTAAAAAATGCATTGTAAAGTAAATTAGTTAATTTAATGTTAAAATTTCGAAATAGCTGCCGCTTAGTGGCAATTGGTGGACCAGGGTGACATCCGCTATTGCTTGCAATGGCAATTCTAGTTATTATGTCACCCTGACGGAGGTCGGGTGACATATTGTTATTGTACGATTCTTTTTTTATGTCACCCTGACGGAAGTCGGGTGACATATTGTTATTGTACGATTCTTTTTATGTCACCCTGACGGAGGTCGGGTGACATATTGTTATTGTACGATTCTTTTTTTTATTATGGCACCCTCAACGGAGTTGGGGTGACATATTGTTATTGTTCGTTTCTTTTTTTCTTATTATTATATTTATTCTTCCACACTTTTTTGTCCATGCTATTTCTCAGAATTGGCTTGAACAATATTGATGGAACTATACCATAATGAGGACCACTATATGAAATTGTGCAATCGGGGTATGGCACCATCAAGATGGCTGCCGTTGTCATGGAAACGAAACAAATGTCAAAAAAATACTGTTTTTTGTTTTGGTGAACTGTTTGGATACTATTTAACTCAGAATCATTATATTTTAATACAATGTAGGTGCCCACTATATACAGGTGTTGGATGATTTTGGCACTCATTGGAACTACTATGTTGCCATGGATACTACTCCAAAAAATTCAAAAATCTCAAAATGTTCCAAACTTAATGAAACTTCACAGTAACGATGAGCAACATTGGAAGATGTGGAATTTGGCTTTGGAACTTCCAAAATATCTGTTGTTACCTTGGAAACAATGCAAAAAGGTCAAAACTTTGAATTTTCACAGAACATTCCAGAACATAAATGTTAAATTTATTCTAGAGACATTAAATGGTAAATGATTGTGGAGGGAAAAAATTGCAGCAGGGGTTTGACATTGGAATATTCAAAATGGCCGCCGTTACCATGGAAACAGCAAAAATATGAAAAACTTCAAAATGCTTTAAATTTAATGAAACTTATAAGAAATGTTGCCTAGCTTATGTAGACTTGACTTTTGAGTTTGGAATTTCCAAAATGGCCGCCGTTACCATGGCTACCGCTCACCTGGCAATAGGGGAAGGGTGCCATCCGCTATTGCTTGCAATCGCAAATCTAGTTCTTATTATTATTATTCCACACATTTTGTCCATACTATTTCTTGGAATGGTATGGACCAATTGTAATGGAACTATACCAGAATATTAATGACCATTGTCAGAAGTGCAGTCGAGGTTGGCACTTCCATGATGTCTGCTGTTACCATGGAAACAGAAAAAGAGTGAAAAAATGTAGTTTTAGTTTTTGGTGAATAATTTAACTATAACAAAACATCTAATCGTCATATTTTTATACAATGTAACTGTCCTCTATATACATGCTGTGGATGATTTTGAGATTCATTGGAACTACAATGTTGCCATAGGAACTGATCAAAAATATCAAAAATTTGAAAATTCTTTAAAAATATATAAAACTTTTACAGAAATGTTGCCTGGCAAATCTAGATGTGGCATTCAACTTTGGAATTTCCAAAATGGCTGCCGTTACCATGGAAACAAGGCAAAAACATCAAAATGAGAAAATGTGATGGAACATTCCAGAACATAAGTGTTGTACAGCTATTAAATTTTATATGATTGTAAATTATTATGGGGAGTACAATATGAAGCAGAAGTATGACTTTGGAATTTTCAAAATGGCCGCCGTTGCCATAGAAACAGTAAAAACATCAAAATTTTAAAAATGCTTAAAACTTTCTAAAAATTTGCAAACTGATGCATTGTAAAGTAAATTAGTTAATTTAATGTTAAAATTTCGAAATGGCTGCCGCTTAGTGGCAATTGGTGGACCAGGGTGACATCCGCTATTGCTTGCAATGGCAATTCTAGTTTTTATTATTATTATTCCACACTTTTTTGTCCAGACTATTTCTTGAAAACGTATGGACCAATTGTAATGGAACTATACCAGAATGTTAATGACCATTGTCAGAAGTGCAGTCGAGGTTGGCACTTCCAGGATGTCTACTGTTACCATGGAAACAGAAAAAGAGTGAAAAAATGAAGTTTTAGTTTTTGGTGAATAATTTAACTATAACAAAACATCTAATCGTCATATTTTTATACAATGTAGCTGTCCTCTATATACATGCTGTGGATGATTTTGAGATTCATTGGAACTACGATGTTGCCATAGGAACTGATCAAAAATATCAAAAATTTGAAAATTCTTAAAAAATATCTTAAACTTTTACAGAAATGTTGCCTGGCAAATCTAGATGTGGCATTCAACTTTGGAATTTCCAAAATGGCTGCCGTTACCATGGAAACAAGGCAAAAACATCAAAATGAGAAAATGTGATGGAACATTCCAGAACATTAGTGTTGTACAGCTATTAAATTGTATATGATTGTAAAATTTTATGGGGAGTACAATATGAAGCAGAAGTATGACTTTGGAATTTTCAAAATGGCCGCCGTTGCCATAGAAACAGTAAAAACATCAAAATTTTAAAAATGCTTTAAACTTTCTAATAATTTGCAAACTGATGCATTGTAAAGTAAATTAGTTAATTTAATGTTAAAATTTCGAAATAGCTGCCGCTTAGTGGCAATTGGTGGACCAGGGTGACATCCGCTATTGCTTGCAATGGCAATTCTAGTTATGTCACCCTGACTGAGGTCGGGTGACATATTGTTATTGTACGATTCTTTTTTTTATTATTATTCCACACTTTTTTGTCCAGACTATTTCTGAGAATAGGATGGACCAATTGTTATGGAACTTTACCAAAATGTTAAAGACCATGTGCAGAAGTGCAGTCGAGGGTTGGCATATCCAACATGGCTGCCGTTGTCAAGGAAACAGAAAGAATGTAAAAATGTAATAGAACATTCTAGAATATTGGTGTTAAAGTAAATCTACGACCATTAAATGTTATATAATGTTATTATATTATGGCGAGCACAATATAAAACAGCAGTATGACTTTAGAATTTTCAAATGTTGCCATGGAAACTGTGCAAAAAAAGCAAAATTTTGAAAAATTCTTCAAATCTGTATGAAACGTTACAGAAATGTTCACTTGTTAATCTAGATGCGGCTTTCAACTTTGGAATTTCCAAAATGGCTGTCGTTACCATGGCTGCTGTTTAGTGGCAATTGGTGGACCAGGGTGACATCCGCTATTGCTTGCAATGGCAATTCTAGTTATTATTATTAGGTCTTTCCACTTTTCTGTGGAAAGACCTATTGTTTTTCTTCTGATTATTTTTTTTTTTTTTTTTTTCTTCCGCCTAATTTTGCTCTTGCGATAAACATTTGTTTCGCAATATGTCGCTTAGATATTTGGTATATGATATCGAACAGTTTATGCGCTTTTGAAATTTACCCTGCTTAAACGAATACTTTTCTTTGTAGGAGTTATCTCCCCAAACACTGTTTTCCTTGTTAGCGCATCTCCTTCGCAACTGTAAAAGATTTAGACAAATTTATTTTACAAAATTGCTCGTTATATCCTTCGCATGATTTGTCTTATTTTGACCGAAGCGATATGACCGCTCCATATGAGAGTTATTTCCCCTTATGCATCTGATATAAGTGATATGAATTTCTATCTTATAAATCATAAGTGATAGAGACCTAGGATCTTTTGATTTGAGGTCCTTGGTCCAAAAAAATAAAAAATAGGTCAAGGTCAAAGGTCAAGGTCATATTCTAATTTTTGAATTTGGCTTATTTCCACTAATTTCTATAAACCGTATAAGATATCGACAAATTATTTTTTCTAAATTGTTAGTTGCGACATGTCGTAACACGTAAATTTTGATTGCAAGGGTAGTACGTTGAACTTAAAAGTGAGTTTTCTCCCCTCTTGTATTTAAAAATATGCGTATGGTGATATAACTGATTAACCAAATATAATTAAGACCTATGGTCTTTTGATTTTAGGTCCTTGTTTTATGACCTTGAAATTGATCTCAAGGTCATAGATTAATTTGACGTTCTAGTTTTTGACCTTTGCTTTCAGCTCATATGTATACATGATATAGCCATGAGACTTTTGGCGAAAGGTATCAAACCATTTAACCTTGAAAAAAATAACCGGAAGTGACCTTGTGTAAACCGGAAGTAGCTATTTTTTGTACTTTATTAATAAAAAAGTATATAGAACCAGATCTTTTTGGAATCACTGTCAATTAAATATTCAAATATTATCGGAAGTAACATTTTTCAAACCAGAAGTAACAAATTATCCCCCTTATTTAAAAAAAATGTATAGAAACCATATATTTCTGGAATCAGCGTACAATAATCTATCAGTTGACGATTGAAATGACATTTTAAACTTAATTTTACAACTTTCATATTAAAATACATTGTTTTCAGTGGAAAGACCTTCAATTGTTCTCTGAACAATTGGTTTTTAATTATTCTTATTTTTCTTTTTCTAACCCCTTAAACGGTCCTACCATTTTCTTGGAAGCAGTGGAAGATGGAAACTTTATATTTTTTCTGGGTAAGGGTCTGCATCATGGGGGATGCAGAACCCAATGTCCATGATACCAGGGTGTCATCTTGGCATAATTAGGGGGGCTCAAAGATGGGTGGGGTCAAATTTTTTTTACATTTCCTAAATTTTATGCTGTATGTAGAGTAGATGGAATTATATATTCTCTTATGAATATTTAGAGACACATGTCTGCTTCAACTTGGCACTAATTTTATTTCAGTAGGGGGTCTCCATGGCATAATTTTAGGGGGGTGAATTTTCATGGAATATTCTAGAACAACAATGTTAAATTTGTTCTAGAGACATTTCATGGTATATGATGGTATATAATTATGGAGTGAACAATTTGCAGCAGAAGTGACACTTTGGAATTTTCAAAATGGCCGCCGTAACCATGGAAACAGCAAAAATAAGAAAAACATCAAAATGCTTCAATTTTAATGAAACTTAAAACTAATGTTGACTAACTTGTGTAGAATTGATTTTGGAGTTTGGAATTTTCAAAATGGCCGCCGTTACCATGGAAACAGGAAAAATATGAAAAAAATCAAAATGCTTCAAATTAAATGAAACTTATAACAAATGTTGCCTTACTTATGTAGACTTTACTTTTGAGTTTGGAATTTCCCAAATGGCCGACGTTACCATGGAAACAGCAAAAATGTCAAAAAAAAATCTTCATATTGATTGAAACTTTAGACACACCTTATTTGGCATCAATGATACCGCAGAACAATGATGTGGGGTCCGTTTTGGTGACTTTTGTGTTAGCATCCTAACACAGGATTACTTGTTAAGTCACCAAAACGGAGTTTTGGAGACTTTATGTTTTTGTCCCGTTTCTTATTATGTCACCCGATCGACAATGTCGGGTGACATATTGTTATTCCTCCGTTTCTTTGTTATTATGGCACCCTCAACGGAGTTGGGGTGACATATTGTTATTGTTCGTTTCTTTTTTTTATGTCACCCTGACTGAGGTCGGGTGACATATTGTTATTGTACGATTCTTTTTTTTATTATTATTCCACACTTTTTTGTCCAGACTATTTCTGAGAATAGGATGGACCAATTGTTATGGAACTTTACCAAAATGTTAAAGACCATGTGCAGAAGTGCAGTCGAGGGTTGGCATATCCAACATGGCTGCCGTTGTCAAGGAAACAGAAAGAATGTAAAAATGTAATAGAACATTCTAGAACATTGGTGTTAAAGTAAATATACGACCATTAAATGTTATATAACGGTATTATATTATGGCGAGCACAATATAAAGCAGCAGTATGACTTTGGAATTTTCAAATGTTGCCATGGAAACTGTGCAAAAAATGCAAAATTTTGAAAATTCTTCAAATCTGTATGAAACGTTACAGAAATGTTAACTTGTTAATCTAGATGCGGCTTTCAACTTTGGAATTTCCAAAATGGCTGCCGTTACCATGGCTGCTGTTTAGTGGCAATTGGTGGACCAGGGTGACATCCGCTATTGCTTGCAATGGCAATTCTAGTTATGGCACCCTCAACGGAGTTGGGGTGACATATTGTTATTGTTCGTTTCTTTTTTTCTTATTATTATATTTATTCTTCCACACTTTTTTGTCCATGCTATTTCTCAGAATTGGCTTGAACAATATTGATGGAACTATACCATAATGAGGACCACTATATGAAATTGTGCAATCGGGGTATGGCACCATCAAGATGGCTGCCGTTGTCATGGAAACGAAACAAATGTCAAAAAAATACTGTTTTTTGTTTTGGTGAACTGTTTGGATACTATTTAACTCAGAATCATTATATTTTAATACAATGTAGGTGCCCACTATATACAGGTGTTGGATGATTTTGGCACTCATTGGAACTACTATGTTGCCATGGATACTACTCCAAAAAATTCAAAAATCTCAAAATGTTCCAAACTTAATGAAACTTCACAGTAACGATGAGCAACATTGGAAGATGTGGAATTTGGCTTTGGAACTTCCAAAATATCTGTTGTTACCTTGGAAACAATGCAAAAAGGTCAAAACTTTGAATTTTCACAGAACATTCCAGAACATAAATGTTAAATTTATTCTAGAGACATTAAATGGTAAATGATTGTGGAGGGAAAAAATTGCAGCAGGGGTTTGACATTGGAATATTCAAAATGGCCGCCGTTACCATGGAAACAGCAAAAATATGAAAAACTTCAAAATGCTTTAAATTTAATGAAACTTATAAGAAATGTTGCCTAGCTTATGTAGACATGACTTTTGAGTTTGGAATTTCCAAAATGGCCGCCGTTACCATGGCTACCGCTCACCTGGCAATAGGGAAAGGGTGCCATCCGCTATTGCTTGCAATCGCAAATCTAGTTATGGCACCCTAAACGGAGTTTGGGTGACATACTGTTATTCTTCGTTTCTTTTTTTCTTATTATTTTTATGTCACCCCTTTGAAAAAGGGGGGATATATTGTTATTCTACGAATTTTTTCTTCCACACTTTTTGTCCAGCCGCTTTCTCGGAGATGCCTTGACATGTATTTATAAAATTGCACCATAATGACAATCCCCATGTGCAAAGTTGCAGGAAGCATGGAATGGTTCAAGATGGCCGCCGTTACCATGGAAACGGCAAAAATGTAAAAAAACGAAAAATGGACCAAATTACATAAAACTTTCAGAACTAATAACTCATCGATAGAAGGCGCGACTTCCATCTTGAAAACTTTCAAAATGGCTACCGTTGTCATGGAAACCGTCCAAACGTGAAAAAAACGAAAATAAATCCTTAATTAATTCATAGAAAATAAACCGCTACAGATACGACCAAAAAAACCGTAAGTAGAAAACAGTAGTATAAACTGTAGAATTCATTGCCGTTGGAATTTTTAAGATAGCTGCTGTTACCATGGAGATAACGCTTAAAGTGCACATGGGGTCCATATGGTAAAAAAACGTCAAAGTAACATTTTTGTACAGATTTTAACCTCATTCCCGTTAAAATTATATTGTATTGTCATCTGTCTTTGAAATTTTCAAAATGGCCGCCGTTGCCATGGAAACAGCTAAAAAAAAAAAAAAAAAAAAAAAAAAACTCGAAAATTTGAGACAAAATTCTGTGATTAAGACTATGTGCAAAACGTCTTCTAGAATATGCTAGAAGAAAACTAATACATAATTCAAAGTGCTTCTATTCTATACGAAAATCGTGCTTAAGAGAGAAAATCGCCACTGAGAGAGAGAGAAACACGAAGAGTACACATAATTGACATTTCTGCACTTGCATTAAAGTACACATCCGTTAATTGAACACCTGCAAAAATATACACATAAGCTGAAATCAATCGATAAGCGTGTAATTAAATTGTACAAGATAAAATACATGTATCGTGTGATACGCGAGATATTGAAGAATAAAATGAACAGTTAGTATGCCGCTCCGTCAATATATACACATGTTGTCTGTCCAAGGTCCCCTCTAAAAAGAATAGTAATGTACTAACTCCACGATAATATACTTCAGTATCACGTGACACCACCTTTCTTCTTCGCGCGTGTGTCTAATTTAAGATTTTAAAGAGTTCCCCAACTATATATAGACATCACTCTTAGTCTACGAGAAGAGAAAGGGGGGGGTCAAAGGCATGTATACTATACGTGCCATGTGACTTTGGTACACTCAAACTGGTTGCTGCTACTGTGACAAAGTCTAGAACGGGGTGACATCCTCCGCTATTGCTTGCAATGGCAAATCTAGTTATGGCACCCTAAACGGAGTTTTTATGGCACCCTAAACGGAGTTTGGGTGACATACTGTTATTCTTCGTTTCTTTTTTATGGCACCCTCAACGGAGTTGGGGTGTCGTATTGTTATTCTACGTTTCTTTTTATTTTTTTTATTTTTATTTTTCTTCCACACTTTTTTGTCCACTCTGGATCTCAGAATTGGAAGAACCCAAGTTGATGGAACTATACCATAATGTTAACCACCATGTGAAGATTTGCAATTGAGGGTTGGCACTTCCAAGATGGCTGCCGTTTCCATGGAAACAGCAAAAATCCGAAAATATTCAAAGTATTCCAAACAGGATGAAACTTCACAGAATTAGTAACTGGCATTAGCATTCTTGCATTTTTAAGTTGGAATTTTCAAAATGGCCGCCGTTACCATGGAAACAGCAAAAATGTGCAAAATTTAAAAATGCTCCAAACTTAATGAAACTTTACAAAAATGATGATTTGCATCTGTAGATGCACTCTTTGATTTTGGAATTTTCTAAATGGCTGCCGCTCACCTGGCAATTGGGGAAGGGTGCCATCCGCTATTGCTTGCAATGGCAAATCTAGTT
This sequence comes from Mytilus trossulus, assembly GCF_036588685.1. Taxonomy (NCBI): domain Eukaryota; kingdom Metazoa; phylum Mollusca; class Bivalvia; order Mytilida; family Mytilidae; genus Mytilus; species Mytilus trossulus. The sequence continues at coordinate 60,228,620 of NC_086378.1, read as the reverse complement.
TCTTATTATTTTTAATATTATTTTTCTTCCACTTTTTTTGTCCAGGCAATTTCTCGGAACTGTATGGACCAATGCTAATGGAACTTAACAATAATGTTAACCACCATGTGCAGATTTGCAAATAAGGGTTGGCACCACCAACATGGCCGCCGTTACCATGGAAACTGGTAAAATGCGAAAAATTCCAAAATTTTCAAAATGCTCCAATCATTCTATAACTTTACAAAAATATTAATAGGCATGTATAAATCCGGTCTTTGACTTTGGAATTTTCAAAATGGCTGCTGTTACCTTGGCAATAGGGGAAGGGTGCCATCCGTTATTGCTAGCAATTACAAATCTAGTTATGGCACCCTCAACGGAGTTGGGGTGACATATTGTTATTGTTCGTTTCTTTTTTTCTTATTATTATATTTATTCTTCCACACTTTTTTGTCCATGCTATTTCTCAGAATTGGCTTGAACAATATTGATGGAACTATACCATAATGAGGACCACTATATGAAATTGTGCAATCGGGGTATGGCACCATCAAGATGGCTGCCGTTGCCATGGAAACGAAACAAATGTGAAAAAATACTGTTTTTTGTTTTGGTGAACTTTTTGGATACTATTTAACTCAGAATCATTATATTTTAATACAATGTAGGTGCCCACTATATACAGGTGTTGGATGATTTTGGCACTCATTGGAACTACTGTGTTGCCATGGATACTACTCCAAAAAATTCAAAAATCTCAAAATGTTCCAAACTTAATGAAACTTCACAGTAACGATGAGCAACATTGGAAGATGTGGAATTTGGCGTTGGAATTTCCAAAATATCTGTTGTTACCATGGAAACAATGCAAAAAGGTCAAAACTTTGAATTTTCACAGAACATTCTAGAACTTCAATGTTTAATTTATTCTAGAGACATTAAATGCTATATGATTGTGGAGGGAAAAAATTGCAGCGGGGGTTTGACTTTGGAATATTCAAAATGACCGCCGTTACCATGGAAACAGCAAAAATACAAAAAAAATCAAAATGCTTCAAATTTATTGAAACTTATAACAAATGTTGCTCAGCTAATGTAGACTTGACTTTTGAGTTTGGAATTTCCAAAATGGCCGCCGTTACCATGGCTACCACTCACTTGGCAATAGGGGAAGGGTGCCATCCGCTATTGCTTGCAATCGCAAATCTAGTTAATATTATTTTTCTTCCACTTTTTTTGTCCAGGCAATTTCTCGGAACTGTATGGACCAATGCTAATGGAACTTAACAATAATGTTGACCACCATGTGCAGATTTGCAAATAAGGGTTGGCACCACCAACATGGCCGCCGTTACCATGGAAACTGTAAAAATGCGAAAAATTTCTAAATTTTCAAAATGCTCCAATCATTCTAAAACTTTACAAAAATGTTAATAGGCATGTATAAATCCGGTCTTTGACTTTGGAATTTTCAAAATGGCTGCTGTTACCTTGGCAATAGGGGAAGGGTGCCATCCGTTATTGCTAGCAATTACAAATCTAGTTTCTTATTATTTTTCTTCTTGCAACAAATTTTGTCCAGGTGATTTCTCGGAATCCAATGGACCAATGTTGATGAAAGTCTACTATAGTAAGGACCCCCATGTGCAGAGTTGCAGTATGCATGGAATGGTTCAAGATGGCTACCGTTTCCATGGAAACAGAACAAATGTGAAAAAATCCTGTTTTTTGTTTTGGTGAATTGTTTGGATATGCTTTATCTCAGAATCATAATATTTTAATACAATGTAGGTGCCCACTATATACAGGTGTTGGATGATTTTGGCACTCATTGGAACTACTATGTTGCCATGGGAACTACACCAAAAATTTCAAAATTCTCAAAATGCTCCAAACTTCAGGAAACTTCACAGTAACGATGAGCAACATCGGAAGATGTGGAATTTGGCGTTGGAATTTCCAAAATCGCTCTTGTTACCATGGAAACAATGCAAAAAGGTCCAAACTTTGAATTTTCACAGAACATTCTAGAACATCAATGTTTAATTTATTCTAGAGACATTAAATGTTATATGATTGTGGAGGGAAAAAATTGCAGCGGGGGATTGACTTTGGAATATTCAAAATGGCCGCCGTTACCATGGAAACAGCAATAATACAAAAAACTTCAAAATGCTTCAAATTTATTGAAACTTATAACAAATGTTGCTCAGCTAATGTAGACTTGACTTTTGAGTTTGGAATTTCCAAAATGGCCGCCGTAACCATGGCTACCGCTCAAGATGGCTACCGTTTCCATGGAAACAGAACAAATGTGAAAAAATCCAGTTTTTTGTTTTGGTGAACTGTTTGGATATGCTTGAACTCAGAATCATTATATTTTGATACAATGTAGGTGCCCACTATATACAGGTGTTGGATGATTTTGACACTCATTGGAACTACTATGTTGCCATGGAAACTATGCCAAAAAATTAAAAAAAATCAAAATGCTCAAAACTTAATGAAACTTCACATTAACGATGAGCAACATTGGAAGATGTGGAATTTGGCGTTGGAATTTTCAAAATATCTGTTGTTACCATGGAAACAATGCAAAAAGGTCAAAACTTTGAATTTTTACAGAACATTCCAGAACATCAATGTTAAATTTATTCTAGAGAGAGTAAATGGTTTATGATAATGGAGGAAAAAAATTGCAGCGGGGGTTTGACATTGGAATATTCAAAATGGCCACCGTTACCATGGAAACAGCAAAAATATGAAAAACTTCAAAATGCTTTAAATTTAATGAAACTTATAACAAAATGTTGCCTAGCTTATGTAGACTTGACTTTTGAGTTTGGAATTTTCAAAATGGCCGCCGTTGCCATGGAAACAGCAAAAATATCCAAAATTTCAAAATGCTTCAAACTTTGCAAAAATGTTACTCAACATCTGTAGATGCACTATTTAACTTTGGAGATTTCATAATGGCTGCCGCTCACCTGGCAATGGGGGAAGGGTGCCATCCGTTATTGCTAGCAATTACAAATCTAGTTAATATTATTTTTCTTCCACTTTTTTTGTCCAGGCAATTTCTCGGAACTGTATGGACCAATGCTAATGGAACTTAACAATAATGTTAACCACCATGTGCAGATTTGCAAATAAGGGTTGGCACCACCAACATGGCCGCCGTTACCATGGAAACTGGTAAAATGCGAAAAATTTCAAAATTTTCAAAATGCTCCAATCATTCTAAAACTTTACAAAAATGTTAATAGGCATGTATAAATCCGGTCTTTAACTTTGGAATTTTCAAAATGGCTGCTGTTACCTTGGCAATAGGGGAAGGGTGCCATCCGTTATTGCTAGCAATTACAAATCTAGTTATTTTTATTTTTCTTCCACACATTTTTGTCCAGTCTGGAACTCTCATATGAATGGCCACAAGAAGATGGAACTATACCATATTGTTAACCACCAATTGAAGATTTGCTTTTTGGGGGTGGCACTTTCAAGATGGCTGCCGTTACCATGGAAACGGAACAAATGTGAAAAAATCCAGTTTTTTGTTTTGGTGAACTATTTGGATACTATTTAACTCAGAATCATTATATTTTAATACAATGTAGGTGCCCACTATATACAGGTGTTGGATGATTTTTGGCACTCATTGGAACTACTATGTTGCCATGGAAACTACACCAAAAATTTCAAAATTCTCAAAATGCTCCAAACTTCAGGAAACTTCACAGTAACGATGAGCAACATTGGAAGATGTGGAATTTGGCGTTGGAATTTCCTAAATCGCTGTTGTTACCATGGAAACAATGCAAAAAGGTCAAAACTTTGAATTTTCACAGAACATTCTAGAACATCAATGTTTAATTTATTCTAGAGACATTAAATAGTATATGATTGTGGAGGGAAAAAATTGCAGCGGGGGTTTGACTTTGGAATATTCAAAATGGCCGCCGTTACCATGGAAACAGCAAAAATACGAAAAACTTCAAAATGCTTCAAATTTATTGAAATTTAAAACAAATGTTGCTCAGCTAATGTAGACTTGATTTTTGAGTTTGGAATTTCCAAAATGGCCGCCGTAACCATGGCTACCGCTCACCTGGCAATAGGGGAAGGGTGCCATCCGCTATTGCTTGCAATGGCAAATCTAGTTATGGCACCCTCAACGGAGTTGGGGTGACATCTTGTTATTCTACGTTTCTTTTTTTATGGCACCCTCAACGGAGTTGGGGTGACATATTGTTATTCTACGTTTCTTTTTTTTCTTATTATTATTATTATTTTTCTTGCAACCAATTTTGTCCAGGCGATTTATCGAAATCCAAGGGACCAATGTTAATGGTACTCTACTATAGTAAGGACCCCCACATGCAGAGTTGCAGTAAGCATGGAATGGTTCAAGATGGCTACCGTTTCCATGGAAACGGAACAAATGTGAAAAAATCCAGTTTTTTGTTTTGGTGAACTATTTGGATACTATTTAACTCAGAATCATTATATTTTAATACAATGTAGGTGTTCACTATATACAGGTTTTGGATGAGTTTGGCTCTCATTGGAACTACTATGTTGCCATGGAAACAACACCAAAAATTCCGAAAATCTCAAAATGCTCCAAATGTCATAAAACTTCACAGTAACGATGAGCAACATTAGAAGATGTGGCATTTGGAGTTGGAATTTCCAAAATAGCTCTTGTTACCATGGAAACAATGCAAAAACATCAAAAAATTCAAAAAAAATGAATATGCAGCAAACTGGATGAAACTTTACAGGAATGGTAACTAGCATAAGCAGAGTTGCATTTTGAAGTTGGAATTTTCAAAATGGCCGCCGTAACCATGGAAACAGCAAAAAAATCTAAAATTTCAAAATGCTTCAAACGTTTTGAAACTTTGCAAAAATGTTACTAGACATATGTAGATACACTTTTTGACTTTAGAATTTTAAAAATGGCCGCCGCTCACCTGGCAATTGGGGAAGGGTGCCATCCGTTATTGCTAGCAATTACAAATCTAGTTATTATTCTTATTCTTCCAATGATTTTTGTCCGGCAGCTTTTTTGGAGACAATGAAACCTGACTCTTGATTATAGTAAACTATAATGAGGAACAAAAAATTTCGGGTTGCAGTGGGTCTGAAGACCATTAAAAATGGCTGCCGTTACCATGGAAACGGAACAAATGTGAAAAATTCCACTTTTTGGTTTTGGTTAATTATTTGGAGATGCTTATACTTAGAATCATTATATTTTGATACATTGTAGGTGCCCACTATATACTTCTTTTGGATGATTTTTGGCACTCATTGGAACTACTATGTTGCCATGGAAACCACACCAAAAATTTCCAAAATATCAAAATGCTCCAATTCTTTTGAAACTTTAGCATAACGATGAGCAACTTGAGTAGATGTGGAAGTTGGCGTTGGAAATTCCAAAATGTCTGCCGTTTCCATGGAAACAAGGCAAAAATGGTCAAAACGCTTTAAAAACCTTAAAAAGTGGCATTTACTATCTTAAAATGGTAGGTCAAATCCATTGAAACTCTGATGGTATGTTCCCTCCCATGTACCAATGTGGTATCTGCCATTAAAATTTTGGAAAGGTCTCTGTTACCATAGTAACCAACCAAAATGACAAAAATTTCTAAAATTTCCAAATGCTCCAAAATTAATGAAACCTAATAAGATTGTTGACTGTCAGGTCTGCATGAGATTTTTGAAGTTGGAATTGCCAAAATGGCTACCGTTGCCATGGAAACTGCAGAAATGTCAAAAATTTTCAAAATGCTCCAAACTTAATGAAACTTAATATTATTTTTAACTAACATGTACAGATGAGACTTTCGACTTTGGAATTTTCAAAATGGCTGCCGTTGCCATGGAAACAGTAGAAATGTGAAACTTTTGACAATGCTCTAAATGTACTGAAAATTTACAGAAAGATATATTGCAATTTATAGATCTGCTTAATTTACTGTTAAATTGTTTTGAGATGGCTGCCGCTTAGGGGCAATAAGGGAAGGGTGACATCCGCTATTGCTTGCAATGGCAATTCTAGTTTCTTTTTATTATGGCACCCTCAACGGAGTTGGGGTGACATATTGTTATTGTTCGTTTCTTTTTTTCTTATTATTATATTTATTCTTCCACACTTTTTTGTCCATGCTATTTCTCAGAATTGGCTTGAACAATATTGATGGAACTATACCATAATGAGGACCACTATATGAAATTGTGCAATCGGGGTATGGCACCATCAAGATGGCTGCCGTTGCCATGGAAACGAAACAAATGTGAAAAAATACTGTTTTTTGTTTTGGTGAACTTTTTGGATACTATTTAACTCAGAATCATTATATTTTAATACAATGTAGGTGCCCACTATATACAGGTGTTGGATGATTTTGGCACTCATTGGAACTACTGTGTTGCCATGGATACTACTCCAAAAAATTCAAAAATCTCAAAATGTTCCAAACTTAATGAAACTTCACAGTAACGATGAGCAACATTGGAAGATGTGGAATTTGGCGTTGGAATTTCCAAAATATCTGTTGTTACCATGGAAACAATGCAAAAAGGTCAAAACTTTGAATTTTCACAGAACATTCTAGAACTTCAATGTTTAATTTATTCTAGAGACATTAAATGCTATATGATTGTGGAGGGAAAAAATTGCAGCGGGGGTTTGACTTTGGAATATTCAAAATGACCGCCGTTACCATGGAAACAGCAAAAATACAAAAAAAATCAAAATGCTTCAAATTTATTGAAACTTATAACAAATGTTGCTCAGCTAATGTAGACTTGACTTTTGAGTTTGGAATTTCCAAAATGGCCGCCGTTACCATGGCTACCACTCACTTGGCAATAGGGGAAGGGTGCCATCCGCTATTGCTTGCAATCGCAAATCTAGTTATTATTTTTATTCTTCCACACATTTTGTCCATGCTATTTCTCGGAATTGACCATACCCATGTTGATTGAACTATACCATAATATGAACCGCCATGTTAAGTTGTGCAATAAACATTAGAATGGTAAAAAATGGCCGCCGTTACCATGGAAACTACAAAAATGTAAAAAAAAATCCAAATTTTAAATCTTTCGTTATAAGAGGCAAAGTCTTGAAAGTTTATGTAAATGTTGGCAGTGGTGCCCCGAGGTACCAACAGTACTTGGAATTTTCAAAATGGCTGCCATTGCCATGGAAACTGAACAAAAGTTTATCATTGACCCTATGGGAAAATGCGTTTTAGCTGCATTTTCTTGAAAAATATAACAACAATTCCACGGAAATCGTAATTAGGAGTGTGTGCATATGGTCACATGCAATTGTTGTACTGCTAACATGTACTAGAATATTCTAGAATAAAAATATGTATTTTATTTAATGTGCTTTAAAGAGAAAGTCGCCACCGAGAGAACGAGAAACACTCAGAGTACAAATTACTGACATTTCTGCACTTGCGTTAAAGTACATATCCGTGAATGACACACCTGCTAAAATATACACATTAGCTGAAATCAATCGATAAACATGTAATTAAATTGTACACGATAAGTTACATGTATTGTATGATACGCGAGCTATTGAAGAATAAATTGAACAGTTAATACGCCGCTCCGTCAATATATACACATGTTGTCTGTCCAAGGTCCCCTCTAAAAAGAATATTACTATGCTAAGTCCACGATAATATACTTGAGTATCACGTGACACCACCTTCCTACTCGCGCGCGTGTCTAATTTTAGCTTTAAAAGGATTCCCAAACTATGTATAGAACTGAAACGTAGTCTACGGAAAAGAAAAAAAAAGGGGGGGGGGGGGGGCTTGGTGTTAAGAAATGCTGATTCGGTCATGTATAATAGATATGTCATTTGACTTTTGTACACTCATAAGTGTTGATGCTACTGTGACAATGTGCAGTACGGGGTGCCATCATCAGCTATTGCTAGCAATAGCAAATCTAGTTATTATTATTATTATATTTATTCTTCCACACTTTTTTGTCCATACTATTTCTCGGAATTGGCTTGAACAATATTGATGGAACTATACCATAATGTAGACAAGAACATTCTATAGAGCAGTGGGGTATGGCACCGTCAAGATGGCTGCCGTTACCATGGAAACGGAACAAATGTCAAAAAATCCAGTTTTTTGTTTTGGTGAACTATTTGGATACTATTTAACTCAGAATCATTATATTTTAATACAATGTAGGTGCCCACTATATACAGGTGTTGGATGATTTTGGCACTCATTGGAACTACTATGTTGCCATGGGAACAACACCAAAAATTTCGAAAATCTCAAAATGTTCCAAACTTAAAGAAACTTCACAGTAACGATGAGCAACATTGGAAGATGTTGAATTTGGCGTTGGAATTTCCAAAATCGCTGTTGTTACCATGGAAACAATGCAAAAAGGTCAAAACTTTGAATTTTCACAGAACATTCTAGAACATCAATGTTTAATTTATTCTAGAGACATTTAAAAATGGTATATGATTGTGGAGGGAAAAAATTGCAGCGGGGGTTTGACTTTGGAAAATTCAAAATGGCCGCCGTTACCATGGAAACAGCAAAAATACAAAAAACTTAAAATGCTTCAAATTTATTGAAACTTATAACAAATGTTGCTCAGCTAATGTAGACTTGACTTTTGATTATGGAATTTCCAAAATGGCCGCCGTTACCATGGCTACCGCTCACCTGGCAATAGGGGAAGGGTGCCATCCGCTATTGCTTGCAATCGCAAATCTAGTTATTATTATATTTATTCTTCCACACTTTTTTGTCCATACTATTTCTCGGAATTGGCTTGAACAATATTGATGGAACTAAACCATAATGTAGACAAGAACATTCTATAGGGCAGTGGGGTATGGCACCGTCAAGATGGCTGCCGTTTCCATGGAAACGAAACAAATGTGAAAAAATACAGTTTTTTGTTTTGGTGAACTATTTGGATACTATTTAACTCAGAATCATTGTATTTTAATACAATGTAGGTGCCCACTATATACAGGTTTTGGATGATTTTGGCACTCATTGGAACTACTATGTTGCCATGGAAACTACTCCAAAAAATTCGAAAATCTCAAAATGTTCCAAACTTAATGAAACTTCACAGTAACGATGAGCAACATTGGAAGATGTGGAATTTGGCGTTGGAATTTCCAAAATCGCTCTTGTTACCATGGAAACAATGCAAAAAGGTCAAAACTTTGAATTTTCACAGAACATTCTAGAACATCAATGTTTAATTTATTCTAGAGACATTAAACGGTATATGATTGTGGAGGGAAACAATTGCAGCGGGGGTTTGACTTTGGAATATTCAAAATGGCCGCTGTTACCATGGAAACAGCAAAAATATGAAAAACTTCAAAATGCTTTAAATTTAATGAAACTTATAACAAATGTTGCCTAGCTTATGTAGACTTGACTTTTGAGTTTGCAATTTTCAAAATGGCAGCCGTTACCATGGAAACAGCAAAATTATCCAAAATTTCAAAATGCTTCAAACTTAATGAAACTTTGCAAAAATGTTACTAGACATCTGTAGATGCACCATTTGACTTTGGAATTTTCAAAATGGCTGCCGCTCGCCTGGCAATGGGGAAAGGGTGCCATCCGTTATTGCTAGCAATTACAAATCTAGTTTTAGTTATGTTGCAGTCTTTGAAATTAATGTAAACACTAGTTTTAACCAGTGCGCCTGTACTGCGTAATGAAATTAATAACTGTCATTATTTTATTCCTAAAATTTATAAGTTATTATCTGAAATCTCTTTCTTTGTTCGTATATGAGATAATTTCAGTTTTGTGATAAACGCGAATGATAATGAAACTGAGATTCGAAAAATTATGATTTTACTGAAAGTTCATCTTTTGTATACATAATATTTTATTCGAATAAGGATGTAATATATTTTCCCACTGGTTGCACAACATTTTGCGCCATTTGTATTATACATGCAAGTATGGAAACTGTTTTATTACCTATCCTTTGGCATGGATTGGCAATAACAACTCCTCTGTGAACACGATTTAAATAACTAAATTATATGCAATGTTAATCATTCTTTTAACGGGTACTCGGTACGAGATGAAAAATGTAAAATCACAAACATACTTTTGTCCGAGGAAAATTCAAAACGGAAAGTAAGTTATCAAATGGCAAAATCAAATGATGAAACCCATTAATCGCATGGACAACAAATGTCATATTCCTGACTTGGCACAAGCATTTTCAAATGTAGAAAATGGTGGATTGAACCTGTTTTTTTAAGCGCTAAACCTCTCACTATTATGACAGTTGTATCAAATTTCATTATATTTAGTATGATGCGTGAAGAAAACAGACATGATAGGTAAAATTGTCAAACGGGTATAGCAGTCATCACTGTGCCAAAATCTCAATTAAAAAAAAAGACAAATATTTAACAAAATAGCCCAAAAACATATCTTTACCTCTGAATCCGTATTCACGAGACCTTCAATTCAACCCCTAAGCTAGAGATGGATTATACATAAATTATGCGTGTTCAGTTATTGAAAGGATTGGCAGAATTGACAATGAAACAAAGGTAAGACATTAGATAAAATGATTCGATCTATAAAAAATATTCTTATAGATGTTAAACCCGATGGTTAAAAAATATTTTTCACCTATAATATATAATTAAACTGATTTTAAAAAATCCAATTGCGTTCTGTTTATTTCTATAGGTATATTTATATCGGTAAGATGACTGTCGGCAATTACTTAAGAGATATTTAAACGGCGTACTAGAGCACACACGTACAAATGATACATTTTTCTCGAGCACATGCCTTGCTTATTTTAATTGTTCTTATATATAAATTGATATAAATTTGTGCATGTTATAAATCATATATGAGTAATTGGGTTCCATCGGAAAACATGAATTTTACAGCTATTGACGTTTCAAACAGCTACGTTAGACATTTTGTTACCTGTTTTAAGATTTCGGATTTGACCTATGGATAATGGTGATCAGGTTGAAACACATGAACGGTCAGATTTGGATTTAAAAACAATGAAACAATACCATATTATATATAAATATCTTCCTTTAATCATATTACAAAAAGAACTTTAAAGATAATGGTAGTTAACAAACATCACTGAGCATTTATTTCCAACTTAATAAAGGTAAGAGCCTACAACTATTTATAAAATAAATCTTGACTGTAATCCTGATGTTTAATGCAAATGTTATTACTGAAAATGTAGGTACAAAAATGCAAGTTGACAATCAATTTAAAACTATAAAGAGGAGTTGGAAAATTGATGTCTCCAAAGCAATTATCCCACACGAATAATCATTGATATGTTCATAATAACAAAACTTTTAAGTTATTTTGTACTTCATGAATAGATAACCTAAGCTATATTTGTCAAAACATTTTGAATGTTTTGGTCCTCAATGCCCTTCGACATTGAACTTTATTTGGCCTTTTTTTGTTTTTAAACGAGCATCTCTGTTACATCTTTTGTAGACAAGAGACAAAACGCGCGTCTTGCACAAAAACAAATTGAACTCCTTTTAACTATGATGAGTTCATATAGAAACATGTTAAAACGGCTGGTTTTCACGAACAAATTACTCAGAATATTAGACACTGACGGTGATTTTCGGTGCAGACAGTTTAATCAAGTTACACTCAAAGTCACTATTTCAGTATAGAATTTAACATTCCTTCCTTACGTTTTTGTCTTTATCGTAAAAACTATTTTTTAAATATAGCTATTCTTTTGGTTATGGAGAGCATCTTTGTACATACATTTATACCAATATGAACACATAATCTGTTGTTAACGAAACATCGTTTGAAAGTAATAATCAATATGACGATATCAGTTTCTTATCATTATTACACTGCATTTTCAGCAGATGAAAACATAATTGATAGTTAGTTGGATAAGACCAACACTTAACCGTAGTATTGTCAGATATTTATAAGAAGTAACTCGCACATGCTATAATTATTTTGAGTTAATATAATATGTTGTTTTTATTTCCGTTTTTAAATTGATGTTGTTATTAAGTTTCTAAACAATAATATTTTTACATTTTGGTAAAACAGGCATTTGTGGCTATAACGCTAGTAAACAGATGTTCATCCTGATTTCCATATCATTTTCCCCTTTCTAAGTAAGTGCCAATGATTACATGTCTCTGTAGATTTATTCTAAATGTATGGTGAACATACCCAAATGATAATGATGTTTTTTCAGTTAATAAAGTTGTATGTTTAAGTTTGTCTTTTGTTTAAAATATTAATCGTTTAAAAAAATGGCCGCACGACATAATATGCTATTTGCGTTGTACATATAATAAAGCACACTGTTCACTAACCGATCAATTCGATATGATTTAAATAACTCAAGGTTATGAATTGCTTATTATCCTTAATCATCGATGATAAACAATTCAACAATTGGTAATACTTATATAAAAGGCTAATCATTTTTCATATGAGTCATGTTAACCAAGTTTTTGGTATATTGCTTTCAACATTGTATAAAAAGTATGAAATACACTAAGTTAATATTTAATTACTGTTTTTTGATGAGGTAAATATATATTTTTATTGACGTGTGAAACAAACTGATATTCACAGAGGCCAACAACTGAAGTCAATGTCAGTTTATTTTACAAACGTCAATAAAACAACATATTGACCGAAACAAAAGACAGTGATTGTTTTATTCCATATTCCGATGTAATGGAAATCTTTTACAAAAACCAATTGTACATCAAAGGTTTTTGACCAAAATTATACACGTAAAAGCACGCGAGGGTGAATATGCTTTTTATTCAAAATCCCATTCATATAGAAAGACAATAACAATCAAAACCAAGGAGTAAACAAAGACTCATAAAACCAAAGGACATTTACATCAACAGTTATAAATTATAAAAAAGAAACAACACACACTCCACTAAAAACCGGGATCGAAATCAGGTGCTCCGAAAGGGTAAAAATTTCCTTCACCATATTCGGTACCCGTTGTGTTATTTCTTTGTACAGTTCGATAATGATGGGAGGTTATTATGACTGAGGAAGAATATCAGATATCAGATATGATTTCTGCCAATCAGCTCATGATAGCGACCGTAGGATCACTAAGTGGTGACCTTAGTTTGATTGAAACATAGCCCTGAATTAGCAACTTTTGAGAAAGCATTATTCCTCGTTCAACAAAATCAACGTACTTTGAGCTAGCTCTAGAATAACGTATCAATTGAGACACACATATTCCATATGATGGTGTATCAATTGAGACACATACACTCCATTTGATGGTGCCGTTGGGATATACCTACAAAAGTTTTACCAATATGGAATAAAACCTTATATTATTAATTCCTATATTTTAAAAGAGGGACGAAAGATACCAAAGGGACAGTCAAACTCATAGCGAATATTTAACAAAATAGCCCCAAAATTTTTTTTTACCTCTGAATCAGTATTCACGAGACCTTCAATTCAACCCCTAAGCTAGATATGGATTATACATAAATTATGCGTGTTCAGTTATTAAAGGATTGGCAGAATTGACAATAAAACAAAGGTAAGACATTAGATAAAATGATTCGATCTATAAAAACATATTCTTATAGATGTGAAACCCGATGGTTAAAAAATATTTTTCACCTATAATATATAATTAAACTGATTTAAAAAAATCCAATTGCCTTCTGTTTATTTCTATAGGTATATTTATATCGGTAAGATGACTGTCGGGAATTACTTAAGAGATATTTAAACGGCGTATAAACTAGAGCACACACGTACAAATGATACATTTTCTCGAGCCCATGCCTTGCTTATTTTTTTTTTATATATAAATTGATATAAATTTGTGCATGTTATAAATCATATATGAGTTATTGAGTTCCATTGGAAAACATGAATTTTACAGCCATTGTCCCTTCAAACAGCTAAGTTAGACATTTTGTTACCTGTTTTAAGATTTCGGATTTGACCTATGGATCATGGTGATCAGGTTGAAAGACATGAACGGTCAGACTTGGATTTAACAACAATGAAACAATACCGTATATATATATCTTCCTTTAATCATATTACAAAAAGAACTTTAAAGATAATGGTAGTTAACAAACATCACTGAGCATTTATTTCAAACTAAATAAAGGTAAGAGCCTACAACTATTTATAAAATAAATCTTGACTGTAATCCTGATGTTTAATGCAAATGTGATTACTGAAAATGTAGGTACAAAAATGCAAGTTGACAATCAATTTAATACTATAAAGAGGAGTTGGAAAATTGATGTCTCTAAAGAAATTATCCCACACGAATAATCATTGATATGTTCATAATAACAAAACTTTTAATTTGAAATACAAGTTATTTTGTACTTCATGAATAGATAACCTAAGCTATATTTGTCAAAACATTTTGAATGTTTTGGTCCTCAATGCCCGTCGACATTGAACTTTATTTGGCCTTTTTTTGTTTTTAAACGAGCATCTCTGTTACATCTTTTGTAGACAAGAGACAAAACGCGCGTCTTGCACAAAAACAAATTGAACTCTTTTTAACTATGATGAGTTCATATAGAAACATGTTAAAACGGCTGGTTTTCACGAACAAATTACTCAGAATATTAGACACTGACGGGGATTTTCGGTGCAGACAGCTTAATCAAGTAACACTCACAGTCACTATTTCAGTATAAAATTTAACATTCCTTCCTTTAGTATTTGTATTTATCGTAAAAACTATTTTTTAAATATAGCTATTCTTTTGGTTATGCAAAGCATCTTTGTACATACATTTATACCAATATGAACACATAATCTGTTGTTTACGAAACATCGTTTGTAAGTAATAATCAATATGACGATATCAGTTTCTTATCATTATTGCACTGCATTTTCAGCAGATGAAAACATAATTGATAGTTAGTTGGATAAGACCAACACTTAACCGTAGTATTGTCAGATATTTATAAGAAGTAACTCGCACATGCTATAATTATTTTGAGTTAATATAATATGTTGTTTTTATTTCCGTTTTTAAATTGATGTTGTTATTAAGTTTCTAAACAATAATATTTTTACATTTTGGTAAAACAGGCATTTGTGGCTATAACGCTAGTAAACAGATGTTCATCCTGATTTCCATATCATTTTCCCCTTTCTAAGTAAGTGCCAATGATTACATGTCTCTGTAGATTTATTCTAAATGTATGGTGAACATACCCAAATGATAATGATGTTTTTTCAGTTAATAAAGTTGTATGTTTAAGTTTGTCTTTTGTTTAAAATATTAATCGTTTAAAAAATGGCCGCACGACATAATATGCTATTTGCGTTGAACATATAATAAAGCACACTGTTCACTAACCGATCAATTCGATATGATTTAAATAACTCAAGGTTATGAATTGCTTATTATCCTTAATCATCGATGATAAACAATTCAACAATTGGTAATACTTATGTAAAAGGCTGATCATTTTTCATATGAGTCATGTTAACCAAGTTTTTGGTATATTGCTTTCAACATTGTATAAAAAGTATGAAATACAATAAAATAATATTTAATTACTGTCTTTTGATGAGGTAAATTTTTTTTTATTGACGTTTGAAAAAAACTGATATTCACAGAGGCCAACAACTGAAGTCAATGTCAGTTTATTTTACAAACGTCAATAAAACAACATATTGACGGAAACAAAAGACAGTGATTGTTTTATTCCATATTCCGATGTAATGGAAATCTTTTACAAAAACCAATTATACATCAAAGGTTTTTTACCAAAATTATACACGTAAAAGCACGCGAGGGTAAATATACTTTTTATTCAAAATCCCATTCATATAGAAAGACAATAACAATCAAAACTAAAGGAATTTACATCAACAGTTATAAATTATAAAAAAGAAACAACACATACTCCACTAAAAACCGGGATTGAAATCAGGTGCTCCGGAAGGATAAAAATTTCCTGCACCAGATTCGGTACCCGTTGTGTTATTTCTTTGTACAGTTCGATAATGATGTAAGATAATTATGACTGAGGAAGAATATCAGATATGATTTCTGCCAACCAGATCATGATAGCGACCGTAAGATCACTAAGTGATGACCTTAGTTTGATTGATTCATAGCCCTGAATTAGCAACTTTTGAGAAAGCAGTATTCCTCGACCAACAAAATTAACGTACTTTGAGCTAGCTCTAGAATAACGTATCAATTGAGACACACATATTCCATATAATGGTGTATCAATTGAGACACATACACTCCATTTGATGGTGCCGTTGGGATATACCTACAAAAATTTTACCAATATGGAATAAAACCTTATGTTATTAATTCCTATATTTTTAAAGAGGGACGAAAGATACCAATGGGACAGTCAAACTCATAAATCTAAAACAAACTGACAACGCCATGGCTAAAAATGAAAAAATACAAACAGAAAAACAATAGTACACATGACACAACATAGAAAACTAAAGAATAAACAACACGAACCCCACCAAAAACTAGGGGTGATCTCAGGTTTAAATAAGTTGATTCGTTCATGGATAATCAATTGTTTAATTATATATTTTCGAAGTTAGATAGAAAACGGCGGATAGCAAAAAGCATATAGCACGTTTACTTTTAGAAAATTTCAAAACCGATATACTTGGTGACGTCATGTAATGAGTTGCAGAATATTGTTAAAGGTTTTATAAAAATAATTTCTATGATCGGTTATTTGAAGAAAAAAATGTCTTCAAATACAAAAGAATTAGAAAAAAAGTAAATGAATTAACAGCATGTATGTTGTTATTGTCTAGGAGACGATATGATATCTATAAAATTTCAACAAAATCAAATGACGATTTTGATACAAATGTCGTCCAAAACTTGATAATATAACAATTATAGCCTATGCAGGATATATCGACCCAAAGAAGTGTATCGACCTCGGACTTTGTCCTCAGTCAATATACTTCCTTCATGTCAATATATCCTTTGTATCGACCTCATACAAATGCTATAGTTGTATAATATACCCACCCTTGATAAAAAAACAAATGTAAAATAAAGACAGACAACAACTTGTTTGTTTAGAACTAAGTAAATATCAAATAGTATGCACATTATTAAAGCAGAAAATTAATTTTAAAACGTTTTCAAAATTGTATATCATACAATTAAATTTTCTGTTATTGGTTAAAATCGATCTACGATTTAAAACGTAATAAATAAATTCGAGCAAGGACATTTATGTCACCTGACGAATATAAGTTTGTGGATTTAAACTTGAATAAATGAATTAATTGACTACACGTATATTTGTGTTTTTATATTAGTAGCTACAATGCACTAACAAATTGTAGTAATGGTAGTAAACAAACATCAATTTACATTTATATAAACATGATAAATGTGTAAACAGGACTTACAATTATTTTAAAATCAATCGTTACTGGAATCATTATTAACGGAAACGCAATTGAATCAAGGCAAGTTGACAGTAAATATCATATTATAAGGACTTGGCATTTTAAGGTAGATTCAACGTATACCGCCATCTTGTATTGTACTATCGCAATACACAATCAGTCTAGGGATTTGCCCATATGTGCAATTGTATTGGTCAGCTTGTTTATTTAAACGTGCTCGTTTATTGCATTATTCAAAATATTTAAACAAATACCAAATATTTGTGTTTTGGAATCATTTTTTTCAAACAAGTCACCTAAGGGTTGATAACTCTTTCAGTAAAAACATTAAACTCGACTGATAGGATAAGAGCATAGTTGAATCTTTATTTTAACAAATTATAAGAAAATTCTATCTCAGGAAACATATACCAATGACCTACCTTAAAAATACAAAGATGGGATATGATTACCAATAAGACAACTATCTACCAAATGACAAATAAAGTTGATACAGGCAATATAGATACCGTACAGCTTTCAACATTAGGAAAATACCCATACACTACGGTCCGCTACAAAAGACTCGGACATGAAAAATATGAACCTATTCAATCGAGAAAACTAACGTCCTGACTTTTAACAAAACAATACAGTACTATACAATAGGCTTAATTAAAAAAAATCACTCCGTCACATAGAAATGAAAAAAAAAAATACTATCACATACAATTAAAGAAATAAATAAAATAACTTAGAAATGGAATATTTAAAAAAATACTTTATTTTATATTATAGTATTTTAGTTAACTTTGAAATGAATAAAGATACATTTTTAAGAACAATAATATTCATTAATGACTTTACATTGAAGCATCTTAATTTTGAAATACACACATTTTACAAGATAGTTTTCAAGCCAAAGATTGTTCTAAAAGGTCCACAAAGTTCTCCTCTGGATGAGTTGTTAATTTGACTAAGCCAAGATACGATAAACATATATTACAATCACATCTGAACTTCACATTTTTAATGTGGCGTGATTAAACATGTCTGTGATCGCTCAACCCTACAGTAACCTGTAACAGTGGTGTAACATTATAAACAGTTGAAAAAGGCCAAACTCATCAGATGGATACAATTTTAATTTATATTTCAAAAACATAGAGTTGTTGTGAACGGGTTATTATGTATCACAATTAAAAACAAAAAGACAGATCTGCATGTACTCATAGTTACTGACAGCTAGTTCAAAGTCAACAACAACTACTGAAAAAGTGATGCATAAAGGACTAAAATATCAATCAGTTCACATCCAACATTTAACTCATTTAGTCTGCAGACGTCATTAACAGTCAGATTATACATGCACTTCTGCTAAGCCATTTCTTGGGAGTCGTCAGATTCTAGAAATTCTAATATGTATTATATCTAGAAAACATGTTATTCAATAGGTAAATAATCAATATTTATTTCAATGAAACATGTGAAAGGTAAGTATTTTAAAAGATAACATGGTTAAAAAGTAACATTAAAAAATATGTTTGTTTCAAGGATTGTTAATATTACCAGGATCGTTTTCTAAATTCCGGACTCGGCTAACCACATCACCGTAAAGCCTATGATGTGCTATTCCGTTTAAATATTTTTTTTTTATCGATACCACTTTACATGAACGCTTTCTAACTATAAAAAAATTTAGCAAAAGTTGAAATGATTGGTGGTAACGAAATACCTGACATTTATCGTATTTTTTTGCGAAGAATTTCTTGTGTAAAACTGATAAATCTAAATCTAGGTAACGACAGTTATTTATGATATTATTAGATTCAATTAAATACGGCTCCTTAATTAGCTGTTTAATTAATTATTTATAACAGAAAGTCTTCTAAATGAGATGCTAACGTAGTATGTATTGATTTGGTGTTGGTTGGATTAGATCATTGTCATGACAATTTTTTTTTGGAAGTAGCAAGCACACGAAAAAATTATTCCAAAATATATATTTCTTCCGTGTTTATGTTCATGTGTTTATCTAGAGTTCAAGTCATAATGTCATCGGATGGTTGTGATTGCATGAACAACAATAAGTACACATGATTAGCATACATTCTGATTCTGCTGCCGGTTTTGTTTTGTTTTCTTAGTAAGTGCCCCTTCATGTGATTTTTGCGCATTGTTGGTTTGTTATGTGATGCCTTAGTTTTAGGCATAATTAGTACCAGTAAATGAGAGAACAGGAACATAGCAAATCCATGTTGCAGGAAGAACGTTGTTATGTACGGTATTTTTGGTGAACCATGATGTTTTTTAAATTTTTTTATATATTTTTTGTTATCAATTCCAAATAGTTAGACCAATTTCACCATTAGATCTACTAAATCTATATACAACAAATGGTACCGTAATATCAATTTCAAATATGTCACGGTTGGTAAATGCTTCAAAAACTAAGTATAGTTTAAAATACATCGTAAAGAAAAACTTCATACATAATGGTAATGATGTATGCCTGATTGGCTGTTTTAACGAACAAACTGTTAGGTGTTTAATATGATATTATCCTTTATCAAGCAGACCATGGACAATAGCTTGGTATTTGCATAAAGTTACATATCAATGTAGGAAGATGTGGCATGACTGCAAATGCGACAGATGTACATCAAAGTTCAAATAAAGCAGATGTTATAAATTAAAGTTAACCGTATGGCATTCAACAATGAGAACAACGTGACGTATGTTATTAGAACGTATATTGATATTGTTGTATGATGAACATGAAAAATGCAATGATCATTTATGATCGAATACAGTAAATTATTGCTAGTTTATGAGTTTTACAGCCATCATGCCCTTTTTGATTAAATCAGTTAAACAAACGTTTCTAATTTGTCTTGATAAAAGTGATCAATGCCAAAAAAAATAACTGGCAATGCAATTGCGAATATGAACGAAAAAAACACCAAAAAACAGAACACAAACCACAAAATGGAAAACCAAAGACTTAGCAATACGAACCATTATCAAAAAGTGAGAGCGTAGTCAGGTGCTTCGGATGGGTAGGTTGATTCTGCTCCACATGTGACACGTGTTTTACTTATGATGAAACAAACCCGGTGATAAGTCATATTTGTTAGTTTACATTAAGGGAAAACTGTAAAAGTAACGACGATTGAAATTTAACCGTTGTCATCTATAAAACGGATTTTCCATAAAGTTAAACAATTATTGCGTCCGTAAATTGTACGATGGGACTATTTGAATTTCATCACAAGTTTAACAACATCCATGTGAAAAGCAATCCTCCGTTAAAGAAATTATAATAGGAAATACAAGTTGCTTCATAGAAAATGAAAGTTATCAATTGTAAAGCTGTTATACTCACTGGAGTGGTAAAACTTTGTTTTCAAACGACCAGGAGCCTGTAATTCAGTGGTTGTCGTTTGTTTATGTGTTACATATTTGTTTTTCGTTTATTTTTTACATAAATGAGGCCGTTAGTTTTCTCGTTAGAATTGTTTTACATTGTCTTATCGGGGCCTTTTATAGCTGACTATGCGGTATGGGCTTTGCTCATTGCTGAAGGCGGTACGGTGACCTATAGTTGTTAATGTTTGTGTCATTTTGATCTTTTGTGGATAGTTGTCTCATTGGCAATCATACCATATCTTCCTTTTTATATCATTATAAATTTCTGTATTTGTTATTTCCTTTATCCGAAGCCCAATACGGGGAGTATTCAACGAATGTGGAATTATATACCTGAGAAGATCATTTATGGATACTGCAAAGGAGTAGGTCCGGTAAGGGCCGTTTTTGACCTAAATTTTCAAGTTCATCTGACGAAATATTTTAGACACTTTTTGAACAATTAAACTTGAACTATTTAAATTAGTTTTTGTGAAAGATTTTAACTGATTTAGTCATTTAAAAAGCTTAAATATAAAACATCTATCAAATTTGCAAAAAATCGTCACTTTTCAGATGGTTTTTGTCATCCCCAATCTTTATATGTATTATGTATTATCAATTTGTATTTCAATATTATGAATGAACACGAATGCAGCCACTTTCATTTAAGAGAGAAACCGTCTAAAATTTAACTAAAATGCTAATTTTGTGAAGATTTCAGTAATTTAGCATGACTTTATGATGCTAGTACCCAATATATGTGCATTGTATTGTCAAAAACAGCCCATATTTATGTAGCAGAATCATTCTACTTTCCAATAATAGCTTCATGATAACATTATCATAGTTTTGTAAAACTGCTATATTTTGGGGCCACAAATGGGTCTTTCTGAACCTGCTCCTTTGATTTCCAAAATATCCTGTATTATTATCATAAATATAAATAAAGGAACACGTCGACAAGAGATGGAGCTCATTTGGTTCCCTTGTGACTGTCGATTGTTTGTTGAAAGACACATCCTCTGAAAGCCAGCAATCAAGAAATCAGCAATCTTGATAATGTCTGTTTCAGAGAAGATTTTAGTTTTAATCAAAATACTTTTTTACAAATTACGTTTCAACTCTCTCTTAGAAATGAAACTTTTATTCACGCAGAACAAAGTCTTTCAATTTGTCTTTTGGTTAGACTAGTGTAAAGTTTCGAAAATTCAAATGTGTAATACACGATGAGAGTGTCTTAGATTGTATGTTGTCTCAAAGATGTTTTGAATTTTGTAGTATCCACATCTGAATCACGCAACCTATAAAATAGTGAGTTAGGTTAGCTATACCTTTGCAGCTGAGCTATGTTACTGATCGAATTGATGTTCATTATTTAAAAAGAGGTTTTTCGACGCACTTAGACGACCCAGTAAAAAAAGTGTTTGTATAGAAAAATTTATAGGTTAGGTTTACGATACAGTGACGGAAGACCCAGTAGTTCTTATATTTTGGTTGAAATTCAAAAGGAATATAGAGCAGACGTAAGATGTTCTCATCAAGGTTTGTCTCTTTACTAAATGTTCTGAGGGTTTATGTTGAGTTTACAATTAAAAAGAGAGTTAATGGGAACACAAAAATATTAAATAAGACATATATTATTATCGAGTTATACTTGCGTATGACTGGTTAATATAAAAAAAACATTTGTTGAAGAAGTTAAACTATATCCAGAACATTGTCAACTCATGTACCAGTCGTGACATATATAAAGTTTTAACTTTGACTTTTGGATGGTGATGTAAAAAAATATAAAGCAAGGCTATTATTTTGTTATGTTTATTATGATTATTTAAACACTTATTCATTCTGTGTTGTTACAAATTCATATAAAGCTTTCTAACTTTTAACAAAAATTTGGAAATCTGAGGAAACTTTGTCAACATAAAATAACCTTTACAGGAGTGTTCCCCTCCATTTTGTTAAGTTAACACTTTTTCTGTTTCCTACAACGTCATTATTTATCGAAAAAAATATCTAAACTTAAAAGATTTACATAATATTAGTTCAAAATAATGAGTTTTTTTTTTAAAGAATCGATACAAACATACACTATATTATGGAGTTTTACAAGGAATTGTATAACCTGTCTTAGAAATCGTCTCATATACTTTTAGTGTTTATATTTATCAGAGTGGACCAGGGTTGGCAAAAACCCGGGTTTTATGAGTATTGCCCAGCCCAGTGGGAATTACTGGGAAAACCCGGGTTTTACTGTGTTTAAGGAGATTATACTGGGCAATACTGGGAAATATAAAATACTTGTCTGAATTTTAAAGAGGATTTAGTGATAAACACAAATGTAATACATTTAATAAGAAATTATAATTAATACCCTATTTTTTTTTGTCTAGCATTATTGCATTTGTTTAGATTGGCAAACTGTAAATACAAAGCAAAACATTTTTTCCCCCAACAAATATAACTCCTTATTTAAGAATTAACAAATACTTGTAAGTAACTTTACATTTAAATAAATTATAATGTCATTAATTAATTAGTAATTTTTCAGATTAGAACACATAAAATTGAGGATGGAAATGAGGAGTGTGTCAAAGAGACAACAACCCGACCAAATAAAAACCAACAGCAGAAGGTCACCAACAGGTCTTCAATGTAGCGAGAAATTCCCGCACCCGGAGGCGTCCTTTAGCTGGCCACTAAACAAATATATACTAGTCCAGTGATAATGAACGCCATACTAATTTCCAAATTGTACACAAGAAACTAAAATTAAAATAATACAAGACTAACAAAGGCCAGAGGCTCCTGACTTGGGACAGGCGCAAAAAAAACCATATTTGTTTATGTACGATAATCAGCCCTTATAATTCTACAAGTTTTATTGCAATGACCCCTTAGGGTGTTTATTTAGCAATATGAATGTATAACAAATACGGCAAAAAATGCATGTGTCAAAGTTTGGATTATTAAAACAATATTTGGTCATTAAAAAGGTATCTTTAAATGTACAAATCTTCTGTTCTGCCTACATATAGAATTAATAGAGAACATATTTCAATCTTCTAGAAATGACTGTCAATGGTTATCTGTATAAAAAGTATATATTTAGCTATTATACTATGAAACTGTACAAAGTCTTTACTATTTAGTTTAAAATAAGCATAGAAAATCATATTGCCCAGTATTGCCCACTATTACCCATTTCTGGGAGTATTGCCCAGTCCGGGAAAACCCGGGTTTTCCCACCTGGGAATTCCCGGGCGGGTAATACTTTGCCAACCCTGAAGTGGACTCGTCGTTATAAAAATTGATATATATATTTTCTTTAATGTATTGATTTTTTTGTGCTTTTTAGATATTTAAGCAAAATGAAGAATGAAAGGAGATATTTCTGTGTTGTACTCCTGGTGTGTGTTAAACTAGTGAATACGTCATGTCCGTCGACTTGTTCTTGTAGTAGCTCAACATCAGGGTTTGATGTAAACTGTTATAACAAATTGTTTGAACATATACCAGTTTTACCAAATGATACGTATAACCTGTAAGTATATACAGCTGATTTGTTTTAATTTTTACGTAGAATTCATATTTAAGGTATTGTATTGTAAAAACCAGAGAATCTAAGGTCTAGAGTTTCTATCATGTTAGCAAAATTGTATGAAGGAATCCTGAAAACTAATGTTAATTTGCATTTTCAAGAACATTTTATAAGATTGTAACTTATAAGTATTAATATGTTTACAAGTGTTGATTACTTCAGATTGACTATATTTTTTTTTAAAGTGGCATCTTAAAGGGAGGTAAATCTGAAATAAGGCATTTTCTGAAGGAATCTTTGAGGAATTTTGCTATTTTATATTCTAGACGGAAAAACGCACGGTGACCCTTATTTTTTTCTTTTCGTATTCTCAAAGCATTCTTCTCGTATTTCATTTTACAAATCAATCAATCATTAAGTTTAGCTTCTAATCACATAATAAGTCTGTTTCCTGTATCCTGCGAAAATGCACAATGACCTATCATTTCATCATATTTTTGAACATATTTTGAAATATATTTTACGTTTTGGTAAAGTATGAACAGCTATGTACCACCTTAAGATAAGCAGTGTATAATATTGCCAAACAATAAAACATTTCTTACAAGTCCATAAAGTAACATGTGGAATCAGATGAACAAATTTAAAAAAAAAGTATTCTCAGCAATTTTTTTTATTATCATGATTATATCTTGACACATTTCAGGGGCGGATCCAGCCATTTAAAAAAAAAGGGGGGGGGGGGGGGGGGGGTCCTAACCCATGACAAAGGTGGGGTTCCAATTATATGTCCCCATTCAAATGCATTGATCGTCCCAAAAATGAGGGGGTTCCAACCCCTGGAACCCCCCTCTGGATCCGCGCCTGCAATTTGAAATTAAAATTGGTTGTATGCTTTAATCAATTTTTATTTGTTTAAGGAATTTGGGGTACAACAGAATACAAGACATTGATGTCAAGTTATGTAAAGAGAATCGACTTTTACAAAACATGTGAGTCAGTAATTGAAATGTTGCACTAAACTCATTTAGAATTATTCTTTAAATGTCACAAATCATTTAATGAGTTAAGAAAATAAGTTGAAATATTGAAATGTACGTATTTTTTTTGTTTTGTTTAGAATGAAAAGAGATCAAGATGAAAATAGCCCAAACTAAAAGTCCATTACAAATTGTAGATCGGAGAGAAACATATATTATAACAATAAGGATCAATGAATACACATGAATCGATGAAACAAATCTAGATTACTTATAAACAATCAAATTCTACAGAAAATCACAGTTTAAATTCAATAAATTACCATGAATCTTTTAACCGAATTTCAAATACTAAAAAAAAAGCGAATACTACATAAATTGACAGTTCATACTAGTAGTTCTTGCTCTCGAGCGAATCTGGTAATGCAAGTAAATATCCAGAGATGAAAAATATTTTTTTTTAAACCTGTACACATTGAGGCCTCTGTAACATGATTGCAAACCACATCGTGAAGCCTGAAAATATTGAGGGCAAGATACTTTAATATATTTTCTCACTTTGGTCTTTTGTGGATAGTTGTTTCATTGGCAATCACACCACATCTTCTTTTTTATATTTCTCACTGAAGGCACAAAAATAAATCCGTTCTATGTTAGCGTCATCTACATAAAAGCCTTACCATATGGACTGCAAAATCAACATTAGCATTGCTGTTAACGAGAGACAGAAAAATCAATACAAATGACAAGAATATACAAAGATATATTTTCTGTAGATATTCATGCAAAAGTATTATAGGATTTGACGCTATGATCAAATATCTATTTTTGTTACTGTTGAAATAACTTTATTTCTTTTCATGTTATTAACCAGCAACATCGATAACAATTTGATTCAACATATAACGAATGATACATTCACAGACTGTCACCAGTTATCCTCACTGTAAGTATATCACATTAAACGTCATTATAAAAAAGATTAAGCCAAACCATGTAGCACTCAGAAATAATCGTAGGAAGAAGATTTAACATAATGATCAATACAATTCTTTAAAATTACTAAAATCTTCTATAATGATACGACAAATGACAGAAATAAGAAAGAGGACAAGACGTTTTAGGAAATTCGAAAATTTCAACTTCACACCAGATCAGACAAAAGTTTTAAGTTGATGAACACACATGCATTATATGATGCTTAAAAGCTATGAAATCCATTTCTCAAAATTACAACAGACTTTTAAGACTTGTATTGAAGACATGTGGACAAATATTCCAAGAGAGCTAATTGAAATCGCATCAACCTAAAAATGGCCTTTAATTTCTCTGTTGAAAAAAAAGATGGTGTGCACTTGGGTCATGATTTCGAACCTGACTGTAAATCCTTTCTATTGTATGACTAACAAATTTCGTAATAAAACATATAAATACAATAAAAAAAGAAGTGCAGAAATGCTACCGGTAGCGGAATGATGTCAATGTTTAGAAATGAAAAGTGTCTGTTTTGCGCTTACTCAATGAAATTATTCCCTCATTTTGATCTCTAAATATGTCAATACTTACATGTACGTTACAATTCCTTTAAATTGTGCCTGTTATACATTTTATATAAAGTCTTGAATGATAGACGACACATTAATTGTAAGCATTTACTTTACTTAAATTCATTGTAAATATATGCCAAATAAATGTGTTAATCAAATGACAATCAATCGCAAAATAATTAGATATATTTAATAGTACTATACCTTAATATTACAGTTATCTACAATACAACAGAATCACAGATATACATCGAGATACTTTCAGTAACTTATCACAGTTACACACACTGTATGTATTCACATACCTTAAACTCATAGTATTGCAATTCCACTGTCATTACTAATCAACCAACGAACGTGTCTTATTAACTGAACATAAATTAAGCGACGTTATCTTTAAATTAATGATGACAAAAAATATACAATATAAAAATGAGAAGAATCAATCCGGTCGTTAATTCTACCCATTATGGCTTATTAGAAGTTTCTCAACATCTTACGAATTACGAAACTCTACGAACGTATCGATAAAGAGCAATGATTTTATTATAATAAAATCCACACTTATTTTTTACCGATATTGGAGTGTGTTTAAAGATAACAGTTAACAATTTCATAGTCTTTTTGCAAACTTGCATTTTTTTTGTGGTTAAACATTGGTGTTCCAATTTATTTTCTGGTTTTGAATGTTACGTATTCTCACGTTGAGTTTCGTTTGTTTACAAGTTGAATATATGCGTTTGATTTATCTCCCTTATCTAATTTAAAATAACCTGGTCAGTTTGTAATGTTATTAAGGTTCATCATAACCTTTTGGCTAATATGGCCGTATTTACACCCCAATTTTTACTCTGAGTACAGACTGACCTATGCACCTGCAACAGTTTTAAGGGATGGTAGGTACTAGATATAAAAAAAAAAATGCATTTTATGTTTCAGAAAATTATAAACTTTACTAGATTTTGCTTTCCAGTCTTTTTCGTTCCTGCAGAAGGTACCAAAATAAACAAAGTCGGGAAAGAGGTTTGAGAATCTCCCCTTATATAATACATGTTGTGAGTAGTATTGATTTAAATGGACAATAGATGGACAATTGACATCTGCAGACTACAGGTAATTTAAACTGTGTTAATCATGAGTGGACTGTATCAAATGAAACTCGGGTGTTTGTTTATTTTGCTATCTTCTGCAGACTGGAAAAAACTGGACATCAAAATCCATGTAAGTTTTTAATTTTCTGATTCGTATACTTTATATTACTGTTATATACCTAGTTCCTACCATGCCTTAAAACTTTCCTAGATGTACCAGTTTTTCTGTACTCATATTAAATTTTGAGGGGTAAACACGGCCATATTTTTAAATTCCTTATGATGAACCTTAAAAATAATCGGTGCGTCTGGTTTGCAATTCATTTGATTGATTGTTGTATGTTTAATGTTATGTGGCAAATATTCCATGGTTTTCACGACGAGATTAGCGTTTGTAAAAGGATTCAAAAGTAATTGAGATGAAAAAAAATTAGCATTTTTCATTTATTATATCCACACATCCTTTATAAAAATGGAACACATAGAGGAGGGTGATTTGGGGGTAAATTGTGTCTCCTAGAAAAAAGTATCCATCTTGAAGGTCTCAATGTGCGGTCGGTCCTATTCATCTGATTGCTGTTAAAAGATCTTAAATTTTTTGGGGGAATAGTTACAGAAATATTAAGGTGCACTCGATCAATCGTAAAGATATAGAGTTTTGTGTATTCTTGTTGAAAGTATGAGTGCTACAGCACCACCGGAACTGATAGTAACAAAGTATTTAAAGGGTACATTTTCGTTTAAATTCTATTCCTCCCAAAAAAAGAATAACGAGAAGAAAAACAATCAAAGAAAGAAACAAAAAAACATATACAGCATGCCATAAAAACTCTACGAAAATAAAAAAGATAAAATCTATATTTTATGTATATATATAATAAAATTTGTACGATTATAAAACATACAAAAAGAAACAAAGAATTGCAATGAAAAAAAGAAATAAATACATTACAGAACATTTTTGAACGTGTTAACTGTTTTGTGTTCTTTTTTTAAATGCTTATTTCGATGTGTCCCTTTTTGTTATCTTTCGTTTAATGGTTATATTTATAATCTGTCTAGAATATAATTAATTTAAGGTCAAGACGTGAGCATTTGGGTTTTCGAATTGGAGCAACGAAGTTACTACGGGTCCGAGGATGTTTTCTTTTGTTCAAATTAATAACTAGAGGCGTTCACGCCTAGATTATGTTTACCTCATGTTGGCGAAAGACCTTCTTCCATAGATCAGCTGATCCTTGATAAGATTAAAAAAAATCCTATCCCCTTCAATTCCAAAGTTCTATATTAACCCTTTTGTTCATTTATGTTCTAACAAATTCGAAAGAATGTTGTCATGTTTATCCAACCTCTGACGATTGCTGTCCTGGGTTTAAATATTTTATATCTTTCGCTATAACTTATCCACAATGCCTTTCAACATAAAAATGGTAGCATACGCTATAAATTTATTACTTTGGGATTTCATTAGGCATATTTCGTTAATAGTGACAAACAAAAAGGTAAAACATGCTACACAGAAGAACAAGTTGTCAGTATGCTGGAGTTTCTTATCGACAACATATTTGTTGAGTTTGGAGGTAGACTTTTCAAACAAATTGTCGGCATTCCTATGGGAACAAACTGTGCGCCTCTTCTTGTCGACCACTTCTTATTTTCATATGAATCGGAGTTCCTCCAGACACTTGTCAAAAACAAGAGGATCAAAGAAGCCAGATTATTTAATTTCACTTTCAGATATATTGATGATGTTCTTTCCATAAACAATCCGAACTTTTCTGATTGGGTTCCATTGATATATCCCCCAGAACTAGAGATTAAAGAAACAACAGACACAGCTTCCTCCGCTTCATTTTTAGACTTATATCTCGATTTTGACTTACACAGTCATCTCAGTACCAGAATCTATGACAAACGAGACGATTTTAATTTTGAAATTATTAATTTCCCCCACCTTAGTAGCAATATACCAACTTCACCTGCATATGGGATATATATTTCCCAACTTATTCGATATTCAAGAGCTTGCAGCTCCTACTCAGACTTTGTAAAACGTCATCAGTGTCTGAGTTGAAAGTTGATGAACCAGGGATATGTTAAAGAAGGTCTCGTCCTTTTTCTAAAAAAAGTTCATCGGAAGGTATCAAGACCTTGTTGATAAATATTCCGTATCAACTTCTCAAATAATACACGATGGTCTTGATGTATAGAT
Organism: Mytilus trossulus; assembly: GCF_036588685.1. NCBI lineage: Eukaryota > Metazoa > Mollusca > Bivalvia > Mytilida > Mytilidae > Mytilus > Mytilus trossulus. Next base: position 60,198,385 of record NC_086378.1, on the reverse strand, counting down.
TCTGCGTACTGATGTTGTTTATCATGTTGACAACATATTTTATTGTTCTTTCATTTGTCTTTGTTCTAGTATTAATATTACTTTTACTGTTGAATGGTTTTATGTGATATCAGTTTGACGTGGCTCGGTACATTTTTTTGTGGTTTGTTTTGTATATACGACTTTTTGTATTTCTTTTCTTCTTATTACGTGACTCTGTAATTTAATAGATCCCGTCAGTATTATATTGGTCTATTATATTTCATTATGATATATTTCTATTATGAATTACTATATACGTTGAATCACAAACGTCAAAATCATTCAATCGCGTAGTGGTATTAACTATTTTTGGATTCTCATAAATTCTACCTATAACTTTTGGACTAGTTTTAATATCGGTCTATTTCTGTAATTTATTCTTACATACTTTTGATTCTTTAACCCTGTATGCTTACATTGCCTATGTTAATTTTAAAACTGTTTGTATGCACATTGAACTTCAAATTTATGTGACGTATAAAATTTTCTGACGTCAGACACTCAAATCAATTAATGTGTTCGTAGATAAAAGATGGTTTTTGTGTTCGGTTACATTGTCCCCTTTTAAAATTGTTATACGATGATGACTGATGTACCCATATCTTGACTATTTTATTAATTGTGACTGTTTATTTAACGCATCATGTAAATATAACGGAATTTGATGAGACTTTTATTAAAGTGAGAGGGTTAGCGCTATAGAACCAGGTTTAATCCACCATTTTCTACATTTGAAAATGCCTGTACCAAGTCAGGAATATGACAGTTCTTGTCCTTTCGTTTTTTATGCGTTTTGTTATTTCATTTTGCCATGTGATTATGGACTTTCCTAATTGATTTTCCTCCGAGTTCAGTATTTTTGTGATTTTCCATTGATCAATTAGATTTTCAACTGTTTTGATTAAAGCGTAAATAGTATATCATATTATATATACAACTCGTCTAAACATCAATCCAACAATGTTAGATCTGTAAATTGGCATTCGCAAATTTTTGGTTCTTCCCTCGCCGGGATTCGAACCCATGCTACTGTGATATCGTGACACCAAATCGCCTGCACTGCAGCCGTCCCGCTAGACCACACGACCACCTGGGCTCTCAAAAAAAGAGCTTTCGGTGGCCATATGTTACCTTTCCACGTCTGTTTTAATCTAGCGGCGTACTACAGTACATGATATATAAGGCATGAAGATGTTATTGTTACAGATCAGCTAAATTATCTATAGTAAAGGATCCTACAAATTAATATAAGATACAGTCACAGAAAATAATTATATTAATAAGTACGTCTGAGTCAGTGACAACCCTACAACAGATGTATCCATCGGATCGCCATCAATGATGGTGATACATGGCTGTGTACATAATGTATATACAACTCGTCTAAACATCAACCCAACAATGTTAGATCTGTAAATTTGCTTTCGCAAATTTTTGGTTCTTCCCTCGCCGGGATTCGGACCCATGCTACTGTGATATCGTGACACCAAATCGCCTGCACTGCAGCCGTCCCGCTAGACCACACGACCACCTGGGCTCTCAAAAAAAGAGCTTTCGGAGGCCATATGTTACCTTTCCACGTCAGTTTTAATCTAGCGGCGTACTACAGTACATGATATATAAGGCATGAAGATGTAATTGTTACAGATCAGCTAAATTATCTATAGTAAAGGATCCTACAAATTAATGTAAGATACAGTCATAGAAAATAATTATATTCATAAGTACGTCTGAGTCAGTGACAACCCTACAACAGATGTATCCATCGGATCGCCATCAATGATGGTGATACATGGCTGTGTACATAATGTATATACAACTCGTCTAAACATCAACCCAACAATGTTAGATCTGTAAATTTGCTTTCGCAAATTTTTGGTTCTTCCCTCGCCGGGATTCGAACCCATGCTACTGTGATATCGTGACACCAAATCGCCTGCACTGCAGCCGTCCCGCTAGACCACACGACCACCTGGGCTCTCAAAAAAAGAGCTTTCGGTGGCCATATGTTACCTTTCCACGTCAGTTTTAATCTAGCGGCGTACTACAGTACATGATATATAAGGCATGAAGATGTTATTGTTACAGATCAGCTAAATTATCTATAGTAAAGGATCCTACAAATTAATGTAAGATACAGTCACAGAAAATAATTATATTCATAAGTACGTCTGAGTCAGTGACAACCCTAATATTATATATATATACACATGGAAAAAAGTATTGCAACACCTAATTGAAATTGAAATTGAAGAAACACTTTTCATTTTGTTGGGATATAATTTGGTAAAATAGAACTAGTTAAACATTATTTAAGTATCACCTGAGTTTAGTCAATAAATATCGACTCGATAATGTTTTATCTGCACATGCAGCTACTGTACCCGTAAACAGCAAAACAGTTGGTTTTATCCTCATTGTTTTCAACCCTTTAAATAACCAAATTTTTAAAGTTATGTGATTGACACCTTATAATTGGTTCTTGACAACTCGTAACTGCAGCAAGATGGCAGATTATCAGCATAAGGGAAGCAGGGATGTCGCTGTAAAAACTGCACGTATTGTTGGTAATCACCATTTCACTATAAGTCGTTTTGAGAATAAATCAGGCAATAAACGTTGTTAAAGACATTCCGAGATAATAAAGACCCCCTTTATCATTTGCTAAGGAAAATCAAGCATAACGAAGGTTGGTCAGAAAGAAACCCATTGCATACAAGACAATCCTAAAAAGAGAGTGGTGGCCATACAGGAGCTTTTTAACAAGAACTGTTCGAGATCGACTCATCGCTAATGGTTATCGTGCGATAAGATCATTTCGGAGACCTTTGCTAACGAACAGACACACAGTTTTCCGTATCTGATGTAGTGCAGAGCTCGCCAAAGTTGGAAATTAGCATCGTGGAGAAAGATCAAATGTTCAAATGGAATTCGTTTCATCTTCTTTGGCACGATCGAAGATATTTGGGACACTATTGGGCGGAAAGTGCGAGAAAGGACACCCCAGTTCAAACACATCATGAAATAAACAATGCCCTTTATCAGAAATGGTTGCTGCTACCTTAGCAACAATTTAGTCGATTTATTGCAGGAATCAGAAGACGTTTAGATGCGGTTATCCGTTTGAATGGAGGCTGCGCACAAAGTACTAATTCTTTGGCGTATAACGATCAACCATGATATGAACAGTCATCTAAGGATTACTTTTGAAATGTCTGACATTGTAAAGTTCGACTACAGTAAAAGTTGTAAAATGCATTTTTTTGTACAAAAAACTCTCCATTTTAATATTAGAATTGTGGTTATATAAATCATTTTTTTTTCAAACATTTGTTTGTTCCTTTCAATGCCAATGTTATCATAAACTATGTTTCGATAATATTATACACATATTTTATTATATTTCATCCCAAAAAAGAGGCTGATTATTCAAGTTTTAAAAAATCAAGGTGTTGCAATACTTTTTTCCATGTGTATATATCAAGTCAAAATAATATTTTAATACTCAAAATGGTCTATCAAACTCCAAAAAGAATATATTGTTTATGTAAAAGTATTTCAAAGGGAAGAAGATCACAGCCGATAGTCCAAAATTATTGAATAAATGAATGCTCCCTCTCTTCTCGTTACGGTAAGTTACGTCAAGTTAGGTCAATTTTCGTTCGTTCGTAAGATGTTGAGAAACCTCTATAAGAAATTATAACACGTTAAAATGCCTTTGGATTGATACGGTTTTTACAAGAAACTTACTCGATGCACCAGATTTGTATCATTTAAGATTTCATTTTGGTAAATTTATGAGATTTGAACTGCTTATACTGAAATCATGTATTTATAAATTCCAGATTTCTGTATAACAACACTCTAACAGGAACAACATACAATGAACCAATGTCATGTTGTGTACTGATCAAATTATCGATATTACACATCAGATTCCGAAAAGTCAAATAATTTATCCTTTGCAACATTATCAAAGCAAAAAGTTCATAACTTTACAAATGATTTTACAGTTTGTGTTGTTGTTCCCGTATATACTATATAAATAAATTGCATGCAAGAATATCTATAATACCGAAAATAAAGTTTATTTGACGTGTATTTTGTGCATACATACTGCTATTTAGTTAATATTGTACTGTCACAGAATCAAACTTAGTTATACCAACATAAAATTTAATAAGTTATAATCTCCAAACATGCTTGATTGTCCTGAATATATATTACATGTTGGAAAATATGTTTTAAACCTTCATGCTAGTATTTGTGGAGAAGACAGATTTCCAATGCAAAGAATTTAATCTTACAAATAATGTCTTTTGATTTCAAACTTTAACTGCTCTTTGATTAGTATACATTGTAAGATAACATTACTCAAACACCTTCAACATTTTCAAATTTCAAAACTTTATCTTCCAGGAAGTTACAAATAGGGATGCTCAGTCATTTTATGTACTTGTTATTCTTGCAATGCTCTTACAAACATAATAAATTGTCAGAGGTTTCGGCAATCTTGCCGCAATCATAACTTATATTCTAGTTTTTCCCTGCAATATTACTGCAAAAATAATTGTTTCTGCGAACTTGAAAACAGCTGCAATGATTGAAGGAGTTTCGCATCTAGCTGCAAACTACTGCAAACATTATTCAAGGAGTTCCTGAGAGCTTTTTGTTTGCAGCAATCCTGCAGCAAGTCTGTTGCAGATCATCTGCAAACATTTCAGATATGTAAGGGTATTTATATATTCCAGATATCTTTATAACAACAAGATACAGTCTATAGAGAGTTATTCGTTCGTCAACATGACAAATTTGTATCATCTGTAAGTAACAATGTTATTTCAATAAAGTTTTATAGAAAATACATTCGATAAAAGCTAGTTTGGTGTCCAATTAACGTTGACTGAATATAGGATTGAGCTTGGACAATTTTCGAATTATTTAAGTTGTTCAACTGTGGATTAAAAAAAAAAATGCAGGGCCATTTTCATATGACATTGCTTAAACTCTCAACATTGTGTATGTAGCTGCATGTTACAATTCAGAAGCCTTTTATTCAGTGATTGTCGTTCGTTGATTTGTTACATATTTGTTTTCGTTCATTATTCGTATGAACAAGGCCGTTTAGTTTTTCTCGTTTGAAATTGTCATTCCGGGGCCTTTTATAGCTGACTATGCGAGAAGTGCTTTGCTCATCGTTTGAGAACGTACTGTGACCTTGTTAATTTCTGTGTAATTTGATCACTTGTGGAGAGTAATTTTAATGGCAATCATACCACATCTTTTTTTATTTTATTTTAGAAAAAAGTTCATGAGGCACTTTCATATGATACTGTTTGAACTCTAAAATAGATTCAAAGCCACACATCAGTACTAAATTTATATATATATATCAGTAATAAAATAAACTAAAGCATAACAATTAAATGTTAAAAAGCTTGCTTCTTCAAAATGTATGGGATTTGACATTTCATTTAATTTTTATCAATTCTGTTAAAAAAGCCTTCTTTAGTTTTCTCCTTCTAAAACATGAAAATTATGAAGTAAATAGATTGCATAAATGTCTGCATACTTGGCAACTGCTACATATACTTATTTAAAATGACTTTTATGACAGGCGCTGTTCAAGAATAATTCATTTTTTAAGGTATCTCTACAACAATGAAATATCTACAATAGAACAATCAGCTTTTATGAATCTACCAAGCCTTCAACAACTGTACGTATTTGTTTGCTATTGAATGAATCTTTATCTTTTTGCAATGACAAATAAACATTTGTAGAAAACTTATAGTTCGAATAACACTATACAAAATGATTTTAAAGATAGCTTTATATTGTTGCCTTGCAGCTCAACTTTGCAGACAGGGAATTTAACAGCATACATTTGTCTTCAATCTCTCGTTTTTGTTTTTAGCAAAAATTCATAGCAAACAAAATTCTAAGAATTATTTGAATCCGTGCGTAAAGTAATGCTTGTTTCGAAAGGTTTATTTGAAGATATTTATGACATTAGAATGTACTACTTCTTTTCTTTATCGTTGTAAATGATTTATTGTTTACACTTCTGAAAGCATTGAAAACAATCAATGCTATTTCTTTATCATATACTGATTTAAATGATATTTATATTTGATAAAAAAAATGATAAGGAGGCTTTAAGTAAATTCTCTATATACTTAGTGATGACCCAGAGCTGTAAATATTTTTTATAAAGGCAACAGTAGTATACCGCTACGACAATATACATACTCCGTAAATCCAAAAGTATCGTTACCTATGTACAAACGCTATGTCGATTTCGCTGGGTTGAAAGATGCAATTGGACCAATATTTTAGAGCCTTTAGTCATATTCTGGTGCTTAACAAAAAGAATTAATGTATAGCAGTTAGAAAAACATGAACATGACGCATTAACGTAATTTCAAAACATTATGTTATACGAATGAAACCTTTAAATCTAAAGCTTACTTGGTTATGTTCCGGACCATATGTGTATTTGGACCATACGCGTATGGTCATGACCATATGGGTATATACTCATATGGTCCGACCATACGCGTATGGTCCGACCGTACGCGTATGGTCGGGGTAATTAACACTCTGTTACAGTTTACCTTTTATTTTTCTAAACTCTTCATATTGTATGACCGTTCATCAATGAAAAGACGCTATCATATAGGTAATTTTCTTATTATATTATAATAAAAAGATAAGCTAAATAAAAATTAGAAGTTTCACCTAGTTAATTTTACTCACTTGTCAAAACTATAATAAACACATTTTATACTTATGGTCATTACCGATGGTCAATATCGATTTGTTATTACGAGTGAAAGGCAATATTTTGACTTAAAAAAATAACTTCCAAATTAATGAACTGAACAACATTACACAATTAAGGAGTAACTAGAAAGTAACATAGTTTATTCAAGTGGTTTGTGAATATGATTTATTGCAGTCATGTTACGATATTTGATATCTAGAGCTTCTTTTAAAAAAAACACCGTAGACATATCGGAATGGCCGAAGACCTCGGTGTCACTGTACGCAGCTACAAAAAGGCTAGCTTTACACTCGTAAACAAAAGGTGTAAATGAGAAGGATCGTGCACAACCTATAGACTTTCAAATGCAAAAAAAAACTATGATACCGTATGTAAGTAAATGTCACCCAAGCCTACATGTAAGAATGTAATTAACGATGAAAACTAACTATGGCATCAATATTTATTTTTTACGTAGTATTTATATTATAAAAATAATACATTGTCATGTTACCATCATTTGTTTTTAATAAAGTTTTTGTATTATTGAAACTTGTATAATATAATTTTTAAAAAATATACCTATATGGTACAAATACTCATATGGTCCGGCCCGTTAGTATCTAAACGAGTATTATACTCATATGGTCTGACCATACGCGTACGTACGGTCGGACCATACGCGTATGGTCGGACCATATGAGTATACGCATATGGTCATGACCATACGCGTATGGTCCAAATACTCATATGGTCCGGAACAGTTACATTAACCCTCAATTTACTCATTTTATCAAGTCATTATGGCGCCTCTATAGTTATGACATATTAACTGTTGATTTGACGGTAACATACATGAACAAAAAATGTAAATAAAAAATAACAAATATTGGGGGTGAACTTTAAAAGGTCCAAAATTATCATTTTAGCGGATATTTAAGAAACAGAGTCTGTTGAATCGTCCGTAGTGTGAATTGTATAACAAAATGAGAAAAAGACCAGTCAAACTTCGGAGTCCACTTTGTCTTTCTTTGAATATTCCCGTATTTGAGAAACACGATAGATTTGATAACGTTTCACAAATAGGCACTTAATTGATTGGGTTTATTTTGTATATTGAATATGCTAAATCATAACTTTCACATAATTTGTTGTCGGAATAACGACTGAAATTAACAGCAGTCAATAATAACGGATAGTCACAAACACAATTGGACCGATTCGATTAAAGTTTGACACAACACACAAGTTAGTCACAATACACTAGCGATATGGTTTCGCGATATTGTTTCAGAGCCTTAAGTCATCAGAATAGTCGTCAAATTCTCTACCTGTACCGATTCCGCCATATCCAGAATGTAACATTTTGACTGACGTCAGATTAAAAGAACAGATGATGCAGGTAATTGCAGTATACACTTATGAGATTTGAGCAACAATACCTGCTACTGCATATATTTATATATTCCAGATATCTTTATAACAACAAGATACAGTCTATAGAGAGTAATACATTCGTCAACATGACAAATTTGAATCGTCTGTAAGTAACACAGTCATTACGATTATGATTTATATAAAATTCATTCGAATGATTGATTGATTGTTGGTTGCTTATCGTCCAGTGGCAAATATTTCATGCATATTCAGGACGAGAAATGCATTCGATGAGAGCTAGTTCGGCGTCCAATGAACATTGACTTAATGTTGGAAAATTATTTAAATTGTTCAAGGTGTTTAACAATCTTCATGCAGTCCACTACTGTTTTGATTCTATAAACAGGCCATTCCTCTAACTTATTCCTTCTAGAACCTGTACAACTGGTTGTGGTCTTACAAAATAAAATTATACTAATAAATTGCATTTATTTTATTATACTTGACAGCTATAACATTTGAATAAGTAAAGTTATTTGTCTGGCATAAGCCTTTCAAAATCATTTATCTTTTAAGGCATGTATGTTGAAAAGCCTCCATAAACGTTTTCCTTCTAAAACTGGTTGAATTTTTATGAAACATGATTAAAGTAATAACTTGCATCAATGTCTGTATACTAGAATGCTACTAAATGTACTTAGTTTTTTTTTCGACAGGCGCTGTTTATAATACATTTGTAATTTATATTTTAAGGTATCTCCACAACAATGAAATATCTACAATAAACCAATCAACTTTTATGAATCTACCAAATCTTCAATATCTGTACGTATATTTTTTTTTTAAATTACAAACATCACAATGAACAGGACAAAAATCTTTCATTCCGAATCATCAATAAATTGGGTGTATTGTATATGCTGCATATGTTATTTAAACACAATTTACGTAATAAGTGATCGGAATTACGACTAAAATCATCACTACATTAGATTTGTTGGTCACAATAACAAATGGGACCGATACGATAAATATTTCACAGTTAAATGTATTTGACTTTCAACATTGTCATTAGATCCGTAATTCAATCGTATGGAATAACACAGCTGTTCGATAAACCATACCTCACATTTTTTTTAAATTTGGATATACTGTAAACCAACTTATTTTCGCGGATACTTTATTTCGTGTTTATACCTAGCTAGTCAACTTCGCGGCGATTTAATGTCGCGATTTTCTTATTTACTTAATGTAGTTTGATAGGGAAAGATCCAAATTATTCCTTTTTGCGACGATTTAATTTCGCGTTATTTTTCTACTCCCGAAAGTCGCGAAAATAAGTCGCCCGCAAAATTGAGTTGGTTTACAGTAGATTACTTCTAGTCGATATATTTATACATTACAGATATCTATACCACAACATGCTACGATCTATAGAGAGAAATACGTTTGTCTACATGCCAAGTTTGTATTATCTGTAAGTAATGAAGCCAACTTTTCTTCTAATTAAATACATTCGATGAAACCAAGTTCGGTGTCTAATTAACGTTAACTAAATGTAGGAGGGATCTCAATAATTTATTGTTTACCTTAATAAAAAGTAAAAACACAAAAATACCGAACTACGAGGAAAATTCAAAAAGGAAAAATTGATAACAATCAATGATATTTCCTCATTCGTGTTATTATGTACTGTTTTAATTTATATTTACGTTTGAAAAAATTAGAGAAAAACGGGCTTCCAGTATAAAACATATTGCCTTAAGGGTTTATATTTATCCAGTAGAAGAATAATACTTCTGTTTGAAATTTAGAATTTCCCCATCGTAATTAATGTGCTCAGGCGTTGGTAAAATTAAGTTTGTTTCCATAACAGAATATTTGAAAAGTTCAAGTTCTATGTTCTCAAAATCACAATTTAACATAAATATTTTCTATAAAATATATTACAGAGTCTGTCGATGTGTAGATGAACTGAAAATTATGATAAAATAAGAAGAAGACTCCTCAAACTTCCTTCCATTGTCAACTTTGTCTTTCAGCGACCATACACATAATTTCAAAAAGGGACCCACATCCATATTAACATGATCATAATAAAACTTGCTTACATTTCAGACACTTAGTTTTAGTAACATAAAGCAAAAAAACTATGTCAATTTGACATGCTTTGATATTATATATGCCCTTGAATTTTTACAAGATAACATTTTTGTTCGCTTTTGAGATTCCGTATATCGTCAGGTTATCGGAATTCCAATGGGGACTAACTGTGAACCACTTATTTCGGACCTGTTTATGTATTGCTATGAGTTACAAATATGAGAAAAATCAGCAAAGACCCATTTTTTATGGAAATATTCTTTATCAAGCACAAAAATGTCAGTATTCACCGCAGAAACTAACAAATCCTTTAAATAGACTTATTAAGAAGGAATTTAGTTACGATACTGTTGTCAGGTCATTAAAGATTGCATATTTTGGCGTTAACATTGATTCACTCATAGGGTTTTTGGATCGGAACTAAACACATTTATTCAAAAACCAGTAGTCTGTTGTTATTTATGTATAATTGTCATTTTGTTTATTTTCTTTGGTTACATCTTCTGACATCAGACTCAGACTTCTCTTGAATTATATTTTAAATGTACGTATTGTTATGCGTTTACTTTTCTACATTGGCTAGATGTATATGGGAGGGTTGATGTCTCATAAACATGTTTAACCCCGCCGCATTTTTTGCGCCTGTCCCAAGTCCGGAGCCTCTGGTCTTTGTTAGTCTTGTATTATTTTAATTTTAGTTTCTTGTGTACAATTTGGATATTAGTATGGCGTTCATTATCACTGAACTAGTATATATTTGTTTGGGGGCTAGCTGAGGGACGCCTCCAGGTGCGGGAATTTGTCGTTACAATGAAGACCTGTTGGTGATCTTCTGCTGTTGTTTTTTCTATGGTCGGTTTGTTGTCTCTTTGGTACATTCCTCATTTTCATTCTCAATTTTATAATCTCTGAAATTATGTATTTGATACATCGTGTCGTATGTAATGTGTTTACTACATAGTTATGCTATATCATAACTGTTATTCTATTGGTTGATAGAATAACGACTAAACCCAAAATTAAAGCAGTAAACAGTCGCAATCATGACATTGACCGACACGATGCAAGTTTGTCACAAAAACAAGCGGTATGGTTTTAACTTTTACAGCTTAGAGCTTGGATAACACTTTCACGATTGCTACTACAGGACCACCTGCAAAAAGTTAAGTTAAAAGTCTGATCAAGATGCTAAGTGTTGTGACTGGACATTTAATTAAAATTTAAAAAAAATAACTATTTAATCACGACAACAATCAGATTTTGTTCTGAGAGGGTTTAAATTCAGTCATATAGTCGCATTTGTCCCAGTTCTCAATCAGATATTAAATCGAATTGTGTCTTTGATATGGGAAAAAACTACCAAAAATGTTTCGACAGCGTCCCGGTTATACCGCATGCGATCAGACAGACATCAGACAGCGAGTTGACGCTGACAGAAGATATCTGGTACAAGGACACAGTAATCTTCCTTTGGTTTTTGTTGTCTACAAATATAGGCCACAGTAGTATACCGCTGTTCAAAACTCATAAATCCATGGACCAATAACAAAATCGGGGTAACAAACTAAAACCGAGGGAATCGCATTAGATATAAGAGAACAACGACACAACACCGAAACGCAACACACACAGAAACGGACCAAGCATCAGACAAAATACCACGAGAATAACAAATATAACATCAAAACCAAATACATAAATTTGGGATAGACAAGTACCGTGCCACTTCTTAATCTTAATATCTCCAAAATAAGAGAAAAACAAACGACACAACGTTAAAATGCAACACACACAGAAACGAACAATAATATAACAATGGCCATCTTCCTGACTTGGTACAGGACATTTTTAAAGGGAAATCAAAATGGTGGGTTGAACCTGGTTTTGTGGCATGCCAAACCTCGCACTCTAATGGCAAAGTAAAATATAACATTGAAATGACAACATAATATTTCAGGACTACAATACAAATAAATAGGAGAACACATTAGACAAAGTACACATGATTAATAGATAACAGAAAGCATCAGGTTTAAAATTCAATACGCCAAACACGCGCCTCGTCCACACAAGACTCACCAGTGACGCCCAGATATAAAAGATCGAAAGTGAAAAAGTACAAAGTTGTACAGCACTGAAGATCAAAAGTTGAAAAAGGTTGTACCAAATACGGCATTGATTTTATGCCCGGGATAAGAACATCCTTATTATATAGAACAATTCATGCTATAGCAAACAGTAAATTTTATCAAATGAATATGAAAGAGATATACATAATGAAACTGAAGTATTAACTAATTACAGAAAACTAAACCCGAATACATTATGTTAAGACCAACACAGAATAGACACACCCGAATCAGTCCAGGCGTCAACACAATAAATCATAAAAATGACGTCACATACGATGGCGAGAAGGCACAAACGTTACGCTACATTTGAATTAATGAAATTTAGAAACAGCATGACGTCACATATGAAAAACTATAATTCAAATGTAAGGTAGAATAAGGATTGATTTAAGATTATATTAGAACTAAATACTGATATTACATTCAAACAAAATGCATATTGCAATACTTATTAATAGCAATTAACTGTAATATACATATGTCCAGTTTGTTATGAATCCAACTTCAAATATAGTCCTTAGTGTGAACAGTGTATAACGTGCATTTTTTGTTGCACTTTCCTAATTTATTTCTTGATATTTAATGCAAGAAATATTGAATTACATGTAGGGGCTGGAATTACATTTTAAAAAAATTTGGTGCTGAATCTTTGTGTTAAGTAGTGAATTGGTCCAGTTTAAAAAGATAAAACATAAGTACGTCTGAAGCTGTCAAACAGAATTTAAGACTCGGAGTCCCCTTAAAACATACCTGTCAATATTTGGAGTTGTTAGAAATTTCTATAATTTTATATTATTTGTCTCAACAGCAGTACACTTCACTGTTAAACTCTTAATGAGATAGAGTAGGTGCTTTTTTCTAAATTAAATTTATTGTTTAAAAAATGCAGTACAATGTAAATTTTGGGCCATCAGTTTAAAAACTGTCACTAGATTCAACATGATCAGGTATTGTCGTGGTTCTGACGTGGGTATGATGGCATAATTTCATATTGAAAACTGGCCTGTTCTGGCACGGTTTTGGCCTTATATCTTTGATACCCCCCCAGCAATGACAATTTACTGAAGATTACACAGAAAATTGCTACGATGTTGTTCCAATACTGCAGAATCTGTCGTGACAAATGCAAGATTGTTATCCGACTAGACAAATCGACTGAGTCATCGAACGCTAAGGGACGCATCTGTTATGTAGGGTGCTAGGCCGACACCCCCTGCCGTAATCGATCGTAGGGCTCTCTTTTAAGATTTCTTCTTGATCGATTAATCAAATCTGAACACAGATATCTGCTATTGTAAATATTCATATATTCCAGATATCTTTATAACAACAAAATACAGTCTATTGAGAAAGATACGTTTGTCAACATGACAAATTTGAATCGTCTGTAAGTAACGAAGTCATTTAAATTTTTTAATATTTTAAAATACCTTCGATGAAACGTTTAATTAATGTTGACTGAATGTAGGATCGATGTTAGAAATAGTTCAAATTGTTCAAGCTCCTAAACAGTGAATTGGAAATGAAATGTTCATTTGGCTTTTCCATTCGATATTGATTATCTCTCATATTGATTCATAGCCACACATCAGCGCTTAATTTATCAGTGATACTATGAAAACAATAAAAAAGTCAAGGCATAATCACTAAATAAACGCGACAGTAGTATACCGCTGTTCAAAACTCATAAATCCGTGAACAAAAAATAAAATCTGAGGGAAACGCATTAAATATAAGAGGAGAACAACGACACCATATTAACAACATAGAAACGGAATAAGCATTAGACAAAATCCTATGAGAATAACAAATATAACATCAAAACCAAATACATGAATTTGGAATAGATAAGTACCGTGACACGTCTTATAGTAATGTGAATTCACAATCAAAAATAAAAGAAAACAAACGACACAACGGAAACACAACGTTAAAATGTAACACACACTGAAACGAACTATAATATATCAATTGACATATTCCTGACTTTGTACAGGACATTTTTGAAGGACAAAATTGTGGGTTGAACATGGTTTTGTGGCATGCCAAACCTCCCTCTTATATGGCCATGTGAAATATAAAATTAAAATGACAACACAACATTACAGGACTACAATATAAATAAATAGAAGAACATAGTACATAAAGAAACAACAGCTAACAAAAGGCAACAAGTTTAAAATTTTGATACGGTAGAAGTGCATTTTGTCCACCCAAGACTTATTAGTGACACCACGATACAAAAGCTTGAAAGCCGAAACAAGTTCAAAGTTGAACAGCATCGAGGACCAAAAGTTCAAAAAAGTTAGATACCAGAACAACCCTATTATTTAGAATAATTTATACTTTTGCACACAGTAAATTTTATAAAATGACTGCAAAAGAAATATAATAAAACTGAAGTATTAACTAATTACAGGAAACAACCGAAATACACTATCTAACCCCACGAAATGCAGCACATTCGAATAAGTTCAAACATCAACGCCAAACGCTAAATGTTAAATCAAGCGAAAGGCTTACTTCCTGAAAATGACATTTTAGGGGATTTCACATTCTGTATTTTCTTTTAGATATGTTGAAAAGTCTCCATGAACGTTTTCCTGCTAAATCTTGTTGAGTTTTTATAAAACATAATTAAACAAATAACTTTCATCAATGTCTGTATACTAGAACGCTTCTAATCGAACTAACTTTAAGTTATTTTCCGACAGGCACTGTTTAATAATAATTTATATTTTAAGGTTTCTCTACAGCAATGAAATATCTACATTAGAACAATCAGCTTTTATGAATCTATCAAGCCTTCAATATCTGTATGTATATACTTTCTATTGAATGAATCATAATATATCGTAATGACAAATAAACATTTGTAGAAAAAAACAACAACATAATAACACTATACAAAAAGTTTTTAAACGTATAGCTATGTTGTTTTTCCAGAAATCGAACTAGACAGAATATATATGTCTTCTTTCTCTCATTTGTGTTAAAAAATTATAAATATTTTAAAATTCTTATCAGAGCAATTGATCCTTTAAATTAAACAATAACACGCAAACACGGCCTCAAGTACAAAACAATATGTTTTTAAGGTTTTTATTAATAAAGATGAAGAGTAACACTACTGGTTGTCATGTGGAATATCTTCGATTGTAATATATATGTTTAACCTCACATTGGTAATATTTTGTTTCTTTGCATACCACTTTGACACATTTTTTCATAAACTATGTATATCTATAATACTAAAATTACGAGGTCCAATTCGTCAGCCGTCATCACGTAAAAACGACGAATCAAAGAATTCAACTTTATATTTAACTAATATAGTACAAAGGTGTAGATTAAAAATTACACCACCCCAGGCCCTTTTGTTTTTCATGTAATTAATATTGCCAATAATTAAGAAGTTCTGGGTCGAGTCCGATACCGATACCAATAGTATATTCACCTGTTTCCTATTACCTTAGCTGTACATTCTGCATCTGACAGGAGCACCACCAAACGGTGTATTCAGGATTAATATGCTATATACACGGGTCATAATCACAGGGTTGACACTACTAAATTGTCAAATTGTTACCTTTTGTAGTATTTTAATCAGTAAGACTTTCTAAGATAACAAATCTGGACTAAAAATAAGGTGTATAGGTACAGTTTTCAATTTGTTAGTGGGCACGCATGACATAAAACAGCGAATCAAAGAATTCAACTTTATTTATAACTTATATATGACAATGCTGTTGATTAAGAAATACTCCATTCCAGGACCTTTTGTTTTCCAAATAGTTAATATTACCAATAATTGATAAGTTCCAGTTCGACGGGTTTAAACAGAAAGATTTGAAAGCAGAGAAAACTGTGTATCTTATAATTGGCATGACTTTATCCGATGACAATACTAATACTAAAATAAAGCTTGCGCATAGTTATATACTTTAATTCATTCACGGACCCGCTATATCACGGGTGTGTTCTAGTGTTTATAGAATAATACACAATCCTTTTTTTTTTTATCTTTCCACTGTCCAGTTAGAGTGAAAAATATGTAGTATGCGAAGAAGACTCTTCAAAATGTCTTCCTCAGTCAACTTTGTCTTTCAGTGATCATACATATGATATTAATAGAGGCACATATCACTAATAACATGATGAGAAATAATATCTTAGGCTAAAAAAATTGAGTGTATTTTGTAATGTTTATATTACACAACTATGATATATCATAACTGTTAAACTATTGGTTGGTGAAATAATGACTAAAACTAAATGCGGTAAATACGCAGGAGTCACTATCGTGACATAAAAAAGTAAAATCACAAAAATACTGAACTCCGAAGAAAATCAAATCGGAAAGTCCCTAATTACATGGTAAAATCAAATGAAAAAAACACATAAAAAACGAATGGACAACGACCGTCATAATCGGACTTGGAACAGGCATTTTTAAATGTAGAAATTGGTGGATTAGAAATTGTTTTTTTAGAGATAAAGCTCTCACTTTGTACGATAGTCTCATTAAATTCCGACACGATTTAAGTTTGTCTTAAAAACAAGCGGTATGGTTTCACAGTTTTAAGCTGGGGTCACACAATCACTAGTGTTACTGCCGTCCTTAACAGGACCAGTCCCGATTAACATGTGTCAAACGCCTGAACAAGAATTGATGTTGTATTTAAAATTTGTTAATACTGAGTTCACACAGGCAGATTATTGCTTTCGTTTGAGGCCAGACACGAAAATTAAAAAAAAATCGAACTACTGATCTGAAATGTCCTATAATTGCTTTAACGCTAAAGTATACGTTCGTAACAGGTTCCTACGGTTTTGAGAGATCGACCAATCACCCCGACTGTTAGATGTGTCACGCAACATTTTGGAAAAACTCACTCGATTTTGTGTAGTCGGATAACAATCGTGATTATGTCGTAGCTGATTTTACTGTATCGAATCAAAATCGTTACAATGTTCTGTGTTTTTGGAGGTTGTACTGTGCAACGGGCATGATCTGGAGATATTTACCATTGCTATTTTTTGGCCGATTAAGTCAAAAGTGCATCCCGAATGCGAACCGTTTTTAACGAAACCGTTTTGGAACAAATCCGTTTTTATACGGTAAATACTTAGTAGTCGCTATCATGTAAGTAATCGACACGAAATAAGTTTGTCCCTACAACAAGCGGTATGGTTTCAAAGTTTTAAGCTTGGGTCACACATTAACCATTGTTACTGTCGTGTTTTACAGGAACAATCCCGATTAACATTTGTTAAACGTCTGATCAAGAATTGATACTTCATTTAAAACTTGTTAATGCGGTGTGGATTGCTCTCATTCCAGATCAGACAGTGCTAAGAGACGAAAATTAAAAAAAGTCGAATTACTGATTTGAAAGTACCCCGACTGTTAGCCGCGTCCCGTAACATTCGGTAAATCCAATCCGATTGTGTCTTGTCGAATTACAATAACTATCGTTATAATGTAGTGGCAGATTCAAAGCATTGTCATTGCCAAACACATTATTCATTTGAAAATGTCTTCCCGAATCGACAGGACGTACGCAGAAGTATTTGCCACTGGTCTTTACTCAATCGTCGATTAAATCCTTAGTGAATAACTAAAAATACCCCTTAGAGGAAAAACATCATTTGAAACAAACAGACAAAAAATTTAGGATAGAAATGCAGAAATTCATAATCAATCCTTTTCGTCATCTGTAAACACGCTGCAGCATACTACGTTTGTTTTTAGAATTTTGGGTCCTAAATGCTCTTCAACTTTGTACTTGTTTGGCTTTAAAACTATTTTGATCTGAGCGTCACTGATGAGTCTTATGTAGACGAAACGCGTATCTGGCGCACTTAATTATAATCCTGGTTCCATTAATAACTATTTAAGCCAACAAATTCACGATTATTTTTACTTTATTTGTTCGACAGTCATTGTCATTTTGTTCACTTTTCTATTCTGACATCGGACTCGGATTTCTTTTGAACTGAATTTTATAGTGCGTATTGTTGTGTGTTTCTTTTTCTACATTGGCTAGAGCCATGGGGAGATTGAGATGTTAAACACATGCTTACCCTTCCCCCCACCCCCCGCATTTTTTTTATTCTGTCCAAAGTCAGGAGCCTCTGAATCTGTTTATTTTTTTTTGTTCTTGTGCATATTTCGGATTTTAGTATGACGTCCATTCTCACTGAACTTGTGTACATTTTTATTTAGGGGTTAGCCGAACACTCCTCCGGGTGCTGGAGTTTCTCGCCGCGTGAGGTCCCATTGGTTGCCTTCGAATGTTGTCTGCTCTTTGGTCGGGTTGTTGACTCTATGGCATATTCCCCATTTTCATTCTCAATTTCATTATCTTTCGAACTGCTGAAAATGAACAACATGTCATCAGTAAAATATATAGAAAGATTCATTCTCAGTTTTTTTCTAACCAATGAATAGGTAAAAAAGGGCTCTTTACTTCCATTTCTAATCAACTCGTCGACCTTATACATATTGGCAAAAGAAACAGAAATACTTATTAACACGGAATTTTTTTTTGTAAAGATTGGCTATTATACGCCTGACACCTTATATAACTATATCTATTAGCACTTAATAAATCGAACGTATTACTGTTTTTGTATATATGATATACTAGTATATCATTGCGGATAAAAAAAGTTATACGTGGCAGTCAGAAAACAAAGTAACGACTGATATTTGCACAACATAAGTAAGCGACCACTATCACAAATTCGACTGTTTCAACATGATTTTGCAGTTGTATGGCATTGAAAGAATATATATCTATTAGATATGTTGCTCTATCAAATATGTCAACAGAATATAGCTCTTCACCGTTAATGTTATAACTACCACTGGGTCGATGCCTCTGCTGGTGGACTGTTAGTCCCCGAGGGTATTACCAGCCCAGTAGCCAGTACTGAGGTACTGGCATGAAAATACGGTTCTTTTTTGTGTTATTAAAATTTGCTGTTACAAAATGTTCGCTGAAGAGACATGTATTGTCGAAATGCGCATCTGGTGCTGTTACTATTAATGTTAGCCAATGCGTATACAGATATTTGATGAACATTGTGTACATGTATATCCTATATATTGTTATTGTATGCAAATATTGTTAGAAAGGTCTCTGGAAATAAAAATATAGAGTTCGTCTTCACTGTTTGAGCATGGGATCGCCTGACTGAACGACTGTTCCCTACTTCTGTTTACCCTTATTTAACTCGTTCCTGCTTTATTTCCTTGTTGTTTTATTAGCGTAAGTTATGAATATTGTAACCGATCCCATACAAGCTTAATGAGTAAGCTTAGATAAGTCCCGTTTGTCCATTTCCCGATTCGACATAATGTCAATATTCCAATCGCCGTCATTTGTATCACTAGGTTTATTGACGTCAGTGATCAAATGACCTGGGATCAGCATCTAATCAGTATAACGCAGTTTGCCCACTATCTCCATAGGGGCATGAGACGTTGGTGGGACAGACGATAAAAGCGAGTGTACATCAGTCTTCAGGGAGACTAAGGACCGTTTCCAGGACAGTCACTCCTGATACCAAGGAAATTATCAGAGCTAAACCAAATGCGCCGCAGTCGACGCAACCTGTACCTTTGATTTTTGATTGTATGCATCCCTGTTGGATAAATGGACCAAACCATGATTGACCTAGATGTTTTTTCTACGTTTACTACAATGTTGACAAACGATTAACGTACCAGAAAGGGGGTCTCCGCTTATTTTATTACTATAAAAGTGCTCAGTTGGGTTTTTCATGTGATTTATACTTGTACTAGTATTGAATGCTGATTGTAAAGCTTAAATACATCTTTTTATTTGTTGTACATGTAATAAGTAAGTCAGTGTAATGTTAATGATTTTCAGGGCTAGTAAATCTAAACAAGTGCCTTAGCTGTTTCTCGCTATGCTACTATAATATTGACAATTTTGCCAGCTACGCTACCAGTTTTACTTAGTTTATAACTCGACACTATAGTTGACAGTTCTATATTAATATTTGCCAAGAATATTGTAACCAGTGTATTAAACTGTATATACATACCTTTACTAATGGGACACCCCCGTCCCGTAACAATATATGTGTTCCGGACCATATGAGTATTTGGATCATACGCGTATGGTCATGACCATATGCGTATACTCATATGGTCCGACCATACGCGTATGGTCCGACCGTACGCGTATGGTCGGACCATATGAGTATTACACTCGTTTGGTTATTAACGGTCCGGACCATATGAGTATTTGGACCATATAGGTATTTTTTTCAAATGTACGATAGAAATAATACGATTTAATTTTACATTTCAAAAGCTACAAAAACATAAAATATTGATGCCAAAGTTGATCTTAGTTTTCATCGCTAATTGTATTTGTGTATGCTTTTGCATACGTAGAATGACATTCACACAGTACCATACATGTAGCCTTTCTGCGATTGCTTGTTTTGGCTTTGTGCAGTGATATCGACTCGGACAATTCCGATGTGTTTACGGTGTTTTTAAGAAACTCTAGATCTCCAATATCGATCGTAAAATGAATATCACAGATCAAATTAAATAAATGCAGTAGCTATTTCATGGCCCTTAAATACTATTTTACGGGTCTTATAATTAAGATTAAAATAGGAAGTATAGAAATAAAGAATAGAAAAAATGAAGAAACATACACTTTTAAAATTTTACTCATCAAAACGTCTTACAAAATATCACGATCTTTAAAAAATATCATGATCCTTGCCGTTGATGTCACCTACTTTAAACAATAAAATTTATTTTACAATGTGTTCATTTGATTTTGACATCTTTTTATAATTGTACTTACAGTAACATTTAATGAGTGTGTGGAACTGTTTTTTATATAGGTTTTTGTAATGACATTTAAGTGACGTAACAACCAGAAGGATCACACCTAATGAAGAGTTTAAAAGTATACTTGTTGATTACCCCGACCATACGCGTATGGTCGGACCATATGAGTATATACCCATATGGTCATGACCATACGCGTATGGTCCAGATACTCATATGGTCCGGAACATATGCATATATATATTTATGACAACAAGATAGGGCTATAGAGAGTAATACGTTTGTCAACATGAAAAATGTGTTTGAGCTATAATAATCAAAGCCATTTTGATTTATATGGATATAAAATGTAGAAGATAAAATATTGGCATCCATTGACGTAGACTTGAAGTAGTATGAATCTTGG
Source organism: Mytilus trossulus (assembly GCF_036588685.1). Lineage (NCBI taxonomy): Eukaryota > Metazoa > Mollusca > Bivalvia > Mytilida > Mytilidae > Mytilus > Mytilus trossulus. The sequence goes on along the minus strand of NC_086378.1, from coordinate 60,176,732 downwards.
GAATAGGTCAACTTATTCAAGTTGTTAAGAGTTAATTTTAAAAAAAACCATGAGGAAAGCCATTTTCATATAATATGTATTGCGCTCTTAAAATTGATTCTAAGCAAAACAACGATCAAGTGTAAACCAGGTTAACAGCTTAACAGGGAAGATCTATATCATTAATTGTTAAATCAGGAAAAAGCTTCATTCATTGATATTGTTGACACTTGACGTTCCTTTTCTTTCTCAATTTTATTTTTATTTTGTACGAACGTCGAAAGCTTGTTAGCCCCTCCCGAAAACCTTTTAAGAAAAAGGACTAAACAGTTAGAAAAATTGCATCAATTTCAGTATATTTTACTCTTATTGCTTATGCTTCCTTTAGTCTATCAGACTGACAGATGCCTTTAAAAGCTATGTTTTTCATTCAAGGTATCTCCACTTCAATGCAATATCTACAATACAACAGTTATCTTTTGTTCATCTACCAAGTCTTCGATACCTGTAAGTATATCTTATATATTGCTACTTAATCTAAGATGAAGCTTTTAGCAATGATAATTGAAAATTGAAAGAAAGTCTTTAATCTTAAATAATGCATATCAACGTTTTGTAATTATGTTATCTGCTCAACCTTTGGGTAAATCTACTTTTAGTGAGATTGTTGTTGCTCAGTCTACAGTTTTTCATTAAGTGTTTTATGGACTTATTTTTTAAAGTTTTTGTCCACGGCCATGTTAGTTTCTCTTTTGAATTAATAGTATCACCTCAATATCATTAGACTTGTTAAATGACAGATTGTATCTTGACTTTTTCGAAAAATAAAAATAATAAATTCTAAATTATCATACTGTTAACCAAACGCGAATATATTTCTTCTTCCGTTAATACCCGTATATCACAACCACTGTTAATAACCAAACTAATAAATAACAAAAAAAAAGGATAAAGTGCAATACCACACGACAAAGCCGATGGCTGGTTTAATAACAACCATTTAATAATATTTAGTATATACAAATTACAAATCAGAACGAAAAGACATCACATATATATATGTGTACAAGTATTTCAATACGCACAATAATTTGTAAATCAGTCAATCTCTTAATGCATGATACAAAATAGCAAATAGCATGGATTTAAAAATTAATAGGATCTAAAGAGTAGACCTTATCGTGCCGAATGATTTAACCGCAAAATCACACAAAACACTAAACCTTAACGCCATCTATGGACAGAAAATTCAGAAGAAAACAATTCCATTCTAATCATAAAATCAACCGACTGAAATTATATTCATATGAATTGACTAAACCCATATAACCGGATCATATAAGTATACGCAAAAAGGTCATTGACATACGCGTATGGTTCAAATACTCATATGGTTCGTAACATGTATAGTGTATATTCTATAGTATTACCATTAAATGTTTGGTGGTCAGAATAATGACTGAAATTATCAGCGATCAACACTTTGATATCACAATCACGAATAAAACCGACAAAATATAGGTTTGGCACACAAGGGACATGGTTTCAAAGTTTTTAGTCGTTACATATCAGAATAGTCGTCAGATTTGCAATTCTACACGGCGGATTCACATAACAGGTGATGCAAGTATTGTCTAGTCACTTTGATTTCTTCTTCTTCTATTTATAAGATTGGAACCTCGATATTTACTGTTGCATACATTTATACCAGCTTAACAACTTAACACAGAAGATCAATATCATTAATTGTTAAATCAGGAAAAAGCTTCATTCATTGATATTGTTGATATTTGACGTTCCTTTTCTTTCACAATTTTATTTTTATTTTGCACGAACGTCGAAAGCTTGAAAGTCCCTCCCACCAAACCTTTTAATAAAAAGGACTAAAAAGTTAAAAAAAATTACATCAATTTCTGTATATTTGACACTTATTGCTTAAGCTTCCTTTATTGTATCAGACTGACAGATGCCTTTAAAAAGTATTTTTTTCATTCAAGGTATCTGTACAACAATGAAATATCTACAATACAACAGTTAGCTTTTGTTCATCTACCAAGTCTTCGATACCTGTAAGTATATCTTATATATTGTTACTTAATCTAAGCTGAAGCTTCTAGCAAGGATAATTGAAAATTAAAAGTAAGTCTTTCATCTTAAATAATGCTAAACAAGTTTTGAGCCATGTTATATTATTGTTCGTTTCTGTATGTGTTATATTTTAACGTTGCGTCGTTTGTTTTCTCTTATTTTTGAGTGTTAATTCACATTGCGATGAGACGTGTCACGGTTCTTGTCCATCCAAAATTCATGTATTTGGTTTTGATGTTATATGTGTTATTCTCGTGGGATTTTGTCAGATGCTTGGTCCGTTTCTGTGTGTGTTACATTTTAGTGTTGTGTCGTTGTTCTCCTCTTAAATGTATGCGTTTACCTCGGTTTTATTTTGTTACCCCGATTTTGTGTTTAGTCCATTGATTTATGAGTTTGAACAGCGGTATACTACTGTTGCCTTTATTCGTAATAATGTTATCTAGGTAAATCTACTTTTAGTGAGATTGTTGTTGCTCAGTCTACAGTTTTTCATTTGTTGTTTCATGGACTTGTTTTTTTTAAGTTTTTGTCCACGGCCATGTTAGTTTCTCTTTTCAATTGATAGTATCACCTCAATATCATTAGACTTGTTTAATGACAGATTGTATCTTGACTTTTTCGAAAAATAAAAATAATAAATTCTAAATTATCATACTGTTAACCAAACGAGAACATATTTCTTCTTCCGTTAATACTCATATATCACAACCACTGATAATAATCAAACTAATAAATAACAAAAAAAGAGTAAAGTGCAATACCACACGACAGAGCTGGTTTAATAACAACCATTGAATAATATTTATTGTATACAAACTACGAATCAGAACAAAAAGTCATAATATATATATATATATATATATGTATAGTAGTATTTCAATACGGACAATCATTTGTAAATCAGTCAATCTCTTAATGCATGATACAAAATATCACATAGCATGGATGTAAAAATTAACGGGACCTTTCGAGTAGACCTTGTCGTGCGAATGATTTAACCGCCAAATCACAAAGGACAATTAACCTTAACGCCATATGTGGACAGACAATTCAGAAGAAAATAATTCCATTCTAATCATAAAATCAACCGACTGAAATTATATTCATATGAATTGACCAAACCCGTATAACCGGATCATATAAGTATACACAAAATGGTCATGAACATACGCGTATGGTTCGAATACTCATATGGTTCGGAACATGTAAAGTGTATATTCTATAGTATTACCATTAAATGGTTGGTGGTCAGAATAATGACTGAAATTATCAGCGATCAACACTTTGATATCACAATCACGAATAAAACCGACAAAATATAGGTTTGGCACACAAGGGACATGGTTTCAAAGTTTTTAGTCGTTACATATCAGAATAGTCGTCAGATTTGCAATTCTACACGGCGGATTCACATAACAGGTGATGCAAGTATTGTCTAAGTCACTTTGATTTCTTCTTCTTCTATATAGATTGGAACATCGATATTTACTGTTGCATACATTTATACATTTCAGTTATCTTTATAACAACAAGATACAGACTGTAGAGAGAAATACGTTTTTCAACATGACAAATTTGTATGAGCTGTAAGTATTGAAGCCATTTTGATTCCTATTAATATTAAATGCATAAGATAAAGTTCAGTTTGGCGTTCATTGACGTTAAATTAAAGTAGAATAAGTCTTAGAAATATATAAGCTTGTTCAAGTTGTTTAAGAGTGAATTTAGAAAACAAAATTCATGATGCATTGTCTTTTTCATACAATGCAATTTTTATGTAACATTTTTTTTCATTGGCCAAACGTTATCGTCAAATCCACAGTTGACCAGGCGTAAATAAGGAGGGGCCAGCCATTTTGAACTGAAGGATGAACAATTGTTCAATTACTACAATATTATCAAAATAACACCTACCTCGAAATCGCCGTTTTAATGTAATGTTATCCGAATTTGAATCGTTGAGGTAACGTTTTAACCCCCAGTTTGTAAAGTTTCAAATTTATACAATTTTTTCAAGATTTACAGTGTCATTTTTTTTTGGAATGAATTAGAATCGAATTAACTTTTGATTTGACGGTCTTAAATATCCAATTTTCTCTCCCTCTTCGCGTCGCCAGTAAAACTGCATTTGCAACCGTCGAATCGACAATTGACGGTTGCAACTCTTCAACTACAGGGTTGTTATTCCTTGAGTGTATATAAGCTAAACTGGGGGGATCAATATCATTAAATGTTAAATCAGGAAAAAGTTTCATTCATTGCTATTGTTGACATTTGACGTTCCCTGTTTAACTTTACTGGCCCAAAAGGGGCAAAGTGAGCTTTTCTAATCACTTGGCGCCGTCATCCGTCGTCTGACGTCCGTTGTTAAGTATTGCAAAATTTTCTCCTCTGAAACTATTGGCCCAAATTAAACCAAACTTGGCCGAACGGATCATTGTGGTATCTAGCTTGAAAATATGTCTTCGATACCTGTTAGTATATCTTATATATTACTACTTATCTAATATGTTAGCTGCTCACCCTCAAGTGTTTTGTGGACTTGGTTTTTCATCGATTTTGTTTAGTTTTTTCAATGGCCCTGTTAGTTTCCACTTTGAAAGTTGAGTATCATATCGATATCATTCGACATGTTTTATGACATTAAGTGTCATGAGGTATATATTTATCCAACGCAATCATAGGTTTGAACGTAGTTTTTAATTTAGACTCGTTATAATTTTTCGTTTGGACTTGTATCATATTTCTCTCCGGTTTATATGATCTGTTCATCCTATATTGACTCTTAAAATTCAAGAGCCGAGTCTATCTAAAAATGAGGGTGCTTTTTCTGTAAATGAGGGTACTTTTTATATGGCCTTCCAATAACCGTTCCGATCCCTAACATCAATGAAGAGACATTAATTGTCGAAATTCGGATCTGGTGTTCTAAAAAAAATGTTGACACCGTATGTTTGTGGCATAACATCATGGCCACAAGTAAGAATTGTTTTCTGTGTAGTAATTAATTTATATTAAGATCCATTTTGTTACATCTTGTGATCAATTTTATTTGGCAATCGCCAATGACAGTCAGCAGGGTTAAAGAACACCAGTTGTTCGACCTGTTAGTCAAATGCGTTTTGTTGAAATGTCCTTTTTCACTATTTTGGTCTTTTGGAAAATGTTGTTTGTGCTGTTTTTAGACCCTTCTGCAACGAAATTTGTGTTACATGCACACGAATAAAAATTGAACATATATTATAACTGAAGTACTGTGCAACTATATAGACTTGCATACAAAAAAGCAAATATGGTCAGTTTTGGTTGATGCGGTCAAAAGATTGTATTGCATGACTCAGTCTGAAGTATGAAAACTACTGATATTTGTTTGAGATTCAATACTTTGAATAAAAAGAGGATAGGCTGGCACTATAAATTCATGGAACAAAATTTTGGGTATTGTTTTCCAATATTGCTGTAGCTTGTATATTACAGTCCCTCTTGACCTAAAATTATAACTGAATTACGGTGCAGCTTATAGATTTGCAGAAAGAAAGAGCATATAAGGTCAGTTTAGATTGATGCGGTCGAAAAATTTTATTACACGACTCAGTCTTAAGTATGAAAACTACTGATATTTGTTTACGATTCAATACTTTGAATAAAAAGAGGACATGCTGGCACTATAAATTCATGCGAACTAAATTTTGAGGTCATTGATTTCCAATGTTGCTGTTACTGGTATATTACAGTCCCTCTTGACCTAAAATTATAACTGAATTACTGTGCAGCAATCCGATGGATACATCTGTTTTAGGGTTGTCACTGACTCAGACGTACTTATGAATATAATTATTTTCTGTGACTGTATCTTACATTAATTTGTAGGATCCTTTACTATAGATAATTTAGCTGATCTGTAACAATTACATCTCCATGCCTTATATATCATGTACTGTAGTACGTCGCTAGATTAACACTGACGTGGAAAGGTAACATATGGCCACCGAAAGCTCTTTTTTTGAGAGCCAAGGTGGTCGTGTGGTCTAGCGGGACGGCTGCAGTGCAGGCGAATAGGTGTCACGATATCACAGTAGCATGGGTTCGAATCCCGGCGAGGGAAGAACCAAAAATTTGCGAAAGCAAATTTACAGATCTAACATTGTTGGGTTGATGTTTAGACGAGTTGTATATACATTATGTACACAGCCATGTATCACCATCATTGATGGCGATCCGATGGATATATATATATATATATATATATATGATTTCTTTTCGTTCTGATTTGTAATTTGTATACACTAAATATTATTAAATGGTTGTTATATATATATATGTACTAGTATTTCAATACGCACAATCATTTGTAAATCAGTCAATCTCTTAATGCATGATACAAAATAGCAAATAGCATGGATGTAAAAATTAACGGGATCTAAAGAGTAACCTGTCGTGTCGAATGATTTAACTGCAAAATCACACAAAACACTAAACCTTAACGCCATCTATGGGCAGACAATTCAGAAGAAAACAATTCCATTCTAATCATAAAATCAACCGACTGAAATTATATTCATATGCATTGACAAAACCCGTATAACCGGATCATATAAGTATACGCAAAAAGGTCATGGACATACGCGTATGGTTCAAATACTCATATGGTTCGTAACATGTATAGTGTATATTCTATAGTATTACCATTAAATGGTTGGTGGTCAGAATAATGACTGAAATTATCAGCGATCAACACTTTGATATCACAATCACGAATAAAACCGACAAAATATAGGTTTGGCACACAAGGGACATGGTTTCAAAGTTTTTAGTCGTTACATATCAGAATAGTCGTCAGATTTGCAATTCTACACGGCGGATTCACATAACAGGTGATGCAAGTATTGTATAGGTCACTTTGATTTCTTCTTCTTCTATTTATAAGAGTTGAACATCGATAATTGCTGTTGCATACATTTATATATTCCAGTAATCTTTATAACAACCATATACAGACTGTAGAGAGAAATACGTTTGTCAACATGACAAATTTGTATGAGCTGTAAGTATTGAAGCCTTTTTGATTCCTATGGATATTAAATGCATAAGATAAAGTTCAGTCTGGCGTTCATTGACGTTAACTTAAAGTAGAATAAGTCTTAGAAATAAATCAGCTTGTTCAAGTTGTTTAAGAGTGAATTTAGAAAACAAAATTCATGATGCATTGTCTTTTTCATACAATGCAATTTTTATGTAACATTTTTTTTCATTGGCCAAACGTTATCGTCAAATCCACAGTTGACCAGGCGTAAATAAGGAGGGGCCAGCCATTTTGAACTGAAGGATGAACAATTGTTCAATTACTACAATATTATCAAAATAACACCTACCTCGAAATCGCCGTTTTAATGTAATGTTATCCGAATTTGAATCGTTGAGGTAACGTTTTAACCCCCAGTTTGTAAAGTTTCAAATTTATACAATTTTTTCAAGATTTACAGTGTCATTTTTTTTTTTTTGGAATGAATTAGAATCGAATTAACTTTTGATTTGACGGTCTTAAATATCCAATTTTCTCTCCCTCTTCGCGTCGCCAGTAAAACTGCATTTGCAACCGTCGAATCGACAATTGACGGTTGCAACTCTTCAACTACAGGATTGTTATTCCTTGAGTGTATATAAGCTAAACTGGGAGGATCAATATCATTAAATGTTAAATCAGGAAAAAGTTTCATTCATTGCTATTGTTGACATTTGACGTTCCCTGTTTAACTTTACTGGCCCAAAAGGGGCAAAGTGAGCTTTTCTAATCACTTGGCGCCGTCATCCGTCGTCTGACGTCCGTTGTTAAGTATTGCAAAAGTTTCTCCTCTGAAACTATTGGCCCAAATTAAACCAAACTTGGCCGAACGGATCATTGTGGTATCTAGCTTGAAAAAATACTTCGATACCTGTTAGTATATCTTATATATTACTACTTATCTAATATGTTAGCTGCTCACCCTCAAGTGTTTGGTGGACTTGGTTTTTCATCGATTTTGTTTAGGTTTTTCAACGGCCCTGTTAGTTTCCACTTTGAAAGTTGAGTATCATATCGATATCATTCGACATGTTTTATGACATTAAGTGTCATGAGGTGTATATTTATCCAACGCAATCATAGGTTTGAACGTAGTTTTTAAATTAGACTCGTTATAATTTTTCGTTTGGACTTGTATCATATTTCTCTCCGGTTTATATGATCCGTTCATCCTATATTGACTCTTAAAATTCAAGAGCCGAGTCTATCTAAAAATGAGGGTGCTTTTTCTAAAAATGAGGGTACTTTTTATATGGCCTTCCAATAACCGTTCCGATCCCTAACATCAATGAAGAGACATTTATTGTCGAAATTCGGATCTGGTGTTCTAAAAAAAATGTTTACACCGTATGTTTGTGGCATAACATCGTGGCCACAAGTTAGAATTGTTTTCTGTGTAGTAATTAATTTATATTAAGATCCATTTTGTCACATCATGTGATCAATTTTATTTGGCAATCGCCAATGACAGTCAGCAGGGTTAAAGAACACCAGTTGTTCGACCTGTCAGTCAAATGCGTTTTGTTTAAATGTCCTTTTTCACTATTTTGGTCTTTTGGAAAATGTTGTTTGTGCTGTTTTTAGACCCTTCTGCAACGAAATTTGTGTTACATGCACACGAATAAAAATTGAACATATATTATAACTGAAGTACTGTGCAACTATATAGACTTGCATACAAAAAAGCAAATATGGTCAGTTTTGGTTGAGGCGGTCAAAAGATTGTATTGCATGACTCAGTCTGAAGTATGAAAACTACTGATATTTGTTTGAGATTCAATACTTTGAATAAAAAGAGGATAGGCTGGCACTATAAATTCATGGAACAAAATTTTGGGTATTGTTTTCCAATATTGCTGTAGCTTGTATATTACAGTCCCTCTTGACCTAAAATTATAACTGAATTACGGTGCAGCTTATAGATTTGCAGAAAGAAAGAGCATATAAGGTCAGTTTAGATTGATGCGGTCGAAAAATTTTATTACACGACTCAGTCTTAAGTATGAAAACTACTGATATTTGTTTACGATTCAATACTTTGAATAAAAAGAGGACATGCTGGCACTATAAATTCATGCGAACTAAATTTTGAGGTCATTGATTTCCAATGTTGCTGTTACTGGTATATTACAGTCCCTCTTGACCTAAAATTATAACTGAATTACTGTCCAGCCATTTAGATTTGCAGGAAGAAAGAACAAATAAGGTCAGTTTAGATTGATGCGGTCAAAGGTTTTTGTATTACAGGTCCGTCCGAGGTATGAAAACTACTCGTAAACAGATATTACATTTGTTTACGATTCAATATTTTAAATAAAAAAGGACATGCTAGCACTATAAATTGACTGCAAATAAAATTTTGAAATCATTAATCAAAAGCAAACTGGATTCCTGCAGTGTGCAGCTAAATGTATATAGATTTATATGATGAAATCAAGTACGATCAGTTTAAGTTTATAGTGGATCAATGGCAGATCTAGAGCGGGGCTGGGGGTGGAGACCCCCTTTTTTGACGATCAATGCATTTAAATTAGGTCATTTAGTTGGACCCCCCCTTTTTAAAACTGGTGGTTTGGGCCAGAATAAAGTATTACATTAAGGTCAGATAATTTTGATATGTAAAACAAGCCATCCTGACTCCCAGAATGACAATGTAAAACGATTGAAATTATAACGCCCCCTCCCAATATTAACAGCTTAATTTATGTTCAAAAAAATGAAATAAAAACACATTATTTATGTAACACATCAACAAAAGAAAATCACTGAATAACAGGCTCCTGACTTGGAACAGTCACATACATGCAGAATATTGCGGGGTTAAACATGTTCTATTACCGACGAAAAATTTGAAATAAAACCGGCAAAATAGCAAAATTCTTTATGATATTAATCGCTATTTTGCCGAAGCCTTTATATTTAGACAAAGAGTTCTTAAAACTTATAAATCAATTCTAGACGTAGAATTTATAAATCAATTCTCGCCGTAGGATTTATATATCAATTCTAGCCGTAGAATTTATAAATCAATTGGAACCGTAGAATTTATAAATCAATTCTAGCCGTAGAATTTGTAATCAATTCTAACCGCAGAACTGTTCTCGAAGTAGAACTGTCTAAAACTGTTCTAGGGTAGACCTGTCAGGACCAGTTCTAGGTAGAACTGTCCAAATCAGTTCTAGGTAGAACTGACAAAATCAGTTCTAGGTAGAACTGACCAAATCAGTTCTAGCTAGAACTGACTAAAAGGTGTCAGGCTGACAGTTCTACGTACTGTCCTAGACCAGTTCTCCTGACATATTCTGACTGATTTAATGAGAGGTTAGAAGTGATCTCCACTGTACTTGTGTATATATATATAGACAACTCGTCTAAACAATCAACCCAAAAATGTTGACACCGTATGTTTGTGGCATAACATCGTGGCCACAAGTTAGAATTGTTTTCTGTGTAGTAATTAATTTATATTAAGATCCATTTTGTCACATCATGTGATCAATTTTATTTGGCAATCGCCAATGACAGTCAGCAGGGTTAAAGAACACCAGTTGTTCGACCTGTCAGTCAAATGCGTTTTGTTTAAATGTCCTTTTTCACTATTTTGGTCTTTTGGAAAATGTTGTTTGTGCTGTTTTTAGACCCTTCTGCAACGAAATTTGTGTTACATGCACACGAATAAAAATTGAACATATATTATAACTGAAGTACTGTGCAACTATATAGACTTGCATACAAAAAAGCAAATATGGTCAGTTTTGGTTGAGGCGGTCAAAAGATTGTATTGCATGACTCAGTCTGAAGTATGAAAACTACTGATATTTGTTTGAGATTCAATACTTTGAATAAAAAGAGGATAGGCTGGCACTATAAATTCATGGAACAAAATTTTGGGTATTGTTTTCCAATATTGCTGTAGCTTGTATATTACAGTCCCTCTTGACCTAAAATTATAACTGAATTACGGTGCAGCTTATAGATTTGCAGAAAGAAAGAGCATATAAGGTCAGTTTAGATTGATGCGGTCGAAAAATTTTATTACACGACTCAGTCTTAAGTATGAAAACTACTGATATTTGTTTACGATTCAATACTTTGAATAAAAAGAGGACATGCTGGCACTATAAATTCATGCGAACTAAATTTTGAGGTCATTGATTTCCAATGTTGCTGTTACTGGTATATTACAGTCCCTCTTGACCTAAAATTATAACTGAATTACTGTCCAGCCATTTAGATTTGCAGGAAGAAAGAACAAATAAGGTCAGTTTAGATTGATGCGGTCAAAGGTTTTTGTATTACAGGTCCGTCCGAGGTATGAAAACTACTCGTAAACAGATATTACATTTGTTTACGATTCAATATTTTAAATAAAAAAGGACATGCTAGCACTATAAATTGACTGCAAATAAAATTTTGAAATCATTAATCAAAAGCAAACTGGATTCCTGCAGTGTGCAGCTAAATGTATATAGATTTATATGATGAAATCAAGTACGATCAGTTTAAGTTTATAGTGGATCAATGGCAGATCTAGAGCGGGGCTGGGGGTGGGGACCCCCTTTTTTGACGATCAATGCATTTAAATTAGGTCATTTAGTTGGACCCCCCCCTTTTTAAAACTGGTGGTTTGGGCCAGAATAAAGTATTACATTAAGGTCAGATAATTTTGATATGTAAAACAAGCCATCCTGACTCCCAGAATGACAAATGTAAACCGATTGAAATTATAACGCCCCCTCCCAATATTAACAGCTTAATTTATGTTCAAAAAAATGAAATAAAAACACATTATTTATGTAACACATCAACAAAAGAAAATCACTGAATAACAGGCTCCTGACTTGGAACAGTCACATACATGCAGAATATTGCGGGGTTAAACATGTTCTATTACCGACGAAAAATTTGAAATAAAACCGGCAAAATAGCAAAATTCTTTATGATATTAATCGCTATTTTGCCGAAGCCTTTATATTTAGACAAAGAGTTCTTAAAACTTATAAATCAATTCTAGACGTAGAATTTATAAATCAATTCTCGCCGTAGGATTTATATATCAATTCTAGCCGTAGAATTTATAAATCAATTGGAACCGTAGAATTTATAAATCAATTCTAGCCGTAGAATTTGTAATCAATTCTAACCGCAGAACTGTTCTCGAAGTAGAACTGTCTAAAACTGTTCTAGGGTAGACCTGTCAGGACCAGTTCTAGGTAGAACTGTCCAAATCAGTTCTAGGTAGAACTGACAAAATCAGTTCTAGGTAGAACTGACCAAATCAGTTCTAGCTAGAACTGACTAAAAGGTGTCAGGCTGACAGTTCTACGTACTGTCCTAGACCAGTTCTCCTGACATATTCTGACTGATTTAATGAGAGGTTAGAAGTGATCTCCACTGTACTTGTGTATATATATATAGACAACTCGTCTAAACAATCAACCCAACAATGTTAGATCTGTAAATTTGCTTTCGCAATTTTTTTTGTTCTTCCCTCGCCGGGATTCGAACCCATGCTATTGTGGTATCGTGACACCAAATCGCATGAGACCAGGTGGTCGTATGGTCTAGCAGGACGGCTGCAGTGCAGGCGATTTGGTGTCACGATATCACAATAGCATGGGTTCGAATCCCGGTGAGGGAAGAACAAAAATATTTGTGAGAGCAAATTTACAGATTTAACATTGTTGGGTTGATGTTTATACGAGTTGTATATACATTATGTACACAGCCATGTATCACCATCATTGATGGCGATCCGATGGATACATCTGTAGTAGAGCTGTCACTGACTCAGACGTACTGAAATATATCTGCACATGTGAAAATTATTTTACTATATTATTTATTGAATATATAGATCTGCACATGTGAAATTTATTTTTTACGCCTATATATATATATATGCATTCCTTCATGGTTGAGTTCCCCGTATGACAGTTTGCCTACATAATGACGTTTTGTTCAAATACCAATTGCTATGACCGGACACATTAATGCCTCGTTGACACATCTAAAGTACTGTTATTTGTATTTGTTAGAAGATATAACCTATTGGTTTTACTTGTATTTCGATCTGATCATATGCTTAACTTGGTCTTTCATTCCACTTCATTACAACATTGAAAAGGGAGGTCTTAGGATTTTTAGATAAAATTTCGAAAACAATATACTGACAGAATATGGTACAGATAAAGCTCTATTGTCTGGTTAAAGCTGACTGTCGCATATTTATCAAGTATACTAGTACATTTCATGTTCGTCTCTATGTTTTAATTGGCATTACATACAATAAAAAAAATCTAATTTGTTTCAAAAATATTGTTACATGTACACCATTCTGCTTTTGGCAATCAGTTAAGTCTAATATTGACATCATAATTGCACACATTTAATATTTGCTTATCAGTCAGTAAATTAATCAATCTGATTCGAATCGTATTCAAATGATGGTTGATTGAATCATTTTTGGAGATGGGTTGCGCATGTACTGAAAATGCACAAATATTTTAACGAAAATCAGATAAAAATATGAAACTAATGAAGGAAGAAGAAAGAATGCCGGAGAACGAAGACCGATTTCGGTGATGAATTTGAACCTCTCATCAAAGTATGTAAACCAACCGTCATCTAAGTTTTCAATGAACATTTGAAATTTAACATCAATGATGAAAACGCTCTCATATTGATTTGATGATTAGAAAGGCACAGCGAGGTCGTTATCACATTATGATAACAATGGGCTACATGTATATTATAAGAACAATTCAAATAAAAAGTTCAACCGGAGTTTTCCACAGACATCGCTATGCCTACATCTGTTCGTTGAAAAGCAAAGTTATCAGGAAAATATTATCAAAAGCTGTAACCGCAAAGAACTTTTGTCCGGCAAATCATTATGAGCTTTAAACAGTACATGATACTGTTGTCCTAAAATTGGTATATAGATGTAAGCCTCATATTATGTTTGGTCGATTTACTGTAAACACCTTTTTTTTTAAAGCAAAAACAAAATAATTATTCAATTCAGATTATTATTTCAACTGTTAAACAACAATCCTAATACATTTTTACTAAATGAATATGTTGTTTGTTTACTAGGAACCTACAGAACAATGAACTAACAGAAATCGTAGAGAACACCTTTGTTGATCTTCCTTCGCTTTATCACCTGTAAGTTACCTATAATCACGATATGCAACAGATTCTAAAATTTACAAAAAAGGCCAAACGCATCATCTGATCTTAAATAAAAGCAAAACAAGTTTACCAACGTTCAAATCTTGCAAATGCATTTGAGGAATACAAATCAGAATAAATAACAAAACATGAAAAATCGCATTAACTGCAAAAAGAGATAGACTATGAACCTTGTCTTTTGCTAAACATGATAGTGAAACAAAGGCAGGCAAAAAAAAGAAAGCACATGCATTTACAGTGACCTTAACCTATTAACTTATATATGTAAATGATGTAAATGCCAATAGAATGAAACGTGATAATCCTGCTGCATATGTAAATGGAAGGTCGACATATGAATAGTTGTCTTCAACACGTTGGAGAACGACTCTTGTTTTAATCCGTCCATCTGATGCAAGGTCAAGAAAGATATCGCCATATGAAACAGATCCTCCTCTTTCAGAAGTACTATTTATATCAAAATAACTTAGATTAAGTTATGATATGCACTCGTTTTGTGGTTTAGCATAAATTTGAATTCTTTTCTATGATGAATGCAAAAGTTGATGTACAAACACGGAACGTTCAACATAATGTTACCTCTTTAGATTATTTTCTGTTTAGTTCACATAAAGTGTCGTGTTTAATAGAAAAAATATCTTTAAAGGAACTATATATAACGTACAACTCTCGATGAAATGGAAGAATACAAAAAGCTTTGTATCTTTATCGGACATCACAAGTGTTTACGACATTTCAAGTGTTTACGTTTTTGACGTCACATGTGACAAATGATTGTTGGATGAGGTTAATAATTCATGTATGGCAGATTCCTAGGTCTAGTGTTGTAGATATCCGAAAAGTTACTATGTCTATGCAGTATAGCAACATGTCTCTGTATTGCAGACGGGTAAAAGAGATATTATCGTATTACTGGGGTTTTTTTTCAGAACGCATTTAAGGTCATAATGAAAGCATATTATGAGTTTATATGACGTACGAAAAAATAAGTTCTTACCATATCTGTTTAAATTCCAGATTAAATTTCTGGGAAAACAATTTACTTTAAAAGAATTTAGAAAGAGTACGAATAAAGCCGTACTTTTTCCAAAAATTAAAAAATAAAGCAATTTTTTTCAAGCCTTTGAGAAATATATACATGTTATTGATAATTAATAAATATGTCAATTGGTATCATATAGAGCAGTATTTTGGACACTATATGGGTATTCTTGCATAGAGAACTGATTAGGTATGAGTCGTCCTAAATAGGAATTGGATTGTTGCAAATACCTGTTTTACTGACCTGGGTGTGGTTTGCCAGTTAAAATGCATCTGCGATCATCAGTTGATGACGGCAAATCTTCGATTAGAGAGTGGTTATCCCTAATTCGAAAGCAAATTTAAAGTACATGTTTATTTTAGCATTGGACATGACCAACGTGAGAGACGTAATATTTATTTACTAGGAATTACAGTTTTATTACTACAATCTAATCGAATATAAGACAAAACATACTCCCCTCAAACCGACGTTCGATGTAAACGATTCGAATATTGAATCGTAGAAATAGCGTAATAATCTTCAGTTTCAACGTTGTCATTTGTATGTCACCACGTTCATTTTGACGTGCATGTGGTCAACATTGTTCATGAATTTATTCACGAAATTTTGATTTAATTTCAAGTTAAAATAATATATTTCACTTTCTACCGTATTATTATTTTGTTAATGCATTAGTATCTGAAGAAACAACAGAAGTTGAACAGTTGATGTCGTCAATTGGGATTTAATTGTTGTAAATATCCGTCGCGTCAAATTGCCAATAAAACAGAATAATTCATATTAAATAAATAAAATATTTATACATTGAAACATTTTTACCACAATATAAAAACGAACACCTAAAATTAATTTACGAAAGTTCACACATACAGCATAATAGATTTATAAACTGTTCGTCACACGAATGTATCAACAAGAAACTTGACATAAAAATCCTAAACATTGAATATAAAATCGGTATTTAGGTTAAAATGGTGTGATGTTATGTCTTTGTGAACAATAACAAGATTATATTAATATAAAATTGTGATAGTAGGGATATAATAACGTGTATTTTCTTACTATGTGTACAAAGTTGTTTTAAACTGAAAATTATATAAATGAATTACTTTTGGAGACTTATTATCTTTACATTTACACAAAGAACAATATCCGAACATAATTACAAATAAAACATCATTACTAAATACATGAAAGTTGGATGTACACATACCAAGACACTTGTAAAAGCAATGCAATTAAACACTCAGCATAACAGTCATACTCAGGAATAAGCCACGTTTGGTAATACATTAAAGACCAGACGACGTAGATGGAAAGCCACAATAAGACTCAGTATTGGAGTTATTGCCCTATTAGCTTCAATGATCTTTATTTTAGATTTTGGTGCATTTTTTGTCTTTTATCTTGAAAACTTTCGTTAACTTTAACTTCACGATCTGCTTTGCAGATGCAGATATTTCAATTAATAACCAAAACTTTAGCGACTGTGGTGAACGTATCTTTACCATCGAATTTGAAATAAATAATACCTTACATACCCATCATGAATTTGCCTCATATTCTGACAGACATCTAAACTAATGTTTATGTTGTTTAATTGAGACATTTCCAAATCTGTGAAGCAGCTTTCAATCAGTGCCTGCATAAGAAAGTGTGTGTTTTTCAATCATTGACCTGATAATAAAAGTCAACCGATCGGTTTGACCCTTCACAAGAGACGTGATGTCATTGTTATCAAAAAGTCTGATATTTTTCTTCCACTCTTGAGAACTGTTTTTTGATAGATCCATTTATGATTGTGTTAAGAAATTAACTATATAAACAAATTTATTACAGTGATTTAAGTGGAAACAACATTAGTCTAATTGAAGAACATGCTCTGGGAAACTTAACTGAACTATCAACGTTGTAAGTAGGCAAATATTAAATAAAAACACACACATACGCTCATACCTAATATATTCATTTAATTCCGACAATGTAAAAAAATCATCTGCCTACTTGTTAATTTTTTTTTGTCTGCCACTGTACATTAACATGTCGAACTTTAACTCCGGCAAATTTTGCACACACTTTTTATGTTTGCAGGAACCTTGCTTCAAATCCAATCAACTGTGATTGCAGTGTAATTCCATTTTGGTCCTTGATAATTGAAAGACCATCTATTGGAACAAGTGCTCAATGTAGCGACGGAAAATTTGTTTTATCTCTGAGATCAGCTGAGCTGGACAAATGTAATCGTAAGTAATGTAAAAATGATAAGTGATTATTTTAAAGAAATAAACTAGTTTATTACTTTTTAATAAGACGTTTGTATTCGTAAAAACATGTGTCTACTCTATTAAGATAATAATATCTCGTAGAAGAAAAAATCAATGGAAGTCTTGACAGCATTTACACACATGAACAATCAAAGGTAGAAAAAAATATTTTAAAAGACCTACACAGATAACTTATACAGTTCTCGACACTATGAAAATAGTGGAATTTATTACTTTTGCAGTGTAAAAATATCTTTATAAATTGCATGCTTTGATTCGGTGTTTTCAGATCTGATGTGTCTACCCTACAACCACTTTACCTCATATTATTATTAGGAAACGAATCACACACCTAATTGAATGGGCATTTAAAAAGTCAGAATGCAAAAATATAAATGTTAAAACTCTTTAAAGTCATTTTTTGTAACAACAAACAACAGAACTTTGTCCATTGGACCTGCTTTGATACTGTAACTGCCCTTGAATTTTTACTAGATAACATTTGTGTTCGCAATTGAGAATCCGTATATCGTCAGGTTATCGAAATTCCAATGGTGACTAACTGTGCAAGTTTTATTGCTGACCAGTTTATATATTGTTATCGGTTACCATTTATGATTAAAATCACCAAAGACCCATTTAATTGAAACAACATCTGATACAAAAAAATTAATAACACTTTTAGATATTTAGATGATATGTTGACGCTCATTAATGACGACCTCAGTATGTACATAAAAGAGTTGTTCCATGCTAGCTAACTTAAAATAAAGCTTATATCAACGATGAACACTGCCCTCACCGGGATCTTGACATCTATATCTTGAACGGGAAACTTCATGCAAAAAATACGATAAATGAGATGATTTTCATTTCCTATTGTTAATCATTCATTTTCAAATGGTGATGTTCCCTTGTTGCCATCTTATGGTGATTATATATCTTAACTTGTTCAATTCGCTCGTACATATTTCACAATTCAAATATTATAAATTACCTGCTGATTAGTATTTATACCATTTTGACTCCAAACGATCGATGGCGTTCCATTTCAAATAATTATTTTACACAGAAAAATCTTTGAAACACATGATGATTTTAAATGCACATTAACTATGCATGTATATAGATTTACAATTTAAAGTTCACATATGGTCAGTTTCGGTCAATGCGGTCAAATAATTTTGTTGTACAAGTAAGCTTGAGGTATGAAAACTACTGAAAATGCGTTACGTATTAGTATTTTGAGTAAAAAGAGGACATGCTGGCACCCTAAATTTATGCGAACAAAAATTTGTTATTATTATATTGGAATATTGCTGTTCATTGTATTATACGTTGAATCCTGACATAAAAAATATGGCTGATTTTCTATGCGGGTATATAGATTTACAAATTAAAGTGCACATATGGTCAGTTTTGGTCAGTGCGGTCAAAAAATTTTGTTGTAAGAGTCAGCATGAGGTATGAAAAATACTGAAATTTTGTTACGTATCAGCATTTTGAGTAAAAAGAGGACATGCTGGCACCCTAAATTTATGCGAAGAAAATTGTGTTCTTATTATATTGTTATATTGCTGTCCATTGTATTATACATTGAATCCTGACATAAAACATATGGCTGATTTACTATGTGGGTATATAGATTTACAAATTAAAGTGCACATATGGTCAGTTTTGGTCAATGCGGTCTAATAATTTTGTTTAACAAGTCAGCATGAGGTATAAAAACTACTGAAATTTTGTTACGTATCAGTATTTTGGGTAAAGAGAGGACATGCTGGCACCCTAAATTTATGCGAACAAAAATTTGTTCTTATTATATTGGAATATTGCTGTACATTGTATTATACATTGAATCCTGACATAAAAAAAATATGGCTTATTTTCTTTCGGGTATATAGATTTACAAATTAAAGTGCACATATGGTCAGTTTTGGTCAATGCAATCAAATAATTTTGATGTAGAAATCAGCGTGAGGTATCAAAACTACTGAAATTTTGTTATGTATCAGTATTTTGAGTAAAAAGAGGGCATGCTGGCACCCAAAATTTATGCGAACAAAAATTTGTAGTCATGAGTGTAAATGAATTAAACTATTGCAGATTGTGACTGCATAGTATTACTAACAAGGACGCATACAACTAACATCAAATATACTTCTTTCCAAAGATATACATAATAAAGTGCAAATATTGTTGAATTTGATAGGTATTGGAATATATATATTTAGTGCCAGTTATCATTGTAACCAAGATCGTTTTAATAATTGATTGATAGTCAGATCGCAGATCAATTTGTGTTACAAGCAAGTTTTATGCGTACGTAATTTTCAACTAATTCATTTTGTATTTAATACTGTTTATGAAACGGAAGTATTAATTTTACATTATTTTAGATGTTTACACTACGAAACAAGTTTAAAAATATTTTTTAAAAATCGTATAGAGCGGTCCTGGTTACAAGTTAACTTATTGTTGAGCAGACCAGGCAAAAGTTAACTTGGGAACAGGTCTGGTTTTGACCGGATTTGTCAAAGCAAAAGTTAACTTATGTTAACTTTGTGGCAGGACTGATTTCGAAGTTAACTTATGTTAACTTTATGACAGGACTGGTTCCAAAGTTAACTTTATGACAGGACTGGTTCCGAAGTTAACTTATATCAATAGCGGACCTGTTTCCAAGTTAACTTTTTTGCAGACATAAAAACAGTCCTAGGACCAAGTCCGCTTTTCAAGTTAACTAGATTTTGGTCCTAGGACTGAACAGAGCAGTCCTAAGTTCGGTCACAGGTTAACTTTGACCAGTCCAAATGACTGGTTATCAAGTTAACTTGAGGTACAGGTTAGGACTGTACCCATATGTATGCATATTCATTAGTCAACATTGTTATGCGTTTACTTTTTTTCATTAGCTACAGGTATAAGGGGAGGCTTGAGATCTCATAAACAAGTTTAGCCCCGCCCAAATTTTGCGCCTGTCCCAAGTCAGGAGCCTCTGGCCTTTGTTAGTCTTGTATGATTTTTATTTTTAATTTCTTGTGTATAATTCGGAGTTTAGTATGACGTCCATTATCACTGTACTAGTGAACATATTTTTAAGGGGTTAGCTGATGGACGCCTACGGGTACGGTAGTGTGTCGCTACATTGAATACCTGGTGGCCTTCGGCTGTTGTCTGCTCTATGGTCGGGTTGTTGTCGTTTTGACACATTCCCCATTTCCTTTCTCAATTTTATTATTCATGAAGAAAAACAAATAAACGTCATTTTGGTTTCTTAACTGTGAATTTTCCAGCATACTGTTCGAACAATGTATATCATATAAATTCCGTTATAGTATCTCTGAGCATTCCATTTCACTTTTGTTTTTAAATAAGAATCATAATACTTGAGGTAACATGATTTAATCAGAAGGAACCAACAGCTCGGCAAAATATTCTCACTGTATTCAACATATTTATCAATTTTATAATAATAAACACAATTTTCATCATAATTCAATTTGATAAGGTTTATATATATTTATTAAAGCTGATAATTGCCAATGCTGTAATGGTGGAAAATGTATAACGAGCGGGAATGGAAAAGTTGTTTGTGACTGTATTGGACAATGGACTGGCGAATTTTGTCTAGGTGAACACACTTGATTTTATATTTATATAAAGCTACTTTGAAATAACCAATATTTTAATTAGAAAATTTTCCTTATCACGTTGATTATGAAAAATGTTTTAAACTATAGTCATTTTATATAATTTATGACAATGCTAACAGCAATACATTGTATACCTATCAAAAAACAAAATTAAAATGTTTATGGCAGTTGAAATTGAACAGAAAAATAATGCATTATTTTGGAAAATTATGTTTAGATTTACCATGTATTTTTTTTTATTGGGAATTCAAGTTATCATTATGAAATCTATTGCTTATAAATATTTCGCTCTGGTTATGGTAAAAAAAACTATTTCATGACTATAATGGTGATTACACCAGTTGTAAAAAGCAAAATATGAACAACATACGTTTTTATTCCTTATTCTATGTTGCATGTGTTTAAATATTAATTTGAAATTAGATAATACAACATAAAATCAGTGCATCTCGAATGACCATAGAGCTGTTGTCAATTACTAACTTTGGTACTCATGCAATTTATAACTTTGATTTTATACATTCAACATCGTGTAAAGTAGCAAATCTCATTGGCACAGACAATGTTTAAAATTGGCATTATATTTTAATGTGTACTCCAACAGACAGCCAGTGTATGACATACGACTGTGGATTAGGAAACTGCTTTGTAGAACCCATAAATGGTACAGCTCAGTGTGTTTGTGACAACAAACAACCAACCTATTGTCCTGGTAAGCACCTTTAAATTAGATGACGATCAAATAATTATGAAATGGAAAGCCTTGACAACAATCGTAGTATTTATCAGTTAAAGACGCAAACCTTAAAATATAGCAAAAATGTATATAAATATATTTAAATTAATGAGCGATCTTGCATTGTTCTGATTTATTAAGACCATTAAAAAGAAAAACAGCGTATATGAAAATAGAGTACTAATAATTCAAATTAAATGTGTTATTTAAATATGCAAATATACTTTTGATTATAGTTTTAATATTGTCTCATTTAAAGATTAATAAATGTTATACTGTCATATGTACAAGATAGTAGGGTGTTATTATCAGTTTTCATTTGAAACAATGTATTTACTAAAATTAATCATTTAATTAATCCTTAACATCTTATGATACAATATATAACACACTATTCTTATATACGTATCACCTACTAACATTAACTGCTTTTTTGTTTCATTAAACACTAGCATGTTTGTAAGAATATTACGTTAATACTCTTGTCGTTATTCAGCAATTTTAAATAGAAAATGTAGTCAAATATAATAACATACATTTTTCGAAAAGAGCAATGATTGTGTAAATTTTATTTACTCAATATGAAAATATAGAATATTAGAAGCAGTTATGAGTTTATATTTGTTTTATTGCCAATATATGTTATCGTTTGGATTTTCGTTTATAAATTCATTTATTTGTTATTTGATTTCGTTGTTAGATTTATGATATTTGACAGATTGTTCTGGTTGAATAATTATGGTTGTTATTTATAATTAAACACTTAAACGGTTCATGAAAGAATATATTGAAGTGTTTTCAAAACATTTCCTGTTTTATATTTTGTTTCAATCAACTTTATATATAATTTCAAAGATAATTTTTTCGTCAATGAAAAACATTCAAGGGTTTTCAAAACATTTGTATTTTTGTTGTTTTTAATGATTTTATATTCATACCATGTATCCTTTATTGAAATAATTCGCCACTTAGATTAGTTTTGTTTTAGGATAATCAACATAACACTTATAATGGCAAATTTTCTGAATTAATCTCATTTCTTTATTCTCTTTGCAATCACGTTTCTATGATTTTGAGAAAATGGCCCAAAAATGATGTGTTCAACTGCAGATTACAGCATGGAACATGATGATAATAAACCAAATTTAAAGGTAATTATTTGAAAAATTGGTAATATTATGATCTTATTTTTATGCACGTTCTATAGAATAAATAGGTATTCGTATAACCCATTACGAGGATAAAGTTATGGTACCTGTCAAAAACTTGCCCAAAATTGGCCATTTTGTCAGCATATTTGACGTACGCGTCTTGAACATGTTCCCTTATAAGATAAGAGCTAGAGTGTTTATACACGACACAAACACCCTTTAAACGCATCCACCAACCAATGTTCAAAATATAGTTTAGGAAAAAATCTCCTAGTCTAAATTAAATAAAAAAAGAGAAGACTCTTCTCTTATCCTGGTACTTTTGTGCAATGTGCCATCGTTTGCATGTACTAGCTATATACTAGTATATAAACTATGCATTCTAAAATGATTTCAGCAGTTATGTTTCATTCCAAATATTTGTATCGTATAAATTAAGCTGCAGTATATCACTTTAAAAGATGTTTCAAAGCGAAAACAAATCATATATAGAAAGCAAAACAACGGAACAACGGCAACACTCAACAGTAAGAAAAAAACAAACGTCACAATAATATATATATTTTTACTTACAAACGCACTGTTTCATAACAATTGCCGTATACATGACCTTTTATGGAACATTTTAAGAATACAAAGGTGATTGAACCTGGCTAGACAAATATTCGGCGTATATGGCCTTTGAAATGACAATATACGTGACGGGAACATAGTACAAATAAACCCAGGACACATCTATAATGCCTCGGATATGTTGTTACTCCACCAATTTTGTCTAGGTCAAAAAGAACATACCAGAAAATAATACATATCAAGAAAGAAAAAAAATGTCCTCCGCATTGGCAAAACTATAAACAAATGTAAACACATTTCGGTTATATTTGTATCAAATTAAATCTGAGTAATGTGTTACCATTGTAAAAACTCTGTGACTAATAAATCCTCAAAAATAATTTTAAAAAAATTATGAAGTTTTGAAATGAGGCTGTATTTTGTAGGGTTTTTTTTGTCTTTCAGATCTGAAGAACCTGTTCGAGTACTTCCATTTTTCTCAGAATTAGTAAGCTTGTATAAGGAATTGAATATCTATTGCTTTTATTTTATTTCGACAGCACAATAACACAATCGCGTTGTATAACTACCAAACCACGCCAAAAGGATATTACAAAAATAGCAAAAGTTGATAGTTTACAAAGGCAAATTAAAAAAAACAGTATAACATGTATAACACGTAATAAAGATGATAACCAACGTCAGTTCATAGAATCTATACTTCACTTCCATTACATACTTTAAAATAAAAATTAGTAAGGATTGTATTAATTGAAAATAAACTTATGAACGAATGCTTGCCTTAATAAAGAAAGCGTCAATGTATTTATATACAGAACATTAATATTTTATTTTATTTTTTAGATTCCAATTTATGTTGAATCAACAGCAATTAGAATCGCCTACATCGAAACGAAATTACATCATAACGTTGTTCTAGTTGGTCCAAACTGTTGGTGCAATTCAACTGACATTGGCGCAGTAAAATGTCATGTTATTCCTCATTTATTTAAACAGTATCTTTTGACGATGCCCGTATTGCATTTGGCAATTCACTAAATATACACTGATCTCATTCATATATTTGCTGCTGAAGTTTATCTGATATATGTGATAATTAATTGCCCAACAAGCAGTCAAATAAAATCATGCTTATTGAACCTGGTATGCTTTTATAGTATTGAATCTCGCTGTTATATGTTTTCCTTTCTTACATGAGTAGGTTTAAGTATGTACAAAGATTTTTTCTTTTGGGAAATCCCTTAATTTTATTATTTTGTTTATAGTCCGACTGTATATCATTCATTTAACAATAAGCAGCCTCCAGATAAAAACAATTTTTGAAAATAACTCAATCAAATTATTTCAATAGTATTATTTAAAAAAAAAGATTCCGAACTCCGAGGAAAATTCAAAACAGAAAGTTCGCAAAAAATGACAAAATCAAAAGGTCAATCACATCAACCAAATGGATTACTGTCATATATTTTGACTTGGTTCAGGCATTCTTATGTAGTACATGTAAATGGTGAACTAAAATGGTTTTATAGCTATATAAATCCCTCATTTGTTCAGATTGTTGAATTGTCTTTTGCTGAAGTTTAGCATCTGTGATGGTTCAATTTGTATATTTGTTTTTGTTTTATATTTCATCGAAAAAAATCGAAAATATTGCTAATTTTTTTTTCTATCAGTGTTTTTCCGAAAATGTGTCTCCCCTGTCCATCTCCTGATTTATTGAGAGTAAAATATTCTGTTTATACATGGATGTAAATGTACTAACATAAGTACTAATGGTTCCATTCCCTCGTGCAAGTATGCCTTAATTGTCCTCAACCTATGTTCTTATATTTTTTCGCGCTTCATGACTTCATCGTTTTTTATATTACTATTATCAAACTTAAAGGCGTACCCGATTGAGGTTACTTTGTATTTAATGTTTCTTTTTTTGTTGTAATTATAGCAATTTGACAGAAAAATAACATTTTGTGGATTTAACTTTATTTACAACATGTACAATCTACAGGTACACTGTCCAATTTTGAATAATGTACACAACTCTTTATTTGAATATGGCATAACACAAACTGCCAGTGGTTAATAAAATTCATATTTAGACATTGTGGATATCATATTGTTGAAAACCTGTGGTATTGTAGAGTAAACTTAACCATGTACTGTATTTTATGGGACAAACAAATTAAAATGTCATTCAAAACATCCAATATGTATTTCTCATTCACACACACACTATAACTTCATTGATCAAATTTCAATCGCCAGGTATCGTTCATTCATAGGCACAAACTTCAGCACAGTTGATTTAGGAGCATACTTCAAATCAGTGTCAATCAGGACCGTGTTCTGAAATTTAAAAAAAAATGAAGGAAACACACATAGTGGCTGGTAATATATTGTTATAGCTTCTCTAGAAATGTTTCACTGATTAGTTGAGAAAACCTTACACGCATATATCATTTTGTTTTCTGTTTGTAATTGTTAAATTAGTTTTGTTATTTGAAAAACAAGTTGTAACTGAAACAATAGTAATCTGTAATTTTGTATATTTTCATTTTCACTTAAAAACAAATAAGTCTCAAAGATACATGTAAATACAGTTACATGGTCAAAAACTGAACATGAAATCAATGTCTGATGTAAATATTACTTATGGGTTGATTACCGTTTTTATGTTAAATAATGTACACTTATTTTAATTTGTCGTCACATTATGGAAATCATCTTCAACAACATCGAATAGAACCAACACAAATAATCTCAAATAATACAATAATTGGAATAAAGGAAGGTTATACTAACCGACAATAGTTTAATATTAGACTGTTGGAATTGTAAATCCTTTGTCGATGGCATAGGAAAACCTTTGGTTCCGAGACCTAGAATACCAGATATGAGTCAATATTAAATTTTAAAAGCGTTACAAATGTATACATCTGTGTCAATGGTTATAGATGATTAATACTTTATATAATTGATCGTTTGATATTTAGATTTAATCAGATGGTTTTCTTTTTTAATGCTATTTTAAAAAAACCTAATTAGAATTATACAGCTCTACTGGTATTTGTTTAGTTTCTCTCCAGTACAATAGTAAACTTTATCGCTTAATTAAGTAATGAAATAATGAGGAAAAAGTAAAACTGTTAAGCACTAGACACCACAGTCGTCACC
Source organism: Mytilus trossulus (assembly GCF_036588685.1). NCBI lineage: Eukaryota > Metazoa > Mollusca > Bivalvia > Mytilida > Mytilidae > Mytilus > Mytilus trossulus. Next base: position 60,149,807 of record NC_086378.1, on the reverse strand, counting down.
ATTTTTTATGGACGTGAAATATTATTTAAAACGGTAATTCTCGGCAAGAGAGGTTTTATAACCTCCGATTTAGATGGGTCTTTATAGACAGATTTGGCTTTTTTCAATTCTTCTAGCGTTAATGTTCTTCTGCCACTTTATTAATTAAAATAACGAAATTCTTCAAAACGAACGCCTTTGTCGACTATTGTGAACACGAAAAACGCGTCTGGCGTGTCATATTATAAAAGAAGTATATTTGTTGAGATGGTATAAATGTTTGATCAACACGGCTGTTGCGCCGGGTAAAGCGAAAACTGTCAACCCTTTCACATAGCATGACTTCATCCCTAAGTTTTAATGCGGTTTATGTAGCAAGACGTCTTAAATACGTATGCACTATTTGTCACTGTACGTTCAACAAACATCTGTAATTCAAATTCATTCAATAAATGCTAACTTTCTTCCGCGCAATATGAATCAGTTCCGTCTTCCACAATTTATTTCTCGCAATATGCGTTCTCAAAAGATGATTTGAAATATACATACCGTTGACCATTGGTTCTATGGTGGTAATGATGGCACTGTTCACAAGGAATTGTAATGCTCTATCCTAAGAACAAAAGAAATAATGATAAATATAGAATACCGACATCCCTTTTGTAACAGGAAATACATGTATAAATTGATTAGAGTAGATATGTTTTTTATGTTCGTCATAATTGTGCGATGTTATTGTTGCATGTTGTAACAACACTAAATAATTGTATGCAATATTTAAACTGTGGCTCATACAAACTATTATCGATAAACTAGCTGTCATCAAAATAAATACTTAACTAAGAATAAGAAATCCATTTTTTTATTTTAATTTTAGAATACATTAAGGAAACTTGTAAAAAAATCTTTGTTTCTTTTTTTCGTAAAAACACTAGATACTTACATTTATTGCACCAATAGCAGAGTCTGTAACTTTTGTTTGAATTCTGAAAAAGATAATACGTTTATTTTGATCGTAACTTATAAATATCATAATTATTTTCCTGTTTACGTCCCGCAAACACGCTACAGGACCAATAAATGCAGAAACCACCATTACAAAATATATCAATTAAATTTTGTTTGTATTTGCATTTTCAGATAATATTTACAGACAACCGAAAAAAAATCTTAACTTTAATTGTTTTTATTGCAAGCTATTACAAGCATTTATTTATCTTTTCACAACAATTATCACGTTCTTCAAAAATATTGTCAACTCATTTATGTTTTTCAAAACAAGTTAAACTTAATTTATTTTTGCTCCTCAACCATTTTTTCCGCGTTCTGTTGTCGTTTTCAAACAAATTTCCGGAAATGCACGAAGTTGCATGTGATAAACGTCACGGAAATTAACGAAAAGGCATGTGATAACATACCGGAAGCAGTCAATAAAGGTACCTTTATCAGCCCGCTATTGAAATTCCAAGGAATCTGATCAATAAACCTAGTAATCCTTTCATAGCCTTTTGATATTATCAAATGTTATTGAACTGTAAAATTTTAGTAATATTTTATACAAGTATATGATAAAGAAAACTATTACATGGGCAATTAAAATATAGGGCAGTACTAAACCCCCGTATGGTGAACTTTATACAATCTGGTAGTTTACGGAAAACATACTCTAGAGACAATTGGTACTGCATAAAAGTTGTAAATAAAAAAATACCGAATCAATGTTATCCATGCAGGGCTCGATGTACAATAACGTTCTGTGACGGAGAGTTGTTTCATTTGGCACTCATACAACATCTTTTGATATCTGCGACTTTACAACTCTCGAGAAAAACAATGTGTTACAGAAACGACCATTTAAATGATGTTGTTCTCGCTTTTTGTTGGTTTCTTGTGTCAATTAATATCAGCGTTAAAAACACTTTGATTAAATTGAGACAGATAAATTTCATCGACGTTATATCGGCCCGTAGGTGGCCTGTTTCATTTATTGTGAACTTATTCTCGTCCTGAATATGCATGAATCATTTGCCACTTGACGTTAAGCAATCAACAATCAATCAATCGACGTTATATCCATATCCAATTTCATTTGTTACAAGACCTCGGAATAATATGTACACGCCTGAATTGTCTATGTTATAGAAAAAGGGAAATAGATGTTTCATATTATGCGATATCAAATTGAAATTCGTTGATACATTAATTACTGAAGAGAAAGAAATAAAGGCAGCAGTAGTAAACCGCTGTTCGAAGTTCATCAATCGATTGAGAGAAAAAAGCAAATCCGGGGTTCAATTTAAAACTTTGGGAAACACATCAAATATTAGAGGAGAACAACGACACAACGGAAACACAACTCTAAAATGTAACACACACATAAGCGAACTATAATATAAAAAAAAAGATTGTTCTTATATCTTGTGTTTCACTGATTACAGCTGATTACCAAAAAAATCATGTCAGACCACATCACAGCATGTGTATACTGATATCAGTAAAATAAAGATTACAATGAAATATGTATTCATATATTGAATTACACAAATTGATTTCGGAATTAGTATTAGTATTCAATGCTTTGGAAGACCGAGCATATTCTGCTAAACATGCTTTACAGTACTGGTCAGAAAACTTACTTCGTATCGTAGAGTTTTCCATGTATCATCTCATTTGCCATTGAAAGATTCACTTTTATTGATGCTTTCTGATAAAAAGAATGTGTAATGTTAAATAAATCAGTACAGACCACATACACTATACAATATCACGTTAGGCTTTTCATCTTCAGAACAAATATGTTGATACATGTATATGTAGCGATCCTAGAATTGTTCATCTCGCTTATATTTGTCAAGAATGTTTATAAATTGTAGTATCGTAAATGATTTAATTTCTATAATCTAACTGAAATGTATTATTACGGGCGACGTTGAACACAAAGTTAGTATTTATTTATGATGCAGTATTTGAATTTTCTCGTATGACTGAAATAAGTAAAATTACAAAAATAATGAACTCAGAGGAAAATCACATCGAAACGTCCCTACTCACAAGGCAAAATCAAAGGACAAAACGAATTGATTGAGAAACTTTGTTTTCATTGGACATTTAGACCCTTTTTCGAGAATCCTATATAACCCATGTTCCATCTTAGTTATTTAACTGTGCCAAACGTTACTCGATATCACAAATATCCCCGATAGATATCATACATGAATTAATATGAACCAGCACTCAAAAGGTTTGATGGTTAACTAGTGTCTGATTGGCACAACAATCAGAAGTACTGAAAATTTCATTTGCATAGTTATATGTAGATACCCCAAAAATATGTTGAATGAATCATCAGAAATACTGAGTTTTGTCGACGAAATACACTTATGACGTACACAATTATAAGCCTAATCTCTTTGATAAACATTTTTAAAAAGGAACGTTATTAATAATGCAAAATTATACAGTTCAATATAATTGCTCTTTTGATAATCTAGTGTAAAATCAAAAAAAATACTCACAGCATAGATTGTAAACAAATAATGTAGACTTTTGTCTGATTTCCTAGCAAACAAGGTGATGTTCCCTTCAGCTCTCACACCAAGGGCTCCGACTGTTATATTTGTCACTGGTGGTTTAGTACTAAGCATGTGTAGTTCTACTGTACTATTTGGAAAAGCTTTTCCAATCTTCACGTAATAAAAGATATAAAAAAATGTATTTTTCAGCAAAATTTTATTGCAAATAAATTGCATCTATAACATAACTATAGCAAGGCTATATATATAATGTAGACTTTTGTCAAATTTTCCTCCCAGTTCAGTATTTTGTGTACGTCACGGCTATGTATATAATGTAGACTTTTGTTTATAAATAGACTTTTGTCTACATGATATGTATATTGTTAATCATCATCAAGACAAAACTTCATTAGGAACTTTTATATAAATTGTAAATACACTGTTTGTATTTAGCCTGCTTCAACTCTCCACAGTAATGGTACAACTTTAAACGACGTGTATCAAGCGACTGACTGGAAACAATATTTTAATACTCCAAGTCAAATCAAATCATTATATATTTTTAACATTCTCGTGATACTGTAACTCTGACTATCTATTGTATCCTGGTGTCACTCTTATGACAATGCTTGGCCAAACATTGCTAAAGAAGTTTGATAGCAGCCCATTTAAAAGTTTGTCCCACATACATTTTTGTACAGGTCTATAATAGCTCTATTAATAACTGTGTTTCCCACATATTTGTTAATCAAATTTTAAAAATAATATGCCTTTGGTACAATATACTTACAAAGAAAATTTCGACATTCCCTTTTAATTTTATTAATTCTTTAATTTACCTGTGGAATAAATTTCCCAATACACAGACCGGAACAGGTTGTGTTCAATATATCTTTTTTATCTTTGATCTTAGAATGTACAAAGAGAAAAAATATTGTTATTTTTCTAAAAACTATAAAACGTAATAACGAAAATGAAATATAAACCAACATTTAAAGTACACTGTTTGGAATTATTATGAACGTTTTTATGCGTTATAGAAATGAAAGTTTAAACTAATCATGTTGTTTCTGCTTTAATTCTTCTGCGATTTGCAGAATTTAGAAAAAAAACAAATTTGATTCAGTTTTGAAAAACCTGGTCATTTTACGTTTGTAATTTCAATTTGTTTGTTTGTTTGAAAAGAAGTTCATATCGGTGGTAAATTTTTGGTAGTCTGTATTAATTCAAGTTACGATATTGATGTATACAAATTAACTGCTATATATATTTTCTCAAAATCAAAACTGCTAGACAAAATAGAATTTGATCCAACAATAAACGTTTTCTGTTCATACTGCATTTCAAAACATTTTGTGTACACGTTTAATTGTTGACTAGTATTCGGTATGTTTGAGGAATTAGCATGGTAGTTTCATCTTGTGTCAGTTTTATGAGAAAATAACTGTTAAATTGTTTTTACTTGCAGTTTGACCAATTTATAAGAAACATATAATTACATTTTTTGAAGTCAAGTTGAACACCAGCATGTTATGTTTATGCGCTTGATAAAACATAGTGTTGAAGACATAATCTGACAATGTGATGTACACCATTCTCTTGCTGTCTGTGATTGGTGCCATAGATTGAGGTGCAAATGGTGCTTCTGTTTTATCACTGGTCCATAGTATTTCTCCCTGTATGATTAAACATAATACAATTTTCATCAACCAATAACAAAGTGTAATTTCGTAGACCAGTTATCTCAAAAGAATGTTTGTGTTGTTTAGCAAACTAGAAATGTCTGCTTATTATTTTTTTGAAAAAGGCCACGACACTTAGTTTTATACTGAAGCTTGACAAGGAATTACAAGTATAACGACCGAAGCTTATTTGATATGTTAAACATCAAAAATATTCAGAAGACGTAACTCTGGAGCTACTTTCGATTTGTCTTCTTCTCACTGTTTTGTTTTATTAATGCATCGAAATTAAATGCTGTTTAAGAAATACAACTGTGATCCCCATATTTAAGAAGTTATAATATTTTCAAAACTCTTAGGGAATATTAACTCTTGAACATGTTGAAGTTTTGTTTTCTTTCAACAACAAAAGATAAAATTGAAAATGTTACCTTAAGACTCGCTTCCATGTACTGCGGAGTTGCCTTTGGAGCTGACATGAGTCTGTAGTCAAGAGTCAGAACTTTTCCTAGTTTTACCTGAACTATATATATAATTTAAAGTAGAAAATATGTTGACAACAATTTAACATTAGCTCTTTGTCTCATTCAACGATCATCCACAAAATAAAACAGTATCCGAAATAGTGCGGTGACAGAAGTGTAAAAAGTCGTCTAGATCGCGAGTTTAATCTCCCCAAATAACACACGGCTAAAAATGGTCTTAACTTAAAGACAAATATGTCTTCTTTAGTTTTTGCCCTGTCGTTAGAATTTCGTACGGTCACATTTTTCTAAAAAGTCGTTTTAATGACTGGTAGTATATTGGAGAGTTTCAACCCCCTTTTTTCAAAATGAAAAATTGTGTATGTTTGCTTTCATTTAACTGAAATAGTTTTTCCTGAAGCTATGTTTATATGTCAAAATATTCTATTCAGTTTTTCTTTTTCTTATTATCTATAAAATTTGCGAAGTTAGGACTGTTTAAAATTGATGTAATTTTAATTGCAAATTCAGACACAAACTTTAGTTTTTTCTTCATAGCAGTCATACAAATTATCCAGTAATATTTTAAGCATATAGTATTTCATAAAACTAATCAGTGATAAAAATTTCGGAACCAAAATATGAAAAAACCATAAGAAATCATTGGAAAAAGAATGGAATAAAAAACTTCAATTTCAACACGGAACTTAATCACTTGCCTTCCGTCACATTTTGTGTATTAGTCAATAATTTGCTCTCAACTGATATATGATATTACTACCTTTTCGCTATTATATACACATATTTCCAATTAAAGTGCACTGATATATGATACATACTTTGTTTGTATGTGTTTATATCCTATGTTTTTTGTTATAAAACATCAAATATACTTTGTCAGAAAAGTCTTATTGTAAAATCAAAATAATTGACGGATAGTTTCAGTAAATATTCCGTGATGTGTCAAGTCTGTTGCAACTGGCTCCATTAAGTCCAAAGAAAATACAAAAGTTGTTGAATTTTATTTAGTGCTTAATATGCCAAGAAAAGACAAAAAAACTCGACTGAACTTTTGAGTCAATTTACCAGTATAGGGAAGTCGATTTTTGTATCTGCATTGAATAAAATATTTATGAGGTGAACATCAAAATGTTTCATGCGATAGCTGTTAATTTGCAGAAGTCCGTGCAGGCAGTTTATCATCTTTCGTGCTACAATAGTTATACAAGTAAACATATTTGTTCCCCCTTTTAGAACGAGGAAGCTTCCAATTTGATATTTAATGACGACATACAATTATCGGCCTGTTGTCCCTCAGTTTCGGGTATGTGTACGCGTTCTAGAATGCAGTCGTTCAACTGGAGCGCTTGTATATTTTGTTGCAACAAAACATTTTAGAAAAATCAAAAACTATTCATGTTTGAATCAGATGAGCGTATTAAGAATGTTCTAACCGTGTCAGATAAAGTTAAAGTTGAAATAGCTTCCCGTCAATCCTTTAAACTTCAAGCATTTTGTTTGCGATACAAATTATTTGCCAAAAACGAAAAAAAATCCAACCCGTAGTTAAAAAAAAGCAGATATATCAGATCACGATACTGCTTAATACTAATTTTATTTTGGCTATTGACAACGATTTAATGGTCATTCCTCATGACACCGTTACTAGATAAATATAGATATTTTCTTCCAGCTGATTCTAATCTAAAATATTCTACTTGTAAAATGCAGTCTAAATTCATTTATTTCTTTAGAAATTAAGTTGTCAAACAACTTCGACAAGTTCAAGGCAAATATAATAATATTTTGTGGCAAAATAACTATTTGAGATGCCATATCAGCTGCTAGTCAATTGAAAACTGGCCTCTAAATCTTAATGCCAAATGTAATAGACACAAATAACGGACAGATATTTCATTTCGCTGCAAGTATACAAAAGAAAAGACATCTCTACAAACTCTACAGAAGTATACCAAACTTCTGAAGAATTGTCTCTTTCTTCTCCAATTCAGTTAATGCCTTCGTCTTTATTTCAATTCATTTTATGGTAACTCGATTAAACTGCATACAGCCAAGACTATTCTCAGGATATGACACCAGAGAATTTGCGTAAATGCTAAGCAATTGTTGAGTCAACCGTTTATGTGGCCATTTTTTTTAACTCCCTTTCATTTAGGATTGGCTCTACAAATGTACCATGAGTTTGGTTCGAAACACCTTGTTGAAAAAATGAATGCCAATGGATTTTATGCTTCTTAAAGTAAAGTGCGACGCTTTTTAATGTGTTGCCAACCAAGATAGTGTGTATGTCTCATGCATAATGTTTCCTCATCATATTTGCAGACAAGCATATGCATGTCATCTTAACCCCATTTTAGATCTCTGTTAAATCTTGGATGAATTGAAAGGATTGGTTTGAAGCTGGTGGGTTTTTTTTAGGAACAAATGACTTCCTACAATACCATGTCTGTACTTGTAAAGAAAAACTGAAAATAACGTGTTTGATTAGAGCAGAACCTATCATGTGCAGACCTGTGGCCATGAGTGAAATGTGTAGAAATATTGACACATGTCTTGTGACATGAAAATGAAGATGATGGAGATAACGGTTGATTAGGTATAAAGCTTTTTGCACCGATACACACGGTCCCAGTCCCCGGGTAAGGGGAGTGTTGGCGAGCCCTTAAAAAAAGTTAAACCCCGCCACATTATGTTTGTGTCTGTTTCAAGTCACGAGACGGTAATGCAGTGTTTGTCGTTTGTTTCTATATACTATATTTGTTCGTTTCTTATTTATTTTGTACATTAATCAGGTTGATAGATAGTTTGTTTATTTTACATTATTCATTTCGGAAATTGAAGACTATGCAGTATAAATTTTACTCATAGTTGAAGCCCGTACGGGACGTATTGGTAATTTATGTCTCATTTGGTCTCATTTGGAGGATTGCATCATTTGCAATCATATCACATCTTCTTTTCTTATATGGAATACTTTTGAAGTTTGTGGTGTGTTGAAAGAAAAAAAAGAGGGGATATAGGTACAAAACTTATAATGTAATAGATATTAACCAGAGTGAAATACACAACAGATAAAACTATATGAAAGCAGTTATAATTGTGAAAAAAAAACAAAAGCAACGAGTAGTCTATAATAAAACCTGAAGTATCCGCAACTCAATTTGAGGTCATATTTGACTGTAATGTTCTATTGCTTTGATTTGATACCCCCCCCCCCCCCCCCCCAATATGACAGTTTAAAAAATAATTTTAAAGTATGGTCTTGCATGACACTTGATTTTTACCTGATTATTGTAATTTTTTATAAGGCTAAGGTGCTGTAAACATTTTATAGGTCGAAAACTTAATTTTTGAAGTTTTGTTTATAAAACGTCGTTTTAAGATTTTTTTGATAAAATAAATCTTAATGATTAAGGTTTATGTATAATGACAAACATTAATAAGGCCAAAACAGTATCATTTGTATTTATGTAGAGTTTAGAAATAGAAAAAAATGTCAAAATTGAAACCCTCCCAAAATTTTACAGATTTTTTCATTTGACCTTTGACCTCAATTAAAAAAAAAATATCACCATATTAAGTCTTGACGACATGCATATTATTATAGTACACGATTTCCTCTTTCCAATGATATATTATATAGGTGTGTGTTCGGTGGGGAGATTAAATTAAAAAAAATGTACCTTCAGTCACCGCATTAAAATATGTTGAATAAAGAGAAATATGAGGAATAGAGACTTCATCCCAACGACACAGATAATGTATAACCAATAGACAATTAAAAGAAAACATGAATTCTTCTATAATAGAGAGGTGGATTTATAAAATATCAAACTAATTTTGGATAGTTAAAAGTATCTACAAGTAATAGCATAATGATAAAAATTTGACTTACTTATGATTATTCCAGTGTTTTTGAGTTCCAAATCACATATGAAAAACTTACGAACAAAAATGCTGGATAGAAAAATTGTTACCTTTCATAGTTGAAAGACTCTTCTGTGCATTATTATTAATGAGATTTTGAACTATTCCACACATCTGTAATAAAATTCCAGTTTATTGCCGCATTTAGTATTTTTAAAAGAACTGAGTAAAACGATAAAAAAAATCAGAACGCTTCTTTCTTTTTTTTTTCTTTTGCAATATTGAACTGGAACATAATTGTGAAGACAAGATTTCTAAATTTTCTAATTTACATAATTTAATCTTCGTCAAAAATATCTTATAAACCAAGTTAGTTTTGCGGCTACTTTATTTCGTGTTTAACATTTTCTTGTTCACTTCTCGGTTATTTAATTTCGTAATTTACTTACTTGTTTGATGTAGTTCAAAAAGGAAAGATCCAAGTGTTACTTATTCGCGACGATTTATATTCGTGTATTTTTTCTACTAGCGAAATTCATGATTACAAATAGCTCGCAAAAATTTGTTTGTTTGCAGTATTCTTAAACTGTCAAATCTAAGTCAATATTAAAAAATGTCAAAGAGATCGATGTTTCTTTAAATGTGGAGCAAAATAATACATGATGATATGAGTCAATTGAAAATAAAAAAAGATTTTCAGTAAATCAAATGTAAATAATCGTATTGAAAAGAATGCGCTTTATGTGTACCTTTTCCTGAAACTGTTTACTAATAGCCTTAGAAACTTTCCCTGCAAACGTATTGTAGATCCAAGCTCTTCCTCCATGGAATTTGAACTTCACATGACCACTGTTACATGCGCATTGTGCTGATTTAATTGTTGGTCTCCCATTGCCATCAACACCTACACCAGTACGTTTTTGTAATTAATGGTTTATGAGGTGACGTGATAACAAGAAGGTATATTGATAGATATATACTAGGAGATGGATTTGTTATAAACGAGAATAAATAAACATATTACATGTATACCAAGATATTTTATAGTGATGAGATACGAATATGATTTCTGCGTTGTACTTCATTCTAGACACATTTACATGATCGTTCTTTGCTTCCTACTCATAAATGCCGAGTGTTTTACGGAGAAGCTGTGCATGCCAATGTTCAAGGTTGGTTTGACACGACTTGAGATTTGATCCACAGTATTCTGCCTATGATAAAACCAAGGAGGTTGGATATGTACTGATAGTATATAAGATATAAGAATGGTTTTGCTGTTTTTGTTAGTTTGATATTTTACTCCTTGCAATATTTTCCCTCTATTCTTTATGTGTATTGTTTTTAATACGTTGTAAACGTCCATCCGGTATAAAAATTGTGTACACCAGACGTGTGTTTCGTCCTTGAAAGACTCATCAGTGACGCTCGAAACAGTTAAAAGGACAGAATAAAATACCAGGTTAAAACATAGTGTTGAAAGAACGTTACAGAAAATATTTGTTTTATTTCCTATAAACAATACTATAAACATGTGTATGTATGTGCTATTGAGATGTCTATTTGCGATTGCAATCTAAAACAGTTATTGTATATCTGAGAATGGCTTCTTTTACCCGTATTTATTCCAACGCTGAACGACATCCCTGAAAACTGAACTGTAAATCTTCCATGGTCAGATATCTTGATACTGCAAAGACAACACAGTTGTTAAAAAAAAGGACAAAACAGAAATGTTTCATAAACAAACACTTCAGTACGTTTCAGTAACCAATACAACCTGTTAAATGAATACAAAATTTGGACATGTGTTCCGTCAATTTTGTTATGTATTTTTTGGGCTAGCAAAAATATGAAATCCTAAACCGCCTTGCGTTTTTTTATTGTCGAAATGGGCATTTGGTGCGAGAAAATTGGTACCGTTAATTTTATTACAATTTCTTACATTAGAAAATGTCTGTACCAAGTCAGGAATAGGACAGTTTATTTGTTTGTGCCTTTGATTTTGTCCTTTGATTAGGGACTTTCCTTTTTGAATTTTCATTAGAGTTTGCCATTTGTGTGACTCTACTTTTTAACAACGGGAATATTTTTCAAAAATATTTACGGACGTTGAAGGTGTGTTGAGTTTGAATGTTTCATATAAAGCATATATATTGGCCACAAATGAGCGATGAAGAAAGATTCTTCCACTGCATCGAGTGTGATACGATATTTATCCACTTGAGACATTTAGTTTTTCAAATTTAAAACGCGAGTCTTGCCGAGCTATTTAGATATTTAAAATTTAACTGTCGAGAGTGGATAAATATCGTATTACATGAGATTTGGTGGTGGAATCTGTTTCTCTAATAATTTTTAAACAATATGCAGACAAATTCAATACGATTTTTTTAAATGATTTAAAAAAAGATGTGCTCTTTCTTTGTGACGTCATCATACGTGGTCGCCTTTTTTTCGTGCCGTCACATTAGGAACTTCAGATGAAAGCAAGAAAATTCGACATCATAATCGAATTTTGACCAATGAAGAACTGAGATCTATCGATCTAGACGTTGATTAAAAAAAACATCAACATGTCAGGAAAGGGATAAATTGTGTAAGAATTAGAGAATTCTTTCTACAGCATGGGTTACTCAACAAACTCTTAATATAATGTAATGGTGATCGTTTGAATAAACTTTATAGTTTCAAAAACAATTTATTAACAACTTACAAATGCCATCTGTATTTATAGTGAAAATTCCCATCAATTTCCAATACGATGTTTGCTGTAGTCCATTTGAGGTCACTTCCAGACGATAGCTTAATACTGCTAGTTCCTAGTTGGAAGTTTTTGATTACCATTCTGAATGAAATAAAGAGTGATAATTAGTAAATATGTTTAAATTATTTATATCTACAAGCTTAAGGTAAACGGATAACAGTACAAAGAAATTAAGAACTATCAGCTAAAGATGATAACACTACATCGTGATCAAAAGAAAAAAAAGTGCAAACACAATGCAAACAAAAGTCACGATTTTGCACAACTACTCACCGTTAACTGGGGTGCAACGGAGGGTTTATCAGTTATTTTAGAACTAGTGACATTCGCCGTGATACCCGAAGACTTAGTGTCTATATATGTTACGTCAGCGGATTGAACTACCAAACGTGAATAAAACTGACAAAACTTTTTATGCATGAGTTATTTCTGAAAATATACATAGAGGTATAGGGGAGGGTTGAGATATTATAAACATGTTTAACCCCGCGAAATTTTGCGCCTGTCCCAAGTAACGAGCCTTTGTTAATCTTGTATGATTTTTAATTTTAGTTTCTTGTGTATAATTCGAGTTTAGTATGACGTCCATTATCACTGTACGAGTAAACATATTTTTTAAGGGGCAAGCTGAAGAACACCTCCGGGTACGGGAGTTTCTCACTACATTGAAGACCCATTGGTGGCCTTCGGCCGTTATCTGCTCTATGGTCGGGTTGTTGTCGCTTTGACACATTCCCCATTTCCTCTCTCAATTTTATAATATCGACAAATTTTAAAAGCATTCTTGTATACATATCTTAGAATTATAGTTGATATCTCTTAAACCAATCTTCAACTATAATGCTATTCGTTTTATTTAAAGTATTTTATATTATTCTCTCAGCTCACTAGACAATATATGTACCTTGAAAACTCTGAATGAACATACATACCCATATATGTTATATTCTACATGATGTCCTGATCCACTTTGATCAGGTATTCTAGCACTTAGTACTGTCTTGGAAATTAAATCCACTGCTACGGTATTAGCTTTAATTTAATAACATACAATCAAAATAAACACAATGCACTAAGTTTATTATATAACGATGTATAGTCAAATAAACAATATCATACATCAGTGGGAAAATTCGATAAAACCTGTTCAAGAAATTGGTATAATTTCAAAATACGAATACCAAAACTTCAATACACTGTATATACATATATATCGATCCTATCTCTGCAACAACTGTGATACGATATTTAGCCGCTTGAGACAGTTTGGTTTCAAATTTTAAACGCGAGGCTTCCCGAGCTTTTAAAATATTTGATATTTGACAGTCGAGAATGGATACATATCGTATTGCAAGAGATTTGATTGTGTAATCTGTTTCTCTCATGATTTTAGACTCGTAACTCGTAATCCTTCTTTTTGAATGGTCTTGTGACGTCATCAGGCATTGTCACCTTATTTCATGACGCCAGAATGGACTTGCAGAGGAAATAAAAAAAAATCGATGTCAAATTCGAATTGTTATCAGTGGCAAATTGAGATTAAAGAAACCACACATTGATTAAATAAAACAAATTAACTGGTCAGGAAAAGTATAAATCAAGTAAGAATTAGAGAAATCGTATTATAGAATCATTACTATGCAGTTGCTTAAAGTAAACCCTGAGTATTCATTCACTCTTGATATGGAATCATGCCATCCATCACAGATTGTTCATAGTATGTTTACTATCGATTTGATATCATTTGCCTGATACACATGCGTTTAGGTAATTAGTTCCGGTGGTATAAATATAAAGATATGTCTTTGTTTAGATACTAATAGATACCACTGCTGTCTAATTATTCATATATAAATCCTAAGGTCACATATCTCTACCCTCTGATTCACATGTAAGGAAAACATGAACTTGGGCAACTTACATGTAACACGATGTGTTGCTTTTATTTAATGTTCTGTTTGGTTATATAACTTGTTTTGTGTCAATTAGTTTTGATTTTTTCTATTTAAAGCTAAGTGTGTAATGACATTAAATGCACTACATTCACGCAGAAACCTTCGATGTCTATGAACATAAACCCAAGTAGTTTTATGTTTTTATCATGTTATAAACTTGAATTATGAAGTTCTATCTTCCTTCAAAATCAATTCTACCTTAAGCCTAACATATATTTTGAACTAAGATATACAGAATTTATTGTAAACTAAAATTGTAAGCCAAGACATTCAGCATATATTTTGAGAATCAAAATCCATTTGCAATTTTCATAAATCTATAGGACAGATTTAATAAAACAGATTTGAATTCAAATCTAATTACTTGTTAAAAAATACATACCATAATTTATTCCATTCTGCGTTATATGAAGTCTCAATCCTGGATTGGTTGAATTAATGCAAGTTGCGAACAATATGCAGGTCAAAATTATTGCCTGCAACATTTTGCTTAGATTTACCCGTTGAAAGTATAATTAATGTTTTTATACAGCCTACTTTTGATCATGAGACAAATATTGACAAACTTCCGCAATAAACGATGCATCAAGTACTTCCTGAACTTGACAATTATTAAGTGATGTTGATATATTGTTGCAATTTTAAGTTCAACGTGATGTATGAAAATGTATTATTAAATTTAAAAGGACACTCGGCTTAAAACAATGCCTTTTATAATTGATAAATCTACATAAATTCATTTTTATAGGGTATGTTTGTTTTAACATAAGGAAATGTCTGTACCAGATCAGGAATATAACAGGCTTAAATTTTTGTCCAATTGTATGAGCTTTCGATTTTGCAATTAAGAATTTAAAGGCATCATCCGATTTAAATTTTAGTACGAGTTCGATTTTTTGTTAAATTTCATTTTAATGTAATGACGTTTTGTTTACATACAAGAAATATCTTTTTCTTCTTAGCACAGCAGTCATATAATGAGTTGCACATGTGCAAATGCCGCCTTGGGCATTATATATGTTATACTTCAAGAGTAAATAATTTTAACTGTGTTCCTGAATACTTACATATATGTATGATAATGGTATGTCTTTGTTGTGTTAGCTATCTGTACTGCTTTAATTATTTAATTAAAAACCCATAACACAACTAAGTTTTCTAAGGGTTAATGAAATTTCCTGCATACAGAAACAGTTGACAAAATTAGTGAATTTTTGGTAGAAATTCGAACACATGCTTTTTTTAGTTTATTTTTCAAACAAAGTACGTTTCCGTTTAAAAGGCTGATGTTCGTTTAGAATGTATTCAAATTTCAGATTAATAAAATCACTAGCTAAAACAATTATTGTGTTAAAATCTTTAAAACTTTTAACTCGTATATTAAAGTAACAAAGTAGAATACAGGAATGGAAACCGAGACAGGGTAAATAAGAACCTTTGAAATATTTTAAAATATTAAAATAACATGACAGTCATGAATTCCTTATTGTACAGAACGGAAACGTTAAGTGTAAAAAAATGTATATATGCACAATGTTGGCTAGCTAAAACTCAGATTTTCTACTTTAACTTTGTTTTAACTAATGACTTAAAATTTTCAATTCGGTTTTCTTTCTTGCACGCGACTCAATTTCTTTCAGTGGTGAATATACATTACACATTAATTACATAAATGCAGACGGTTTAGTGAGAAAAATAAAACGATTGTTTTTACTGATGCTAACTGAAAGGGAAAAATTCTTTTAACATAAACTAGTTTCACATTGTGTCAAATGACATGACATGTTTTATAATGCCACGTTTCATTTACCAAATTCAACATGTTCAAGGGTGTTTAACTAAATGAACCAAATCATTTGTGATAGACGGACAAACGGTTGAGCAATCAGATAATTGTGTCGTAAATAAACTGACAATGCTATGGCAAAAGTGAGAAAGATCAAATGAAAGACTACAGAACGCAAAACAAAACATAGAAAACTAAAGACTGCAACACAAACACCACCAAAAACTTGAGTGATTAGTCTTTTGTAGCGTGTCAGGCGTTTACAAAATATAAGCATTGTATCGTTGACAATTTTAGTTTTCTAGATTAACCTTTAACAGGTACGTCAAATGAGAAAAAACGTATAAGTACTTGAATACTGGAGAAGCATGTGTCCAAAAGCTCTAGCGAGGTTACAGGAATTTAGCTTTAAGCGAGTAAGAGCCTTTTTTCTTGATAATTTCAAAATTTACAATTGAAAATGTAATGAAAAATTATATAAATTATGTCTCAACTGAATCACTGCCTACCGAGCCGGTGATATACAAAGGCAACAGTAGTATACCGCTGTTCATAACTCATAAATCGATAGAAAAAACAAATACGGGTTACAAACTAAACCTGAAGGAAACGCATTAAATATTAAAGGAGAACGACGACCCAACAATAAAATATAACACACACAGAAACGAACTAAGCACATGGGTCGAAATTAGCGCTAGTCCGGTAGTCCGGGACTATTAAAATTTGCGTCGGACTAGTAGATTTTGTCTGCTGGTGGTCCGGCGAACCAGTAGAAATTTGTCGATAAAAATCACTGATGCATCGCAATCTCCGTTTGTTTACAAAACAATTTACCTGTGAAATCAATTACACGGTACTTGGGGGGGGGGGGGTATTACAATTGATCAAGTTAATTAATATCTCGGGATTAATATCTCGGGTGAGCGTTCTTCACAACAATATAACATGTGGAAATTTTTGAAAGGTTTTAAACAGCCGGACAAAAATAATAAGATAACTAAAACTCAAAAGGAAGATCGACATAAAGTATACGAAAGTGACAAAAGGAAACGCAAATACCAAAAATCATGGGAAAAAGATTGTGAATGGTTGCATCATATAGTAGATCGGAATTTCTGTACAATATGTGAAAAATTAGCAGTGACAGACCTAGATAGGAAATGTATTTTCGTAACTGGAACGTCAAATTTCAAATTGGATTCTGTACTTGCTCATGAGCAATCAGAACAGCACAAAAACTCTACGGCAATAAAAGACAGGAAGGCACCTAAGGAATCCAAGGCAGGGAAAATTATTCAAACTTTAAATCAAAACGTTTTCAAAAGGTTGGTCATTGAGATTACCAAAGCCTTTATCAAATCAGAATAAAGACTATTCCTTTGTTATAGTCTAACTTATGTAAACAAAAGCATCAAAATAAAATTAAATATCTGTCATTTATATTTATTTAGTGTTTGTCAAATTAATGTCCTTTTTGCAGGACCAGTAGATTTGGAGCCGGACCAGTAGAGTTTTCAGTCCACTGGTCCGACGACACAACAATAAAATATATCACACACACAGAAACGAACTAAGCTAAGCATAAGATATTATCAATGATCAGCAGTCCTCCATCAGCAAAATCGATCCATTGCTAGTATATTATTTTAACGGTTTACAAATTTGGTGCTTCCAAAGTGTTCCTATGAATATATTTCATCAAGAACTTTCAAATTATCCATTTAACGGTGTCAATGTCATAGCATGTTCATATGATCATGAGATACAGATTCGATTTTTCTGCTACATATAATTATACGTTAAATCAACGAAATAAATGTATGCTGCTGCTTCATTCAGCATGTCACCATTATGGCGTACGAGAAGTAAAACGTGAGGAACAAGCTATCAATTACCGTGTATATCTCATGACAGTAGTTTTTGAATCTATCATGCACAAATCCGTAATCTAAATGCATGATCTTTTTTATAATTCGAATATTAAAGAAGGCTGAAAAAACATAAAAATGTTGTAACAGAATTAAATTTTGAAATCAATAAATGGCTGAATTTGTGAGCAAAAGAAAATATTGATCATTATAAAAGATTCTTTATTTCTGTAATAGCATTTATAAGTTACCATATTCAGTAAGATTGTAAAGAATACAATGTGGCATTCATTTGCTTCCAAACATTTGACAGTAGAATATGATTTGTATAAAATGTGGACTATATCAACACAAGCAATATATTATCGTCAAATGACATAATTTAAACATTGTTTATTGACTTGTATTGAGCTCTCGGGATAAATTTCAGAACAGTCGATTTGATTTTTGTAGGTTCAGGTATGTACTTCAGATTGGTTTCAATCAGCATTGTATTCTAAAAAATAAAACAAATTCTTTAAAGTATCATAAATATATTAGTGAAAATCAGGAATGAACTTTGACCTTTCACAACGTTATTGATTCGAGCACTATTGATGAATAAAGGCAACAGTAGTATACCGCTGTTCAAAACTCATAAATCCATGGACAAAAAACAAAATCGGGGTAACAAACTAAAACCGAGGGAAACGCATTAAATATAAGAGGAGAACAACGACACAACACCGAAACGGACCAAGCAACAGACAAAACACCACGAGAATAACTAATATAACATCAAAACCAAATACATAAATTGATAGACAAGTACCGTGCCACGTCTTATCTCAATATCTCAAAAATAAGAGAAAACACAAACGACTCAACGTTAAAATGCAACACACACGCGTTGTCTGACCAAACTATAAGCATGGTAATCGAATCTTTTTACTGCAATATGAACTGCATTGTGTGATTCATCCATGCAATCTAAAATGCTTTGTTAATTAATTAATAATATGTGAAAGTATAACAAAACCAAAGTTAAAATTTATTTTATGTTACGTTTAGTATTTTTACTACCAATAACATTTCAGATTTGTAATTGTCTTCTTTTTTTAAAAATCGTGTATTGAAGACCCGTTGAAGAGAGCATATGGAACAAGAGGTACATTCAATATCTTACAGAAACCATCGCACCTGATTCCTCATTGCTCAATGTTTTAATATTTGTTTATCTACTTGATCATGTGCTATCTCGTACATTTGTGAATTTCAATTTAATTGTGGTAATCTCTTCTGGGAATTGCAATACGGAGAGATGTTTTTTATTAGGACGGCCAAGTCGTGTACGTTTGCATTTTGTATCTTAGCCTGAGTTACGGAAGCTGACAACCTTATTTTTTTACCTGTAAAAGTTTAAAATCAAACTGGTTTAATTTTAAATTATCTGTCGACGGCATTGGGAAACCTTTGGTTCCAAGATCTGAAGAAAAAAAAGTTACTTGAAATAATACATAACTATTAAACATAAAACATAAATTTATTAGAAAGTAACTCTTCAACGCATGTATTACTCTGTTAACATATATATTATTAAAATCAGCAATAATGACATTTTGACAGTAAAATACATCTACACGTTCGAGTAAAAACAAAGAAATAAAATGTTTTGTTTATGTGTTTGTTTTTGCCTTATGTTTTAAGATTTGAAAAAAATCATTGAAAGTTGAGGTGTGGTATTTAGAGTTACTATATTTACTTATATTAGATGTTTCATAATAGTATTTCTAATGACATATCACTATCTTCTACTCACCATTTAACATTGGTGTTATTGTTGTTTTAATAGCACTGTCTACTAGGAACTGTAAAGCTTTTTCCTGTAACAAATGTTGATACAAACTGTTTTGAATAAAACTAATATTAACTATATATCCATGACCGTTTGAGTGTCTTTCAGAAATGGAAGAAGCATACATTCAAGTAAAATAAACTGCCAATATAATGGAATTTTAAGCGACTGTCATGCAAGAAAGAAGTTTAGTTATCTATTTAACCAGGTTCGATCCACCATTTTTTTACTTCAGAATAGTGCCTGTATCAAATCAGAAGTACATGTGTGACGTTTGATGAGTTTAAGCTCTTGATTTTGTCATTTGATTACGGACTTTCCGTTTTTAATTTTACTCGTAGTTCGGTATTTTGGTTTTTTTTTCATTTTTTATAGGATGAAATCCCGTTTTCAATTTTAAACCTTAGGGGAAAAAAAGAAATATTGATTTGCAATAGAATAATCAGATGCAATTAAGGTAAAACAGGGTTCAAGAAAATGCATTGTAACTCATTAATTCACTTTGTTTTTATAGTCAGTTCCGCTGTTGTCGTTCTTTAATTTCATCAATACTTTTCAAGCAGGTCATATGATATAGATATGAGATATGTATGATCACACGAAGGGTCAAAGAGTGTGTTTCTGATGAGAAATTTGACAACGGAAGCTACGAATGCGTATTCCTTCTTACATAAAACAGTAAGTGAGCATTGGATATTTAATTTTGATTTTGACAGTTTTTGTCCCTTTTTTATAATAACTATCGAGTTCGGTATTTATATTTTTTTCATGAACGTATGCCGTACATTTGTAGTAACAAAACATTTTTTTTGTATCATTAACATCATCATACAACGAAGCATGCGATGGATTTCACCAATTCTTAGCCGATTTATCACTTTTTTTAAGTGTGTATTCATATCGTAAAGACTCATTAGAGAAACAGATTAACCAGCGAATC
Organism: Mytilus trossulus; assembly: GCF_036588685.1. Classification (NCBI taxonomy): domain Eukaryota; kingdom Metazoa; phylum Mollusca; class Bivalvia; order Mytilida; family Mytilidae; genus Mytilus; species Mytilus trossulus. The sequence continues at coordinate 60,129,126 of NC_086378.1, read as the reverse complement.
TTTAAAAAAAAATGGTCCTTGCTTTAAGAATTCAACATGTCAAGTTGAGAAACATTGTATCAAACTCCGTGCAGAATCTATTTGAATTTTACATGCACCCAGCTTTCAAGATCTGTCTTGTGTAGATATGAAGAGTAACAATCTGTTAAATATCAAATCCATGTACCAAATAAATCTGACGTTATATACTTACATTTACAGGTCCAATAGAAGACTTTGAAACATTTAACTTTATTCTGTAAACAACGAAAAGATATAAAATAAATAAAATTAACTATCTAGCAGGTATAAATCTTTACACCCATGTACAGAATTTAAAGATGCATCAAATAGTTTTATAAAGCTTTCAAAGGAGAATTTTCAATCACTCTTTCCTGTTATCATTTTATATGAGAATATATATTTCTTGTTTTTAAGTTATAAATACTATTCATTTTATCAGAAGCCTTCCATATTTGCTTTTTGAATGAGAAAATAATTAATATAGGATGTATTCTTATTGACGTGTAACAAATTGCTGTAATGCTTCGTTTTTGGTATAAGATAAAGTCACAAAAATACTGAACTCAGAGGAAAATCAATTCGGAAAGTCCATAATCACATGGCAAAATCAAATAACAAAACGCATCAAAAACGAATGGACAAGAACTGTCATATTTCTGACTTGGTACAGGCATTTTCAAATGCACAGGTATTTTAGAAGAATCTACTTATACTTCCAGGTAATCTAAGATCGCCACAGTTTTTTTTTACCTTACCATATTGATGAAATGGAACTTATTTTTCAGATATTTATTTAATGAAGTAACAAGCCCTAATGATTTACTGGATATAGACATGCGGCCATCCCTTTGACTATTCATACCAGTATAAGGCAATACCTCGGCTTTGAATAAAGAAGGCAAGCATACAAGTTTCGCTGACCGACCAGAAAGTAGATGTTAAATCCTACGCCACGGTACATGCAGGCAACGTTGCAAGCTATCCGCACGTAAACAAGTATTGCACTATCGTTAATTTTTTTTCTCTCACTCGATTTATGACTTTTGAACACCGGTAGGCGGTATACTAATGTTGCCTTTATTGCATAAACTTTGAAAACGTAGATGGTATAATGCTGAAAGAATATTACTAGCTAAAATCTAAAAATGTTTTTATGGATTACTTATTCATTACCTGAATAATATGAAATATTTAAAACTGGACGTTTAGGAGCAAACAATTGATTAGTGGACATCGTTTTCTCATTGTTAAGGTTCTATTTATGTGACTACACCATTCAGTACCTGCATAAAACTGTAGATTATATGGTCTAATTCATACAGTTTTAAAATCAATTTTTAAATCAATAATTGTAAAACATGTTATTGGCATTTTTTTATGTTAAATTATTATTACCGCTTCGTTATCTTTTATCTCATGCTCATGCAATACGGTTTGTTGCTCTTCTTAACGCCCAAACTTAATTTCTTTGATGATGATAGTATGACTGTAACGTGACACAAAACTGAAGCGTGACATGGTCATAATTACGATATATTATTGTTTTCTCATTGTAAATACAACAATGCCACAATAACCCAACAACATACAACAAAACAGAGAATAGTTTAATTTGTAGAATAAAGTTATACCATATTTGATAAGCTATTACATACTTCATATCCTCCACAGATCCATGAATGACTGTTTCATTTATCGTTAGTGTTACAGCTATTGACCCAGTCTGAATAAGAACAAGACACTTAATAATTCTCATAATAATATATATAAAAAAAACAATCGTTAATAAATTCTATAGTATAAGCTGTGAACCTTGTGAATTAAAATCACACAATGAGAAAAAAAAATAGCACACTTGTAAAACGTCGGTGTTATGAATATCAATTGTAGGGTCATATTTATAAATTTCCTTTGATTTTTATTTTTCAAATATGAAGGAGATAGTTTTGATTAACATAGAATTGTAAAATGTATATAGATATTATATGTACCCCAGCAATTTGGAATAAATGATGCAGAGTTTTATCTGGTTTTCTAGCATACAGATCGATGTCTCCTTGTGCTGCAACCCCTAAATTACCATCAGTTATTCTGGTTACCGGTGGTTTTGAACTTTTCATGTGAAGCTCTACTTGACTGTTTGGAAATGATTTCCCAATCTGCAGTGAACAAGCACGTGATACATTTGACAATTAACAAGAGGAAAAACATATAACAAACAACGATTACCGACAATAATAGTTTATTAGCTCTATCTTGAAAATTTACAATTATGTCTTGGATTTCAAAAAAAGAAGACATTGTAATATTTACAAAATGAATTATTTCGACAGAACATTTTATTTATCGCAATTTTAGCAATTCCTCTTTTAAAAGTTATGAGCTTGTAACACTGATAACGTGTTACTGGTTGCAATCGTTCTAACAAATGACTTTACAATATTGTATTTGATATTTGTTCATTGAATAAAGCAGATATATATTATTTGGCGAAATAACTTCAATTAACTTGTCAACAACTGATTACTTTGGAAGAACCTGAATTTCGATTTTTGTTCGCGATAGTTAAGTTGATGAGGAATGAAGGGTTTCTGTTTTGATTTTAAATTATCCTTATAAATTGTTGTTCCTAGAGAATGAAGCGAACTGCATTATTATTTCTATTCAATATAGAAGAAAAAATTGAAAAGAAAACAAACATTTGGAATTTATCATATATTTATTACACTTTACCAACATCTGAACCTTCTTTTCTTCCTTCAAAGTTTATGTGAATACCCAAGAGAACTCTTTGTCCCGCCAAAAAAACATTTTTATTAGTTTGCAGTTCAATTTATTTATTTTGCTAATGACACTGTTACGGAATAGTCACATTACATTTTGCATGGTATATTTCTTTAGGAAAACAGTTCCTAAACAAAAATTAAATCATCATGTATTTGTGGCTTACCTGTGGAATAAGTTTACCAATACAAATTTCCGTACAGGTTGTGTTAAGTGCGTCATCCTTAGATTTGATCTGAAAATCGAATTTTCAATAACAAAATTATGATTCGTAAACTTAAAACTATTAGTTTTTCACTTTATTAAATTCAAAATCAAACTTCTATTATTTTTTTACTTTGTAGACGTATCATTACTGGATGGAATGGATTTGCAGATACTCTTCCGAACATGAACACAAATACATTTGTTCTGGACAATTAAAGAATTCTAATAATAATTGTGATTATCACTTAAGGATGTCACCTTGTCATGATTTGGATTTTTTGTCAGATTTTCGGAATCCTCTGGTTTATCCATTTGAATGCCATTTCCCCATGAAGTCCTATTTTAATTTTTTTTATAAATCTTTTACATGTATAATGATAAGTCATTTGTAAAAGTCTTATAAAATTTTATTTATTTTTCAATAGCACTTGAGACCTTTAACTGGTCAATGATAAATCTATGGAAAATCAAGAGAGAACATTTTCCTGCCAAAATTCCAATGGATGATATTTCGAAAACAAGCACATGGACCCCTATTTTTTTGTTTGGCTTTTTCTATTCCTCAATTTATTCCCTTTCAATACATACTAGTTGATGAAAAGTTCTTTATTTTGAAACTGAGCAGCGAACATCCTTAATACCATTTATCGAAGACGGTCGTACTGATGGGATTAGTTGAACAGACAAAAGGGAAAACAAATTTGCAATTTCAGAATGAAGACAAAATAAAGGAACTGCTTCAAGTTGCCTTTTTATCAGTGCACGAAACACATTGAATAATAATCTTTAAGGACGAAAACATGTGAAATAAAAATTGCAAACATATTGCACAATCATTACCACCTACACAGAAATGTCAGTAATCACAACGTGTATAAACTAACATGCAAATGAATATTCTAAAGATGTTTTTATCAATGCATTGGTGAATGCGTCGTACAAATTAAACAGTCGAAAAGAGTGGTGAAAGATACATGTACCAGAGGGAAAGTCAAACACATAAATCGAAAATAAACTGACAACGGCATGGTTAAAAATAAAAAAGACAAACAGACAAAAAATAGTACACAAAAAACTAAAGACAGAACATCACGAACCCCACAAAAAATTGAGGGTGACGTCAGGTGATCTTCAAAATAGAGACAAGCAAATATACTAAATTACACGAAATAATAAAAGAAGATAACAGCCCCATGACATACACGTACGGTATACATTTTAGAATGATAGACTTATCTACACGCCAACAATTTTGTTTAATTTCTATGTGAAGCAGGAAACCCCAGACTACTAACATTGATCTCCCTCGGTATGTGTGTGCTACACCGTCTCATTTGTATTTGAAAAAAAATAACATAGGTAAACTACTGTCGCCTCAATTTATAATGACATAAGCATTATTTGATATCAAATACACAATCTACAAGAAACAGTTTCAATACGTACGTTCTGTGACGTCAGGTTAAACACCAGTATGTTGTGTTTGTGTGCCTGGTAAGTCATGGTATTAAAGATATATTCTGATAGTGTGATATACACCATCTTCTTGTTGTCTGTAACTGTTGCCATGGCAGGGGGCGCAAACGGTGCTTCAGATTTATCACTCTTCCAAAATATTTCTCCCTAGAATCGAAAAAAAATAAATTATAAATTATAAATCGATCAATTAATGACTTTATAACGAACCTTCGATGAGCCTTGACATATATAACAGATAAGTATGATATAAATTAAGTGCTCTATAGCGTCAGCTTCCATCCAGCAAGCTTCAGTCCGGACACGCCTTTGAGAATCAAATGAAAATACACAGTTCGTCATGCTTTATAAAAAAAATTATTAAAAAACAGAAAGCAGGAAAAGGGAATACTGGTTGATGATCAACTTGTAACATAATAGAGCAGGTACTGTCTTACCCTTCTGGAGCCTTGTATTTACCTGGTTTTTGAGGGGTTTTGTTGTGTGCTGCTTTTTTTATTCTGTACACTTATCTTTGTCGCCTTCTTTAAGTAATGGTGTTCTATGTGGTGTTTTTTTTTTTATTGTATTGTACATTTTATGGGCTTGTGTTATCGTATCTATTGTTGCGTATAGAAATTAAACAAAAGTTCTTTACTGCACTTATTATTCAAGTCCTTTTTAATTGGTTTAAAAACATTAATTATTATAAAACTTACTTTCAAATCAGCTTCAATATATTCAGAAGTAACAGTTGGTGCTGCAAGAAGTCTATAGTCTAATGTTAGGAATTCTCCAAGCTGTACCTCCACTATAAATAAAAAGGCAATGTAACATATATGTTAAAACTAGCATAAGATGAACGCTCAGCTATAATCGTATGAACACCATTAGGGTTGATGGTGGTATTGGAATATATGCGAGATCCCTTGACTTTTCCTATCTGGAAGTCTATACTAAGACATGCTTAAGAGAAACAACTGGTTCAAATGAGAAAGTTAGATACACTGCATCTTATAGTGCCATAATTCGATAAATGAGAATTGTAGCATACTTTAAGAACCGTGCATTATGTAGCTGGCAGGAAAGACAAAAGTATATTCCTATCAAGCATTTACTCGTTTTCCAATTGTTGTCGATAATCTTACTCTTTATCCTGATTAGGCTACTTTATTGTTCTTGATATGCATACTGTTCATTCCACTAGACGTAAAAAAAAAACAATACACCGATGAATTCAAAAACGTCCTGCCGGTAGGGTAAGGATATCGGGCTTTTAGCCATTATTCGATTTCGTTTATATTCAATGGCTAGTTTCGAAAACGACGATAGATATGATAATTTTCAAGAATAGAATATTGATTTGATGTTTTTGATTTTTGGTATTTTAACGCCACTTTTAAACACCGCTTTTGGGCTATTTCGTGGCAGCCACTTTAATTGGTAGAGGAAGTAGGGAGTGCCCGGTGAAAATCACCGTCCTTCGATAGGAAAACTGATAATCCTAGTCAATTCAAAGTGGATTCGAGTGCACTGCACAAGCGGGGTCTGAACTCACAACCGCAGTCTTGACTGGCTTGTGATTGCAGTAGTTACTACTTAGACCACTCGGTCACAAAGGCCCTCTGAAATATTGACAGTATAAATATAAAATCGCTATACATAATATTTGTCTTCATTTTGAGCCGTCACGATAAACTTTTGCCACAAACATATTAAACAGTTAAATGTTCTTCGTCGTCGGTAAAAAAAATTGTTATCAAACTTATTAATCGAACGCAACTAAATTTTTAAGGGGATATATTTTTTTTAGATAATCCTGCACGGTGGATACATGGTCGTTTGTTGTTGTGTTTTGTTTTGTTTCGTTGACATATGTCCCCTGGAAAAATGTTTTTATTTTACTATTATAACTGGTTATCATTGTGGATATCACCACTAGATACTGACATTGAATATATATTCGCATAAAAAAACATGTTACCTTTAATAGTCGATAGACTTTCTTGTGCATTCTTGTCGATAAGATCTTGTATTATACCACACATCTACAAATGTTGTTACATGTATCAGCTTAATATGTTTATAATACAGATATTTATTTTATGGTACGAATTTTATAGCTAGCCTCATAATGAAAGACAAAAATACGCAAGCTAAACAATATTCCACGGAATACGTAAGAAGTTACATGTATAAGGAAATGAGAGTTGTCTCTCGTTTTCATACGACCCTTTTGGTCATAGAATAATCTAAAATAACTTGATATCAAAACGTAAACTGCTCATTCTGTTTAAAACATATTTTTTAAGCAGTTTCATATAATTATTAGTGATATCATAAAATAGTTGCTTTAGATGCCAGCATTTACTTACTTTACTCTGAAACTGACTGGCAATAATTTTTCCAACCTTCCCAGAGAACAGATTGTATATCCATGCCAAACCACCTCTAAATTTTACTTTTACTGGACCACTATCGCAAGAGCATTTGCCAGCTTTTATTGTTGGCTTTCCGCTACCATCAGTGCCTTAAAACAATACAAGAATAAATACGTCTTATATAATGGTAGCATGTGAGAATTGCGATTTTTCTTTCATTGCATGCATGACACGCGACCTAATACAATGTGAAACATAAACACTTATGCACTGTTACAAATTATTTATAGAATAAAAAATGTCTATAGAAAAGGGATTTAACGATACTTACATATGTAAATCAATGAGATCAATTTTCTCGCTTGAGCCGGGATGGCGAAAGCGAGAAAGGCAATCGAGTTGAGATAATCAATGATAATCTGTTTATCGCTATTTTACCTGTGACGACGTTGTTAACTTCACATGTCAATTTCGTTAGCAACGCCACGTGTCTGCTAATTGACTAGCGATAATTTTCCATCTCAAGTGAGTAGCATGAAATGAAGAATAATCACAAAAAAAGATCAACTGAAAAATGAACTAAATAGCGATACTGCTTAATATGTTCATGATGTTAAACGAAAGTTTGATATCAATATACTCGTAACCCCTTTCCAATTTATCATATCCCAAAATACCTTTATCACGTGTTTGTTTTATACATCCTACACATTCTTAGCTGCTCTAAATGTCCTTTTGATGATTTGTGATATTTGCGAACAAAAGCGTTGACCGAAGTTCATTTTGTATGAAGCGCGGACAACGCTTTTACTTTATGAAGTTCCAACAAGAAGCATTTAATACTTATAATTACATTTTTAGTTAGAATCATGAAAACACGATTTACATCAAGTTTTTATTTAATTTACCTGTGCACTTTTTTATGGGACCTCATGTCATCATGGATGATAAGTTTTATTGTTTAATGCAATTGCTAAAAGAATAACACGTGATGTGCAGTTATAATTAGCCAATCAGAATAACGTATTATAATGAAACATACAGCTAGTGTAATTATTGATACATGAAATTCTTACCTAAATTGACTCCAACACTGAATGAGATATCAGAAAACTTAACGTTGACACTTCCACCACCAGAAAACCTAATGCTATGAAGAAAAAAAAGATTATAAGCACTTTGTTCACTCACAAGTGCATGTGCCAAGTCATGGCTATCACAGTCAATAGCTCGGTGTGTCTCAGAGGAAAGTTTGAAGAGGTTTCCCATAAAAATAAATGTTAAACATTGATATAGTCGGAATCAGCAAAATTAATATACAATGAAAAGTTGTTCAGGTGGTCTTCTCTTAAACTCTTCAACAAATGTCGATGTATACTTGTAAAAGTAGCATTTACATGCAATGTTTATGTTGTTTGTGCTTTATTTTTAAGATTTATTTTAAACTACAAGTATTTTTCTTTGTTTCGTTCTTTCTGATGAATTATTAATCCAATTGTAGGCAGAATTATTTCCCTTCTTTTTAAGGTGCATCTGTACATTTATCTGATAAAAGTTATTGTCATGAATACATTTTATTATGTGTTTTGTACTTTTTATCTGATGAGTTATTTTTTTTTCAGCCGATATTTACAGTATGTTTTATGTTCTACTGTTACACCTATGTTAGGGAAGGTTGGGCATTTTCAAACATGCTTATGATCCAAACCAAATTCTAATGGGCCTGTCCCAAGTTAGTAGCCCTAGTTTATTGTTGTCATTTAATTTGGTTCAGGTCTGTCATATTCGTTTTTGTAATTTATTTTGTTATAAATTTTATGCTATTTAAAGTACACTTGTAAATTATCCGTCAGATATTTTCGTTGAAGTAGGCTAAACATTTTGAGCAAAATCCACGTTACCAATTATATTAGAAGATAAATTTCTTACAATCCTTTTTTGTATTTGTAATGAAACTTTCCATCAATTTCCAGTGCTAGATTTGTTGCTTTCCACTGTAAGTCGCTCTCTGAAGCCAATGTTATACTGCTTCTAGGTGGTTGAAAATTCCGTATATCCAAGCTATTAAAACATCATTTTATTATTAGATCATATTTGATAATTGTGCAAAACAAGAATAATAAAAATAGAAAAAATAGAAAAATCCAAATCCAAAAAGCTAGAGCACAACAGAAGACAATCAAATTATAATTGCAGGGGCGGATCCAGCCATTTAAGAAGGGGACGGGTTCCCAACCCAGGATAAAAGGGGGGCTCCAACTATATGTCCCATTCAAATGCATAGATCGGCAAAAAAAGGGGGTTCCAACCCCCGGACCCCCCCTCCCCCTCTCTGGATCCGCCACTGAATTGCGTGTATACTATAGTAATTAAAAACAGTTATTTGTAAATATTAAGCATTATAACACGTTTAATGTATGCACATGTATTAAGTCTATATATTTGTACATGTGAAGTTGCCTTTCTCGTAAGGTTTGTTTTCTTTGTTATATAAAACAAATTATAAATACTGATTTTGGCTTGAAAAAAAAAGATATTTAAAATTCCATCTCTCGTAGCGGAAGAGAACTTGGTGTTTATTAATTTTGATTTCTCCTTTATATTGCATTGACACATCTTCAGGAATGTTTGTCCAAGATTTTGTAGGAAGTGTATATGATTATCTGTGAAGGCGATAACTTTGATAACCTACCATCCAATCTTAAGGTACTTGATAAAGTAAAACCAAGTCCTTTGCTAAGGATATATTTAAAAAATATAAAAATAAACTGTTCTGCGTGTCACTTATCATATTTGACACTTTTAAATAATTCTGCTAAATATAACTTTGACTCACTTGGTAAGAGAATATTTAACATTTTTTCCATCTCCACTTTGATCCGGTAATTTAGTTGTCTTTACTTTCTTTGTAACTAAATCTACTGCTACTTGATTGGCTAAAATATTCAATTGAATTCAACCAACTTATCATGCTTATTTTTTATGAACAAAATTGGTTTGTTGGATTTAATTTGTGCAATATCAGATACTTATATTGTATCCGTTGATACAACTGTTTGGGTATATCTGAATGTTACGAAGGCCTGTTGGTACGGGGCGCCGAATGGGACTCTTGTGGTTTTGTACAAAATTCAATTCTGTCATAACAAAATCATTTTTGTCTTACAAAACTATGTGCTACAGACTTTTTTTTGTGAGAACTTCAATTTTGTGATGACAAAATTCATTTGTGTAGACAAAATTCATTTTTGTCATGACAAAATTCATTTTTGTAGACAAAATTCATATTTGTCATGACAAAAGTCAATTTTGTCTTAAAGGTATGCAAATATAAACATATTTGCATACAAAATTGACTTTTGTTACCTGATATGGAAATTAAATCACAAAAGTCAATTGTGTACGGTAAGATTCAATTTTGTGAGACAAAATTGACTTTTGTGAAACAAAATTAACTTTTGTGAGACAAAATTGACTTTTGTGAGACAAAATTGACTTTTGTGAGACAAAATTGACTTTTGTGAGACAAAATTGACTTTTGTGAGACAAAATTGACTTTTGTGAGACAAAATTGACTTTTGTGAGACAAAATTGACTTTTGTGAGACAAAATTCAATTTTGTCATTTTTGTTGAGACAAAATTCAATTTTGTCATTTTTGTTGAGACAAAATTCAATTTTGTCATTTTTGTTGAGACAAAAGTCAATTTTGTTAATTTTGTTGAGACAAAAGTCAATTTTGTCAATTTTGTTGAGACAAAAGTCAATTTTGTTAATTTTGTTGAGACAAAAGTCAATTTTGTCAATTTTGTTGAGACAAAAGTCAATTTTGTCAATTTTGTTGAGACAAAAGTCAATTTTGTGACGACAAAATTCATTTTTGTGATGACAAAATTCAATTTTGTAACAACAAAATTGACTTTTATGAGACAAAATTGACTTTCGTGAGACAAAATTGACTTTCGTGAGACAAAATTGACTTTCGTGAGACAAAAATCAATTTTGTTGAGACAAAATTCAATTTTGTTAATTTTGTTGAGACAAAATTCAATTTTGTTAATTTTGTTGAGACAAAATTCAATTTTGTTAATTTTGTTGAGACAAAATTCAATTTTGTCAATTTTGTTGAGACAAAATTCAATTTTGTCAATTTTGTTGAGACAAAAGTCAATTTTGTCAATTTTGTTGAGACAAAAGTCAATTTTGTCAATTTTGTCTCACAAAAGTCAATTTTGTGTAACAAAAGTCAATTTTGTGTAACAAAAGTCAATTTTGTGTAACAAAAGTCAATTTTGTGTAACAAAAGTCAATTTTGTGTAACAAAAGTAATTTTTGTGTAACAAAAGTCAATTTTGTGTAACAAAAGTCGATTTTGTATGCAAATTAGTTCACAGAAACCGAACTAAACTAATTTAAATACAAAATTGACTTTTGTCGCTCAATTTTCAAATTAGGTAACAAAAGTCAAGTCTGTGTAACAAAAATGAATTTTGTCATGACAAAAGTGACTTTTGTCCGCTGATAGATAATTTTGTATGACAAAATTTCAAATTTGTAGTATGATACAAATTTTGTTAAACTGAACTCATTTTTGTTGAACAAAAGTCACTTTTGTCCGTACAAAATTGAATTTTGAGTACAAAATCACAAGAGTCCCATTCGGCGCCCCGTAGTTGGTATCATATAGATAAAGATTTGTGAGTTTGAAGGGCAATACGAAGATAATTTCTAGCGCTGTAGATGTAAAGCCAAACGCTGAAAATGTAAAAAAACAAATCTACAACGCTTGAGTTTATACCCCAAGCTCTTTTGCGCCAAAATCAGGAACCTCAAACCTTTGTGAGTCTTTTGCGTTTTTTTTTTAAATTAGTTTATTCATTTGTTTCGGAGTTTAGTGTGGTGTTCATTTCGCTGAAATAGAATACTAATACATTATTTTTAAGGGCAAGCTTATACTAAGCTGATTTAAACTCGTTTGTTGGATTTCAGTTGTTTTGGGTATTGACAGCCATATTGCCAATCACAACGTGTTGGTGTTAGAAAATGAATAAAATTACCAATATTGCATCAAGTTCTAATTAGAAGTAGGAACAATCAAGTCAGCAAAAGTGGTCACTCAACTGTTTGAGATTGTTTATTTCCGCTTCTTTTAAATTTTGTGACATACAGATGTATGACACCTTCTTTCGGCATACACAGATAATGTTATAAGATCGCAATTACTTACAGTTTGACTGTTGACATACTTGTGTCATTTAATACAAATAATTAAACATACCGTAGTTAAGTCCATCTTCTGTTATTCGTAATCTGAATCCTGGATTTGTGGCCAGAATAGTAGAAAATAAAACACACAATACATGTACAGAGACGAAAAGCCACATTTTATCCCACCTTTTCACTTCACTATTTGAGAGGAAATGATTATAAGTTTAGTTTATAACTAGTACTTCCTTGTGGAAAACTTCCGCGTTAAAAGTTAGAAAATTTTAAAAGATTTAAAGGTTTGTTTGAATTACACCTGAGACTTCGAACTATCTATAATGAATAAGTGTAATACATGTACTATATATATAATTTTGTATTTAAATACCCAGTATAGAATAGCTTCTTACTTCCTGGATTCATATCGATGATCAACTCTATTTATATTGTGACAGATGCTAAATATTTATCTCACCTAACCTTTGACCAAGTGGCCTTTCTCATCATTTGGCATGCATCGTCTGTCGACTTCCGTAAACTTTTATAAAAATATTCTGATTGTTTATATATCACAAACCCGTCCATGATAATTCTAGTGCATGACGTTTTGGATTTCAATAAACATAATAGGAATTGATTTTGTAATCAGTAAATTAATACCAATCACTGTTTTGTTTGAATCGGATAATCTCTTTTCAACTGATTTTTATAGCTTTTCATATATTTTGCTGCAATTTTGTTCCTCCAGGCTATGTGAAAGCAGGGCGCTCACAAACATATGTGTCTCCGCTCAAGTCAGGAGTCTGTAATTCAGAGGTTGTCGTTTAAAGCTGCTTCCCATATATTTTTCTTGTTTTATTGTTTGTGTAATTATTCTTGTGTTGTGCAGTTGCACCATTGTCCTAGGTGAGGGGAGTGTTTGCGCTGTCAAACATGTTTGTCTATGTGAAAGCAGGGCGCTTACAAACATATGTGTCTTCGCTCAAGTCAGGAGTCTGTAATTCAGAGGTTGTCGTTTAAAGCTGCTTCCCATATATTTTCTTGTTTTATTGTTAGTGTAATTATTCTTTTATTGTGCCGTTGAACCATTGTCCTAGGTGAGGGGAGTGTTTGCGCTGTCAAACATGTTTAACCACGGCACACATGTGTACCTGTTTCAAGTCAGGAGCCTCAAATTCAGTGGTTATCGTTTGTAAGTTTTTTTTACATTATATCCGTTTGTTTTGTTCACCCATGGTTATCAATATAATGGAATATTATACGACCGTCATACAGGTGAGAGGTTAAGCTAGCTTTAAAACCAGATTTAATCCATCATTTTCTGCATATGAAAATGCCTGTACCAAGTCAGGAATATGACACTTGTTGTCCATTCGTTTGATGTGTTTAGTCTTTTGATTTTTCCATTTGTTACATGTAATAAGAGACTTTCCGATCTGAATTTTCCACAGAATTCAGTATTTTTGTGATTTTACTTTTTTTTCTTGTTCATGATATCTATTTTTGTTCATTGTTTTAATTTGTACATAAATCAAAACGTTAGTTTTTTCATTTGATTTTTTTTTACGGTTGGCCGTACAATGACCCAAAGTTGTTTACATGTACTTGTACATCATTAGGTCTCTGGTGAAGATTGTCTCATTGGCAATCATACCACAACTTCTTATCTCAATATGAATTTGTCTAAGCTTTTGCAATGCATATCTTGATGAGTCAAGCATTGTCAACTGATGTGAAAATGTTGTCCTTATGTCGTGTTGTTCAACCATTGTATCAGGTAAGGGAGAGGGGTGAGCGCTCAACCACATGATAAGCATTTAGCATTCATTGTGTGTCTGTCCAAAGACAAGAGCCTACATTTCACTGGTTGCCGGTGGTTGCTTTCTGCTAGAATTGGGTTTCATTTATTTTAAATATAAACTAGACAGTAGGTTTTGTCTATGGACTGTTGTATATCTCTCATCCCGGTGTCTTTAATAGCTTACTCTGTAGTATTCGTTTTGCTCGCTGTTGAAGGTCATACAATGACTGTTTATAATAATATAATCTTTTATCAAATATTGATAGTTTTACCATTTGCTATCGTTGCACTTCTCCTTTTTAATGCTAAAAAGGTAATACTATGTTCTGTATAAGTTTTATTTATACCAATAATGTAGGAATTAATCTGATTATAGGCCACTTCCGAGTAAAGAAATATATCAGTTTTTATTATCAAAAATTTATTTGAAACATTGTAGACGAATAAAGAGTTTTTGTTTTACGTATATGTGACATAAAACATGTATCACTGACAAAACATGTATCACAGACGGAACCTGTTTTTTATATCTTGTCTGCCAACCATGGGTTTGTACTTAAGAACTGTCGATTTCATCTGTTTGATGTTCGGAGTGATCTTTACATTTGTTTCAATAAGGATTGTGTTCTAAAATAAACATAGATATAATCAGGACATAAGATCAAATGTGTTCATTGTTCTCTTGATCGCCCACTGAGGAGGTCAACTAAATATTTGTCTTTGTAAAAAGTTAATTTAGACCGACACCATACATATGAAATATGAATTAGTTTGCTGTGCTCAATTGACAAAAGTGTGTATCGTCCATTCACTTGCATATGTACAATAATTATAGATTTTCGTTGATCTTCTCGCTTGAGCCGGTACGTCGAAAGCGAGAAAAGCAATCGAGTTGAGATGACTAATGCATGATAATCTGTTTATCGCTATTTTTACCGATGTCGGCGTTATTAATTTCATTGACGATAATTTTTAATATCACTATACTGTACTGAGAAAATAATTTATCAGTCAGTAATTAATATAAAAGTGAGATTTCGCAAAATAGCGATAAATTCTCTTACATGTATACGGTTTAAAATCTGCCATCTCACTCAGAACATCGTCGGTGTTTACAGTGCGTATTTTTTTTTTTAATTTTGCACATCAATAGATTACATGAAATATGAAAATGTTTTGGTTGTAGTTCTAACCAAATCTTATTCTTCAACGTTTTTAACGTGTATTTTATCAACATTTTTATTAACATGAATTGATATTTAAAGACCAAATCTGTTTCCATACGATTTTTAAAAAAGTACTCTCAACATGTGTTTTAGGTTGTTGTATTTGTTTAAGTTTATTTAAGTTTTCATGTCGTTAGCCATGCAGGTAAAGCTAATACATACATTATTTGAATTATTATAGGGCATATTCTGAGCGGTTGCATAAGATATACTAGCTCTTAACTTACCGTAAGAAGTTCAATCTTTGCATCTTTGAACTGTAAATTGTCCGTAGTTGGCAATCGGATCCCTACATCTTTCAGATAAACTGTTTAAAAGAAAACACGTATTAATTATAAATAATCATAAACAATTATAAATGTACATGGATTTGCGAAAAGTAATTCGATTTGTAATATGACAATATAATAATGAAATATTCGGTCTCTTGATTTCAGAAAAATTGCTAGTATAAAAAACAATATGATTTTAAATACAGATCTTGTTTAAAACTATCATGGCGTTGTCTCATTGACACCCATACCACATCTTCCTATATATTTTGTGATACTTGACTGCTAATGAAAACGAAGATCAAAGAACATGAGAAAATGCACAGGTCTTCGTATGGTCAGATAGGAAAAATGCAATAATGCTGAAAGCACTGGTTGTCATTTTGGAACAAAGGCAAAACATAGTCACGGTCATGCTACACATTAAGTGAAAAAGAAAGAATAGAAAAATAATTAACAATTTATTTATTGTAAAACGATCATCATCATACATTTATTATCTCATTATAAAAGTGTGCAACTATTCTGAAAATAGGCGTATTAATGTCGGGACCGGTTATAAACAACAAAGGCCACGCAATTCCTATTTTAAATCGTTTGAATAAGGCTTAAATATTATCTTTTGAATTACATGTATTTTAAAATAATATGCATGTACATGTTTGCAAGAGACATTGCCGAAAGTGGCGATAAGCACCAACAATTCTGTAAATTGTGAATTGTGAAATAAATACTCGTTCTTTTGAACCAAATAAACGCAAAGTGTTTTACGGACTCGAATTAGGTACGAAGTAATGTTTGAATAGTTATGGAAAGATCCATACCGTTTATCATTGGCTTGATAACTTTTTTTACAGCGTCATCAACTAGAAGCTGGAATGTTGTCTCCTAAAACACAGACATGTGAATGGTGTATTAGTATATTCCTATTGCATAGCATATTATGGGAAAACACTCATAAGTGCATGTTAATAGAACTTTTCAATATATATATATAATTTCTATATCTGGTTAAGAAATATTTTACCTCAAAATTTGAACTTTAATTCATAATTGTATTAACCAAGATTCTGACGTATGTAAATAATCTGATAATTAAAATAGTCAAAAGGTTTAAGAATCTTCTCGATTCTTTTTTTGTAGACCCCCTACCCCCTTTATGATTTATTATAGGAAACGTTTATCACTATGTTTACAGAGTTTTACAAACTGAGTTATTACTTATGCTTAAGATTTGGGATTTAATAGTCATTGATTTTGAAATTATGATAATATATGATTTTTGATATTTGATTATGAATTCGATCGTTCGAGCTCATTTTATAATTTTTATAAGAACTTTAAAAATTATTCAGATACTCACATCAATATCTCCTATTAACGAGTTTGTAACATTTGTCTCGACCCTGAAAAAAATAAAAAAATCATTCGTTCAGCAATATATCGTACAAACATACACTTTCGAAAACTTTAAGTTGACGGCAATTATGTGGTGAAATAGACTGATGGTACGAAACAATATATTTTGGTTAAAAATTATACCCGATAACACTATAGGGAGTTTATGTATCGAAAATACTTTTATTCTCGATCGTTCCTAAAAGAATGAAAATGAAAAGAAAAAAAAGCGGAAAATAATATATAATAATGATATGTGAGACGACAAAAACAATGCTAAATATAAACTCTTGCAAATAATGCTTGCTGTTACTATTTAGCAAACTCGGGTCGCGTTTACTATGTAGGAATTATCTTCTTTCGATGTGGTCCGAGATGTACTAGTATTTAGGAATTTGATGTTCAGTAGTTGTCGATTGTTGATGTGGTTCATATGTCTTTCTCGTTTCTCGTTTTTTATATCGATTGGACCTTTGGTTTTTCCGTTTGAATGGTTTTACACTAATAATGTTTTAGGCCCTTTATAACTTGCTTTTCTGTGTGACACAAGTCTCCGTGTTGAAGACCGTATCTTGACCTATAATGGTTTACTTTTATAAATATGGTAATTTGAATGGAGAGTTGTCTCATTGGCACTCATACCACATCTTCCTATATCTAAATATCAAATGCGAGTAAATAAAAACTTAACACTCACTATCCTCACATATCTGTGTCCACACTTGTATTAATAAAATAATTAAAATGTCGTACTTACTTTATGTAGTCGATTGAACCAGATAAAGCATCACCATTCAATTTAACTTTTACTGAAGCCATCGTTACCTGTTGGAACAAGTACATGTATATAGATATAAGAAGATATACATGTATAGGGATGAATGCAAAAAAAACCATGCTTACGTATACGCCAAAAAAATAGGAATCGGTATATTGGTAGTTATAGCTATATAAATACTGTCATCGATTCAAAACAACGTAGGGAATGTTAAAATTTTCTAGATGCGTATTTAACAGTTTCTCAGAATTTAGAAAGAATTATTGTTTTAACGCCTTTTGGTCAGTATGATGTGTATTACATCAATTCATTGCTGGGGTTTACGAAGAACTGCATAGCAGTGTATAACGTACTATTTAGTAGCCTCACTGCTGATATCAGTTTCAGGTTTTTGTAGTGCGCACTAATTGTATGCCATTTTAGACAATTTCAAATGTAAACTACAAGTTAACATGTATTGTATGTATATTTCAATAAAATTATATTTACCGCATGAATTCGAAACATAAAGTGAAGGGTGTTGTCTGGTTTTCTTGCAGAAAATGTAACATTGCTTTTACTCAGAATTTGTACAGCTTTTTCAGTAATGAAGACTCGAGGCCAGTCAGTGCTCTGTAGATGTATTTCCACTTGACTGTTTGGGTATAACTGTCCTATCTAAAACGAGTATTTCATCATATCATTATAAGAATAAATAGTATATGACAAAAAGAAAAATGTATCAAAGAAACAAAACTTGCTGCTACATGTATCTATGATAAAAAAAAATGATAACTCATTTGCGTAACTAACAATGACTAATGCAAATATAATAATTTATGAATTTTATAGTTCGTCATGGGATCAGTAAAATATAATGTTAACAACAAGGTATAATGTGTGAACTATTCACAACAGACAAATGAACGTGTAGGTACTAAGCAAATATAAGTCATCGCACGACCTTAAACAATGAGAAAAACACACTACCATATAATAAGCTCTAAATGAATAGACCTACCATGACGACATGTATAATTTAAACAGAAACACTGCATGATTAAAGTTTAACAATAAACAAAACATAAGTATAACAAACAGCAACCAACGACAACCAAGACATTTTAGGATCTTGATGTCGGAAATAAAGTATGTGGTATACAGAGATAAACATGAGTGTGTGTGGACACAACCCTGTCAAAACCACGGACATTGATGTCACAGCAAAACATATTAGAAAAAATGTAAAAATCTGTTTTAAATATAGGAGGAAAAAGGGTGTTGTTCTTAAAAATATTTACCTGTGGAATAAGTTTTCCGATACAGGTATCAGCACATGTGGTGTTGAGTAGATCGCCATCCCCTCTCATCTAAATGAAACATACATGCATAAAGATCTTGAATATTATTTTTTAAGAAAGACATATGATGATCCTTCTTTAAACTCTCAGTAACGCATACGCTTTTTCTATGTGCTGAAACTTGTATGAAGTGTTAAAAAAGTGTGAATGCACCAATGGACTTTGAGATAAAGAAATGCAATAAATTATAGCTTTTTCTGGCTGTTGATCCCCCCCCCCTATTAATAAATATCCATTCCTAACAGTTTCACTACATCAATGTTCAAGAGTAGTTATATTTACGTTCTAAATTTCAAGTAAAATCGCATTTTTTTTTCAATGTTCTACATGTTTTGTTTATCATTTCATATTGAAAAAAAAATAATAATACGAATTTATTTTGAAT
Organism: Mytilus trossulus; assembly: GCF_036588685.1. Classification (NCBI taxonomy): domain Eukaryota; kingdom Metazoa; phylum Mollusca; class Bivalvia; order Mytilida; family Mytilidae; genus Mytilus; species Mytilus trossulus. Next base: position 60,109,892 of record NC_086378.1, on the reverse strand, counting down.
TTCGTCAATTAAAAACTCAAATACATTCAATGCAAATTTTTCGAATAAGTTAATCGTATCATTTACATACTTTTTGAGACGTTAGATTATACACCAACAGCCCATGCGCATGTGCTTGGTATCCTAAAGAGTTGAAAATATAGTCGGATACCGTAAGGTAAACCATCTTCTTATTGTCCGTGATGGTAGCCATTTGAGACGGGGCGAATGGTGCTTCTGTCCGGTTCATTGTCCAGAATACCTCTCCCTATAAAAGACAGTGCAGGTCATTTATATATAAATCATATCAACAATATATTATCTAAAATTTAATATTCCAGTGTGCTCTGCACATATTATTGCATTCAGCGCACTTGATGAAAAAGCCAACACACGTAATTTAATCTCTATCCATTGGAAAACGTTAACATTAACTTGTTTATGTTGTCTGTTGCATGATTGTTTGTTTTTTTAACACAGCTGTACTACATGTATGTGTGCCATATTATGATGTACGACTGTGAAATGTTTAAAATTGTCGAAAACTTATATTGCAATCAATTTGAAGTCTGAAAGATAGTTAATCTTATATCTTCTCGGGTTTTTTTTTTTTTAAATAATCAACATTATACGTAACCTCAGTAAGAAATTATTTGTACGTTTTCTAAAGTAATGAACACGGGTAATATCGGGTAGTTTTAGTGCTGTATAAACTGGACTTCAAAAATTTAGAGCTGTAGATTTGATATACATGTACTAACTTTGAAATCCCCTTCGATATATTCTGATGTTATATGAGGAGCTGACAGGAGTCTGTAATCCAGAGTCAAATGTTCTCCCAACTGTACCTCAGCTGTAAAAGTACTTTATTCAGTATTGTTACAAACAGTTAAGATATAGCATTGAAAGTCTGACAGTAAAAAAGGGTATAATAGTATATTATTTTTTAACATTACACCACGACACTCCTTATTTTTATCAAAAATAAAGCGAAGAAAGTGGAAGTGTCATTATTGGTTTTGTTTCAGATTTCAATTTAATACTTTCAATATCGTTTTAGGCAACAATGCATTCTACTTGAGGCAACTTTGAAACTGCTCTGTTTCTCCTTTCAGGTAAGAACAATATGAAAAGAGCAACTCCTAAGACCATCGAAATAAACATTAGAAAAACAAAAATATATAGTGAATTATCAAGAATTCATGAAATGTGACTGAACAAACAATAAGTTCACAAATGCTACCACTATTTATTTACTATGAAAAATAATCTGTAATGCAATTAATGTTTTAGGATCTGTTTTTATAACATTGCAGGTTAAAACGTCAAGTGAGGTAAAAGTGCATGTCTAAATACAATATACACTTGGAGCATATGTACAGGTATCATAATAGTCAGACAGACAATTTACCTTGAAATGAACACAGTTCCTCTTCTGCCTTCTTGTCTAGAACGTCTTTTACTTTTTCGCACACCTAAAATCAAGTGTACACATTATAATTAATGAACATTTAGGAAATAAAATTTCCTTTAGTCAGAGTAATTAAGATGACAGTATTTACCGAAGTAAAACTCATAGGTAGAGTAAATTTCCTATTCGTTTTATTATTATCATGGTCATTATTATATTTTTCAAACTTTGTTAAAATTGAAAGTATGAAAGTTTCTAAACAAAATCGTTGCATATTTGTAACTTGTATTCCTACACGACATGTCATTTTGAGATAATTGTATTTCATCCTATATACATTTAAATATTTGTTTTTCGTGTTACCTACTTTTTTCTGTAACATTGTTGCAATAGCGTTTGAAGCTAATGATGTTAATATGTTGTAAATCCATGCTCTTTTGCCTTTGAATTTGATTTGAAGTGGACCAATTTTACAGTCACATGACGTTGTTTGAATAGTTGGTTTTCCATTGGTATCCACCCCTGAAAAAAGACAAAACGTTCATTTTTTTTACATAAGTAAGGCCGTTAGTTTTCTCGCTTGAATTGTTTTACATTGTCTTATCGGGGCCTTTTATAGCTGACTATATGCGGTATGGGCTTTGCTCATTGTTGAAGGCCGTACGGTGACCTATAATTGTTAATGTTTGTGTCATTTTGGTCTTTTGTTGATATTTGTCTCATTAGCAATCATACCACATCTTCTTTTTTATATTAACCCCGCCCCAATATGTATGTGTTTTTTTCCCAGTCAAAAGCCTTTAACTCAGTGGTTGATATAAAAAAGAAGATGTGGTATGATTGCCAATGAGACAACTATTCACTATCCACAAAAGACCAAAATGACACAAACATTAACAATTACAGGTCACCGTACGGACTTCAACAATGAGCAAAGCCCATACCGCATATAGTCAGCTATAAAAGGCTTGATGTTTGTTTTTGTGTTTATATTTTGTTCTTCGTTTATTCTTTTGTACATGAATCAGTCCAACAGATTTATTGATTGAATTGTTAATTACATTTGTTTATAACGACTGGAGCATTAATTAGTTGTGCATTTACCCCTACAGGATTTTAGAATACAAATTTACGAAAAAGCAAGATCATAGCATATGGAAAAAACCTTGTCAGAAGAAAGTTGTGAACATGAAATTATAAACTTAAATACATCAAACTGCATTACCGATTTGAATTCCAACAGCAAATGAGAGGTCTGACGCTTTAACTGTGAAATCGCCCCTTCCTTTAATAAAAAGGCTGAAAATAGATCGATAAATATATCAAATAAAAAATTATTATATTATATGAGGAAAATGCATGGTATTACGCTATAAATAATGCCGTTAGTTTTCTCAATTCAAATCTTTCATAGTATTAATGTCGGGCCTTATAGAGCCGCTTACAATGGGGTTTTCCTCGTTATTGTCTATAACTGCTGGTATCTGAAGATTTGTTTGCATCAAATGAGCCAATGTGTTCAACGACTGACATTTTACCAATAAAATTATACCAATACACAAAAAAATCTTGTCTATTCTACGGAGCCCCTTAAGTGCTAAAGATGAAATTAAAAATATTTGTGCGCGAGACTTTTAAACTTGAGGGCACAACTTTTAAACTTGAGGGCACAACTTTTAAACTTGTGCGCACAACTTTAAATCTTGTGCGCACAACTTTTAATCTTGTGCGCACAACTTTTTAAAACTTGTGCGCACAACTTTTCAAAACTTGTGCACACAACTTTTTTGAACTTGTGCGCACAACTTTGAATCTTGTGCGCATAACTTTTTTCAACTTGTGCGCACAATTTTTTGAAACACCTTTTTGATTTGAACGCACAACGTTTAAAGTAGACTTGAACGTGCGACTGTTTAAACTGTCCACAAAACTATAAGTCATATATGTCAATATTTCTTTCATTTGCTAATTAATCAAGCAAGGAACCTTCTACGTGACTGTATTATTTTGTAAATAAATCATAAGGATAAACATATACTGCATTGTCTTGCATTGTAGCTAATTCGAACAGTTAAGCTGTTATCAGAAGGACCATGTGAGCTAGTGACGTCAATAAGCCCCAGTCATGTTTTGATAATCAATGCCCAGTGATTTTTGGGTACCAGCATTTATGAGGACAAAGCATTAAAAAAGTTATCAATATACAAACAATTTAAAGATATTCTCTAGAAATTAGAATTAACAATGATAATGCAGTCATATCTTAAATGAAGCACATGGAAAATATATAGGTCTTGCACAAGGTCATGTTTCTCTCATTGGCAACAATACCCCATCTTCTTTCTTTATATCTAATTGGAGAAAATATGCATCTATCCGATACTAAGTCAATGTTTGCCTGCTTTTATTTCATCGTTGAAAATATCTAGATTCTGGTAAACATCGAGTGCAAAACAAACACAACTTCATATTTAGGGAATTATAACGACAATGTTACATGATAAAATATTTAGTTGTTGTGCGCATGTGTTTTATACTTTGATGGTACTATGTATATATTTGTAACAAAGTTGATCCTTATCACCCCTTCTCCTCTACACGGATGTAGATATATCGAGTCCTTCTTAGGGGGTGAGATGCAAATATAAATCATGTTATCACTCATTGTTGTGCTTTGGTAATCCCATACAAATGAAATTTTATATTGGTTAGTCATTAAACCATTTCCTTCAGTAATGAAATCAAATCATACCAATGAAATAACGCAACCATATAGTCATTAAAAACAATACATTGTGATCGGTAAAGAAGCATCAAAACGCTCATGTAATCATGCAATCAATAACCCTAACATATATATAGTTTTAAAAAGTTGTGCGCACAAGATTACAATTTATGCGCACAAGTTTAACAGTTGTGCGCACAAGTTTAAAAGTTGTGTGCACAAGATCAAAAAAGTTGTGCGCACAAGATTAAAAGTTGTGCGCACAAGAATTATAGTTGTGCGCACAAGATTAAAAATTGTGCGTACAAGTTTAAAAGTTGTGCGCACAAGTTTTAAAAAGTTGTGCACACAAGTTTCAAAAAGTTGTGCGCACAGGAATAAAAGTAGTGCGCACAAGACTTGAAGTTGTGCGCACAAGATTAAAAAAGTTGTGTGCACAAATTAAAAATAGTTGTGCGCACAAGTTTTAAAAAGTTGTGCGCACAAGTTTTAAAAAGTTGTGCGCTCAAGATTAAAAGTTGTGCGCACAAGATTTAAAGTTGTGCGCACAAGTTTAAAAGTTGTGCGCTGAAGATCTAAAGTTGTGCGCACAAGATTTAAAGTCGCACGCACAAACATTTTTAATTTCATCTTTGGCACTTAAGGGTCTCCGTACTATTCTTATGCGATTTTACGATTTTTTTAGTGTTTGCTGTCCTACTGCTCTTTCATTGTGGCACCCCAGATAAATTCTCCTCTGTTAGATATATGTTTAATTTGTTTGTTCTTCTACAGATATAATTTAGTTCCTGTTATATTCGTAATAAGTTGCAATGCATAGAACTGTAAAAAAAACAAAAAAACAAGTGATTTAAGCAGCAGTTTTAACTACTTGTTTGTGTTGTGATTTTTGCCTGAGATTTAAACTCTTTATGACATTTTTTTTCGTTTTTGAGCACTTTACTAGTTAACATTTACAATATTTTATATTTATATAAACCAAAAAAAAAGAAACCTTATTGAAAAGTGACAACTATTTATTATACTATTACTAATAATCTTATGATATTAGCCCGTTTGTGCATTTATAAAAACATAAATTAAAATCTTACAATATATATCTGAATGTTCCATCAATTTTTAATCCAAGTTTAGTAGCTTTCCATTCGACATCACTATCTGACGCTAATGTTATTGCGCTTTTTGGTGCTTTAAAGTCATTTACTATCAAACTATCAAAAAAGGTAAAAATAAAGTATGCAATCTTAAAACTTGAAGTATACATAAATTATTAAAATTCTGTACTTAAATTCAATTTATTAGGGTACTGAATATTTTTTTTTCGTTCTCATGTGTTCATATATATAGGAAGATGTGGTGTAAGTGCCAATGAGACAACTCTGCATCCAAGTAACAATTTAAAAAGTAAACCACTATAAGTTAAAGTACGACCTTCAACACGGAGCCTTGGCTCACACCGTACAACAAGCTATAAAGGGCCCCAAAATTACTAGTGTAAAACCATTCAAACGGGAAAACCAACGGTCTAATCTATATAAACAAAACGAGAAACGAGAAACACGTATATATTACATCAACAACCGACAACTACTGTACATCAGATTCCTGACTTAGGACAGGTGCAAAATGTACATTTTAAAATTTAATCCACTGATATAATACGGAATTGATTGATTTGAGTGTTCAATTTATGTATTTGAATACAGCCATCGGTTCGTCCCTAGATACATGTAGGAACCTCGCTACTTGTCTTTATTTGTCACAGTGTCTTAGTTTTTCTTGATAAAATGTTTTTAATGTTCATAGGTCTTCGATAGTCCATTTTGTGTGTATTCACAACTTTTCTTTTCTTGGCAAATTGCCTGTCTAGCTGTTTTTTGTAAGTTGACCTCTAGATATTAATGTTTTACAACATAATGTCTATTTAGTTTCAGTTGGGTTTTGAATTATATACTCATTAGGCAAATATATATCTTTAAAAAAAAAGTATTATCAATATCTGATTTCAAAAAGTAAATAAAGGAGTCGGGACAATTATATTCGTACAAAAAGCAGTAAGAAGAAGTATGAACTACTCTAGATGTGTATATCTTTGTTGTTAACGTGATTTTTTTAACAATCAAATTATTGTTATTAGAGTTGACATACTTGGTAAGACTGTATTGGACGCCTTTTACGTTTCCAGTGATATCTTCTAGTCTTGTGCGCTTTATATCTTTAGCAAAAGTATCTACAGCCACCTTATTCGCTAAAAACAAAACAATTGCTTATTATAATTACTTTACTATCATTTTTACCATTATGACTATCTGAATCGGGTTTTGATAAGTTTGATAGGCAAGGGAAACGCATGTATTTGTCTGCAGGCCAGTTTTCCATTTTTTTTTCCAAACAAATAACTGTATAATGCCTTTTATTACTTGCGTAAGAAATAGGACTTCAACTTATTGTATTTCTGAATATCTATTACTTTTTTTGTTACTGATGGAGGTCAGCTGACATTGAAATTTGGAAGCTCGTATGCTTGACAACAACAGTTAGTACAATATATAAAGGCAAATCAACATCAAATTGACTGTTTGGCGTATGCGAATAAAAAAAAACAATATATGTGTGTGTGGGTATGCGAATCAATAATAACAACAAAAAAAAAGGGTGTGGCATATGCGATTCAATAAAAAAAAACATTTTCAATAAAATACCAAGTGTGTGGCGTATGCGAATCAATGAAAAATATCAAGTGTGTGGCGTATGCGAATCAATACAAAAGATTGTTTGGTATATATAAATGGGTATGAATAAAAAGAATCGGCATATGCGAATCATTGATAATCGATAGTGTTTGGCATTATTTAATTCCAATTAAAAACAAATAGTTAGCACATGCTTATCAATGAAAAAGGAATGCGAATCAACAAAAAAAGGTGTATGCATAAGAATTGAAAATGGTTGTTAAGCATATATATTTGCGAACCAATTGAACAGTTTTACCGTTTCGTTAATTAAATAAATAACAGTAAATCATCAATATAATCCGCTCGCTATTCTGTCCATTGTATTCCAATTATTATTATTTTTTACTTTCCTGTTTTGGTGTAAACTAGACCTTTTACATCTTACGTAAACACTTTCGGTTGAATGTTTCCTTTCTTTCATGTTTCACTTTCCGTTTTTTGTTACTTTTGTCCAGAGGCATATAATACAAGTATATTATATATCTCTGTTTTGTCTAACTTGATTATACTTTTGAAAATGATATTAAACTTTTTTGCTATTGTAATTTCCTTGAAGTTTCAATTTTCATTTGGCATTTTTTTTTCATTTGGAAACATCCATATGCAAATTCATTTATAATATAAATATTTCCGCTATTTATGATATATTTTAATAAAAGTCAAGGTCATCGAGAAATCAAATTTCCTTCCTTCTATTGTCTTGAAATTATTCGTATCAAACATTATTTATATTTAGTTGATTTACAATTCTATTTTCTCTGTGAAATTTATACATTTAGTTCGTTTTAGATAAATTGACTTCGAAAAATGGAAAAGGTCGATTATATTACGGCGACCTTTTTTGCATCAAAGAGTAACACATATACAACTCGCCCTTAACTTCTGATTACACTTATTAAAATTATAATTGGTGATCTTTTCTTGGATCTTAGTATATATTTAAGGGAGGTTAAAAGATTGATTTGTAAAAGGTCGAATAGTCAACGGTAGACCTTATTCAATAATGTATCAAAGAATGCATCAAAAGGAGGAACATCCAAGGCTGGTCTAGTTTTAATTGCTAGAGTAAGAGATAGCACTGTCACCAGTAACATCATTTAGCTACACATAACGATTCTCTTGGTGCTCTTTGGTTTGTCTTTGAAATTATTGAACGCCAGACTGATAGAAGAGACAGCGACATATTTAAAGCCATGTTCCTTTTTTTCAACTTGAGAGTTAATGATTTCTTATTTGAAATTTATGCTTTGTTAAAGAATGGAATTGCTTTATTTGATAATAATTTTAAAAAATCAGGCCACTTTGAAAAAAACTGATACTTTCGAAGGTGCCACATGACTTTTCCCCCGTTATTTCACTCGATTCCCAAAATCAAACTTATGCAATGAATCATCATGATTAAAAACTATACTAACCGTCTCGATTTAATGCACTCACCGTAATGTAATCCATCTTGAGTTATTCTTAATCTAAGACCAGGATTTACAGTTTGTGTGGAAGCCAATACAATCAGATTGACAAATACACATAAGAACTCCATCACTCAATTTGAAATGGAAATGACCATGTGAAACAAATGTATCGACACATGATAGATTTTATAGTATTCACCGACATGAGACTTTCATACAGGCCAATTACTTCCTTGGGAAAATGTCCTTATTTTGTATTGTTTATATTTTATCAAACCCTGACATTTTCGTATAATTAAACATGTAAAAAGAAAACATCTTAAAAAGGACAGACAGGTTCAGGATATAAGTACAATTAGTATAGCACGAATGATTTCTGTTTTCATAGGGATCGGTAAACTATTGTGTAAAAAGAAATTCTATCCTCCAAGTTGACACAAAACGTATGTTTTTTAAACACGTGTAAAAAATGCTATCAATTATTATTTACAATATAAATACAAAAAATGTGTGGGGTGTATGTTCACAAGAAAAAAAAACATTCAAAATTTGACAAAATATTTAGAGGTCAAGTATTACAATAATAATGTAAATAACAGAGAAGTGATATTATGTATCACCAAACTGTTCTGGTTTTGTGACATTTAAACCAGAAAAAAAAGATAACAAAAAACAACGATCCAAGTTGCCATACAAGGCATCAAGTAATTTTTTACATCAAATTAGAAGACAAAGATGTCTTCCAAATCATATCATAAAAGTGTAAATATTCCTGCAAAACAAATTGTCTTTTAGGAATAAAATAAAAGAATTGTTTATTACATCTATGTAAAAATGAAAAACAAAAATAACGAATTCCAAGGTATACTCAAAACAGGACGTTCGTCAAAACTGACAAAATCAAGCATTATCAACCAAATATTATTAATTATATAGACATTTTTCCGACGAAAATGCTAGGTTATCCCTATGACAGTTGTTTGTAGTTCCGTTTAAATATATATAGTTGCCGCATATCTTTGTGGCTGACGTTACTGAGATATAAGAAGACTATATATTCAACGCCAACACATACTAGATATTAAAGAAAGCTGACAAATTCTTTTAAAGTTGTCAATACATTGATCTGACATCTGAGAGAGTTATCAAAATTCAATTGCAGCAAGATTACGAGTATAAAAGACAGACGATCTGAAATATGAATCTAAGCTCTGACTCACTCAGATCAAAGCAGAACATAAAAAGGCAATGTTCCTGTGTAGTATAGAAGGATTTACATTGAACTAAAATTTAGTATGAGTGCCAATGAGACAACTGACCATTCGAGTCATAATGTGTAAAAAACATTCATTTTTTTTTTACACCTGTATTTTTTCAAATTACAGGAAAACATAAAAACCGGCATATTGTTTACCGATTACTCAAAAGGATAGAACTGTTATTATAAATCAAAATGTATTCTTTTCCTAAATATGCATGTGATACTTTCCACTGAACAGTAATTCAATCAGATTTTATCTAACATCTTTAATATCCCAAAGCCATTATTTTGTCACCAACTAATACGTTTTCATGATTGATGATACATTATGACTGCTGCATTGGCATATGAGCAAAGTGGACATACTTCCTCGTGTGACTATAATATGCATTTTTGATCGAGTTCATTAATTTCAATTGATATTTTAAACTGTGCCCGTTTATATTGTACTACTGTTTCGGGTTAGCATGAAGGTTGGCTCCTGTTAAAAATGTTTCGCCCACTGCATTTGCTTGCACCTGTCCTATCCCAGGAGCCTGTTCTTCAGTTGTTGCCGTTTCTCGTTTCTAGTTTTATAAATAGATTAGATCGTTTTTTTTTCTGTTTAACACTTGTCATTGTAGGCTCCTGGGCGGGCATATATGGCTTGTTGTTTGATATGAGCCAAGGCTACACTTTGACCTATAATTGTTTACTTCTTACACATCATGACTTAAATTGAGAGTTGTCTCATTGGCACGCATACCACAACTAGATCTTCTTATTTCCATTATGATCAATATTCCCAAATCACATGCTTGATTTCATAGCTTTGTATGTATATATTTTTCCATTTCAGACTTCTCAAGCCTTTCAACATTTGTTTTTAGTTTATGGATTATCAATTATTTTAACAAAATTATGATTATCTCACATTTTGCCCTTTTAATAAAATCTATACTTAGTATTTACAGAATCTGGATAAAGAAGACTTAGATGGAGAGTTTTCTCATTAGCACTCATACCACATGTACTACATCTTCTTATATCTATTAGAAAATGTTGCATCTTAATTGATGTTAGTTAAATTATGCCACTATTGCATGTGTCCGTCTTAAAAAAAGGAACATACTCAAATGTTTTCTTTTATTATATTATTCTTAATTGTTATGTCATTTTGGAAATTTGGAGTGGGTGGAATTTTTTCAAACAACAGTCCTTTCTACACCTAGGGCCATGTATAACTGCTAAACAATAGCTCTTAAGTCCATATGGTATTTGTTATACCCTACAATTTGCTAACCATAGTCAACAAATTGTAAGAAAATATTTAAAAGAAATTTTTATAGAACTACATTTCCACACCAAGACATTTTAGAGTTTGACATACTAGAGTCACATAAAGTCCGCAAATTGTCAATTATAATCAAAAGGTGCTATGGCTCTGCATCATGGCAATTAAGAGCTCGACAGGCTAGTATCACACAGCAAATTTTGAAGACCCTGTGGTGACCTGTAGATGTAATCTATATTTATTTTGTTGAAATATATTCACATTTTAATTAATTCATTATTACATGTAAAGTATTTTGGCATTAAAATAAAAACAAAATATAATCTTAAAACATATTGTTTATTATACTACTGTTACAGAAAATTCATCGACAAATTTAGTTAAATGTAAAAATACACACATTACATCAAGTCCCATTAGGTAGTGACCTACTTTAACATGTGACCTTCATTACATGTATAATATTTATACACAAAACTACACATGAAGATGAACCAACTGAGAATAATAATTAAAACAGCATAAATAAAATGTTAGTATAAAAACAAAAAGCAGATACAAATTAATTTGATGATATGTAAAAAAATCGAGTAAATTTGATTGACAATAAATGATTGTGAAGTTTTTTGAGCAATTATGACAGTATTATATTTTTTCAGATATATTGCAAAAATTTCTCTAAGTTTAAGTCTCAACTCCTAAAAATAGAAATTTACTTGCAAACTAACCTAAATCAAAATGTTAGGCTGTTACTAGCAATAATAATCCATTTCATTCAAAATTAATCAGAAAATGTTTCTTTCAAAAAAAAAATAATTTAACTACATTTTGATAAGCTAATCTAGATAAATTTTAATAGAACGATAAAAAAAACTAAAATAATTCTTAAGGCACACAAATATTTGTGGTAATATTAAAAAAAACTTATTTTTATTTATTTCGATCCGAATAAATACTGAAATTACACAACTATTTCACAATGCAGTAGAAGCTATCTGGCACCCTATTCAAACAATATATTGTGCATAGAAATTTTCATAGAGTCATGTTCCAACCATAGTAAGCAATTCAATAAAGAATTGTTTGAATCTTATTTGAGTTCAAAAAGTTTTGACAAACTATCAAATCCACAAAATTTTTACTTCTAAACTTTTACCTCCTTCAGCTCATTAATGATGACCTTTGTTTTTTGTGACACTTGACCCAATTAGGAAGTTGACATGGTTGACCTATAGTTGTTAATGTCTGTGTCAATTTGGTCTTTTGTGGACAGTTGTCTCATTTGTAATCATATAACATCTTCTTTTTTTTATGGTAACTATTTCTATTCCAGATTGGACAAAATAGCGATAAAGAGTATAAAAATATTATACATCAAAGGGGCTAGCAGTAATTACCATGATATTTGACAAACCATATTAACCCCAAGCACACTTTCAAACACCAAAAAATTAAAAAAAAAAACTAATGTTAAAACAAGGTTTAAAACTGCACACACACTCTTTCTATTATAAAAACATCAAACACATTCATGTAACAAAATCATACATCAAGAAAATTTCTCCTATACCTAAAAGGTATAAATGACAAAATATATAATAATACAATGTTAGAATGTATAAAAAATAAATGATTTTGAATGATCGACTCCAAAAATAGAATCATTAACATTTATAAATAGCCAATAAAATATTTACATCTCTAACAATTAAATATCACAAATGGTTCAAATAGGATTTCACAATCAAAAACCTGTATGCATAATTTTTCATCACCTTTTCATGAAAATCATAAACATGATTAAAAATTTATTATTAAAAATGCAAACAGACAGAGGATATTTGATATTGATACTGTACATGAAAAATTGTATTTTTTTTTTTTTTTTTCAAATTACAAACTTAAACACTTATAAATTTCAAATTGAGTAAGTATTGCATCAATTAAAAAAATGAAAAATCTAGTTTAGCCATTGAAAATATTCCAAGAGATTCATAATTAACGCATATAAGTTAATTTTATAACACTAGAAAAATAGTTATCTTCTGATGCCCAATGAAACTTTTCTCTAAATTTGTAAATTATATTTAGCTAGTATAAAACTAATATTCAACACAAATTCTGACTAAAATCGTGATAATTGCATGGAATGTAAATGAAGGCTTGGAATGTATGGAATGTATGGTTATTGCAAGGTTTTATTCCTCAGCACATGATTATCACAGCGTATCTCTATCTATGGCTTGTCATGGTTACAAATAATTTTGGGCTCTTCTCACACCCTCCTTTAAAAATTGTAAATATTTCTCTTCATTTGTATGTTCCCTGAAAATATACAAGAAAAGTATTTAAAAAATATTTTCAATGCATTCATTTTTATTTGTTCGTACAAAAATTTGTGGATTTTAATGGGTAAACATGAGGATGATGATCCAAAAATATGTAGGCCCTCTAAGCCATTCCCATAGAATCCACCACTGAATGAGTTTTCTTATGTTCATTTTGTAGTACCATTCTGTCTTAATATCTTTAAACCGCATTGTATTAAATATTTCACAATTTCTCATCTTAAAAGCATTCAAAAACTACTGTCTTGTTTAAAGCTCTCTGTATAATCAAAGTGATGGATATAACTCATGGAAAGATTAGAACAGTAGTTTGAATTATTTCATATTAAGGTATGGTGGGGAAAAATGAACATTTATAAAACACTATTGCTGAAAATTGCATTTACAGCAGGTCTTTAGAAGGAAACTTGCTTTTCCAGTATGAGGATAAATGAGCTCAAATTAAATAATATGGGTCTCTAAATTTGCACAATTTTATTTAAACTGTAGTTTATATCTAATTGAAATTATGTTGCCGGTTCTGAACATGTTTCAAAAAAACAAAAAAATGCAAAAATTCTTCTAGTAAATGTTACCAAATATCCTTGTAAGACATAAATTTAGACCAACAGCTAAAAGCTTTTAAGTGCCAACAAAAATAATCTAAAAATGTTGTTTTGGGGCATTTTGTAGGTAAAAACAGAGGTTATATGGCATTGAAAATTAAAAGTTTTAGAGTGCCTTTTGATCAAATTTTAATGTATTTTTCAACACAGGGCATTTTCCATTTTATTTTTTAAAGTAAACTAATTAAAAAACTAATGTTATTGAAATGTGGATTCTTTCTTGATTGCAAAAACATATATTTACTTCTAATAAAAATTCAAATGACTAAAATAGGCATAATGATGGATGGGAAATATTAACTAATTAACAATGGTTTTTTTTATCATGTTTATAATTAAAAGTTTATAAATTTTAAAACTGTTTCAAGCCAATTCCTGATAAAAAAGTGAACTAATCTAAATTGTTGATTAATTACAGATGATTATTGGAAATTTATCAAGTAAATTATAGGCCATACTTGAATACCTTTTATATATTCATATTTATATTCATATTTCATTTGTTTAAGATCTTGCTAATCCATTAATCATTTATCTTTCAGATATAATTTACAGAACTACTTTATGTAATGTAGATCAAAAGTAATTGGCAATAAATAAATCTATCATCCTTATAAATATCAAACAAATAATACACACATTTGTGTAATCAATTATGAGGTCAAATACTTGTGTATTAAGAATTAGATGCATATTGGAGTGGTCTGTACAATTATGTAAGACTGATGTAGATAGGTAATGTGGTCAATTTGATTGGCAGTTTAGGGGGTGGGGCATTGTAATTAAAAGTCCACCTTGTCTCTGATTGTTTAGTGATAATGACAGTTGTCAATCATACTAGTTGAATCAATACCCACTTACCTAATCAAAATGTTTTTAAAAAAAGCCTGCACATCAACACACATTAATGACATACACTCTTGAATGAACTGCTCCAATAATATACCCAGTTTTTTCAGTTTATTTGTGTATTATGTGCACATACATGAGAACTATAGGGAACTATATTTTAGTGTGAATACATTTAGTAACAGTAGCTAACCTGTCCTGTTGTTAGGAAGGGTGGTGCCTAAGTAAAGATTTAGAACAAGTTCTAATCTTTCCAAATATCACAAACTAACATCTTGCTAAAAAAAAATCTGGTTAAATCTAGCTGTACATACACAAACTATTATCAATTATTTTATTTTATATAGGATATTTCTATTTGAACAATAACTTCTAAAACCTTTAAAAGATTAGAGATATAAAACCCTTTGACTTTAAAATTTTTACTGTTAAACTTACGGTGGAATTTCTTCTCTTTTTTCCATCCTCTTTTCACGGAACAGTTCTGGGCGTTGAGTTGTTACTTTCCTTGTAGGTATCAACCCTTCATCTCCGGAACTGTCAACCAATAATAAACAATCAATTATTCTTTCTCCTTTTATTTTAGTGACAGCAATTGCAATATACAATGTATATGAATATTTGTGCTTTTATCAAGAAAACAAAACACTTTTTATCCACACAATGAAAAACATTTCCAAGTTTCTGTTTCAAAATAAATATATTAAAATATCAATTACTGTGGATTCATTATTATTCGTTGGATACCAATTTTCGTGGGTTTCCTGGGTACAGGTGAACCACGAATTCATATGTTCAACGAATAACAAATTTTCTATAGGCTTTGTACATAGAAATTGGCAAACCACAAATTCAGATATCCACGGAAATGTAAATTTTCATCAATCCACAAAAATTGATATCCACGAAAATAAATGAACCCACAGTACAACTTTTTCTCTCTCCAAAACTTAGAGAGCAAATGTGTTTTCAAGGGTGTCATATAAGGCTTACCATCCTAAGCTCTATTCCATAAAAATTGGAAATGTAAAAAATGAAGTAAGGACTTCAGAAGTCCACAAAGAAATAATATATCTGCTCAATCCCAAGTCTTTTGGTCACTGGAAGATAGTTGTCACATTGACATTCATACCAAATCTTATTATTCTTATAAACTTGCTAAAATCTAATTACCACTTATACTTGTTAAAAACATATAACTTCCCTGGTACCATCTCATTTAATTCCCCCTCAAAACATTTCTTTTAATAAATAAATAACTTAAAAGCAAACTACATGAGTTGTCTCATTGGAACTCATACCACATCTTCTTATATTTATATACAAGTTTTGATTCTTATCTTACTTACAATAGCTGCCAAAAAGAGTCCATCATTGATACACTATATTCACCCTCTGGTGAGTGCATGAAATCATTAGCATTGACCCTGTGTACGATAGTACCATTTTTCAGAGCCAGATACATCATAACAGGGAATTTATAATTCTGTAAGAAATGACTGGCTGTTTTACTGTACACTGGCTGATGAGGATCTTTTTCAAGCTCCTGTAAATCATAAATATTATTATGAATATTAATTATGTTATTAAGTACATCTAAACAAGTAACAACACAAGACAGATCCATTCAATGGATCACCAGTTAATATAATACAAAGCTGAAAACGCATACGAAATTCAGAATAACTCTAAATATATTTATCATGTTTTATATCATAAATAGTATTTCTTAATTTATTATTATACCAACAGTGCTGTAATTTAATACCAAATACGGATAGAAGAAAAAGAAAGCCATGTTGTATCTTGTGAGTTTATTTTGATATAAATATGAAAATTCTATATGTAAATGAATTTGTAGTGTGACACAATTTCTATATCTAAATTTTGCTTACATCTTTTCCATGCTACTTACATTACTTTTTAACCATAAGATGAGTGCTTGTGAACACTGAATCTGACATCAAGATAAAAATACATATTATAAATTGGAGTTATCTTTCTTTGTTCATAATTGTTACCTGCAAATCAGCAACAAGTGCCCAGTTACTGATATAGCTCTCTTTAAGAAGAGCTACAACGGGCGGACTCTCCAGGGAAGTATCCCGGAGTGTCCGCCCAGAACCTCAGCAACTCTGATCATCCAGTGCACCCCAAAGTAATATAGAGTGCACTAATTTGTCTTCCTCTTGTGCTCTTTCAAAGGAGTCGGTGAAGTTGAAGTATGGCACCTAAAAGCATAGAAAAATAAAATTAGGATATAAAGCTAATCATATCATCAAATTTTAGCTGTTGATAAATGTTGACATTTTTGAACCAATCAATATTTTCTTTTCTCTAATTCTATGGAAATTTATCCCTTTCCGAACCCATTGTATAAAAAAAATTTAATCAACGTGTGGTTGCCGGTGATCTCAGAAGATGATTGGGTGATTTTAAGGGTCATGACCTTTTTAGCTAACATGAATGAATCAAAATATGCTATAACAGGTGGTAATGAAATTGACAACTTCGTGCAATGTGAAAGGCGCTCGAAGGGGATTTTCGGTTAACTAAAAAAGAAAATGTATGTTTTAATCATTAGAGAAACAGATTCTTACATAGTTACTCGTGAATTATCAGATTTATCCAATCTCGATAGTTAACTATCTCGATTGGATAAATCCGATAATCCACTGGTACCAATGTAAGAATCTATATTTATGGATAATCTTTTTCCATAAAATTTTCTGATAAAAAGTATCAACATGAATGATCAATATCTTTATAATCATGCTAATTGTAAAATAAATGATTTTTTATAATAAAAAAGAACAGTGGCACCTGTCTTAAATGACAGTCAAAACCAGTAAAAATTAATTTGCCAACATTGAATTACCAATTGATGCTGTCGGAGTTTAAAAAAACATGACTGTTATTTCATAAATGACACGTTTCAAAGGGAATTCAGAACCTCAGATTGTCATAATGTTTTACAGATTATCTGAAATCAGTTCACTGGTATAGTACTTAAGACTAAAAGATTGAAAGAGGTTAAGAACAGAAGAAGAAAAATAGTATTACCGGTTTCAATTTAAAACATGGATGTAGTAAAAAAATTATATATACCTCTTTAAATGGATACATTTTGATCTCTATCTTCCTTTTAACATCAAATTCTGGTATTTCGTTTGTCCATTTAATTCCTTTGACTGTCTTTTCCGAATCTGTTGTAGTGCTAATCATATTCATCTCCATTTGTGGTAAGAATCCAATGTCTACCTGCATAGCAGCTGCTGTCTCTATATCATTTATCCATTCCATGTCTGAAATGGAAAAACAAAATAATTATGTATATATCTACTGAGTAATTGCAATTTCACATGTAAACCAGAAATAAATTTTAAACAGTAAGAACAACATGAAAATCATAAATAATGTACCAGGGGTCAAAAAAGACAAATCACTTTGAAATAAAGATAAAACAAGAATGTGTCCATAGTACACGGATGCCCCACTCGCACTATCATTTAACATGTTCACTGGACCGTGAAATTGGGGACAATACTTTAATTTGGCATTAAAAATTAGAAAGATCATATCATAGTTAACATGTGTACTAAGTTTCAAGTTGATTGGACTTTAACTTCATCAAAAACTACCTTGACCAAAAACTTTAACCTGAGCTTCACACTATCTTTTTCTTTGTTCAGTGGACCATGAAATTAAGGTCAATACTTTAATTTGACATTAAAATTAGAAAGATCATATCATAGGGAACATGTGAACTAAGTTTCAAATTGATTGGACCTCAACTCCATCAAAAACTACCTCTACCAAAAACTTTAACCTGAAGCGGGACGAACGAACCGACGAACGAACGGACGAACAAACTGAGGCACAGACCAGAAAACATACTGCCCCTCTACTATCGTAGGTGGGGCATAAAAATCTTGGTTAACCATTTTGGAAGGCCAACATTCTTAAAACATGTTTAGAATCAATGCTTTAACAACCCTACAAAACCATGAACAGGAAGCATTTACTTTTTATGAAAGCAATAATGCTAAAATTAGGAAATTGATAGTTACAATGTAGATAAGGTCTTTTGTTCATTTTCTTGAAAAAATTGGATACACACTATTTTGTATTATAGTTGTCATGTTGTTTCAAGATTCAAGATTCAATATTTTATTAAAGTCTCACTACTTGCAATACATAAATATACAGTATATACAGAGTATATACACAAATGTAGTTATATATATATATTGATGTTATATTCTATTATAATCAGTCAGGGGACTTACTGAAATAAGTGATTTTTAAATCACTTATTTGAGTAGTAAATTCGGGGTTTTGTCACTAATTGGGATTTTGTAGTTTTTTCAAAATTTTAAACACATAGGTTTAAATATTATCATAATTTAATTAGCAAAATTAAAAAAAATATGAACTGATTGCTTCTTTAAGTAGCAAGGTTTAGCCTTTGATCCTACCATTTAGCTAAAAAAATCTATTTTAATTGAAAAATGCTATAATAATGGCTTTACATAACGAACTAATACTTTCTTAAAAGATTTTTCCCAGGAGTGGGAATATTTTTCCTGTGAAGTTCAAGGTTTCATCTTTCAGATTATGTAATTAAATTCTTCTGTTAGCGATGAAAATTTCACTGTTTGGGGGTGTTGAAATTAGTGGGGGTTATTAAAAGAATGATACTTAAAGAAGTGATTTTTGGGAAGGAAATTGAGGTCTGATACTTAAACAAGTGATTTTTATGTCATTATCCTAGATTCAGTACAAGGTCATCAGTTGAAATGAACTGGTCATCCTAGACAACACAGATGTTAGTTCTGGTAAGTTTAGAAACACAATTAGTCCCCGGATCATTAGTATTCTACATTTAAAGCTACAAGAAAATTAAATCACTTCTTCTAGTGATTAATTTGTACTACTTAAATAGATGATTATTAAAGAAAGACAACTCTAACTTCCAACCTTTATGGAAATAATGTTACTTGAATCAGTGATTTAGAAAATCACTTATTTCAGTAAGTCCCCTGACTGATAATTTTAATTAAAAATAACTTAAAGAAAAATATGTGATAGCTCTCCACCAATTAAAATGATTGAATCCTTAATATGAAATGTTGATGTAATATATCATAGTTAATGCAGTTTTAAGTCCTTATTTCTAATATAAAATGTAAAGTTGGTTTCCTAAGAGGTTGCCAATAGTATTGAAGTACTCACCCACATTCAGTTTTTTATCTGTAGGGACATACATATGGAAGTATATGAGTTTCTTGTAATCCCTTGAGATGATGAGGTTTCCTGTAAATTGTGCTGGTGTAAACCACATGGGATTGTTTGGGGGTTCACTTAATTGGAACTCAGCATGTAATCTAAAGCACAAAAATATACAATTTACATCTAACTAACACATTAATACAGTAGTTTAATAACTCATCTCATGATAATTCTTATGAGAAAATACTTGCAAGTCATGAACATTGCAGTATTACATAACAATCAATTTTTGTCATTAGATTTGTAGGTGAGAAAAATCAAATTGAATGAAAAATAATATTGCCCTTGTCTCCAAATCTTATCTTAATTATTGTATAAATTTGGTATATTTTTCAGGAATTTTTGGTCCTCAGTACTCCTCAACTTCATATCTCATTTGACTTTTAAAAAAAATAAATTATTTGAGTGTCACTGAAAAAAAATTATTCAAGTGTCGCTGAAGAGTCTTTGGTAGACAAAACCTGTGTCTGGCGCAAAAACAACATTTCAACTCTTTTATTGATCAGGAGTTTATTTAATATCTACATCCTGAAATCCACTTGTTTGAATTACTTTTTGTTTAGCTTGTTAAAACACATACCTGAAACTTATATCCAGATATTCCTTGTTGTATGCTCGTACACTTGCCACTCCCCCTTGTGGTGGAAATCTGGACCTTAGAAATGGACGAGGATGGAACATGGACAGAAGCTGGTGTATCACAACTAATTCATCCTCAACTCTAGGAGGCAGCCATTTATTACTGGACCTATGACTTGGAATGTCTGGCAGGCTGGTACTATTTATGTTCCAAATTTGGTAAACCTTTCCTGGTTCCTCGATAAAGGAGTTATTTGGAGGTAGAAATCCTTTGAACTGGGTCACTCCAAAGTCTTTCGTCTCTTTGTTGGGTGTTTTCCATTCTTGAAGGCCTTTTAATGAATCAATCTGTTCTAACTGAAATAATTTACAAACAATACAAAAAACATGACAGTAAATTCATATCAGGGGTTAAAAACAGTTAAATAAGTTCACAAGGACCACAAAAATAAAAGTAGATGTACAGCAAACGTTAAACAACAAATATTGTTTAAATAGCCTGACTTGGTACAATCTCCAAACAAATTAGGTTTAGTTTAACCCTTCTTAATATAAATGCTTCATATATATACTGATCATGCTGATAGAATATATAATGTACACTACTTATAAAAAAGAAGATGGTGTATGATTGCAAATGAGACAACTATCTACAAAAGACCAAAATGACACAAACATTAACAATTATAGGTCACCGTATGGCCTTCAACAATGAGCAAAGCCCATACTGCATATAGTCAGCTATTAAAGGCCCCGATTAGACAATGTGAAACAATTCAAGCAAGAAAACAAACGGCCTCATTTATGTAAAAAAGTGAACGAAAAACAAATATGTAACATATAAACAATGGTCGGGTTGTTGTTCCTTTGACACATTCCCCATTTTCTTTCTCTATTTTATTACTACTTGGAACTAGTATTCAAAATATTATACTTCTTTTATAATTTCTGTATGTTCTTTGATAATTAAAATTCTTTATTTTGAAATAAATGACAAAACTAAACATGAAAAATTATAGATTAAAAATAATTTATAACGGTTAAGGTATTCTCTTGCTTTCATGAGTTAGTTCATGTGCACAATGTGAGACAACGTGTGTCAATCATATTGCATAAGTACATGATGTATAAGTATAACACCTTTCACATATTTCAAAGCTTTTTCCGTGTTTCATGCTTTTGTTCAGAAATAGTTTGAGATTATTTTTATACATTTCTACTGACATGCTGACTTGTATAACATATAAATATATAGATTATCAGCTATTATATTAAGAATAATGACAAACACTTGTATTTATCATTGACTAATAACAAGCCATAATCATGATTAATAGCCAAGGCTAAAAAACATATACATTGTATATGTGTAGCAATAGGGCTTTTTGTACTTAAAATCCCTACAAACATGACAAACCCTGAAACATAAAATTTTTTTCTAAATTTCTAGTATCAAATGACATACTGGATCACTGAGGTTGGTATTCATGGTTTCCAGCAGTAGAGGTTGGAAGTAGGCCTGCATTGTAATGGTTTGCTCATCTTTACCTACAGTATAATCTGCCTTGTACTGAAGATCAGTTGTTACCTACAAAATAAATCATAATAAAATTGTTACTTTTTTGTAGTAATGTCTGCTTCTGATGGAGATTTGTGTATATCTATCATTTGTGCTGTATTTAGCCCCCTCTACAACGAAATTTGTTTTCATCAATGGCAGTCAGCAGTGTTTAAGAACATCAGTTGTATGACCTGTTAATCCAATGTGTTTTGTTAAAAGATACTGTTTTCCCTTATTTGGTCTTTTTTGATTTTTTTGACATATATATGTGCTGTATTTAGACCTCTAAACAAATTTGTTTTACATGCACATGTATTAAAATTGCAATTTTTATCCAACACAATCATAGGTTTGAATGTTGTTTTCAATTTAGACTTGTTTATTATATTATACATGTATTATACAAATGTATATATAAATTAACATGGAGGTTATATATCAACTATTTCTATTTTCACTTTTAAGAATTAATAATAACTGAGTTTTACTGTGTATTGTTGTGTGTTTCTTTAGCCTGCAGAAAACTCTTTCTTTCTCCCGGTTTCGTTTGTCATGAGACTTTTGGTAAAATATATTAATAATTCATGTACATGTATCAGTCTTGTATAAAATATAGGAAGTCCAGAACAATCATGACAATAACAATTTTTAAAACAATTTTTCCAAGATAAAAAACACTACCTGATGATAGCATTTCTTTTTTAACATTGAAAATGACTTTATAACTTAAATGACATCGCAGTTAAAACATCAGGACCAAAATCGGAAAAGTTATGGTATTTCGGTTTCTTTTTAAACGGACTAATTGACTTTGAAGTTTATATGATTTAATTAAAAAGAAATAATTCATACTGAATAAGTCCCTTTCATGACATAAGTAATGCTATTCCAAATAATTATAAAATTGAGTCTTTTGAGAAAGGAATGGGGAATGTGTCAAAGTGACAACAACCCGACCATAGAGCAGACAAAAGCCGAAGGCCACCAATTGGTCTTCAATTAAGTGAGAAACTCCCGTACTAGTAGACGTCCTTCAGCTGGCCCATTAAAAAATATGTATACTAGGACAGTGATAATGGACGTCATACTAAACTCCAAATAATTATGTAGACTTAAATTTTAAAGGCTATCATATTTTTCTTTGACGCCTTACATCAACAAAAAATATTAATAGCCTTTCCAGACACCAGACATCATATACATGTACATGTATAGTTATTTGGACTAAGGTAATACACCTTAACGCTATACTTGACCAACCAAAGAATCTGTCCTGCTTGAACTATTGACGTTAGATATTTCATAATATGATGTCAAATTTTTTTGGGAACCTGTGTGAAAATGTCTGATGTCGAGTTATTGGTTATGGAAGACAAATAGCGATAAGGTGTATGCCTGCCTCATAGTCTATTTAATTTTTTTTTTTATTATTGTGTATATTTCATATTAAATAACATACATTTATACCACTTGCTATGAGAGTATGATATAGAGTTTCATATTCATCAAGAGACAGCTTCAGATCCCCGTCACGGTCATATTTCTTGAAAAATTCCCATCCTTCATCTCCAACAGCAGAAAATGTCATGTTTGGTAACATTTGACCTGGTAAGAAGTATGTTTTGTAAATTTTGTCTCCGACAAACCCACCAAGAGCTACAAATAGGATGCCAATGACAGCTGTTCCAATGTAAACAACCCATTTTGGAATAGCAAATATAATTCTGTTTGGAGGAACAACAAGGACTTCCTGGTAATAGGGTTGTGGCTGCCATTGTTGTTGTTGGGTTTGTTGTTCTATCGCCTCGGATGTAGCTGGTGGACTACCTATAGTTTGATGAACTACTTCCTGATTAGATCCATTACTCTCCTCGGAATTGAGCTGACTTTGACCATCGTTGTTTTCTGTTTTACTCTGGCTTCTTGTCTTTCTCCTTCTCACTTCGTTTTCTCCTGTACCGCCTTTGTCCGGCGGAGAAGGCATTTCGAAATGAAGGCAACTGCGTCAGGTCACGTAGACCTTCGTTGTTGAACTTAGATACGCCAAAATCCGGATGTATCGAATTTCAGAATTTTACTTCCGCCTAATAAAAAACAAAAAATGTGTGTCACATCCGTAAACGGCTTCTAAAAAGAAAAGAAAAATAAAAGTAGTAAAATCTATTCAACATTGTGTTACGTTTGGTATAATCGAATACTAATACAGACTTTTTGAAAATTATAATTAAAGCCATTTACAACTCAATTTCTGAATTTAACATTCATCTTTTACGTTTTGACCTGATTTATCATATTTAGCCGTGTGCATGGTGCATTTAACCTGTTTAAGAGTTGTTGTTTGTTTTTATGCATGTATGTACAAAAAAAGGCAGGGAGATAATACACGTCTCTTCAATAAATTGCTGATGATAAACCTTTCAGAAGACACAAAAAACACAACTGCTTGGAATATGTATCTAGATCATGATATTGTTGTCTGCTGAAATTTTATTTGTTTATGCATTTTTTTCCAACCTGCGACATTAATGCCACGAAAGCGATCACGATTTAATTGGTGGCGTAAAAATTTAGGTTGGGTGCTTATTTTTCAGTTTTCAATATCTATAACTATTAATGTCAAACCTTCATGACCCTTCATTAACTTTTACGAAACTTTGAACAGAAGATTTTTATGATCAAAATGAATATCCAGAGCATAATGATGAAATCAACATTTTAATTTTCACGTATTTTACTGATAAAAGGGGTCACGGTCTGATGTTAAAGTTTGTTACACATCAATAACTTTGTCAAATCGTCATCGAATTTTATAAATGATTGCTGTCTGAAGCAAAATTTCGAAAGTATTTATTCTTTTCATTTAATTTTCAGTTGACATGCGGATCTTTTCGAAAATAATTCACTCAAAAAATATTATTTTTAACATGATAAATGTGTAAACCTTCATAAATTTTCATGAAAATTTAGTATGCAGAATTGAATATTCCAGATCAAGAAAATAGTATCTTAAGAAAATGTTTGATTTTTTTAAGACCATGTAATGGACTGATAAATGGATTCAATTTTTGCAGGAAGCAATCCTAAGCGAGAACCAGGGTTCCACGGATACCTTTACAAATTTTCATAATGAACCTTGAAATCTATGAAAAATAATTATTTCATGTACATAAAAGAAATTTACACATAACAAGGGGTTCGGATCGAGTGATTGCTTTACCATACGGCTCATTTGAAACATATTTTAAAGTTCTTAGTAACTGGTTTGGACGTTGTCTCTCAAACCAATGCCCATTATATTTCAAATCAACTGAATGAATTAATTAAACATAAAAGAAAAACAAAATATACTCTAAAGTATGTTGATATTGATGAGATTTTAATGACAGAAATGGTACTTCATTCTCGACAACTCGTTAGCTTCAGGAGACTTTGTCTCTTCGAATCCACTACCAGTAGGTGCTACAAATGTACGACCTGGCACCGATAGGGGGAAAAGGGGGGGGGGGCTCATACCTCTCGACGAGGTTCGAGAGTACACACAAAAAAATGACATAGCTACACAGCTACTTTTGCATAGGTACTGTTTCTGTACTAAAATTATGTAGTACTGGAAATTTACTTTTGATATTCAGTACTATTTTGTTACTTTAAAATTATTGTAATATATAGGTACCTGTATTTTACAGTACTTAATTTGTACTTGAAATTTAGGTACTACAGATTTTTGGTTACTACCGTTATATTTTTAGCATTTTGAAAGATTTTCTATTTCAAATCTCTTAAAATTATGATTTTCAAACATGGAATATTGTATTATTTCTGTACCAAAATATTTAGTACAAATCAAGTACTGTAAAATACAAGTACCTAAATATTACAATAATTTAAAAGTAAAGAAATAGTACTAAATATTAAAAGTTAATTTCCAGTACTACATATTTTAAGTACGGAAGTAGTACCTATGCAAAAGTAGCTGTGTACGTCTCATGCCCTGTAGAACTTGAACACAGTCTAGGCTCAGCTAGACTAGTGGTCAATAGTTGCGTCCTTCATGATGGATTTTGACAACAAGAACATTAGTAACTGACCAGACTCTACTGAAAAAACCCACTATATACTATGAAATAGAAGATGTGGCATAATTGCCAATGAGACAACTCTCCACAAGAGTCCAAATGACACAGAAATTAAAAACATTTATAGGTCATTGTACAATATAAAAAGGAGATGTGGTATGATTGCCAATGAGACAACTGTCCACAAGAGATCAAAATGACACAGACATTAACAACTATAGGTCACCGTTAGGCCTTCAACAATGAGCAAAGCCCATATCGCATAGTCAGCTATAAAAGGCAAAAACAATTCAACGAGAAAACTAACGGCCATTTTTTTTTATAAGAAAAATATTAAAAAAAAATGAACGAAAAACAATTATGTAACACATAAACAAACGACAACAACTGAATGCTTGGTACAGGCACATACATAAATAATGTGACGTGGTTAATTATGTTAGCGGGCTGTTTTTTTCGGCAACAATCAATGACAGTACGTTACTAGAGTAGCTTTCCTTGGGACAATGAAACAAATACATTACGAAAGAATAAAGAAAACAAATGAACAAATGAAAATAAAATATGAAACGCGTTTCTGAAGTCATAACATAATATACAGTTAAGATGTTTCCAAGCAGTTAACCTCTCTACTGTTATCAACTCATTCCTAATCATTAAAACAAACAAAATAAGAAGTCCAATTGTTTCTCTTAAAATGACAAAAGTAAAGATACAACTTTCAATTTAGTCTACATTTTTCTAGGATTGGACACATTTTACTTCGTAAACGGAAACTGTCCCGAACAATAGGTCATGATTAATAAGGTGAAATGGTGCTTGATGTTTTTAATGATAACACCCTTGATATTTGATGGACGTTGGTTTCAGCAGACACTTAGCATTTCTATGGAAACCAACTCACTGTGGTATATTCCAACTGACACGTACCATGATTCATATTTATAAGTTATAATTCATAGTTGAGCCAGTTAAGATAAATAAAGCAGTGGCGGATCCACTGACTGCCTAAGCGGAGGGACCGCGTTGGTCATGCTTCAGTGATTCCCTATATTATCAACCAAATTTTTCCAATAAAGGGGGGTCCTCCTCTAAATCCAGCTCTAACAACGTATTTTGCTATACTACCTGCACGTTTAAAGGAACAAGACAATTAACGAATATCAAACTTTAAAATCACAAAATATTTCAAACTTATTTAAGAGGAGGTCATGATTCATTACATCAACTATGTTTGTTTTGATCGGACCTGTCTATGTTTGAATACATTCGAATATATTGATGTAGTGCGTCTTATAAAATACTATTGTTTCGTTGACACCCCCAGCACTTACCATCAGTTAATCCATTTTTAAAAACAACGAAGATGAAATTTGTGAATTAGTATCCAAGTCCTCTTTGTCAAAAAATGATACTGCGAGACATCAAACATGTAATTGTCAGGATCATGAATATACGTAATATAATTATATACTTCTCTATGAAAATTCAAGATATATTTATTTGTGGTATTGCTATCATAATGCAATGCCATTTCCCAATGTAAAATATTTGTACAGGTCTCTCGCTGTTAAAGTTTGAAATAAGCTATATCTTATAACTTTATTCGTTTGAGGTGTTGCAAAGAAGCATGCATACATAATGGCTATAGATTATAACCCGGTATAAAATATCACGTTAATTTGATATATAATGAATACAATGCAGACTTCCTGTGATGAAAAAAAAAGTTTTTGTTGAATTTCTGAATGGAATAATTGTAAAAAATGTGTGTGTTGATGCAAATCTCACATGAGAAAATTAAACAAAACGACGATACCAAGAAATTATAAAGTTTTATTATTAGACTAATATGATGCATAATTTATGTTAATAAGATACATTAAAAGTTGTTGCATGTTACATATTCTAATAAGTAGGATTTTTTTTGTTTCATTTCATTTTATAAAAAAAAAGAATGGCTTAATAAACATTTTACAACATAAGTATAGTGTATGGACTAACCCTGATAAAAACATACTTGTATTTTTTTATATGCATGTGTGTTTTGAGTTTTATTTCATTTCCAATACACAGATTCTCATATCACCGTGTACAAATAATATTTTCTTAACCGTATATCAAAAGAAATGTATGAATACTTGTTTTTCTAAATGAATAGTTTGCCTTTGACAATTTTTCTTAGTATATACAACTTACGTACAGATTTATCAGAAAAAAACCATAATTAAACATGTTATTCATATATATACATAATAAAGAACAATATGACTGACAACAGACTACAACCACTGAATTAAAGATTTGGGACAAAACACTTAGATGCCGAGGTTAAACTCTTTTGGAAGCGCTCAGCCCACCTAACCTTGGACAGCTGTGTAACAACACATTACAAGAGCAAACTGAAAAAAGTTAGTTACAAATGAATTAATTCAATATATCGATACGAAGCACATAAAAACAAATAACATATTAATATTAGTAAAAAAAAAAAACCAACACATTTCCTGATAGCTAGTTCAAAGCCAATTACACTCAATGAAGATATCATGTTATCCCAGACTAAAGGATTATGTTATCCCAGACTTAGTTTATGAGAAGTGTCTGTGCTTTGGATTAATTAAAGGTTGATCAAAGCTATTTCAAAACATGTTTTTTTATTTACACTTACAGCCATTTAAAAAGTGATACCTCCTCAAAGAACATAACAGACAGACATACATGTAGGTATACATGTTTCTATTGTATCAAAACACGATAAACACATGATAAACACGGCATTATACTATACATGTGCAATGTGTGTTGAAATATATATTTTAAACACAAAAACACGAATCAATCGGTTAAACACACTTTTTCAAAATAAGATTAATTTAGATGTACATGTGTTGGAACTTTACATGCTGTTAAATAAATTGGTGGCTAAAATGAAATACAATATTATAATATATCTCTAAAAATGTAATAATTTTTATTTTTTTTTCAAAACCTCTTTTCTATATATCATTTTCTTTTTGAGTCGGATACTGCTCGGCAACAACATCTACACACTTGATTGTTTTCTGTTTAGTATTAAATTTATTTTAAGATCCATTTTGTTACATCTTGTGATCAATTTTATTTGGCAATCGCCAATGGCAGTCAGCAGGGTTAAAGAAAATCAGTTGTTCGACATGTTAGCCAAATGCGTTTTCTTTTAACATACTTTTTCACTTTTTTGGTCTTTTGGAAAATGTTGTTAGTGCTGTATTTAGACCCTTCTACAACGAAATTTGTTTTACATGCACACGTAAAAAATTGCGGTTTTTATCCAACACAATCATAGGTTTGAACGTAGTTTTCAATTAGACTTGTATATATTTATATATGTGTATGGCGTTTTGCTGTGTGTTTGTTTATTTTATATATTGGCTAGCGGTATAGGATGAAGTGTGGATCGCAATGATATTTTTTTTATTACATATCTGTTGCGTATTATCAACAAATTATATTTCATTCAAGGGTTGTAGAATGCAAGCTAGTTCACATTCGTGTTTGTTGCCGAAATTTACCAATAGTGACACTGGTTAACATTAAAACAGAACACGTAGAAAACATGACAGATAAGTGAATTAAAAGAACCATGACATTTTTATATTTCCAACGCATTCCCGTTTGTTAACTTACAAAAAAAAACATGTAACTTTTCCCTAACAGTTGTTCAGTGATTAAATTAATAAATTTGTTCATTAAGAATCTGGTATTACTTTTTTTCTTCAAGAGCACGTTTGTTTGTCCCATCACGATTTTCTCCTCGCATTTGTGTTGGCTGAAGTTATAACGATATGTCTCTTTGGTAAGGTCACATGATACGGAAATATAACATGCATGATGAACACTTATTCTATTGAAAACATCAAAAACAGTTTTTTGACCACACGAAATCTTTTTATAGAACTAGCTGTTTACATGTATGTTTAGAGATTGATTTTCTTCCGCCAATGTTTTTTCAATCACATTCTGCATGGTATATAACACGGATATCTGTCAGTGTTATAGAAGAATAAAAAACTAGTTGCGAAATAAAGCCATTGAGTCGCAAGATTTGTGTCTTTGATTTAAAAATCGGCCGGATTTGACCAATGAGTGGTTTGTGAAGGACTGAG
Organism: Mytilus trossulus; assembly: GCF_036588685.1. Lineage (NCBI taxonomy): Eukaryota > Metazoa > Mollusca > Bivalvia > Mytilida > Mytilidae > Mytilus > Mytilus trossulus. The sequence goes on along the minus strand of NC_086378.1, from coordinate 60,079,638 downwards.
TATCATAACCCTTCATATTTTTTATAAATCAAATGTAAAGGATTTTCTGATTTTAACACAGTTAACGTTCACTCCATTCAAAACATATTCGCCTTTTTTGTTTACATTTGAGGATTTGTACGTCTATTTGGTTTCGACCTATAGGCTTGAATATGAGACATTTTATGTGGAACTGCTATAACACTGTCCGAGGATAGGGGAAGGTTGGGATCCCTCTAACATTTTTAACCCCGCCACATTATGTATGTAAGGGCCTGTCCCAAGTCAGGAGCTTGTAATTAGGTGGTTGTCGTTTATTTATGTGTGACCTATTTGTTTGTTTTTCGTTCATTTTTTTACCTAACTAAGGCCGTTAGTTTTCTCGTTTGAATCTTTTTACATTGTCAATTCGTGGCCTTTTATAGCTAACTGTACGGTATGGGCTTTGTTCATTGTTGAAGGCGTGATGACCTATAGTTGTTAATTTCTGTCATGTTGGTCTCTTGTAGAAAGTTGTCTCATTGGCAATCATACCTCATCTTCTTCTTTTATATATTAACAATTCATGTCGTTGTCATTTTTTGTCAGAGATATAAACTTTAAATATTTGCCATGTGATGTATTGAATAACTTGTTAAACATTTGTTACCAATTAAGGTAACGATGATACATATATAACTATATATTTGCAACGTAATATATTTTTTAAATTTTATTAGAATTGTTCACAACTAAGTTTAATAATGATAGATATATAATTAACGTTTTTACTTAATCATGACTAGACGTGTTTACATTTCTTGGAGTGTGGCATTGACATTCTTTTCTTTTGAACAGTTTGTACGATTCATGTTTATACATTTCTTCCAGATAAACCACAAAACAAACCCCAAAAATTCTCCAAGCTCTGTAAGGGTGAGTATACTGGCTCCTAGGAATAATCCCATCTGTCCTCCAATATTTCCTGAAAATAACATAATAAAATGGTAATATTTTCTATGTAGACATCATAATGTGTTCAGGTCTTTGGTCGGGTTTTTGTTTCTTTGCACATTCCCCATTCATATTCTTTATTTTATTAATACTGTATATGAAGATAAGTATCAAGTATAGTAAACTCTCTCATTCAAAGTTGACTTAAAACGAATTTGCTATTCTTTTAAGTAACCTTTTTATATTAATAAAGAGATTCTAACAAATCTGTTTTTTTTAAACATTTTGTAGCAATGATGGTAAAGGTAAACTAAGAAAAGTGCTTCAGACGTCCGAAATCTTTACTTTCATTGAATATAATTAGGTTATAAAGAATTTGAACGTAATCACATAATAAACCAATCAATGCAGAGAGATTGAACGTAATGACATATAAAACTAACCAAATATCGCCACTGAAGATTCATAGACAGGTGATTGTCTTACAATTGTTGTTTTCAGTTCTTCAAAGTAGATGTGAATGACTATTAAGTCTTTTCTGAAATGTTAAGTTGAAGTCTGAATAAATAATGCGTAATCCAGGAGAGATTTTAATAATTGGCGGCGAGATGATAAAAAATCAACACGGGAAAAAAAGTTATCAAAAGCTAAAATTGTGCTAAGTCTGCACCACCCGTCTTAAGAATACTTTATATGTTTAAACCACCATACATTTTATACAATTAACAGGTAAGAAATAGCGTTATAATTGGAAGCACATTTTTTTAAATGGCAGTTATGAGCAGGAATGCAATATATATAAAATTATGTTTTGTGATTTTTTTATCAAATCTACTTAAAAAATTTGTTCCCCAGAAAAAGAAATCACAAAACAAATACAATATAAAGTAAATATTAGTTCATTGATAATCATATACCTTTCGAACATCCACATGTTTTTATCACATTGACAAAGTTAACGCTGTACTAAGTTTTGGATTTTAAATCACTGTTGAGTTAGCTTCGAGTACCACTGATAGACATAAATAACTTCAGCGGTAGCAATTTCAATGCACCAGATGCACATTTCAACAACAAATGTATCTTTGCTAGTTCATGCCTTAGGTACACATTTGAAATATCCAAATTTTGAAGGAGAAAATAGAGCTTAAAATTCAAAAAGGTATAAGAATGGTAAAAGCCGAGCAAGGAATCAAGAGCTGTGACAAAACGAGCATCTGATACTATGAAATTATTTACTAAACGTAATTACCTGTAAAAATCCCGTTCAAATTCATTCAAGTTATTCCTCCTTAGTAGAAAATCACTGTAGAAGTCAGACGGAAATATGGATGAAGAAAGTGTTACTTCGTATCGTGTGCTAGAACATGAAGGCGGACAATGACAACTTATGTTCATTTTGGATTTTCCATAAAAATCTCCTTTAAAAATTCAAAACACAAATTAAAGTTATACATGTATTATAAAAACTGTATTTTTCGTAAGTAACGACCCTGTTGTTGATAGTAACAAGAAGGCGTTATATTAAAAGGTAAACTTTACTTCGTACAAAATATGTACATCTACTAATTTTCAAAGCAATTAATGGACATAATAACAAACAAAAAATACAAATAGAAAAAAATAGAGTTTGTTTAGTAAATTCTAGTTTTACGTATTTGGCTTTTTTGGATCCTCAATGCTCTTCAACTTTGTACTTGTTTGGCTTTATAACAATTTTTATACGAGTGTCACTGATGAGTCTTGTGTAGAAAAACGCGCGTCTGGGGTTCTAAATTATAATCCTGATACTTTTGATAACTATTTACAAGTAAACATTGCATTTTTGGTCCCTTGGTATTTCGGAGGACATGTATAGTGATAAAAATGCTCAAATCAAAGCAAATTCTTGGTGTTTCTTTTTGTCACACATGCGTATTATAATTAATATCCTATTTTGGTTGTCATCTTGGATTGTACGCATCAAAAGCATTGCAGACCATTCGGATTTAGATAAAATCAAATGGAGACGCCATCCCTTCCAAACTTTTCATTTTAATGCTCTACAAGTTCGTTATTGATTGTGTCTTTCTGTTCTAATTCTTACGTCACTGACAAGTATTATATCGACAAACCTGGCATAATATATTTGATAAGTTTCCAATGGTCTTTTGATGCAACCTATTCAACCTTATATTCGTCATATTAAAACAGATGTTAAAGAATTTTTGTCAGATGTTCGGACTGTTTGAATGTGTCCTACGTCACGGGGCAAAATGGTTAACCCCTTTCTCCCACTTTTCTTTTCTAAGAAAAAAAAATAGCCCTTAAAAAGATCATCTCAGTAACTCAGATTTAACGTAATTTTAGATTTGTTTTCTTTCAATTCAGTGAGACCAAAACCATGCCAATGCTTAATATATTGTATAATTCAGCCTTTTCAACTTATTTTCTAAAATTCAAAAGGGATTTTCATAACCTATCAATATTTTTATCTGATTTCATTTTAAGTAATATTCTTCTGACTTGAAGTTCCATTTTTTAATTCTAGATTTCTTTTAACAGTAGGAAACGATTAAAATAGTCTTTTAACGAACTCGGTCTGAATACTTTCGATTGAAATTCATGATATTTCCTCAGTTTTTATTTGTAAACTTGATTTAGTGTCTTAATTGAACTACGAGTTTAAAATCCGGTAAACTATTGTCGACATAATTTGACAACTGTTTTCTTGTGTTCTAAACTGATATGTTTTACTGTCCAACGGCAATCCCCGGGTTAATTTGCTATTCTCGAAAGGTACGGAATCTGCCGAGTTGTGACAAATGCTTTACTGTAATGTTTTTTTCTTAATTCCTTTTACATCATACCTATTCTTGGTTTTGCACACTTGAGATATTTATACTTCGAAAAAATGGGGTAATCTACAAATAAACCAAAATTGAAGATATTTTACCCTATATATCATAAGTTGTGAATAAGAATTAACATATAATATTGATATGCTATTTTGGAAATGCAATTTAAAGTTTATAATCATTCTATTTTAAAAAAAGTTTTAATTGAAACTTATGCTTGTTGTTTTCTACGTTTACAATGAAATTCCTATTACCTTTGTTAACCTTTTTATCAACAATATTTTACACATTGTTCATGTATTTCGTTCAAACGGTTAAAATCAATTCTCCGTCGCATAGCATAATGACCATGTTCGATGTCAAATTGAAGAAGATTGCCCTTAAGGAAGCTGGCTTGTCATGTTATGGATTTTTTGTCAGATTTTCAGAATCCTCTGGTTCTATCCATTTAAATGCCTTGAAAAAATTTGCCCGGTGACCCCCATTTTTCTTTTTGAAATTCTATAACATGTATAATGATAAGCCATCTGTACAAGTCTTATAAAATTTTAATTACTTTTTAACAGTTTTTGAGAACTTTAACTTGGTAATGATAAAGCTATGAAAAGTCAAGAGAGAATATTTTCCCGCCAAAATTTCAATGGCTCATATCTCGAAAACAAGCACGGTGACCTATATATTTTTTTTGCTTTTTGGATTCCTTTATAAATTCCTTATCAATATAAACTAGAATTTTCAAAAGTTAATTACTTTGAAATTGAGAAGCGAGCTCCCTTAATCATTAAATTTCAATACTTGTACTACATTATACTATACATCTTCATTTTGCTTAGGATAGTTTATCATGGTAACTCATTATGAAATATTTCTTTCAATTATTCATTTTTACGGTATAACATTTTCAATATAATCCTTTTTAATATAATCAGTTTATGCCCGAATAGAAACCCAGAGGAATGTCCTCTTTGAGTCGTGATAGTATGGGATCATTTTTTTGCGTTTATATCTATATCTACATATATATGTTGTTGTTTATTATTGAGGCAAACGAACAAAGAACAAAAACAGAACCAATGCTCTGTTGTTTTTTTCAGATGACGGATAAACAATAAATTTTAATGAACATTGTAGGAAGTAAGATGTAACGTTTTGATAGTTTGTTATCATAATTTATAGGTTACAAATACGTTTGGTTTAATATAGAAGATAATTACTTATCTCCAAATCCTCTTGTATAAAAAAAAAATGTTTGTAAATAGTATAAGTCACTGCCATAACTAGTGATGATACCTTCCGAAATCCGAAACAGCGGTAACGTCTTTTTTACTACGTTGTTGATAGTTGAGCGAAACAACGTAACCACTTTTTCGGATTATGCATACCTTCTCGATTTAATATACTAGTAGCTTCATACACAAAGGTGGCGTAACCAATCAAGAAGGACTTCACTGGTTGAAGGTGTAACACCACTACTTCAGTCCGGCCAGAAAGTACATGCCAGAAGTAGTACATATTTAACACAAAATAGTTTCTACGCTTGAGTGTAACTTTTAAAATACGTAGAATATTTAGGTACAAATGTATAATTGTTTGAGTGAAATGAAAGCTGCAGTAAATGACTGGTGATCATAGTACATATTGTAGAACACATTTTGACTCATAATTTTAAATATTTAAAAATCTGCACTGATTTTTATAAAGAGGGTACATCTTGCCTGTTTGTCAGATCTGAAGTATCTGTTTTGGTACATCCCAAGTACCTGGAACCAGTTCTTTCTTATATGCCAGTCAAGGAATGTTGATTTTCTCCATAAAAGCCACCATAAAGTGTTGCTTTGACATGCAATGATTGTCACTTTATTTGAACTTAAAACAATAAAGTTGTGTCAGCTTGAAATTGAGGAATTCAACATAGAAAGCAATTGGACCATAAATAAGTGGTGTACTTCCTGAAAGCAGGGGAATGATCATTTACCGTAAACCGTTACCCCCTTAGTAGGTGGAACGTACTACTAACGTCTGTTTCCTGACGCATAAAGATTCAAGTTTTAAAGTTTTATTATTCGCAGACACATCAGTGTACAATAGCTATATTAATATAGATAAAAACATGACTCATACATAAATAAACAAATATACAATAAGTATGGTACAATTATGAAACACAATATGTACGACAACATGTTTCACATCTACATACCCTTGTAATCAAAATCAATACATTTACAGGCCTTATAAATATAACTGACATAGCATTCCTTCCAACACTTTGTTGATAAATACTTCTTTCCATCTTCAAAAGATTCTCTGCAGAACTCTGTTGGTGTCGCTCTAAACGGTTCTGATAAATATTCATGCTAAAAAATAAAATCACAAAAATATGGAGCTACAAGGAAAATTCAAAAAAGGAAAGTCCTAAATCAAATGGTAAAATAAAAAAAGCTCAAACACAACCCGTATGGACAACAACTGTCATATTCCATTGTATTCCTTGATAAAGGCATTTATTTATTTACAAAATAGTGGAGAAAATCTTGTTTTAAAGCTAGCTAAACCTCTTTTATAACAGTCGCATCAATGCTACTAAAAGTAGACTTTTTAAGTTTTACACAGTATAAGATTAATATCTTTATGCGCCAATTATGTTGTAAAAAAATTTAATATATTAAATGATTTTGAGACGTAAATAAATATACATTTCTAGTGAATATCATATGTTAACTTTATCAAAACATACTTTTCAACTTTTTTCTTACACCGATCAAGAAATGGCATAGTCGGAACAAATATTACAGTCGTTCTCAAAGGAAAAACAATGACTTTTGCCATGATAATCGAGTGTTCTTGTATCCTATCAATGTTTAACTTGATCAGCGGACGGACGAAAGGTACATATATAAGAAAATACAATAAATATCAGTACAGGAAAAGCACTCAGCTTGAAAATAATGCTACCATTATAGAAAACCAACAAGATATTAAAACAATATATATTATACAAAAATACATTATTGAAAAGAAGTTCAAACAATATAAACATTTTGCAAAATAAAGGATGTATAATTTAGTAAATTATAAATTTCCAAAGAAAAGTAATATAATAACAATTACATTTTAATAGAAATTTCGTCAATTCTAATCACAAGTAAATACTTGAATCACATATTTCATTCCAATCTTTTGAGTTTATCCAATTGCAACTGATTTTTAAGTTTGTTCTTATGTTGTACTGTAAACTAACTGTCTCAGTTAAGGAAAGGGTTGAGATTTCACAAAATTATTTAACCCTGCCACATTGTGTTTAGACAGCCGTTACATGACCATCAGCGATACATGTATTACTTTCTGCTTCATGTATAACTTACAGTGTATTTCTTAAGTACCCCGTAATACTCGTGGCCAGGTTCAAGATAGTATCCACTGGAACCTTGAAAGTAGGGATCTTCCTCCTTGTCATGAACTGTGAACTAAAAGAAAAATGCCAGGTTTTATGTTAAAAGAAAATGATTAAAACAAATATTGCCACGGTCAACAATTATCCGCTTAAATGTTATGCTTTGTTCTGAAAACAAGACTATGGTGAACAATTATTTGAATAATAATTTGATATATCCACCCTACTAATCTGTCTTCACTAATTGTGCAATCATTTGCACAACGGTGCCCATGATTCTGTAATGTGTTTACAGTTGTTGTTCCTGCATGTACAAATTATTTTAAATAATTTAAAATTTTAAGTACAAATGGTAATGGTAAATACCTTTCAACATCCAAACATTAATCTTGGTAAAGAAATATGGTCTCATATGTGTTTTTTTTTCGACCGAAGTAAAACCCTTGAAAAGTTAGACGTCCTTTTGGATGCACTGGATGTATAAATTCGCAGCCACGTCAGAATAGAGATGTTACCCCGATATTTTGTTTAGAGATAATGCCATGCTCTCTGTATATAAATGACCCTTGGAATTAATTTCTGAGGGTCCAGAGGTGGCCTAGTGTAAGACAAAATCATTGTATCTATCTAATGCATACTTGTTTTAAAATAGCAATCTTAATTTTCCCACTTCATCGTTGTCGACCCCTATGATAAGGAACTTTCTTTTGTATGTATTGTAAGTTTGTTCTCGTCCTTAACTTGCGTTAAATATTTGCAACTGGACGTACAGCAAAAAACAATCAATCAATCAATCACAACCATTCGCCGATCTAACACTTAATTCAAGGTAGCGGAATCGGAAAAGTTTTTCCAATAACAGCACAACTTGTGAAGCTTACAGAAATATAATCCTTTAAAAACAAAATTTGTAAATATGTTCTATAATCATGGCTAAGTTTTGCTATACCAGACATGACCATAGGCTTTCTTTTAAAAGAAAATCCTGTATTTTATCCAAATCTTCAGAAATTTACTGCTATTGAGTTATTGTTTTCTTATACCAACATCTTTTCCATCTGCAGTGAATGTAACCTTTACCCATTCCATTGAAATTGAGTAACGCTCAACACAAGTACGAGAGGTAATCCGTGATGGAAAAAAACCGTTGAAGTGAGTTGGTACAAATCAATCCCGAAGTAAAACATTTCTGTAACAACTGCTGACAAAGTAAATTAACCAATAGAAACGTGGAAATATGAAACAACACCGCTTTAGATAGCGTCTCACTTATTGTTCACGTATTCCACGAATCTACTTTGATTCTTTCAAGGTATCAATCGAGAAAATGACTTTCCGATGAAGTCATTAACATTAATTAATCATGATATTCCAAGATTTTAATATTTGACAGATTGCTCTTTAACGAAAACAATCCAGTACAATGGGTGTTTACATCTTTTTTTAATTTTTGTACTGGTGTTTGGATGTTATAATTCCAAATGCTAGATTTATTCCCCAAAGAATACGGTTTCTTATTTATGATGGGTGTTTTTGGATGACAACATTTTATTTACCGTGAGATGACACTTGATACGTTATAAAATATACATATTCATAGGGTTGTCTTTGTAATGATGGTAACCCTTATAAACCTGAAATATTTGCAGCGGATCTGCTGTAGACTTGCTGCAGGTTTGCTAATAACAAAAACATTGCAGGAACCCTTTGCATAACGTTTGCAGATGTTTGCAGCTAGCTGCGAACATCCTGAAAACAGTCAAGCTAGATTGTTGCTGAAAGCTTGCGGTAAGAATGCAGGAAAAACAAGAATATATGAGATGTTCACAGCTAGATTGCAGAAATCTTTAACAATTTTAAATGTTTGCAAAAGCATTGCAAGAATTACATAGTAAACACGCAGCAGATCTGCAGAAAACAAACAAATGAAAGATTAATTTGCATTAAAATGTTTGCTGCACATCTGCAGCAAACACTCATTTGTATGGTAAATTGTTTGCTGCAGACCTGTGGAAAATATGGCGCAAATACCGACATTCTGTGTTCGCTAGCTGTAAGTCTGATGCAAGTTTGTTACAGACTTGCAGCACATATTTACAAGAGGATGGTTATTTCAGTAAGGTGAGTAACTCTGTAGTTAAGGTGGTATGGGTGTCTTCCTCCATCTTGGATTGTAAAAAACAGAGAACCAAAGGTGCAGATTGTCCATCAAGTTAGCAAAATTTGATGCAGGAATGCAGATATTTAATGTGAATTTTCATTTATAAGAACCAATTGACAAGAATATAACTTAGAAATATTAATATTTTTGCAAATGATAACTATTTTTGGTAGTTTTTAGTTTGTTTTTTTTTAAATTGGCATTTTAAGGGGAGGTAAAACAGTGCATTTTCTGAAGGACTCTACATGGAATTTTCCTATTTTGTATTTTAGCCGGGAAAAAAGTACGGTGACCCTATCTTTTCTTTTGATATTTTCAAAGTTGTGTATGAAAGCCATCTTTTCCTGAAGTATTTAACAATTCTATCATTTTGTTTAGTTTCTAATCATAAAATTGTGTTTTTTCCTGTGTAATCCATATAAAATGTGTCATTTTGTCCCGTCCTGTAGCTTGAGAAAATGCGCGGTGACCTATCATTTTTATTATATTTTTCGACATGTATCAATAGATACTACGTTTTGGCAAAGTATGAACAAATTCTATCATTTTTATTTTAGACTCCCATACCACCTTAAGTTCTAATGTGCCGAACTGCGAAACTCTTTACCTTAATATGTTAATAAGCAGCAACGTATTTGCGTTATTGTATATACTAGTACATTTTATTATGAATTATTGTAAATATGTAATGAGTATATTTTTACCTGTATTCCGTCTCCTAACCATGGGCTGAAATAACTTTTATCACGTTCTACATTCAAAAACAATACAAGTTGTATCCGGACCCTGTATATGATGTTTTGAATATTTAAGTTTTCTTCGAAGTTAAGCATGGTCCGTTCGGTTTTAACTCCACAGAGAATATTTGTTTGGAATCAAAGGAGAGGTTTTGATCAAATATAAAGGTACTAAACAGACCTCTATGTAAACTCTTATGCTCCAATAAGATTTCTTCTACAGTTCTGTTTCTGAAAAATCATTTTGGTTAATAAAATGGATCACTCCAATTTAACTGCTTGGACATATAAACTAGCGCTCGTGGTCCAATGCTTAAATAGTAATTTTCTACTCTAGAATCATTCATTGACAAGACTTCTGATTTTCTTAATGAATTTAAATTACAAATAGTTACTGCAGGAAATTCAATTTCGGAATGTCTCTCCACTTCAAGTGTTGTGTAGGTAGGGTATTTGTAGTAATTTCCTAATTCTTGAATCATCACATAAGTCAGGTATACAGCGCATAATAGAAACGAGCACAACCAAAACAAACTGAAAAATCCAAAACATACACAATTCAATAATTGGATAATTTCATAATTTAATTCAATTAAAGGTGGTACTTAATACTCTAGGTCGGTAACTCTGTTAAATCAGCTAAACGTTTTATTAACGTTTTATTGTTGAGAAAATGTTAATATAAGCTTTTCAATGATCAAAAGTAATGTTTGTCAAACTGCAATATATCCAATAAAATTTTTCCGAGATAATGATTGGTTCAAGTCTTTTGAACTTTTGATATTTTTAATGAATGGCTATTATTTATTTTGAATTTATTGAACCATAAAACTAACTTTTGACTCTTCACATTGAATAATCCGCGAAGCGAAGCGGATTATGTAAAATGTGAAGAGTCAAAAATTAGTTTTATGATTCAATAAAATCAAAATAAATTATTTCCATTCATTATAAATAAATTTCTATCAAAATTAAGGCTCAAAGAACTTTTATATCATTTATCTTGACAATAACAACGTACACACATGCTGGCGTATGAATACATAACGTCAGAGTGGGCGTGTCGCCATTAAAATTGGTAACATTGAAAATAAAACTAATAATTTAAACCAATCAGAAGACAGTAAATACATAAACATTATTTATTTGTCAATGGCTACAAGTAAATATTTTGTAAAAATATCATGAAAATTAAACGAGCCAAATTAATTTTAGTCAAGGTGTTAGGTACAACCTTAATAAAACAATTGTACAATATTCTTTTCGTATGTAAATCGGGGGAGGGGCTTAGTATAGTAGAATGGTCAAAGTTGTACATGCCGCTTCTGTACCACTAGACAGTCATGCATTTTTGCAGGTTGTAAGATGGAGCACCGCTTGTGATAGGTGCAATGGATTCCTATCTTAATTAAATAAAATGGTCAGATTTCTTGTGGAAGGGCGATGATTCTTTCTACACACCCCGGTTCACTACATCCACGGAAACCTATCACCACGGAATAGTGAATCGTGCTGAAAGTGGCGTTAGATCACAAAGAAAGATAAAAACAATCAATCAATCGTAAACATAAAGAGATTACCAGATTCTTTTCATATTCTTACATACTTTATATTGTAACTTTACTAGTACATTCATAATAAATAATTTATTTATTTATTTAGTTTTGGTCGCTTCTGGTAACGTTTAATTACAATAACCATAGTGATCAGTGTATTTACCTACGATATGCATCTCCAATTGTTTCTGGTAGATATCAACACCGCTTCGAGCACAACAATTTTGCTAATGTTTTTTTTGTATAGGATTTTTATTATTACGGACGATTAATTGCAATATCCATAATGTACAATTTATTTACTAACGTCATTTACATGTAGCTCTAATTGTTTCTGATAGATATAATCCTAAACACCGCTTCGAGCCTTACAATTTAGTTTTTATAGTGTTTAACTACCAGCTGTTCAAAATGTCACTGTAGTTTCGGTTAAATAATTAATTATCCAAGATTAATTTTAATTGTTTTATATGGTGGGCGAATGCGGCCATTTCACCTTTTCGCGGTTTTGCGTTTTCTCTTATCATTTTGCAAACGCCGAACAAGTATATACACAGGACACAATAAAGTCAAATGGTACTCGTCTTCAACACTTTCTCTTGGTTTATTTGTATATTTGTCGCCTCTGTTTGCCAATAAACAGATATTGGAAATTATTCCAGGGGTTGCATCATATTAAAATCAAAATAGTCATGTTTTATTTCTAATAAGGTCCTTAACTCCGATGTCAAACATGATTAATTATGATTTCAGACTGGATGCGTTTCTTCCACAAAAGCCACAAGACAATTTTCACCTATTCAGGACATATGCACCTTTATTTTTAACAGACAAAACATCATGAAGACTTTCTATTAGTTTATTTTCAAGCAAAATCATGCCTCGACTATTTTGATGCATCAGAAGCATTTTTTTTAAATTTTGTCAAGTAGTTACTAGTAATAATGCATGCTAAATGATGAAGCGGCTTGTCCTAAAAAGTTATTTATGAAAAGTAAACTCACCTCTAGATGGCCTGCCTGATAATTTGCGTCATATAAAACAATATCGGCACGCTCTAATGACTCGACATGACTTAAGTTCTTAGCTTGTTGTATGACTTTTGCCTCCAGAATAGGCATTTATACCAGTTATGGTAACGCGATGGTGCGTGTTTAAAGGAAAGTTGATTCATTATTACACGCGTTGTCTTCCTCTAATTTAAATGCATCAAAATCATTTGAGAGCATCAACTTACATGACTTATGTGACTTATTCACATTGAGATAAGACGTGTCACGGTACTTGTCTATCCCAAATTCATATATTTGGTTTTGATGTTATATTTGTTATTCTCGTGGGATTTTGTCTGATGTTTGGTCCGTTTCTGTGTGTGTTACATTTCAGTGTTGTGTCGTTGTTCTCCTCTTATATTTAATGCGTTTCCCTCGGTTTTAGTTTGTTACCCCGATTTTGTTTTTTGTCCATGAATTTATGAGTTTTGAACAGCGGTATACTACTGTTGCCTTTATTTATTGAGGTGAAAATTGAATAGTTATAGTACTATGTGGTAAGTATTATAAAAGGCGTGTAAAAGTTGATTTGTATGTACTATCGAACTTTTATTAATAAAACTTATAGTTTTATAGTTTGTTCCACTATTTTTTTGGTGAAAATTTACTATTGGTGATGAATATAGGAAAATTTATATACTTTGACAGACAGAAAGATTTTAAAAAATGTTACTTACATCTGTAAATTGTCCAATTCACTCAATTTATATGTTCATATGATAATAAGTTTGATGATAAATAAAAGCTATTACATTACTCTTATATATGATTTTTTTTTATGATATCTTTACTCGGAAATTTATTATAAGCATTCCTGTGTTTGAAAATGATTTTTTCCCGAAAGTCACCCTTTAACATGATTTCACCAAAAACTGCACCGTGGGAAAACTTTACGACAGGGCTGAAATGAAAGCATAATGTTTAATCTAACTTCATGTGGAGTTTCAGCCATGATGTATTACGGTCGTTGACTCTTGAATACGCGACTTTTCACGATTTGATTGTATCATTTAAGTTGATTCATTTTACCTTTGAATTTAGCGTTTTATTAAGATATTTTAAGTTTTAAATTTTGTCGTTATATTAGAAAACCTCAAAAATATAAATAAGCATCAACATTGTCGCTCTCATCTTACTCGAATTCGTCTTTCTTAAATTTATATGTCAACTTTGCGTTATGGAGTCATTATCGCTATTTCAGTAAACTTTGCAATACTTTTCAACGGAATATTTGTATCATCAAATGAAATACAACCTTATCCTTTATCATGTATATAGTTTTAAAACAAGTTGTAAAAACTGGCGGTAGACCAAGCTATTTCCAAAAGAAACTACATATACACATGGAAAAAAGTATTGCAACACCAAATTGAAATTGAAATTAAAAAAAAAACACTTTTTATTTTTTTTGTGAAATAATTTTTAAATAGAACTAGTTAAACATTTTTTAAATATCACCTAAGTTTAATCAATAATTATCGAATCAATAAGTTCGTATCTGCATATGCAGCTACTGTACCCGTAAACAGAAAAACAACTCTGATCATTGTGAAGTAATTATTTGACTAATAAAAATGTATTATACACCAAAATTTAGATAATTTAACAAGGAACAAGCAGCTAAATTTAGTTTTTCCTATTTAAATACGTATCAAGTTATACGAGTCCAAATGTCGAAAACATAGAAAAACAACGGCTAACTGTTGGTCAATAACGACCATACGTTTAAGAAAATCATTCTTAAAAAAAAAAAAAGTGATTTTAGAAAAAATAAATCGGCCAAAAGTTTTAGTTTTGTCTATTGAATATTCGAGAATCCGTTCATGGAAGTGCGATTGGAATTTAATACCCTTTTTTCCGTTCAACTGCAGCTTTGAAATTTGTTAAATGGCGGTAATTTTATGCAGTTTTCTCGGGTTGTGTTTTTTCAATAAGTCTTTTTTTGAGTAAATTTAAACAAGTATTTACCGATGACAGTTACATATTTAAAATCTTGAGAACCTAAGCTTTTTAAAAATGTATAACATTGTATATGTATTTTAAACAACACCTATCTAAAATGTGGATACTTTTCACTGATAACGAAAAAAAGGCTTATGACCCGAATTCGGGTCATAGGAACGGTAAAGAGTTAATTATCCATGCCATCTGCTAGGGAAAATCAAGCATAATGAAGCTTGGTCAGAAAGAAACCCATTGCATACAAGACAATCCTAAAAAGAGAGTGGTGACCATTCAGGAGCCTTTTAACAAGAACTGTTCGATATCGACTCATCGCTACTGGTTATCGTGCGATAAGACCATTTCGGAGACCTTTGCTTACGAACAGACACACAGTTGTCCGTATCCAATGTAGTGCAGAGCTCGCCAAAGTTGGAAATTAGCATCTTAGAGTAAGATCCATTGTTCCAATAGAATTCAGTTTATTTTCCTTGGCCCGATCGTAGCCCGGATTTGAACCATATCAAGCATATATGGGACACTATTTGGCGTTATGTGCGCGAAAGGACACCCAGTCCAAACACGTGATGAAATAAACAATGCCCTTCATCAGAAATCGTTACTGCTACCTTAGCAACAATTAGACGATATATGACAGGAATCAGAAGACGTTAAGTGGCGGTTAACCGTTTGAATGTAGGCTGCGCACAAAGTACTAATTCTTTGGCGTATAACGATCAAAAATGATGGAACAGTCATCTGAAGGTTAATTTTAAAATGTCTGACATTGTAAAGTTCGAATCAGTAAAAGTTGTAAAATGCAGTTTTTTGTACAAAAAACACTTCATTTTGTTAATAAAATTGTGGTTAGATAAATAATTTTCTTTCAAAAAAATTGTGTTTGTTAAAATGCAAATGAGATCATAAACTATGTTTCAATATTATTTTACAAATATTTTATCACATTCAAAATAAAAGGCTGGTTTTTCAAGTAGAAAAAAATCTAGGTGTTGCAATACTTTTTTCCATTAGTATAGATATAGGAAGATGTGGTATAAGTGCCGAGGAGACAACTCCCCATTCAAGTAACAGTTTATAAAAATAAACCATTATATGTCAATGTACGGCCTTCAACACAAAGTATTGGCTCACACCGAACAACAAGATATAAAGGACCCCAAAAAATAGTAATGTAAAACCATTCGAACGGGAAAACCAACGGTCTATTCTTTGTCAAAACGACAAACACGTATGAACTACATAAACAGACAACAACTGCTGTATATCAGATTCCTGTCCTAATTAGGACTTGTGCAAACATTTACAGCGGGATAAAACGTGTTATATTTGTTATTCTCGTGGTGTTTTGTCTGATGCTTGGTCCGTTTCGGTGTTGTGTCGATGTTCTCCTCTTATATATAATGCGTTTCCCTCGGTTTTAATTTGTTACCCCAATTTTGTTTTTTGTCCATGGATTTACGAGTTTTGAACAGCGGTATACTACTGTTGCCTTTATTTAATGGTACCAAACATGTTCCCTATTTTGAAATTATAGCATAACACCATAGCATATAGGGACACACTATAACATATCAATTGGAAGGCTTAACTCAATCAAAAACACAAATTAACACACAATGAACGAATAAATTTAATCTGTGATACCTGAATACAAGTAGCTTTTTAGTATACAAGTATAACATCAACCCACTAACAAAATGATGAAAATATTTCTACCTTACCTTCTTAATTTATTGCCGTTTGCAAGTTTATTGACACCATGAAATCCTGTTGACTGACTAAACTCTCCCCATACTGTCGCTAGCGTTTGGCGATCACTGTCTGCCATTATTGATACGAAACTAAATTGTAACTTCACTGTTTAAATGTGTTTATGAAGCAGGCGTTTGGTCAGTTCTAGTCTATTAATGATGTTGGACCACTTTATATATGATGTTTAATATGTTAGTTTTTCCAGTGTATATATATTTCTTTTGTATTGTTTGTATATGCCTTCAACCTCTAGAGGTATAAATGTGCATTTTATAAATAGATAAATAAATAGATAAATTTTTAGTGTCATTAGCAAGTTGCTTTAGATGTCATGTCGCAATGAATATTAATGTTTTACTGGTCGCTTTTGTCTAACTAACGAAATCTGCAATGAAAATTATCAATTTTAATGAAAATGAAATAAAGGCATTTAATAAAGTGTTTCTAATTCGATTATACCATACGGACATCGTCCAAAGGGAAATCAATTACTCATAGCTTTTCATTCATTTTTTTTATTATTGCATCAATAATGTACATGTATATATAAACGTGATGTATCAAGAATTCTCCTGGCAACCCCTTTTTTAACTGGCTTCTGTTTATTGAAACTTTTAATGAAAATGAAATAAATTGCACTTAACCAAGTGTTTCTAATTCGATTTTACCATATGGACATCGTCCAAAGGAAAATCAATTACTCATAGCTTTTCATTTACTTTTTTTTTGTATTGCATCAATAATGTACATGTATATATAAACGTAATAGAATTCTCCAGGCAACCCCCTTTTTAACTGGCTTCTGTTTATTGATACTTTTAATGAAAATGAAATAAATTGCACTTAATACAAGTTTTTCTACTTCGATTATACCATACGGACATCGTCCAAAGGGACATAAGTTACGCAGAACTTTTCGTTCACTTTTTTTTTATTATTGCATCAATAATTTACATGTATATTCAAACATGATATATCATTATATACCTATATGGAGTTATTTTCTTTCAGAACGTCAGGTCATTCTTTTTCAGAATCAACCCGGACGATACCATGTTTCAATGGTATATGCTCCAAGGCATAAAATAATGGCCTGTGTAAGGTCATTATTTTCCTTGATTAACATGCAATCTATGATTTACTTCAAAATCGTATTCGTCTAATAGTTTTTTGGTGCCGATTTGGATATTTATTTTCTAAAGTTCAATCGATGATAGATGTAAAAGAAACCGTCATTGTAGACCCGCAATTTAATTTTAGAAACAAATAACGTGAAGTTTTGTTGATTTATCGCTATAATAAAGAAACATTATCATATAGGTCAGATGAATTTTAATGTAGACTTTCATAAAATAAATCCAGATTTAACATATTCGTGTGTAAGATTTTGAAAATCTTATTGAGTCAAACTGAATAGGTTGATTGCTTAACGTCCAGTGGCAAATATTTCATGCATGTTCAGAACGATACACACTGAATAGGAAATCATACTGTGACCTACATGTATTTATATTCGTCTTCGTGTCAGTTCGTAACTTTTAAAAAATTATGTATACCTTTTACTCTATCAAATGATCAACTAATAAAATAATCTTATATTCTATTGAATAACACGAAAGGGTCGGTGCGGAGGGTAATATATAATTTTATCCTGATTATCTTTTTATAAAATGTATTGCTGTTCGAAAGACAATCTTTCTGAATTTTTCATTCGATTCAAGTAAAATGGTTAAATAAATAACAACTTTTCCGCGATAGAAATAACATAACAAAACGGAAAAAAACACATACCCCTCCCCCTTTTCACTAAGCTAAGTGATACAATAAATAACTTACAATGTGTCTTGTATTTGTCATACACCGTTATCGGATGGTAACAATACATTTGTATCTTACTTCATGCAGTTACAGTAATATCTTTATTGTGTATGGATAACAATTTTTAAAAGGTTTATATCTAAATTATTTAGTGAGTTTTATTTCACATTTTAAATGAGCCGCAGGACGTATTAACCTGAACGCATAAGAAAGGAATATCCCACTTTAGTGTTGTCGGTAAAAAAGGATACTTAATTTTACAAATCTTTATAAAATGAATATTTTTTGACGGTATATAAGTCAGATAATGCATATTTTAAGGTTTTTCTTGTCGTAGAACACACCTTGGGGTGTCAGGATTGTTCAAAGAAAGACCTCCCTCCGGTCGGTCTTTCATTTGATCAATCCTGTCACCCCTCGGTGTGTTCTACGACAAGAAAAACCTAAGAATATGCATTATCTATAACAGAATTCTCCTGGCAACCCCTTTTTTAACTGGCTTCTGTTTTCTATTGCATATACGTCCCTCCTTTGAGATACGATTTCTCAATTGATTCTTTATGTTCTTCCATAAAAGAGGGACGAAAGATACCAAAGGGACAGTCCAATTCATAAATCGAAACTAAACTTACAACGCCATGGTTATAGATGAAAAAGACAAACAAACAAACAATAGTACACATGACACAACATAGAAAACTAATGAAAAGGCAACACGAACCCCACCAAAAACTAGAGGGATCTCAGGTGAACCGGAAGTGTAAGCAGATCTTGCTCCACATGTGTCACCCTTCGTGTTGCTTATGTGATAATAAATCCGGTAGATAGTCTTAATTCGGTAGGTCACTTTTATGAAAGGGAAAGGGAGTTGTAGTTACAACGCGAGGAGCATATACGAGATCATTATTTATCATTCAAATTAAATTGTACATTATATTTATATATGATTTTTAACTCGTCTCAAATTTAGCCGAATGGTGTTAGATCTTCAAATTTTCGATAATTGAAGGTCTAGAATTGTTTAGCTGATTTTGAATCATATATATTTTGTGTACAAGTTGTAATGTTGTACAAATTATAATTTATACAGATATTTTGTACAAGTTATCAGTGTTTTATGACCTGCTGAACACAAATGGATGATTCAAGCACACAGTCGTTTGTTTCGCATATTTCTGTCATATTTTCACAACTACACGATACAATCTAATACTGAGCATTGATACAAAAAAACATTATAAGATCACAAAAAGACTTTTATGGATATGAATATGTTATAAGAAGAAAAATAAAATTTAAATTTAAACAATTCAGGTATCCTCATTTCCAGTTGAATGAAATGTAGAATGATATAAACGGTTGGAATGACGTTCCGGCTATTGTAAATCAAGAAGGAATATTTCGCTCCTAAGACTTTAATTTCAGTAGTCCGGCAAGACCAAACAAAATATATATATATATATATATAAAAACAAGCAATTAAAGTATTAATCAGATTAACAGATGACAAATAAGAAATTACACATTAGATTCAAAGAGTATTTGATGTCCGATACGTATTTGTTAATTATAGTCTCAACTGTCACAAAGAATAAATAATGAAATAAATGCAATTTGACCGGACTATTCGCACTGTGCAATGAAATTTTTAAAAAAAACATTTATTAAATTCGATAGATTCAATAGCTGACTATGCAGTATGGGCTTTGCTCATTGTTGAAGTCTACAAAGACTACAATCCACAAAGGTAAAGAGCTGGGATGGAGTAATTGGTCAATACCTAAAAGGTTTTTTTTTAAATTTGTGAGGGGGGGGGGGAATTGGTAACCAATATTTTTTTCTCTCCATTCATACATTGATTATTTCTGATTTATACATGTATACATCATGTAAAAGCAAAAACAACTGATAAATCAGGAGGTACAAGCCAAGCATGATGTGTAAAGCAGGTAAAGTGTTATATGAATAATTGTGCAATAGCAGGCAATCTGTAAGTGCACAGTATAGTGCAATAGCAATAAATCTTCATTTGCACAGTGCTGCACAATAGCAAGAAATCTTCAATTGTACAGTATTACGAAATAGGAAGAAATCATCAATAGCCCAGTATTTGAAAGTAGCACAATATTGCACCATATCACAGTTTTATGCAGTAGCACAGTATTGGTCCGTGTATATCTCCGTCCATTCGTTTTTCGTTTTTCGCTTTGAAATATCAAAAACAAAAAACAAAAAACGAAAGTGTTTTCATTTTTTGTTTTTGATTTCTTAAAAACCAAAATGAAAAACGAAAGTGTCTTCATTTTTCGTTTATGATTTCTTAAAAATCAAAATGAAAAACAAATTGTTTTCGTTTTTCGTTTTTGATTTTACAAAAAAAAAAAAAGAAGAAGTATTTTCATTTCTCATTTTTTCATTTCTAAAAAACTAAAATCGAAAAATGAAAGTGTTTTTTTTTCATTTTTGATTTCACAAAAAAACAAAAAACAAAAAACGAAAAATGAAAGTGTATTCAATTTATTTTTCCCACACTGTTTTTATTGTCATTCAAAAGATGACAATGTTTTCATTTGTCATTCATTCAAAGGTGCTTTCGAATAGGGAATGAAACTATAACAATATTGTCGATTGTGTTACATACTTAAACAAAAGGGTTAACATAGAGTTTTGTTTATAATTTTAATTATTTCTCGGTTTATAATGTAAAATGTTTCCTTAATTGTTGTACAATCATTGATAGTAAATGTTGCTTATGTCCTAACTACACAATAATTTTGGCCACTAAATAAGACTCAACTAAAATATGCATTTTGCCGTGCAGACAGACTGGAACCAGCATTTAATCAAATTTGTAATTCAGTACAATACAATAATCTCATGCATATGCATACATCATATATAATAGTACCTATACTTAGTAATTTAACACACAACTTTGTGAACCAAAAAATATACGTCCGGCAACAATAGTAATAAATATCTATTAACTTCCAATAACATTCCAAATGATAAATATCATATTATGAATACCCGTCATAAACAGACACTCGCCGCCCAGGAAAAACCAACTTATAAAGTTTGGAAACCTGCGCATGGATCAATGCAAGAACCGTTTCTGGGTAATGATGCCGTACTCCATCACGATCATGATTATATAGAAAACAATTTTATATACAAAAAAGTAAGTTTTAACTATACGATGTCTACGGCTAGAATGACCACCTAGTCAATTTTTTCACGAACCCGCGAAAAACAAATTAACATAACAAAACATTAGGTCACCTGACCTATCGAATCCTACATCATTGACCCATACAAAATATTATAGAAACTTTAAGACAGTATTTTTCCGCTATACTGCGAAACGCTGAAAAATATATGTCCTAACTACACAATAATTTTGGCCACTAAATTAGACTCAACTAAAATATGCATTTATGCCGTGCAGACAGACTATAAAAACAAAGAACGGGCGTGAGAAATGCGATATGAATACAATGTAAGATACTAATCAAAACATAAATCATAATAAAAATTCAAACCCTAAACATTCACAAACCAAGTTTTTTCGTAACCTGAAGCCGATGATCAAGTGAATCGGCCACGTAACCATCTTAACAGTGTCGCTTTTCCACCGACATTGTCGTTTCCAACGACGTTCGTTAACATCTGAATTGACGGCTGCAGTAGCCCCACCTGCTCTCAAAGAATGCAACCAATGTTTAAATCAGGACAAATACTTTTTAACCTATAGAAACTATACATTCTCTAGCTCTTATAACTATACTTGATGACAACACTCTGCTGTCTCCTACAAAACTCGCAAATGTTTGCGAACCTTCAATACCAACGTTTAAAATTGACCAAAAAGGAGCTGACCTCCAGTATGGAACAATTAGTGTACCGATAGATTTTTCTTGTCTCATTTTTTTAGTACATTTGGAAACAAGTGAAGATGGTGGTACAATCCAATTAATTTCGCTTTTCCAATCTTGATCAAAAGCATTAATACCTGAAGTATTAGGACACCAGTGCTTAGAGTTGAAGACCAAACATTTTGTATTATAATCTGACGCAAATCGATCTACCGTATGAGGACCCCACAAATTATCTAGAACTGAATACACTTCTGGATCTATTCCCCAGTCATCACAGTCTACACTTTTACTGATCTGATCAGCCTTAACATTTTCCTCTCTTGGTACCTACTGTGGTAATAATGCAATATTGTTAAGCTTGCATACATTGGATATCTTGATAGCGATTAATTGTAGATCGCCCTTTCTACTACCTTGCTTAATAATGTAAACAATATTTTGATTATCAGTATACCATTTAATAGTTTCACCTTTTAATGTTACTAGTAATGACAGCAAAACTCTATATACCGCTTCTCCATGTGGAGCTTTTCAAACTTTCTACTGAATTCCAACTACCCATAACTTCGGTATCACTGATACTGACAGCATACTCTCCGAAACCTATACCGGAGGCATCACTGTAAACAATGCAAGAGTACTGTTCCACTATACTCAAATCTATGCCATTC
Organism: Mytilus trossulus; assembly: GCF_036588685.1. Lineage (NCBI taxonomy): Eukaryota > Metazoa > Mollusca > Bivalvia > Mytilida > Mytilidae > Mytilus > Mytilus trossulus. Next base: position 60,056,908 of record NC_086378.1, on the reverse strand, counting down.
AGTATGGCTACGTTTTCCTTCCAGAAAACAATTTCATCTAATGCTTTGCTATTCAAAAGCACAGGAGCGTTCCAACTTGCTCTATACAATAAGCAATCGTGCATACTCCTTGTACGCAATCGTACTACTGGGCCCATTGCCCCTTGCATAGAAATAATCTGCCCATAAATGGACGCCAAAAACCTGGCTGCATGTTACTTTTATTTCACCTTTTCCCAACCTGTGAATAATCACATTCAGCGTATCTTTCAACTTATTCAATCTAGTTTCTGTCACATAAACAATACCATCTTTCATGTCCCACACCAAACCTAACCAAGTAACTGATTGACTTGGTTCCCAACTACACTTTTCTTCAGCAATTAAAAAACCAGCCGACCTTAAAGCATAACATAAGTTAAGCTACAGATATTAGCCTTACTAATTTCACTTGCCCCACCTATGCCATCATCAAGATACATTATAATCTGTAATCCTTGGTCTCTTAAATATTTTACAATTTTGACTAGTTTCAACAGCATCTTCATATTTGAACCTAAATTTGTGTAAGTGGGGGTTTATATGCCTGCAGTCAAGAACAAGTCTGAACTTTTCTTTATTCCTCGCAACTGTGAGAGGATTGACTACTTTAGGTAACTCGGGTACTTGAGATATACAACCCCGACTAATTAACTTAGTAATCTCGGATTCAACAAACTCTGCATTATCAAATGCCGTCTTATTGTTCCTTAAACTACAGCTTTCAGGTTCTGTATAAAACGGAATTTTGTAACCATCTCTAATAATACTTAGAATATAGTCGTTTGCGTTTAAACTTTGCCAATAAGTGTACGCGTTGCGTAACCTGTTTACCGGTGAATCGGTAGAGTTTACCTTTTTAACTGTACTTTTACATCTGTGTTCAAGTTTGACGAATTGTGAATGCGTATCTTTTTCAATTGTGCTTTTGTCAAAACTATCAAAATGTTCTACAGTTTTATCAAAACTATTTACATTTTTACTTATCTTGTCAATCTTGTTTCTTTGCATTGTTGCACCAAAAGCACCAGTTTGATGGTCTACCCTCCAGTGTCCGGGAATACCACACTCATAACATTTCCCTAGGTGTTGAACTGGAACATTATTTCTAGAAGCGTTGGAATTAAATCTCGACGACTGAGATGTACTGTTAGGGGTTGATCTATGTTGTTTACTTTGTTTCTCGTTCTTTATTTTACGTGCAGCTTTGTGTTCGGCTCTGATGATTCGTTTCTCATCTTCAGAGTCGTCGGCCAGACTATGAGTTTCGTATTCTGTCACTGTTTTCCAGCCACTTTCAGATTGGTCTGCCAATTTAACTAATTTTGGTCTATGCCGTAAAATATCCAAACCTTTACTGATACTTTGTGCTGGCTTTTGTGTCTGTTCGGTTTGCTCCCGGTTTTCCCTCAGAAAACATATAGCTGCCTTCATCTTATTGGCAACTTTGGAATTGACTATAAATTGTTCTTCATTCCCTTTCCTTTGAAACACATAATTGTCAGAATTCATCTCTTAAATCTTAGCAAGTTGTGTTTCTGACAGTTGTCGTTGATTTTCGTTGGTCGACTTTTGGAAAGCGTCAAAATCGCTTTTGATAATCCTGTCCATGTGATGTACAATATCATTCTGTGCGGTTGAAACAGCTTCTTGCACACGTTGTTTAATCAAAGAATCTAGCTGTACCGGCTCCGACATTTTAACTATACGATGTCTACGGCTAGAATGACCACCTAGACAATTTTTTCACGAACCCGCGAAAAACAAATTAACATAGCAAAACATTAGGTCACCTGACCTATCAAATCATACATCATTGACCCATACAAAATATTATAGAAACTTTAAGACAGTATTTTTCCGCTAAACTGCGAAACGCTGAAAAATATATGTAAACACCCCAGTGTTCATTTAACATTATGTAGACACAATAGACCGCATGACTTCTGAATCGAACTACGGTGATAAAGTAATAAAATAAAATTGAGAAAGGAAATGGTGAATATGTCAAAGCGACAACCACCCGACCATAGAGCAGACAACAGCCGCAGGCAACCAATGGGTCTTCAATGTAGCGAGAATTCCCGCACCCGTAGGTGTCCTTCAGCTGGCCCTTAAAAATATGCATAATAGTACAGTGATAATGAACGTCATACTAAACTCCGAATAATACACAAGAAACTAAAATTTAAAATCATACAAGACTAACAAAGACCAGAGGCTCCTGACTTGGGACAGGCGCAAAATTGCGGCGGGGTAAAACATGTTTATGAGATCTTAACCTTCCCCCTATACATCTGGCCAATGTAGAAAAGTAAAAGCATAACAATACGCACATTAAAATTCAGTTCAAGAGAAGTCCGAGGCCGATGTCAAAAGATGTAACAAAAGAAAATTAATAAAATGACAATAATACATAAATAACAACAGACTACTAGCAGTTAACTGACATGCCAGCTCCAGACCTCAATTAAACATGTCTTCATCATATGAATATCAGGCACAATTCCTCCTGTTAGGGGTTTAGTATCATACTATCATAAAATATATGAAAAGAACATAACCCGTGTCATGCCAACAACTGTTTTTTAGAAATAAATGTGTTTAGTTCCGATGCAAAGACCCTATCAGTGAATCAATATTAAAGCCAAAATATGCAATCTGTAATGACCTGACAACAGTATCGTAACTATATTCCTTTTTAATAAGTCTATTTAAAGGTTTTGTTAGTTTCTGAGGAGAATACTGACATTTTTGTGCTTTATAAAGAATATTTCCATAAAAACTTGGATGTGAAATACCTGAACGTATAAGATGTCTGCATGTTGAGTTATATTTACGAATTATTTCCTTATACCGGTGATAAAATTTGGTAAATGTTTTGACCAGTTTGTGATATCGAAAACCCTGGTGTAATAATTTTTCAGTAATACATAAATTTCTCTCGCTAAAATCTAATACGTTGTTACATACACGAGCGAATCGTACAAGTTGAGATATATAAACACCATAAGATGGTGACAAGGGAACGTCACCATCTAAAAATGGATAATTAACAATAGGAAATGAAAAATCATCTCTTTTATCATAAATTTTTGTATTAAGACTTTCAAATTAACTTGTTTATATCTTTGATAAAGAATAAATTATTATATTTAAATATTAAACGAATCACAAATTTAAATAATACAATTCAACATTATATAAAAGTGGTACGAATTAATAGATTGACGACAACATCATACTAACAAGGGAGTTTACTACTTTAAAAACTGACACGAAAACAAGCCCGGTCGACCTTAAAGTATATATGCACAGCAGTTGTCAGATCAATATTATTTTAATCGAAGAAAATTTCGACGGATGCAAAAGTCTTTATCAATCTTAATAATAAGGGTGCGTGATCTTTACTTTTCAGATTTTTCAGTTTGAAGAGGTTGATCTAAGATGAAAATACAGAAGCGTAACTAGCTTCTATTACAAAAAAAGCAAATTATATTGTTGGTGAGGGAAGGGCTCAAGGTGTCATACTACCAATTACTCCCTCAAATTTAGAACGTAGTGAAAGTAGGCCTACTCGGACAAAAAATAGTGCATTTGATGTCCTTTTTTACTTAAACTAACCGACAAATTGGCAGAAATGAAACTTTTGGTGAAAGAGAAATATATTAAGACCATTTTGAGCTAAAATTTACTTGTTTTTGAGTTTGCATTCAAAATTGAGGATTAATGCACTCCATAGTATACTAATTTAAGATTTCCAGAAAACCAGGGGTTAATTTTAGTGGTACCTCTATTCGGAACACCTTTTCTTTTTTATATGATTTTAAACACCTATTGAAAATTGGCATGTAGAAAGCACAGGGACTCGGTTAGCAGATTAAAATTTTGTAAATCAATGTTTTTAATTTTAATATTTTTTATTATTTCCTGTCTATTTGCATTACTCTATTAACGTTTTTCACGTTGCAATCACTATTTCTTTGTTTTCTGGCAATGTGCAGTTTACTATCCATATCCATATACTAGGTTTTTTCAGTATATGGATATGGATAGTAAACTGCACATTGCCAGAAAACAAAGAAATAGTGATTGCAACGTGAAATACGTTAATAGAGTAATGCAAATAGACAGGAAATAATAAAAAATATTAAAATTAAAAACATTGATTTACAAAATTTTAATCTGCTAACCGAGTCCCTGTGGTAGAAAGCTGATACATGTAGAATTCAGGATATACCTGGTTTCTATGAAGTTAAACTTAAGGTAACATATTTAGAAAGCTGTGAAAAATGTAAAATTTGGTTGAACAGATAGGGACTTTTAATTGGTGGTATGACACCTCGAGGACCCCGGAAGAACTGGGGAAAAAATGAAACCAAATCTTTCGGACCTTTCCTAATATAACGCGCAAGATTTGTCTTACTTATTTCATTATATTCTGGTCTCGTAGCAAAATATATAAATACAGTGTGAGACTTAATTTTTACATGTAGGAACAATATCAAAAGACATACGTAGGATGAAGAAAAAACAATGTAATCAGCATAGTCAAGGGTGTGACTATTGCTAGTTTAAACATATTTATAAATAGTGGGAAGGAAATGTTCTCCCCGGAGCAGGGATCGAACCATGAACCTTTTTTTTTAGTCCTATGCACTAACCTATGTTAATTTGTATAATGATAATAAAATTGAGAATGGAAATGGGGAATGTGTCAAAGAGACAAAAACCCGACCAAATAAAAAAACAACAGCAGAAGGTCACCAACAGGTCTTCAATGTAGCGAGAAATTCCCGCACCCGGAGGCGTCCTTCAGCTGCCCCCTAAACAAATATATACTAGTTCAGTGATAATGAACGCCATACTAATTTCCAAATTGTACACAAGAAACTTAAATTAAAATAATACAAGACTAACAAAGGCCAGAGGCTCCTGACTTGGGACAGGCGCAAAAATGCGGCTTCCAAATTGTACACAAGAAACTAAAATTAAAATCATACAAGACTAACAAAGGCCAGAGGCTCCTGACTTGGGACAGGCGCAAAAATGCGGCTTCCAAATTGTACACAAGAAACTAAAATTAAAATCATACCAGACTAACAAAGGCCAGAGGCTCCTGACTTGGGACAGGCGCAAAAATGCGGCTTCCAAATTGTACACAAGAAACTAAAATTAAAATAATGTATAATGAGTATCAATGGTCCGGTTCCTCGTTGAAGACCCTCCAGCTACATTCAAGATGAAGAACAGGAATAAAAGCCCTGTTCATTATTTATTTGTATTTTTTCTGTATATTTTGTGCGATTTTGTCCCGTGTACACTTACTCCACATCTCTTTGTTTTCTATTTAGGACCTGGATACGGCTCAATGCTAGTTAAACCCTCCAATTTTAAAGGCCATATGTTTTTTTTTAAAATAATTGAAGCCGCAGGATTGAGCTTTTTAGCTTTAATGTAACCCATGTCAGCTTTTTTAACTTGTATTTACAGCAAAGATAGCCAGTTTTGTGTTCTGTAATATATTGTAACAGTTTAATTTTTCATGTTCGGTAGAATCGTAACTTCTCAAAACATCTTCCGAACAATATCTGAACATCTGTGCCGTGTGCATGTACAATTGCCAAACAACACATGCCCGTTCTGAAGTCTTCGTAGATCTATTCTAACTTAAGTCTTATTGAGTGTGCGACAAGCAGATCCTGATATTTTATACCATGGAATACTGAATCCATAGTCATAAAGATCGATTACTTGATTGGTGTTCCGTTAACTTAGCTTCAGAACAAAGACGCTAGAGCTACTTTCGAATATTTCTACAATTTCAAGCCGTTTTCCACTCACAAACACAATAATGTTTTCAACATTTATTAAAATAATTTGTTTTTACTTTTTTTTATTTTTATGTTGTTTTATTATATCAATTCAACTTGAATTTTGAATACCGCTTACATATTTAACCCCGCCACATTCTTAATGTATGCCTGTCCGAAGTATAGAGCCTGTAATTCAGTGGTTGTCGTTTGTTTATGTGTCACATTTTAGTTTTTCATTTAATTTTTGTACATAAATTAGGCCGTTAGTTTTTTTTGTTTGAATTGTTTTGCATTGTCATTTCGGGGCCTTTTATAGCTGATTATGCGTTGTGTGCTTTGCTCATAGTTGAAAGCCGTACGGTGACTTCATAGTTGTTAATTTCTGTGTTATTTTGTTCTCATTGACATTCATACTACATCTTCTTTTTTTGTATCTATATGAGTATATTAAATATACATGTATATACCAAGCTAAGTCATTTATATCTTATTCCTCGTCTTACTATACAAAAGGCTAGGAGAGCTACGTTGATAAACCATGTTGTCTGATAGGCTGTCTATATAAAGTAATGGGACAATGTATTGCATGAAGACATCACCAAATCACCGTATGTCATACTCAAAAAGACATCCAGAGATTACCATTAGTCATCAACTACCCACCATCATGCCGTGAGCTCTGGTTTGCTCTTAACATAAATACAAGGGCACAGCAAAATGTCAAAATATTCTATTCAAACTGGGTGACTTGGGAGAAAAACATTGACACTTTCCAAAGAAATCCCCCCCACCTCAATTTTTTAAAAAGGAGATGTGGTATTATTGCAAATGAGTTAACTATCCCACAAAGTTCAAATGTTGTAGATGTAAGCAATTATATATAGGCAACCACATAACCTTCAACAATGAGAAGAAAAAAAAATACGGTATTGTTGGCTGAAAAATAGTCCATAAAATGAAAAATATGAAACAGAAAAATCACGGCCTATTTTAAAACAACATAATTTACGAAAAAAAATATGAAAGACATCAACAAACGACAACAACTGAACTACATGCTCCTCGGTTGGATCAGGCACATGTAATATATGGCGGGGTTAAACATGTTTGTGAGCGCTAAATCCTCCCCTGTAGCACTTTTCACAAATAATCTTATTCATTTTTTTTACTCAAATAAGGCAGTTAGTTTTCTTGTTTGAATCGTTTTATATTGTCTTATCGGGGCCTTTTATAGCTGACTATGCGGTATTGGCATTGTTCATTGTTGAAGGCCGTACGGTGACCTATAGTTTTTAATGTCTGTGTCTTTTTGGTCTTTTGTGGATAGTTGTCTCATTAGCAATCATACCACATCTTCTTTATTATATTAAGTGTAAAATCAATCTTACGATAAAACTATTTAGTTGAATTGTTAAGGAATATTTGAGACATACGATAAATTTTACACTTAAGATTTTTTTTGTGAAAAGTGCCATTGACATCGGATTCGGATTTATTTCAAACTAAGTTTGTTTGTGCATATAGGTGTGCTTGTTTATTCTACATTAGCTAGCTATAGTTGTATAGTGGGAGGGGTGAGCCCGTTTAACCCCGCCGCATTTTTGCGCCTGTCCCAAGTCAAGAGACTCCGGTCCTTGTCACGGCGTCCTTTTTTATGTTGTTTTTTATCTTATTAAAGTGTGACGTCCATTTTCACATAACTAGTATATAATGTTTTATCGGACCACTGATGAATTATCACGTTGTGATTGGTTAAACGCCGTCACGTGGTAACCCCCTATGAGACCGTATGGGGTTAGTAAGTTTCATATGGGGTTCGTGACGCGTTAATGGCGACGTCATCTATTAATGTTGTTGTGTTTCATTGTTTATTTTTCAACAAAACGCCGCAGAAAGAGTCAAGCGTCCGATAAATTCGTTATACGGTTAACTACTGACCCCCTACGGATTTTAAAGACCCATTGGTGGCCCTCGGCTGTGCACTTTGGTTACTAGGCTGTTGTCTCTTTTACACGTTTTTTATTTCCATTCTCAATTTTATTGATTGACCAATTGATTAATTGATTGATTGATTGATTGAATGAATGAATGAATGAATGAATGAATGAATGATTGATTGATTGATTGATTGATTGACTGACTGACTGACTGACTGACTGACTGACTGACTGACTGACTGATTGCTTGATTGATTGATTGATTGATTGATTGATTGATTGATTGATTGATTGATTGATTGATTGATTGATTGATTGATTGGTTGATTGATTGATTAATCATTTGACTTCAAGCAAAAGTCATAATTATTTGAAAATCCTTTATTTGTATTGTAGTGTGAATTTCACCAATGAAACTCAACATTAATTTTTGTCTTCATATTAAATTTCTTTGTAACGGCCGTCTGATTATAATAAGACACTCAAGAATATGAAATATGAAAACTTATTTGGCCTTCAATGTTTCAACCTTTTTTAATGTGAGTAACTTCATTGTTCAGTCAGATTTCGATTTTGATATTGATTTGCAAGCTTCCATAATATATTTCCGCATAAATTTTTCTGCATAAAACCCTATGGAAAAGGGCATTCATTTGACTTAATTTTTCAAACGTTATTGGAACCCAATAATTTGGCAAGGGGTTGCAACCTATAATGTAAAGAAGTTACAGCCGATTATATTGAGTGTGTAGGCAAAGGTAGCTTCCTTGGTTATCTTGCTTGTTTCATTAGGTTAGGTAAACTAACCTATTTTAATATTAATGGGGTACAAAAATGAAAAATTAAACGAAATTGTTAATCCCGCAATGCCTGAAAAACATGTGTTGTATTTCAGTAAATAATACATGTTCTCCGTTGATTGTAAATACGGAGTAGTCCATCATGCATTGTTACTCATTAAGTGGATTTGTAAAAAGACCAGTTAAAATGAAATAAATTGCGTTATACGTAAATAAACTATACATGTGCGAGGACATAAGTATGCTAATTCATGCATATCCATATTTATGGTACATGTAGTGTTCCTGACCTGTTTCTGTGTCACTGAAATTTTATCTCATTGTCAAGCATACCACATGCTATTGTATATATGTATATCATACATAGTAAAAAAAAAGGAAGAAAATCTCCAATGAGCCTGTATAACTCATGTAGAAATAAAATCATTCGCCGAACGCAGCTCATTACGACTGCAGAGGTAGAATCATGAACAGTTGGTGCAGGTTTTGATACGGTCTGAATTCGAATTGTGATAACATTTTTGACATAACGTAGGTTTCTGACCCAAAATGTATGTGGTAAAAGATCTTAAAAACTTAAAATTAGTTAAAAATTTGAATCAATTTTCAATTGAAGACTATGATATAGTGCAATACTGGTCCGTGTATATCTGCGTCCATTCGTTTTTCGTTTTGAAATATCAAAAACAAAAAATAATATTAATAGTTCATAAATATATTTAGGTATAAAATATTCGTACCATGCTCAGATTAACGAAGAATTGTTTCTCTGCGAAGAATTGTTATCAAAGGTACCAGGATTATAATTGAGAACGCCAGACGCGCGTTTCGTCTACATAAGACTCATCAGTGACGCTCATATCAAAATATTTATAAAGCCAAACAAGTACAAAGTTAAAGAGCATTGACGATCTAAAATTCTAAAAAGTTGTGCCAACTACGGCTAAGGTAATCTATGCCTGGAATAAGAAAATCCTTAGTGTTTCGAAAATTTCAAAGTTTGAAACGAGTGTGTGAATTACCCGATATATATCCAGTAATATGATTGATGATGACACAGAGATTCCAGGTTTTTGTCCACAAGACAGCAATGAAACAACAGTCAAACACACAATTACCCATAAGACAAACTGACAAGTGTAAAAGCTAGCCGTCGATAAAATTCGGTGCAAATAATCATGAGGGTAGCAACTTTTATACAGATACATGTAGTTAAAATAAATAAGCGATCTTTGAATTTTGTGTTCGGAAAAAAAGGAGACTAAGAGTGTGTCCAATGTCTGTTGGGGGTACTAAAATTTCACAATTTTGATTTTATGATATTGTAACTTATTTTATGAGTATAACGTAATTTAAATCGAGCAATATATGTATTAATTATTTTTTCTTCAAAAAACAACAACGAACAATCATCAATCGGGGTCATATCGCCGATAGTTGTCACATTGACAACCATACAATATCTCCATATTTTTGTATACTAACATTTTTCACAGTGCTCTAGCTAGAAATCAAAAGGGGCAGGGTGCCAGTGGAGGGCAGGGCACTTTTTATGATAAGAAAAGGCACTGCTTATTTTTTTGTTTACGTTTCTGTGTGTATCACGAGTTAACGAATCTCTTTTTTTTTACTGTGTATGTTGTTTTTTTTTTAAAATTAAGATGCTTTTCACCTAGTCTTTATTTCATTGTTTGTGTAGTTATGAATGATATAGTATATCTTCATCATCATATTATGTTTTTACAGTTTAACTTTACTCTACCCATTATAAAAAATATGTTGGTTTATTTTTTAATTTATATAAAATTTATAGCTTTTAGTACACCATCTACCCTACTTATATATGGAAGTGTTTAACAACCTTGACTGGCTTTTCAGCCCTGGCACAATCAGCTTACCACCCTTCAATGAGCATTACTTATTTAACAATGTTTAGAACAAGAATTGCTAAAGGTATAATTATCAAGTAGAAATTGCAATTTTTTTTTTTTTATATGTTCAAAGACAGTTAATATCTTTAAGGTAACATTATTATGTTATTATATATTCAATTGGTGATTTATTCCTTTTTTTGATACTAGATAATATTTTTAGAGCACAAATTTGTAATAAGCTAACACAGGGGAAGTAACTCCAAAATCAATTTCCACCACGTTAGCGTTAATTAAAAACTGTGCTTGTCGCTAACAAGTTGAGATGGAAGGCATTTCTGTATTAAAAGAAATAGTTTTATTTTGATGACTTAAATTCAATTCTAAAGTCATGAAAGTCTTCATTTATACACTCTTCCATTGTGACTTGGAGATCGTAAATGCCGACCCAAGCTTAACACACTCGCTGACACATTCATCAAAAGTATGACAAAAACAACATTGTCCTAATTAAATTACCTAGTTATTAACACCTTTGAAGTCTTTATCATTGTAATTGATTGTAAGGACATGATTAACTTGGGGGCAATCACACAGGTGTCATATAATTATGTAATTAACTTGGAGATCAGAAATCGATGAAACAAAATTTTATCAAAACGGCACAAGATAATTTTGGAAAAAGACGTCAGGGCAGAAGGGCGCGGATAAAGGCACCCAGGGCGCGGCTGAGGGCACCCAGGGCGCGGCTGAGGGCACCCAGGGCGCGGCGCCCTTCTATTTTGGGCTAGCGAGACCACTGTTTCAGAAAGATAGGTTTTCACTTTTGATATATTTATTAAAGAATCTGACTAAGTAATATTTCATATTTAGAAGTTGACAGATATAGAACATGTGTTAAGCCTTTATCATCTATCATATCTTATCAATACAAATGGAGATATTGTATTTTAATATTTTTAACGAACTGGGACATTTGCCAACTTTAATAAAATCATTTATGATGTTGTTTATGTGTGACAAGGACATGAACTTTGATATGTTTCGTGAAAATTGCAGCGTTGGATCTAAACCTATTACATTTCTTTTGTTTATTGAATATTTTTTCTTCTTCTTTTGTATATAAATGATGCTGTTGTGGTTTTTTTTTGTGTTGTTTTTTTGCACTAGTAAGTGTTGGTCCCTTTATAGCGTACTTTGCAGCGTTGAACTTATGACAAAGTGTCTTTACAAAAATTTGAATTTTTGAAATACTAACTAAAGGCTTTTCTACCTCAGGGATAGATTACCTTAGCTGTTTTTGGCAAAACCTTTAGGAATTTTGGTCATTAATGCTCTTCAACTTCGTACTTTATTTGACCTTTTTAACTTTTTAGATTCGAGCGTCACTGATGAGTCTTTTGTAGACGAAACGCACGTCTGGCGTATATACAAAATTTAGTCCTTGTATCTATGATGAGTTTATTTGGATGGAAAGATGTCTCATTTGGAACTCAAACCTTATCTTCTTATTTCAATATACACATCAAGTTTTACAAAATCTCAATAGGTTTGGCACCCAGTATGATACAGAGGATATAAATGATGGGAGATATTGCAAATAAGTCAATTATATTGAAAACAACACGTTTTTAATTTCTTGCGTCCGAAACGCTTTTCTGGATTTACCTTCATCAGGAACGCTCAAAGCCAAATATTTGAAATCCGAAGATGTATAAGTACCGAAAACGTTGAAGAGCTGTATGTCAAAAATACCTAAAATAAATAGCCAAATTCATCTAATGCCAACTTTGCCTGAGGGAGTTGAAACCTTAGTTTCTTAGTAATTTATAAATTTATAAACGGACAAATTTTGGTAAAGTTTGTTAAATCATGTCAGTACCGAAATACTGACTACTGAGCTGATGATACCCTCGGGGACTGAAAGTCCACCAGCAGAGGTATCGACCCAGTGATGTAAAATATTGAAAACAACATGTTATTAATTTCTTGCGTCCGAAACGCTTTTCTGGATTTACCTTCATCAGGAACGCTCAAAGCCAAACATTTGAAATCCGAAGATGTATAAGTACTGAAACCGTTGAAGAGCTGTATGTCAAAAATATCTAAAATAAATAGGACAGCAGCCGAACGATAAAAATACCTCTGTCAGGTATATTTTGGGATATGATTAGCAACAGACGGGTTTTATCATTGGACAAAATTTACAAAATACAAAATATGTTAAGCTACATGTAGTTACCGTCCCCGCTTTTGAAACACATTTTTATTAGCATTCTGAATATTATGGTGTTCTTACTTTTAGTTCAGGTCCTGATAAAAAGGTAAAACATCCAGTTTCAGTGCAAGTTTTTCGTGCAATTCGAAGCAGAATATTTTTTTGAAATGACATTATACATGTTTTAAAGAGCTCGAGAAATTTCCTACTGGACAGTGGTCACTTCATTGGAAATATCACTGTTTCAGGCCTTAAAACTATTGCACACTTCAGGTACAATGCATCGTGAAGCCGGTAAACCATATTTTTTTAATCTGATCATGCAAATTGAAGATTATGTTATATAATTTACATTAGACATATTCGCAGAACAAAAATTTTTTTTATGAGAGTCCCAGACACTATTATACTTTTGATATTATAGGTCGGGAACAAACCCTCTATATAGTATTGATACCTGTATACGGAATAAAATTATCCCTGTAGAGGGATACATTTGTTTATACTGGATTTAAAGCAGGAAAATGGAAAGTTAGAATTTCTTACGCTTGTTATATAAGTATCTTGCTTTTGTGGATGTAACATTGAGACTGTACACCATTTCCTTTTCGACTGCTCTTTATATAAACACCAGAGAGAAATTCTGATGAATAATCTAAGATGGCTTCCTGATGACCTTATATTAAATGTTAAGTTACTTACATCTGGTAATCCGAATCTCTCGTATGAACAAAATGTGAATATATTCAAACACATATTCGAATTTATCAAAAGGTCTGAGAGATTTCTTGTTATGTAGAAAATGTATTTACGGTAAATTCACGTCATCATCATCATCATCATCATCATCATCAACGTTTTCAATGTTTACATCTACTTCTGTTTCATTTGTTTTTCTCAATTGATAGACTCGTAAAATATTGTTTATTTTGATATTGCATGCTCATATTAATATTGTATTGTAAATTATTGTCATTCGGAGCGGACTTCATAAGTATGGCTTACTTGTGTCCAATCCATTTTACTTTGTGTAAATAAAATATGTTTAAACTAAAACTAAGTATTTAATATATAAATCATTACATTTTACTAAAATGCTCAGTTTTCTGAAAATGCAATCTATTGTATACCCAGCAGAACACCTGATCAGCAACAATAGGGACAGTTGACCTTTAAATTTTATGTTAAATCTAACAAAATAAATATGTTTATTGAGTCTAACTGAGTGCATGAATATAAAAAAGAAGATTTGGTATGATTGCCAATGAGACAACTCTTCATAAGAGCCCAAATGACACAGAAATTAACAATTATAAGTCACCGTACGGCTTTCAACAATGAGCAAAGCCCACACCACATTTGCAGCTATAAAAATCCCCTAAATGATTTTATCTGATCATCACAGCTTTCAATTGTTATGAACAATTAATTGTATACTAGTATGCAGTCAGTTTAGCAATTAACTTAACATATGCATATTAGATAAAGTACATCAATTGGTGCACTAAATGTTGCAGGTTATTGCCATCATAAGTAGAAAATGCGTATTTGCCAAGTTTTGTTTTAAATCCAGACTAAAAATTATAACCCTCTATACCGGTATAAACACTATATAGAGGGTTTGTTCTCGAACTGTTAAAGTCTGTACAATGAATATAGGTCATGAAACATATACATGTTTATGTTTTATTCAGCCGTTATTCAACAGTTTGTCAAGGTTGTTAAAATAACAAAGAAAAAAGGGCATTCACAAAACTCAAAACAATATACACTGTAATATATATATTCAGTCTCCAGGAATAGACTATATCTTAGCTGTATTCAGCAAAACCTTCCGGAATTTTGGATCCTCAGTACTCGTAAACTTCGTATTTCACTAGGCCCTTTACACTATTTTGATTCGAGTTTATTTCACTGATGATTCTTTGTAGAAAAAACGCGCGTCTGATTTACATACTGGTAATCCTTGTATCAATGATGAATGTATTGATATAATTATATCATATGTGTTTACAATTAACATGATTAGGAGTAACAGAGATAGACGGATAAGTTAAATTTCTTTATAATTTGTGACTACACTTGTTTACATTTCTTGGAGTGAGGGAATGACATTCTTTTCTTTTGAAAAGTTTGTACGATTCCGGTTTTTGAATTTCTTCCAGATAAACCACAAAACAAACCCCAAAAATTCTCCAAGTTCTGTAATGGTGAGTATACTGGCTCCTAGGAACAATCCCATCTGTCCCCCGAGATTTCATAAAAGTATCACAAAAAAAGGGAAATCATTTTTTATGTAGATTTTCAAACTGTATTCTTTTCTTTGGTTGGGTTGTCTTTTTGCTCATTCCTTTTATTACATTCTAAATTGTATATATAATGTTAAGGAATATAAGTATCAGGAAACTCACATGTGTCTCCATCCCAATAATTTAACACAAGTTCAATTAGTGGAATTGTACGTGTATTGATGCGTTAATTCAGCTAACTCATTCACAAATATAAGATTGTTAAAATGACTTTATGCTATGAATATGAGAGTAGGGTCAAATCTACAATCTACACATAAATGCACTCTTAAAAAATAACATTTATAACTTATACTTCATTTTTGTTTTCAATTCAACATGCGTGACTTTCTGTCTTGTATATATTAGTATTCTATTAGATTTTCCGAATATATAAAATATAACTTCAACAGGTAACTCTCTCATTTGAAGTTCTCTTTAGGCGAATTTTTCTATTCTTTTTAAGCTTCTTTTTTATCATACTAGTAAAGTCCTTCTCATAGATCTAGGTATATTTTTATTTTTAAAGCATGCATGGTAACGGTTAAACCAGAAAAGTACTGCAGACACCCGAAATTTTGCATTTTCATTGAATATAATTAGGTTGTAGAGAATTTTAATGTAATAGCATATAAAACTAACCAATGTAGAGAGTTAAACATAATCACAAATAAAACTAACCAAATATCTCCACCGATGATCCATAAACAGGTAGCTGTTTTACAATTGTTGTTTTTAGTTCATCAAAGTAGATGTGAATGACTATTAGGTTTTTTCTGAAAGGTGAAAAAAAAATGTTAGTAAGGGCAATTTGTGAGGTATAGTCTGAATAAATAATGCTTAAGGTGGTACCCAACACTTTCACTAAAATAAATTTGGCTCGTTTAATTTTCCTAAAATTTTGACAACGTGTTTCCTTTGATCCTTTAAACAAAATATAAGAATTTCAAAATTTTTGAACCAACCGTTTTGTCAGAAAAATTACACTGGTTATATAGTAGTTTGACAAACACCAATTTTGATCATTGAGAAGCTTATTATTCCATTTACAACACAACACAATTAAAACGTTAAGCTGAGTTTACAGAGTTATCTCCCTGTAGTGTTAGGTACCACCTTAAACCAGATGAAATTTAAAAATTGTCTTCTGAGATAAGACAAAAACCACAACCTGAAACTAACCAAGTTTTCAAAAGCTAAAAGTGTTTCCTGCTTCTTGTAACACCCTTCATAAGAATACTTTATGTTTTTAACACCAAAAATTTACAGACAATGGGCAGGTAAGGAATAGAGTTTTAATGGGACGCTCGAATACATGTATATATAAAAGCAAAACAATCATGTTAAATAGATCCTGGCTTCGAGAAGCACTGAAAACAACAATAACTGTAGCGGTTCAAATTCCGATGCACAAGATGCGTATTTCGATAATAAATGTCTCTTTGCCATTGCTTGAGGCCAAACATTTGAAATCACCAAATATAGAAGAAAAACAATAGAGCATGAAAACTCAAAAAGATTCAAGTATAGCCGAAGCCGGGCAAGGAAATTAGAGCTTTGACAAAACCCAGGTCTGATTTTGAGAAATTATATAGTACGTTATTACCTGTAATAATCCTGTTTAAATTCATTAATTGCCTTTAGAAGAAAATCATTGTAGAAGTCCGACGGAAATATGGATGAAGAAAGTGTTACTTCGTATCGTGTGCTAGAACATGCAGGCGGACAATGACAACCTGTCTTCATTTTAGAGTTTCCATAAAATTCTCCTATGAAAATTAAAAAAAAGAAAGTATAAGTATAGAGACCTCGTATTTAATGGTAACAGGAAGGCGTTTTATTAGAAAATAAAATCACTTAGTACAAAATGTACCTCGACTCTTTTTTAAATAAATTAAC
The DNA here is from genome assembly GCF_036588685.1 of Mytilus trossulus. Lineage (NCBI taxonomy): Eukaryota > Metazoa > Mollusca > Bivalvia > Mytilida > Mytilidae > Mytilus > Mytilus trossulus. The sequence goes on along the minus strand of NC_086378.1, from coordinate 60,040,061 downwards.
TGACAGAAAAAGACAAAAAAAGTACAAATAGAAAAAATATGTTAAGTAAATTCTTGATTTTCAAGTATACATTGCACTTTTGATCGCTTGGTATTTCCAAGGACATGTAAGATGCTTAAATCTACACAAATTATTGCAGTGTCTTTTTAAATTTAATTGTCATCGCTTCTAGAATGATTTCATTAAGTTTCATAAATTGATATTTTTTTCGGTAAATTTAAACTTGGTTTTGGAAGCACGAACATTTCAAAATTGAATTATTCATACAAAATATGTTATGATTGCTCTGTTACACATGTATATTATAATCAATATCAACCTACTATAGTTGTCATCTTGGATGGTGCATATCAAAAATTTGCAGACCAGTTGGAATTAGATAAGATAAGATAGAGACGCGATCCTTTCTGAAATGTTCATTTTAATGCTCTTCAAGTTCGTAATTGATTGTGTCTTTCAACTGTTCTAATTCTAACACCACTGACAAGTATTTTTTTGACAAAACTTGCATGATAAATTTCATCAGTTTTTGTTCCTAATTGTCTTTTGAGGTCACCTATTCAACCCTATTCTTTGTCAGTTGCTTAGACCTCTTGAATTTTTGTCCTTCGATACGGGGCAAAAAAATTTGCCCTATATCAACCACTTTTCTTTTCAAAGAAAACAATTGCGTTAAGAAAGCTCATTACTAAGATTTAAGGATGTACTTTGGTGATCTAAGGTAAAATTAAATAAATCAAGAATTATAAATTGATACTTTAAGCTGAAAGAGGTCCGAGAACACAATTAACTCGTAGTGCATTTCTTTTAGTTTCCTTTAGTTTCATGCTATTTGACAAGTTGACACCATCAAATCATTTAGGGAAGTTGCCAGAGTACAAATTCTATATTTACAGATTTCACCTCTTAGGTCCGAGAACACAATTAATTCGTAGTGCATTTCTTTTAGAACATAAATGAAAATTAAAAAAAATCCCACCTGCGCTTTCTCAATTTAATTTTCACAGTGTGTTGTACTACTTTTGGGACAAATTATATCAAAATTATAGAAAACTTCATCGTCTCTAACCCAAAATATGGACAATTTTATCTTTAGGGCGTCTTGAAATCTTTTGACAGCTTCCGAATTGCTATTTTTTAACTTTTTCACCTGGACCAAATCATTACTTTCTTTTAAAGTTCTGGACCCAAATTTTTTTACAGTGTAATTTCACCCCCCTACTTACAATTTGAGGCATTAAACATGGAGAAATAAATTTGGAAGGGGTATAATAATTAATTGCAAGTAACCCACTGTTAACAATAGGGACTATATTCGTTAACAACGAAAATCAAGGGACGACAATTGTGGTCTCGGACCAGTATTAGTTAAGGATCAAAATAAGATAAAAAAAAAATGATAGGTCAATGAGCTCCTTTTCGAGATATTTGATTTATAAAATATGATGGGAGAAGGCTGACTTGGACTTTTACCTTATATTTGCATTGGTGTTATTTGAGTCTCAAATCAAAAGAAAGAAAATCAAGAATCTGCTAAAATTTTGTCAAATGACCTTTTATGAGCTATTAAGTCTTATGTTAAAAGACAAATAGGTGTTATGGGGAAAAATATTTATCTTGTATCGTATGGAAAAACACCAAGGGATCCGATCATTTGACCCTTATTCCAAAACCTCACCTAAGTACATCCTTAAACAGATTCTATTTTTTTCCTTTCAATTCACTGAGACCAAAATCATGCCAATGCTTAATATATTAATGTAATAGGCAGCTTTGTCCAGTCATTTTACAAAAATCAAACATCTCAAAAAGGATTTTCATAATCTTCCAGTTTTTTGTATGTTATATTATTTTAAGGTGGCTACAAAAAAATAATATAAAAATAATATAAAAATAAATAAAATAAAAAATTTTTTTTTTTTATAGAAAACATAAAAAAAATATATATACGTAAAAATAATTAATTAATAAACACGAAGCCACCAAATGTAGGATCAGGAGGAAAGCTATGCCAGGCAAACAGCATTGCACGGCAGCAACGTCACTGTGCTTAAACGGCCGTGGGTAACTTAAGTTACCCACAGCCCAAGATGGCGGACTCTAAACTCGTTGAGATTATAATTGATACGAAATCTACTTTTTGCAACGTTTTTCATGATCAATGTAAATATTGATAGGAGTTTTGAATAAAGAAACCACTTACCATCACTACAAATTTGTTAATTTTGACTTCACTTTAGCGCAAGGCAAACTTTTAAAAAATGCATAAGATGTCCGTAACTTATTAGTCAAAAATAATCAGACTGTCCGTAACTTTATTTTCGGATGTGGGTAACTTTTTTTCAAAATTGTAAGATTAACAATTTCAACACTTAACGGACAATTAACACTATCAAACTCCTTAACTATTACATAGATTTATACAATAACGATATGCTTCAAACTAAACAAGAGAAAAAAGCAAGCCAGAGTGTCACGAATTTACGTTTAACTTTTAAGAATTATTCCCGGGATAAAACGGGATCTTACGGTATGGCAAAAATTATCTAACATTCTTGTGATGATGCCTTGGAAAACAATGATATCCTTTCCTTTAAATAATTTCTGAATTGTTAGCCAAGCTGAAATGTATGGTCTCTTCACTATATCTAGTGTGGTGTGCTCATGGTGGTGTGTTGTTGATTGTGAGAAAAAAAAATGCAAATATCTAGGAGTAGATGAAAGGCTATGTTCACAATTAATGTAATTTCTAGAGTTGGAAATGGTGAGATTTATAACCTGCATGTCATGACTCGTCATCTAAAACTTAAGCAGTTAACAATCTATAAAGCCAGTAGAATGCCGGTAAGATACGTTAATTTTGCCGTACAATTTTTTACATAAGAAAATGCCTGTACCATGTCAGGAAAATGACAGTTGTTATCCATTCGGTTGAGCTTTGGATTTTTCCATTTGATAAGGGACTTTCCTTTTTGAATTTTCTTCAGAGTTCAGTATTTTTGTAATTTTACTTTTTAATGTCTGTACCTAAGGCAGGAATATGACTGTTGTTTTCCATTCGTTTGGTGTGTTAAATTGAGCTTTTGGCTTTGCCATTCCATAAAGGACTTCCCGTTTGAATTTTCATATGAGTTCAGTATTTCTGTTATTTATCATTTTTTTTTTTTATAATTACATTTACGAATAAAAATTCGTTGAAAGCTACTGACATCATGCTAAAGTTACGGACATCCCTATTTATATAAGGAAAAAAGTTACGGACAAGTTGTTTTGAAGTTACGGACATCATAAGTGTTTTGGAAAATCGTGCTGTAATCGTTCATTTTGTAGTAACAAATCACGTTTTACATTGCAGAGTTTCCCTAAAATATTTATATAACTTTTTAATTACTGAAAATTTCTTTTGTATTCATGGTATTGTCATTATATAGAAGCAAACTTCCTAACCGATGCCAGGCGGCTCCATCTTGGGCTGTGGGTAACTTACGTTACCCACGGCCGTTTAAGCACAGTGAACGTTGTCCTGGTACACCAGCAGCCAAGTAAAGAGCGTATAATTTTGATATGCCAAATTGTGTATGTGAATTTATATGCCGAATATTTCGTATAAACCGAAATATGCCTAAATTTGTGTATGTGAGTTTTACCAACATAATTAGTAAGATGTTATGTATGTACTAACAAAAAGATAGGTAAAAAAATAAGAATAAAATAAATAAAAAATGTGGATCGGGTGTCTTCCTCCATCTTGGATTTTGAAGTACCAAAAAACAATTCGTCTAGATCTTTAATGTAATGTGCAAATTTTGAAAGTAATATGTATTTCATGTGCAAGACTTTTAGTGTACGTTAAGAAAGTTAAGTATTTTATCTACTACTGACTATATTTAAAAAAAAAGACATAATATTTGTGTTTGGTTCAATTTTTTTTCAACTTTGCCAAATAAGGGGAGATAACAAAGGTAGTAGGGGAGATAACTCATATAAAGTAATTTTATTATAGAAAGTGTTGTAAATTTACCTATTTATATATGTTGCAAGAAAACAAGTCAAGTGACCCCATGTTTTCTTATCTTAAATCATGCTATAAGAGCTATTTTCTCACATTTTATCTTGAAATTTTATGGTGTAGTTTTCTTTTTATCACACAACATTGGATACATAATCTGACAAATTTCCCACAACCTATAACATAAAAAAAGTCCCTTTTTTGCATACTTTTTATTATATTTCCGAAAAAAAAAGGCATAAAAACTTCATTTTGACAAATTATGAAACAAATTTATAGACTTTAATAAAAACGCCCCAGCCACCTTAATTAATGTTCTTCTGATCTAAAGTCTAAATTTTAAATTCTATATTTCTTTTAATCTCGCCCTTAACTGTAGGAGACTATTAAAATAATATGTCAACGCACTCCGTCCTACTACTTTTGAAATTGAAATTCATGATATTTCCTCAGTTTTTATTTGTAAACTTTATTTGGTGTCTTAATTGATTTACGAATTTAAACTTCGAAAAAAAAAACAATAGAGCAGGCAACAGCAGTATAACGCTGTTCGAAAGTAGGTTACAAACTAAAACAGGGGGAAACTCATCATCTATAAAAGGAAAAACAACGAAACAAAAGAAACACTGGAGTGAACGTAAACAAACGACAATGCATCTTAAACAGAAACGAACTATAAGATAACAACTGCTATTTTCCTGACTTGGTACAGGACATTTAAAAAAAATGATGGGTAGAACCTGATTTTATGGCTAGCAAAACCTCGCGTTTTTTTTTTGGTGCGCGAACGGACAACTAACTGTCGACAAAATTTGACGACTATTCTCAACGAAATGAATTTCGTTGGTTTTTTTTTATCTAAACCGATATTATTTACTGTCCTGTCCATCTTACTTCATACTTCTTGCTTCATACCTTTTGCTGGTCTTGCACACTTGAAATAATCATACTTAGAACAGATGGGGTAATCTACAAATAAACCAACATTCAAGATATTTTACCCTGCATATCATTAATTGCGAATAGCAGTTTACATACAATATTGATATGCTTAACTTAAAAATGCTATTTTATAATGATTCTACTTTACAAAAGTTGTAACTGGACTTGTTTTTCATGATTCCCATGCAATTCATGATACCTTTGTTTACCTTATTATCAACAATATTTTACACATTGTTCGTGTGTTTCGTTATAAAGGTTGAAGAACTCAATTCTCCGTTGTGTAGAACAATGACCATGTTTGATGTCAATTTTAAATTACAGAAGATGGCTCGTAAAATATTTATTAAATTTCCATACTTATAGTATACATCTTTATTTTGCTAGGATTGTTTAACATTGCAACTCATTGTAAAATATTTCCGTCAATTATTCATATTTACGATATATATATAATGTCAACAACATTTTCAATATAATCAGTGAGTCTATGTTCTCAACAAAGCCGGAAGGAATGTTCTCTTTAAGTCTAAATCTTCATAGTATTGAACCAGATTAATCACTGTTTCATATGTATTCATATTCATATTCATGTGTTCATGCGCATGCCCAAGTTGAAGTGAAGTGAAAATTTTCGTTGTGAAAAATTTGTGGAAATATATTGGATTTATATGGAATAACTTGTTTATATGCAATCAAAACCAGTAAGTTTTGTATTTAGATACTGTTTAAAACCTTCAGTAGTTCAAAAGTGAACTAGTAATCAGTTATTCAGTGACACAAACACTTTACTTTGTACGAACAAAGAAAAACATCAATATGGCGGGAGTAGATATTTCAAATAGTACAGTAAGAAATCAAGTAGACCAACGTAAACGCAAACCCTCGCAAAATTTAGATGGGCCCGAAAATGAAACTGAGATGAAAAACAACAACAAAAGAGTTAAAAATGACGATCCTAATAACTCAGAGTCGGCAGTTTTATATGCAATTAATACTTTGACAGAGAAAATGGATTCAGTTTTCGTTTCTCTAAGTAGTCGTATGGATAATATGGAGAAGAAATTTGAGGACGGATTATCGGAAAAGATAGCTGATGCTGTACGCAAGGTCGTGCATGAAGAATTTGGTAAAGAAATCTCCAACTTCAAAAAGCAAATAAATCAGGACATTGTCAATATAAAATCTGATTTAGATAAACTCACAAAATCTTACGCAGAAGTTGCAAAACCATCCGCAAATAATAAGAAATGTAACATTGTTATTAAAAACCTAGCCCCGTGTACGGTAGAGGTAAATGACCCATCTGCCACGATGAACACCGTTAATAAATTATTACGAGACGGATTAAAACTAACGGACATCAAAGTTAGTCAGGCAAAAAGGTTAACACCTAAAGGCAAAAACAAGACGGGTTTAATTATTGCAACGGTAGATACATTTGAACAAAAGCAAAAACTTATGAAATCAAAATCCAGTTTGAAAAAGTCTAAAAATTTTGCAAACGTTTACGTTGAAAATGATCTTACACCTGAAATGCGTAATAATGACAACAATTTACGGCAAATTCTTAAAATGGTTGGAAAAGAACGGAATTTCAAAGTTTTTGGTGGTAGAATCCTCCCGAATAAAACAAGTTAGGAAAACGTCAGGCTTGGTGTGTGGAACGTAAATGGTTGGTCTAAATATAAAAATTCTGATAATTCTAGGATTAGAGAAAGTGTTTTGAATTTTCTTAATTTGGATATAATTGGTGTTTGTGAAACCTTCTTAAAAAACGATGATAATATTGAAATTAGTGGTTATCAATGGTATGGCCATAATAGAAAGTATAAAAATGCAAAAATGAAGAGAGGATCTGGTGGTGTGGGTGTATTGATAAAAGATGAAGTCTTGGATAATTTCAGTGTTTCAATTCTTGATAGTTCAGTGGAAGATATTTTGTGGATTAAATTATCACATAAATATGATGATTCAAATAATATATGTTTCTGTGTTTGCTATTTACCACCGGAAGGGTCAAGTCGTATGAATGATGGTGAAAAATTCTATAATGATCTACTACAACAAGTTTATTGCTACCAAAATGAAGGCTTTGTGTATATTGGTGGAGATGTTAATTCTAGATGCGGGAGCGATCAGGATTACATACAAGGTGTGGATGATATTAATGACAGAGAAATAATTGACTTTTCTAGTAACAAGTACGGTGATCTTCTAATTGATTTTTTGACCAGTTGTAACTTGTGTTTGCTAAATGGTCGTGCTGATGGAAATAACGACTTCACTTGTGTATCAAAGCGTGGACGGTCAGTTGTTGACTATGTCTTTGCACCTCATGAACAGTTAGACATGTGTACAAGCTTTGACGTGTATTTGATGTCTGATCTTATAGTCGATACGGGTTTGAACTTTGAAAAGTCTATACCGGACCATGGACCAATAGTTTGGACTATAAACGTGAAGAAAGACATTGCATGCAATACAAGTTCTATTGGCCAAGCACCAAATACAGATAGACCCAGGTACAATTTGAAACGCTTCCCATTGAACTTTCTTAACAACAATACACACATTCAAGATACTATTGACAAAATTGAACACGAACTAGTCACAAATAAAGACATAAATAGTGCATATACAGAGTTTGTTACTTTAATAGAAAAAGAGATGAAAGACACAGTTCCCGTATTGAAGACCCCAACAGGACCAAGTTCGGATAAAAGGAAGAAATCGCTTCGAAAACCATACTGGACTGAAGAACTTACCTCATTATGGAATAAAGTGTGTTTTAAAGAAAAGCAGTGGTTGAAATGCAAAAACTGCACTAATCTGAGACGTCAACTTAAACAGGAATTTTGCAATATTCGTAATCAGTTCGATAAGCTAAATAGAAATACTAAACGTAACTTTCAATTAAAGGAGCAGGATAATTTGTCTAAACTGTTTCAAAGTAATAACACTCGGGACTTTTGGAAATACATTGGTAATATTGGTATTGCGAATGAACGTCGCCAAAACATTCCATTCAAAGTAAAAACAGATGAAGGCTTTAGTAGTGATGTTGATGTTGTCCTGGACAAATGGAAAACAGATTATGAAAAACTATTTAATTCTGGTGATAATGGCAATTTTGATAACAATCATTTAGACTGGGTAAAGGGAAATAATCATGTTTTCCCGACTAGGAACTGTGACACTTTGAACTGCCCTGTTACAAAACAAGATGTCATTGACGCTGTAAATAGGACTAAATTGAATAAAGCAGTCGGTTTTGATTATATTCCTGCGGAAAGTTTACGCAATAGCATATGTATAGACCTGTTATTTAAACTTATTTCATTCTGCTTTCAAAATGGTAAAGTGCCTGATTTATGGTTAAATGGAATTATTAATCCTATTCCAAAAAATGATAGTGGTTGTAAATTCGATCCTATGTCATATAGAGGTATAACTATTTTATCTATCCCATGTAAAATTTTTGCTGACATTTTAAATAAGCGTTTGAATAAATGGCTTAATGAAAATGAAATTTTATGTGATGAACAGAACGGTTTTCGAAAAGGTAGAAACTGTACAGATCATGTTTATGTATTAGATAATATTGTTAAAAGTAGAAAAAATGCAAAAAAGGATACATTTGTATGTTTTGTTGACGCAAAGAAAGCATTTGATACCGTTGATAGAGACTGTCTAATTTTTAAATTGAAAAAAGTTGGTATTAGCGGTATATTTTTAAATTGTATTACTTCTTTATACAGTAATGTTAATTGTGCAGTCAGAGTAAATAACTTTATGACATCCTTTTTTCCTGTTGCTCTTGGTGTAAAACAAGGCTGTGTTTTATCGCCGACTTTATTTTCTATCTATGTAAATGATTTAGTCTCAGATATTAGAGAAGCAAATTGTGGTATTCAAATAGATGACATTATGGTCTCTATGTTATTATATGCTGATGATATTGCATTGATTGCACCTGATGCAGAGAAACTGCAAAAGCAGTTGGACATTTTAAATAAGTGGTGTGAAAAGTGGAGATTAACTCTGAATAAAAACAAAACCAAAATTGTTCATTTTAGAAATAAATCTGTACTAAGAAGTAATTCTCAGTTCAAATGTGGCGAACTTTGTCTTGAATATGCAGCTTGTTATAAATATCTTGGTGTACTTTTGAATGAATTTTCAGATAATTCTATAATTGCCAAAGAATTGTATAAATCAGCTAATAGAGCTCTTGGTGTTATTAAAGCCAAATTTTGTAAAACTGGTGGTATGAATTTTGATGTATTTACTAAATTATATGACACTTTAGTCAAACCCATTTTTACATATGCTTCCGGTGTATGGGGCATTAATATACATAATTGTATAAATAATTTGCAAAACAATGCTTGTAAATTTTTCTTAGGCTTAAGCAAAAGAAGCAGCAACTTAGCTGCTAGAGGTGATATGGGTTTTTTATCAGGCGATGCACTACTGAAAGTTGAAGTTTTTAAACTTTGGAATCGTCTAAAATGTGACAATACTAGTAATATATGTAAAAAGGTTCATACCTGGGCGATTAGAAGAAAATCGTCATGGGATTATAGAGTTTTACAGTTAGCTCGTAAATATAGATTGATTATAAATGTAGAAGATGAAATTAATATGAGTAATGTATGGGACTCTATACAAGTTTTTGAAAAAGAATATTGGCACCATGAAGTATGGAATGATAAAAATAATGTCAATGGTAATAAATTAAGATTTTATAGATTGTTTAAAACTTGTATTGGTACGGAGCCTTATGTAAAGGTAGTTAATAATAGATGCCACCGACGTATTTTGTCACTATTCAGAGCTGGTTCGTTACAACTTAAAGTTGAAACAGGTCGATATGCTAGACCACCAGAACCTCTACAAGACCGTTTATGTATTTTTTTGTGATAGTAGCCAAATTGAAGATGAAAAACACTTTCTTTTTAATTGTTGTTTTTACTCTGATATCAGACATGAATTATATGCCAAAGCCTGTCTTTTAAATGTTGATTTTGAGAATTTATGTGATGTTGAAAAACTTCGTTATCTTATGTGTAATGAGAATATGGTTCCTCTTTTAGCTAGTTCCCTTTATCATATGTTTTATCGACGAAAACATGTCATCTAGAAATTATATATATGTTTTGTTATTTTTAATTTTTTTTTTTTTAATTTACGAAATACATTTTAAATGTATCAAAGCTGTCCTTTTATGTATGTATTAGATGTTTGTTTTAATGATAGTGTCTCATAAGTCGTTTTCGGCTGGCATCCTTTTACATAAATGTTGGGTTCTTATGACTTTATGTGTATATATATATATTGATATTGTAATGGATGGTGACACTTTAATAAAATAAATCTTATCTTAAATCTTATCTGTATTATTAACAACATGTACATCATTTAAGAGTTTGAAAGTGTTTCACGCTAATGAAATGTATCAAATGCATGCCAATTTAATAAAATTCAAATTTCTGCAATAGTCAATATACAAGTCATATCAGAATAATTATTATAAATAATATATTTCACTGTCAGAACTAGTGATACTAACTTCTTGGTTTAATATACAAGTAGCTTCTTTTAAACGCATAGGTGGCTTAACCAATCAAGAAGGTTTTCACTAAATGAAGACAGAAGAATGTTCATTTACCGTTAACCGTTACCTCATTAGCAAGTGGGGCTTCTACATTTTGTACTTATGTCTGTCTCATAAACATAGATTCATCCGCGAAAGATCTACTAAGAAAAATATCACATATACATGTAAATACCTTTGTAATCAAAATCAATACATTTACAGGCCCCATAAATATAACTGACATAGCATTCCTTCCAACACTGTGTTGATAAATACTTCTTTCCATCTTCAAAAGATTCTCTGCAGAACTCTGTTGGTGTCGCTCTAAACGGTTCTGACAAATATTCATACTAAAAAATAAAATCACAAAAATACTTAACTCCGCGGAAAATTCAAAAAGAAAAGTCCATAATCGAATGGCAAAATCAAAAGCTGAAACACACCAAACGAATGGACTACAACTGTCATATTCCTGACAATTTGGTACAGTCACCTTCTTACGTAGAAAATTTGTGAATTAATCTTGGTTTTAAATCTAGCTTAACCTTTCACGTGTATGACAGTCGCATCAATGATACTATATGTAGATGTTCTTAAGTTTTACCCAATATATGTCAAGAAATCCATATGTGTCAAGGAATAAGATCAATATTTTTGTATGCGCAAATTAGTTTTAAATTCATTTATATTAACTTAACGTAGATCATTGGTATAAATTTACTCGGATAGAATATTCTTATCTTTTTTTCAAAATGAAGATTTTACTATGCTTTTTTTAGCTCATCTGGCCCGAAGGGCCAAGTGAGCTTTTCCCATCACTTGGCGTCCGTCGTCCGTCGTCGTCGTCCGTCGTCGTTAACTTTTACAAAAATCTTCTCCTCTGAAACTACTGGGCCAAATGAAACCAAACTTGGCCACAATCATCATTGGGGTATCTTGTCTAACAAATGTGTGGCGTGACCCGCCAAATCAAACAAGATGGCCGCCATGGCTAATAATAGAACATAGGGGTAAAATGAAGTTTTTGGCTTATAAAACCAAAGCATTTAGAGCAAATCTGACATGGGGTAAAATTGTTAATCAGGTCAAGATCTACCTGCCCTGAAATTTTCAGATAAATTGGACAACCCGTTGTTGGGTTGCTGCCCCTGAATCTGTATTTTAGGGGAATTTTGCTGTTTTTGGTTATTATCTTGAATATTATTATAGTTAGAGATAAACTGTAAACAGCAATAACGTTCAGCAAAGTAAGATTTACAAATAAGTCACAGAACCAAAATTGTCAGTTGACCCACTTAGAAGTTATTGCCCTTTAAAGTCAATTTTTAACCTTTTTTGTAAATTTTATAGATCTTTTACAAAAATCTTCTCCACTGAAACTGCTGGGCCAGATTAATCCAAACTTGGCCACAATCATATTTAGGGTATTTAGTTTAAAAAATATCTGGCGGGACCCGCCAAACCAACCAAGATGGCCGCCATGGCTAAAAATAGAACATAGGGGTATAACGCAGTTTTTGGCTTATAACTCAAAAACCAAAGCATTTAGAGCAAATCTGACATGGTGGTAAATTTTTTATCAGGTCATGTTCTATTTGCCCTGAAATTTTCAGATGAATCAGAGAACCCGTTGTTGGGTTGCTGTCCCTGAATTGGTAATTTTAAGAAAATTTTGCTGTTTTTGGTTATTTACTTCAATATTATTATAGATAGAGTGAAACTGTAAACAGCAAAAATGTTCAGCAAAGTAAGATTTACAAATAAGTCAACATGACCAAAATGGTCAATTGACCCCCTAAAGAGTTATTGTCCTTTATAGTCAATTTTTAACAATTTTCATAAAATTTGTATTTTTTTACTACCGGTTACATTTTCCACAGAAACTACTGGTCCAAGTTCATTATAGATAGTGATAATTGTAAGCATCAGATTGTTCAGTAAAGTAAGATGTACAAACATATCACCATCACCAAAACACAATTTTGTCATGAATCCATCTGCTTCCTTTGTTTAATATTCACATAGACCTAGGTGAGCGACACAGGCTCTTTAGAGCCTCTAGTTTCAAAATATGATAAAAAGTACGGGTCACCGCGCTATTTTGCAAGCTACGAGTCGTTCGTAAATGTCCAAATTTGCTTAGATTGATCATGAAAAATAACATTTGTGTGCAAAAAAGAAATGTATGAGATAGGATTTTGTAACAAATTATGAAAAGATAAGTTTAATAATTTGTTTTAAGAAAATAAAATGAAAAAATTATGTTCCTTAACTTCTTCTCTTGCTACAAGCAAAAATGTCCCTATCAATCCAGTATAAATTATTTACAAAAAGAATTATCTCCCCTAAAATGGCTAATTTGAAAAATTGATTCTAAAAAAAACCAAAAACTAGATATTTGTTAAACATTTAAAGTAATGCAATAAATCGTTAAGTTTTCTTTATACTAATAAACAGTCTTACTAATAAAATTGCACATCTGTCTCCAAATTTGCAGATTTTGACAAAGAATTATACCGATTGTGTACTGCATTTGTAAAATCAAAGATTGCGGTATACCATGAATCTATATTAAATGATTTTGAGACGTTGATAAGTGGAATATAACTTTCTAGAAATTTGGTCCACTCAAAGTGAAAATCAAAAGATAACGTTATCAATGGATACACCTTCAAACTTGTTCACCTGTCTGCCATCAGATTTATTAGACATACAAAAAAAATCGAACGGCATTGTAAATCAAACCGTAAACTACAGTTGAATCATAGTATATACCCGTGCGTATAAGTAGTCCATGTAGTTCTGTTATAATAGACATATATATTAGACTATAACTACTTATTGTCTTTAAATATCAGCTGTATTTGTACGACTCTGAGTCTAAGAAAATTTGCAATGCGAGCTTTAGCCGAGTGGTATTTAAAGACACTAAACAGAAGTTGTCTTTATCGCTATTTTACGATATTTTACTTTGATCTTACTAACTGATAATTTTCTTTTTCAGCACAGTAGAGCGATATAAACATAATCGCAAGAAATTAATGGCGCACTGCACGTTGTCAATGAAATTAACAACGTCTTCATAGGTAAAATAGCGATAAACAGATTATCATTGGTCATCTCAATTCGATTGCTTTTCTCGATTTCGCCGTACCGGCTCAGGCAAGAAAATCAATCTTGTTGAGATGGTCCCCGATAATCTATAATTATGCAGCAATTTATTTTGTACATAGTCTTTGCTTTGAAAGATAGACAACTCAAATTTATTGTATTAATATCGATTTAGGGGGCTCGCGGGTATAAATCAAATATCATGACTACTTTTGGTTTATTTTACCTTGCCCACATAGTTATATAGAAAAAATTAAACAATTTGCTGATGAGCGGTTCACCGAAAAAAATCTCGCATGGTCAACAAAAGTACATCGATCAAAGTTAATAATTATTTTTAATCACATCAAGAAGAAATTTAAGAAAAACATAATTTCGAACTTTTTTCTCACACCGACCAAAAATGTGGAGAAAATAGCACTTATTAACAATACAGAAACAATATTTATATTCAAACTGTGTTAATTCAGTCAGATTTCATTGGATTTACATCGTGTTGTTTTTAATTTTGATATTGCGTTTTCGTAGCGTTTTATTTAAACTGTCATTACAGAATTCACTCAGTTCGTAGAATGTTTACGTTGATAAAAATATTTCGTTTGGAACAGTTGAAGGATTTGCAGTGTAAAAAGAACAACAATTAAGTATCTAGAAATATAAACTTTATTTATACTCGGCAGCGGGGAAAACATGCACGGCAAAGTTTTGCATTCTACCTGTTTCTTAGCCATTTTCAAATATTTTTTTATCAATTTTGAGACTATATCGTTATCATATTTGCCTCATGTAGGAACGTTGCATGACTGGTCATGATTGTTCAATTTTTTATTGTCTTCTTATTTCGACGAGCGCCTTTGTTTACTTTACGCGCCTTTCTGAAGTGAACTCGCAGTTTTAAGTTGTGTTTGAAAAACCCCCGTACCAGTTGTGACGTCGTTGCTGCAACAGTGCAAGTTTAGCAACTGTATCGGAGTTATAGGTTTCTGGTTCTCAATAATCAGTTTTATTTTTGTAGTGTTTTATTTTACTTATTAGTTTTTATTTTGTTGATGTTTTCGTCATGTTTATTTTGTTTTGGTTTCATTTATTACCAATTCTTAATTACCAATTAAATCTAATGGATCTATAGGAATACATTATGGCAGAGCACAATGGTATTGTATGTGGATAAAAGGAGATGTAGGTGTAAACATCAGATAGTAGAAATCCCATCGACAAACGAGATCAAGGAATATATGACCACCAAGCGATACATGTATACTTCATGTAATATTTAATGATAGAATAACTAACCGTGTATTTCCTAAGCGCGCCGTAATACTCGTGGCCAGGTTCAATATAGTATCCACTGGAGCCTTGAAAGTGGGGATCTTCCTCATTGTCGTGAACTGTGAACTAAAAGAAAAAGTCAGGTTTTATGCTTAAATGAAATAATTTGATTAAAGGGTCATCAATTTTCCAGTTAAATTTTATGCTTTGTTAAGAAACAAGACCATGGTGAAAAATAATTAGAAGTTTATATCTATCATACTTATCTGTCTACAATAATTGCGCAATTATTTGCACAACGATGACCATGAATCTGCAATGTGTTTACAGTTGTTGTCCTTGCATGTAAATATTATTTTAAATAATTTTAAACTTTAAGTACAAATGGTAATGGTAAATACCTTTCAACATCCAAACATTAATCTTAGTAAAGAAATATGGTCTCTATTGGTTTTCTGCCGACCGAAGGAAAACCCATGAAAAATTAGGCGTCCGTTTGGCTGCGCTGGATGTATAAATTAGCAGCCATGTCAGAATAAAGACGTCAACCCAATGTTTTGTGTAGAGAGATTGACATGCTCTATGCATGTAAATGCCCCTTGCAACAAATTTCTGAGGGTTCTTTGGGTGGCCTATTTGACAGATTGCTCCTTTGCGAAAACAATCCAGTACAATGGGTGTTTACAGCTTTTTGGTTTTTGTATGATTATTAGATGAAATATTTCCAAATGCTTGATTTATTCCCCACAGCATACGGTTTCCAATTTATGATGGGTGTTTTTGAATGACAACATTTTATTCAACAGGAAATAACACTTGATACGAAATAAAATAATTTTTATACATATACATTCAAGGGTTGTCTTTGTAAAGATTGTAACCCTTACAGAACTGAAATGTTTGCAGCAAATCTGCTGCAGACTTGCTGCAGGTTTGCTGCAAACAAAAAAAATTCAGGAACCCTTTGAAAATAATGTTTGCAGATGTTAGCAGCTAGCTATGAACCTCCTACAAACATTCCAGCTAGCCTTTTGCTGCAAGCTTGCGGTAAGATTGCCGGAAAAGCAAGAATATAAGAGATGATCACAGCTAGATTGCAGAAATCTTAGACAATACTAAATGTTTGCTAGAGCATTGCAGAATTACATATTATAAGATTAATTTGCATAAAAATGTTTGCTGCAGGTGTACATGTGCAGCAAACACAGATTTGCATGGTAAATTATTTGCAGCAGACCTACAGCGTATTTGCAGCGGGCATGCCGACAATACAGACTCTGTGTTCGCTAGCTGCAAATCTGAAGCAAGTTAGCTACCGACTTGCACCAACTATTTACAGGAGGTTAGTAATTGATTATTACAGTTGGGGAAGTAACTATTTAGTCAAGTCCTACTGTGCCGAACTGCGAATCTCTTTAACTTATGTAAATAAACAGTAACGTATTCGATCTATTCTATATATATATAATTATGAATTATTGTAAATATGTAATAAATATATTTACCTGTACCCCTTCTCCTAACCATTGGCCAAAATAACTATTATCACGGTCTACATCCAACCACATTACAAAGTTGTATTCGGACCCTGTATATGACGTGTTGAATATTTTGTTTTTTTTCGAAGTAAGGCATGGTCCGTTCGGTTTTAACTCCACAGAGAAATATTTTTCGGAATCCAGGTAGGAGGTTTGATCAAACATAAAGGAATTAAACAGACCATAATGTAATTTTTTATGTTCCAATAAGATGTCTTCCACAGTTCTGTTGCTGAAAAATCCGTTTTGTTCATAAAATGGATCACTCCAATTGAACTCGTTGTACAGCCCAAATATCTCTCGTGGTCCAATACTTAAATAGTAATTATCAACTCTAGAATCATTCAAGACTAATGATTTGCTTAATGAATTTAAATTACAAATAGTTACTGCAGGAAATTCAATTTCCGAATGTCTCTCCACTTCAAGTGTTGTATAGGTAGGGTAATTGTAGTAATTTCCTAATTCTTGAATCATCACATAAGTCAGGTACACAGCGCATGCTAGAAACGAGCACAGCCAAAACAAACTGAAAAATTAAAAAAATACACATTTAAAAAAATACACAATTAAATAATTGGGTAATTTCACCATTTAATTCAATTTAATAAAAAAAAGTTGTACAATTTACTTTTCGTATGCAAATTGGGGGAGGGGACTTGATAGTTGAATGGTCTACGTTGTTCATACAGCTACTGTACCACTAGACAGTCATGCAACATTGCAGGTTGTAAGTTGGAGCCCCGCCCGTGGTAGGTGTAATGGATTCCAATCTGAATTGAATAGAATGGTTAGATTTCTTGTGGAAGGGCGATGGTTCTTTTTTCACAATCCGGTTCCCTATAAATCCACAAAAAAAACCTACCGCCACGGAATGGTGAATGGTGCTGAAAGCAGCGTTAGATCACAAAGAGAAAATAAACCATCAATGGTAAACAAAATTGAGAATACCAAATTGTGTTCATATTCTAACATAATTATGTTGAAACTTTTATAAACTTTACTAGTAAAATGTTAATATACCTCAATTGTGTATTATTTCCAATATTCATAATGAATAGTTTATTTATTTATTTATTTATTTAGCTCTGATCGCTTCTGATGGTGTTTGCGATTCTTTTCACTTCATATTTGATTACTATTGGTAATTATTTTAAATTATTCATATATCCTCACTTCTGCATTACAAATCTCCCAGCGACTTTAAGCTTGATAGGAAAGGTAACTGCAGACAGGAACATTGAAATATAAAAAAAAGTTTTTGCTTGACTCGTTACATTTTAGTTTAGTTCAGTTGGAAATGTTCCTGCTAAAAGGTGGTGGTTATCTCCAGACACTCCGGTTTCTTACATCAATAAAAGAACTGAACGTTGAATTAGATCACAAACAAGAATGTGTCCCCAACACACGGATGCCCCATCTGCACTATCATTTTCTATGTTCAGTGGACCGTGAAAATTGTGAAAAATCACTAATTTAGCATTAAAATTAAAAAGATAATATCATGGGGAACATGTGTAACTCGACCAAAAACTTTAATCTGAAGCGGGACAGACGGACGAACGAACGAACGGACGGACGGACAGACGAATGGACAGACAGATGGACGGACGTATGGACGCATATAGATCAGAAAACATGATGCCCAAAAATGGGGCATAAAAAAAAACAATCAATCAATCGTTGACAAATCTTGAGATTACTAGATTTGGTTTATATAAACTATTTATTGAAAATTTTATATTTTACTAGTAAACTGTTATCTCTCCACACTATCATACTTACAATATTCATGATTTGATTATTTATTAAGTTTTGATCGCTTCTATTGACGATTAATTGCTATATCCATTGATCATTAAAATATTTTTATTTACTTACGATATACACCTATAATTGTATCTGGCAGACATGATCAACCCTGAACGACGCTTCGAGTCCAGCAACTTTGTTATAGTGTGTTAATTATAGTGTGTTAATTACCGCGGACGATTAATTGCAATATTCATTGTGCCCAATTTATTTACTTACGACATATACATCGGTGGAGGACGTTTTAGCGTCAAAGTAGAACCAA
Organism: Mytilus trossulus; assembly: GCF_036588685.1. Lineage (NCBI taxonomy): Eukaryota > Metazoa > Mollusca > Bivalvia > Mytilida > Mytilidae > Mytilus > Mytilus trossulus. The sequence continues at coordinate 60,021,513 of NC_086378.1, read as the reverse complement.
CGTTAGCGCCTGATTTTTAACAAATTTTAGCGTAAATTAAAAATGTCAATGCCCATTTTAGCGACATATTTTTCTTTTGTTTCTGAAAGGTATTTATAAGCTTGAGCAATGTCCGTTTTTAGTGTTGTACTACCAGTTGTTCAAAATGTCTCTGTACACGGCCGTCACTCGGCTTACAAAGAGATTAGTCGGTTAATCTATATTGAGTATGCTGCTTATTAGGTCCGAGACCACAATTGTCGTCCCTTGATTTTCGTTGTTCAACAAATATAGTCCCTAGTGTTGACAGTGGGTTTCTTGTCATTAATTTGTATACCCTTCCAAATTTATTTCTCCATGTTTAATGCATCAAATTGCAAGAAGGGGGTTAAATTACACTGTAAAAAAATGAGTTCAGAATTTTAAAGGAAAGTAGTAATTTGGTCCAGCTGATAAAGGTTTAAAATTAGCACTTCGGAAGCTGTCAAAAGATTTCAAGACGCCCTAAACATACAATTGTCCATATTTTGAGTGAGAGCCGATGAAGTTTTCTATAATTTTGATATAATTTGTCCCAAAAGTAATACCACACACACTGTAAAAGTTTCTTTGAGAAAGCGCAGGTGGGATTTTTTTTCTATTTTCATTTATGTTCTAAAAGAAATACACTACGAAATAATTGTGGTCTCGGACCTAAGATATGGGCGGTTGGTTTGTTAATCGGGTCGGTTATACGTCTGTTAAGAGTAAAACGCACAATTTAGTGTTAAACTCTGTTAGATATACACATTTTTGGCATATTTTAAGAACCAAATAAAAAAAATAAAGGTGTCTGACAAAATAATATCTATCCTAGAACGTTTTCAACCTGTAAACACATTTCATAGTCTCCAGTTTTCAGTTAAACTAAAAAGCATCGTTCAATTATGTGGTGTTTATGCCTATACGCTTAGCAATTTTTTGGATAATAGACGAAAACACACATTTTTATATATCATTTAAATGACACACAATAGTACTTAGTTCTAAAAAATAAATTGACATTAGTGAATATTTCAGAATTGTAATTATATGTGATGAGTATTAATTTATCATGATATTCCAAGATTTTAATATTTAACAGATTGCTCTTTAACGAAAACAAGTGCTTACCCTTCCGGAGCACCTGAGATCACCCCTAGTTTTTGGTGGGGTTCGTGTTGTTTATTATTAGTTTTCTATGTTGTGTCATGTGTACTAATGTTTGCCTGTTTGTCCTTTTCATTTTAGCCATGGCGTTGTCAGTTTATTTTCGATTTATGAGTTTGACTGTCCCTCTGGTATCTTCGTCCCTTTTTTATAAATAAACTCAAAACTTCTAATTTATTGGTTGTTCCACATTTTTTTTTGTGAAAATTTACTATTGGTGATATTATAAGAAATGTAATATACTTTGACAGACGGTAAGATTGAAAAAAATATTACATAAATTTGCAAATCGTACAATTCACTCAATTTATATTGTTTATATCATCATATGATATCAAGTTTTGATGTCAAATCTAAGCTGTTACATCACTCTTTCATATATTAATTTGTTTTTATGATATCTTCATTCTGGAATTTATTATTAAGCGTTCCCGTGTTTGGAAATGAAAAAGAAAAATCCGAAGTCACAATTTAACACGATGTTACAAAAAAACTGCACAATGGGAAAACACTACGAAAGGGCTAAAATGAAAGTATAATGTCTACTAGCTATCTTCATGTGGATTTTCAGCCGTGGGGGTACTTCGGTCCATTTAACTCTTGAATAAGCGACTTTTCCCGATTTGATCATATCATTTAAGTTGATGTATTTCACCTTTGATTTTAGCGTTTTATTCGGATATTTTAAGTTTTATAGTTTTGTCGTTCTTTTATAAAACCTCAAAAATATAAATAAGCATTAACATTAACGGCCTCATCTAACCAAAGTTCGACTTTCTTTAAGTGTCAACTATGCCTTATATGGAGTCATTGTCGCTATTTCAGTAAAGTTTGCAAAATCTGTCAACGGAATATTTGTAAAAAGTCATTAAATGAAATAAAACCTAATCCTATATAACTGGTGGTAGATCTAACTATTTCCAAAAGGAACTACATGTAGTTATTTAATATAGCATTAACCAGGAACATAATATATTAATGTTAGTTATACTGGTCCCAGAATTAACACAATGAAAAAATGTTGAAAATATTTCTACTTTACCATCTTAATTTATTGCCGTTTACAAGTTTGTTTACACCATGAAATCCTGTTGATTGTATGACCGGACAATTTGGACAGTGCAATGAAATTAGTTTTTAAACAATATTTTTGTAATTCAATGTATATTTAGGTTTTGTATTTAGTTTAATATTCTAGACTTTGTCGTAAATTTAGACATAAGTGTTTTACACGGATTATGTGTCATAATCTTGGACAAAGGTCTTAAATGCATTTACTCTATTTATTTCATTATTCATTCTATGTGACAGTTTGGACTATAATTTACAAATACGTGTCGGACACTAATTACTCTTTTAATCTATTGTTATTTCTAATTTGTCATCTGTTAATCTTCTTAATCCTTTAATTGATTGTGCTTATATATATTGTTATTGTTTGTATGTTGCATTACATTTAGTTTGGAGTTTGTTGTTCGGTCTTGCCGGACTGCTGAAATAAAAGTTTAAGGAGCGAATCTTCCTTCTTGATTTACATTTAGTCGAATAGCCATTTCACCCGGCTATATCTGGTGTTAGGACGTACGGGCAACGGATCTTTCGGATACCTTGTTCTACCTGTGAAGCTGATTCCCCAGCAAACAGAAAAATGGATACGCAGAGAACCAGAAATTTTGGCCGAAACTGGAGATACCAGATGTCTGATAATGGAGCTACCTTTCAGACCAGATATTCAACACAACATATGGACAACTGCCTATGTAAGTTTTGTGGAAAGACTGTGAACAATCAATTTCATTTTAGACAATGTATAGCAAAAACGTCATTTTGCTATAAGTGCAGAAGTTTTGGACATTACGCCAGAATGTGTAGTTATCACAGACAACCGGACGTGAAAGTTGTCAAAGTTAAATCAAAATCCAAGTTACGTCGTGACGCAGAAAGAATGAGACTATTCAAAGAACAGAAAGCTATGTCAATTTTTCCTTGCGCTGAACTCAATACTATTGAACTGATGGACTTCTTTCCTCGCTTAGACTATAACAAGGAATTTATAGATAACGTAAGACTCAGGCACGACCGAGTGAATTCCGAGAGAGTTAAATTCAAAATCAAAAGTGTTCATTACGAAAAGAAATTCAAAGAGCTGAAACAAGAGCATAACAGTGTAATTCGCAATTTAGAAAAATTTCAAAAACAAGGTGCAGATGATAAAAAAGAAATAGAAAAATTACAGGAACGCAATACGGATCTTAAAGCAGTTCATTCTCGGATATACGATCAAAGATGTAAAGCCATCGACCAGCAATATCAATTACAGCGCGACAAAGAACGTATGTTGAATCGCATTACAACACTAGAAGACGAACTGGACAATATTCGGGAAAATACAAGACAAGATAACCATTCAAATCAAAACTATCGATACAGAGGACGCCACAATCACAGAAAAAACTTTCGGAACAATTTCAGATGAACATAATATTAAGACCCGGGTCGTGTCTTCAGAGGCCGCGGGAATATATGACCGGACAATTTGGACAGTGCAATGAAATTAGTTTTTAAACAATATTTTTGTAATTCAATGTATATTTAGGTTTTGTATTTAGTTTAATATTCTAGACTTTGTCGTAAATTTAGACATAAGTGTTTTACACGGATTATGTGTCATAATCTTGGACAAAGGTCTTAAATGCATTTACTCTATTTATTTCATTATTCATTCTATGTGACAGTTTGGACTATAATTTACAAATACGTGTCGGACACTAATTACTCTTTTAATCTATTGTTATTTCTAATTTGTCATCTGTTAATCTTCTTAATCCTTTAATTGATTGTGCTTATATATATTGTTATTGTTTGTATGTTGCATTACATTTAGTTTGGAGTTTGTTGTTCGGTCTTGCCGGACTGCTGAAATAAAAGTTTAAGGAGCGAATCTTCCTTCTTGATTTACATTTAGTCGAATAGCCATTTCACCCGGCTATAATTGACTAAATTCTCCCCATACTGTCGCTAACGTTTGGCGATCACCGTCTGCCATTATTGATATACGAAACTAAATTATTACTACACTGTTTAAATTTGTTTATGAAGCAGACATTTGGTCAGTTCTAGTTCATTAATTTTTAGTATCATTAGTAAGTTGATTTAGATGTCATGTCCATTTTAATATTAAATATACATGATTTTACTGGCCGCTTTTGTTTAACCAAGAACACTTGAAATGAAAATCATTAATTTTTAATGAAATAGTGAATTAAATGGCACTGAAACAAGTGTTTCTAATTCGCTGAGTACCGGTATACCATACGGACAATCATCCAAAGGGAAATCAGTTACGCATGGCTGTTCATTTACTTTTTGATTGAGAAATGAAACTCATGATTGCTTTGTGTAACAGTTCAACCATGTTCAACCATCTTAAGGTGGTACCCAACACTTTCACTAAAATTAATTTGGCTCGTTTAATTTTCATAAAATTTTGGCAAAGTATTTACTTTGAGCCTTAAACAAAAATATAAAAAATTTAAAAAATTTGAACCAAGCGTTTTATCAGAAAAATTACACTGGTTATATAGCAGTTTGACAAACCCCAATTTTGATCATTTAGAAGCTTTATATTGCCTTCACAACGCAACGTCATTAAAACGTTCTGCTGATATTACAGAGTTATCTCCCTGTAGTGTTAGGTACCACCTTAAGCCAATGGCTTATTATAGTCATATCACACCTTCAATGAACTGAATCATTTGAAAAGTGGGTTCCAGCCCAAGATAAAAGGGGTCCAACTATATGCATAGGCGAATCCAGGGGGAGGGGGTGCTGGAGGCCCGCACCCCCTTTCGTTGGGAAAATTTGGTTGATTATAGGGAATTACTGAAGCATGACTGGAGCCCCTCTTTAAGGTCAGTCAGCGGCCCCTCCTTATGAAAAGTTCTGGATCCGCCACTGATATGTTCTTTTTTAAATGCATTATTCTTCGAAAATGAGGGTTCCAAACACCAGGCATCCCCGGAGGTTGGAATCCCGAGAAGCAATCAATAAATAAGTTGAAACGGTGAATAGTTATAATCTACGTACATGGATCTATATTCTATTCTCACGGAGCATAATTCCTATAAGTACAAACCGTTACAAACTTTTGCGGGCAACTAACTCCGAGAGATTCAGTTCCTTCACGGTTACAGATTGTGATACCCGAGGTGCACATAAAAATATATCATCACTGGCTGGTGCATTTTCCTTACATTTCGGTTACTTTGGAGAATGTAAGCTGGTTATATAATTACGATGGCGTGTAATGTTGCAAAATCAGTAAGTTGTGCTCTGAGATTGGAAATAGCGAATTTAAAGAATTATAGATGTTCAGCGGACTTGTGTAAATACATACAAGCATTTGTTTGGCGGTCACACAGTGCATGGTCTGGAATGTTATTAATTATGTGGTTTTATTTAGGGTACAAAACATTGTATATATATATATATCAATGAATTATTGTTGTTTGGTACGGAATCAACAGCCCGACGTGTCTCTTTATCCTGAAGACTTGAACAGAAGAAAGGATGTGAGGAGAAATTGCGAAATACAAGACTGATGAAAACACCCTACTTTTAAAATGAACACTTTTAAAATTCACTTGATAAAGTATATTAAGCTACACGTTTTCTCCCATTCTTCAAGTTTAATTGGGTGTTTTAACTGTATACCAAGGATATAAATACTACTTTCGACTGATGTACAACTCTTGGCAGAAAGCCGTATATGTAAGATGTAACGTTGTCATGTAGGTCGCGTTCGATAGTCTCGATACAATGAGTTTGTGTCTGGGTTTTTTCTAATTTGAATTAGTTTTCGTTTTGTCATGACAAAACTTGTTACCATATTCTGTATCTGTATTAGGAAATCCCTCTTTCAAAGGAGCACTTCGTAATGAATATGTTTTCAAGAAGTGTACATGTCTATATATACTTTGTTTGAAAATATAAAAAATATAAATATAAATGTACGCACCGTGGGGTGTACGTTGGCTACAGTCGTTGACCTTTGCGCTTTCTAGACGGGAAGGTCTTTAAGAGTTCATTTCTCTTGGCATGTAAAGCATAGCATAATTTCTGGATATGTATTCTACCATAAAACAATTGTCAGTGCATTTGCATCTGCAACCGCAAGCACATAATAAGTGACTCGGATCTAAAATGAGCTGTGCGTCTATTACAACGTTGGTAAGATTAAAGCATTTGGTACAGTTTCTAAAGCTACAAAGAAAGCTTTCAAGTTCATGCAAGTATGGTATGCGGGTATCATGCAAAGTCTTACATTCAAGAAGGAAGTGATCTACCGTTTCTGCGGATTCTTTGCATAGTAAGCAGGTTGGATCTACACTATTTTGATTAAATGAAGCTTTGTTGCTTTGAAGATAGTAGGTTCCTGAAAGAAGCTTTAGTTTTGTTTGAAGACGACTTATATCCTGAGATGATGTGCCAACACTTGCAAGACAAGGATGAGTGTTTCGCCAGAGTATATTGTTAGTGGATAGATAATTGAGAGAACTATATAGGGATACTTTTGTTCTCAATTGAGTCATGCCAGACACTGTCAACTGCTTTTCTGACTTGTATTTTCCATCGATTTTTATTGATCAGATTGAGCATTAGATCATGAGCTGAAGGTAGATCATACTGGGCTAGAATACATCTTGCTTTTGAGAACCAGCTTTGAGAGTTGAAACCATACATAAGTAGCTTATCGTTATCTCTTAAAAGGTCGTAGGATGAACTATTTTAATTTAATTAAATCCACGTCATTTACTCTCTGGTGGATAGTTTTAGTATTGGCAATAATACCACATACATCTATGCCTTAACTTAGTTTATATAAAGTATCGAGTAATATTAACAATTCATTTGTTGAACTTTGTTGACCCCAGCTAGGGCACAATCATAATGTAATCCATAATTATTGTAATTACTGGCTTCTGTTTACCTGTTTACTCTTGCATGTGCGTCCCTCCTTGGAGATACGATTCATCAATTAATTCATCAATTTGTGTCCTTAAATAATTTATCATTCAAATTACTAGAACGTATTGGCTCTTCAGAGGTGTACATCCTTAAAACATTTTATACTGTGCCTCGAGTGATAAGTGAGTACGGACACAGGCACTTGTTTCTATCCATACGAAGGTCGACTATCCATATAGAAACAAGTGCCTGTGAGTACGGATATGAGAAAAGAGAAGAAAAAAACCCAAATGAGGTATCCAATATTATCTCCTAAGTTATATATAGTAAAATTCTAAGTTTAATATACCAGGTTTTTAAAGTACACGGTAAGGGTTCAGACCTTGCGACATATTTTAGCAAGTTTTTAAAGATAAATCGTCGTATCATCCCCATTCTAATCCCTCCCCAAAGATTTTTCAGAGCACACGTTTTCAATGTGTATATTTGTATAATGATATCGACATATAATCAGCCAAAAGTCAGGTAAAGTGCAGGGTATGTTCTTGAACAAATGATAAACACAGGGACTCGGTTAGCAGATTAAAATTTTGTAAATCAATGTTTTTAATTTATTTTTTATTATTTCCTGTCTATTTGCATTACTATATTAACATATTTAAAGTTGCCATCACTATTTCTTTGCTTTCTGGCAATGTGCAGTTTACTATCCATATCCTTATACTGAAAAAACCTAAAGGGATCTAAGTCGCCATCTTGGATTGCCTTCCCTACTTCAGATAAAAAATAATTAAAAATATTAATAAATTACTATATACCTTACAACAGCCCTCATTTTCTTACGAAATTATTCTTCTATCACATGCATATTTTGATTTGTGGATTTACAGAACCCTTACGCAGCTTCAGTTACATTCGTGTCAGAATATTCAAATTTCCCGGCGAAAGCAACGTATCATTCGGAAACTTCCGGGTTGGTGCATTTACCACAACGATAAATCCTTATAAACAGACGAGTGCTGTCCCCTGATTTATTATTACATATCCAGCGCAAAATAATTAACCATGTTAACGAATAGAACCTTTCTTCAAACAGGGTAACATATAAAATCATTGACTTTTCGTAGACACATCAATAAAATGGAGAAGTTACTTAAAATATTGACATGTTCAATGGGATTTATCAGGTTTACTAACAGTACCAAGATATAAAAAAGGGGGAGGGCTGGTAGATCAACTTGGAGTAATACTTTTAAAAGGTATATCAACTTATCATACATGCATGTACATGTATGAAGTTCAATCAGAAGGCCCCTTTTCCATATACATACATACTCCTCTGATTATAAATATAAGTGTTGTACTGCATAAATCCATGATTAGAAACATATCAGGACGATGTCAGAAATACAACACGATAGTTTGGGACAATCATTTGATATTTTCATTGGGCGGAAGGATAGGAGGATAATCTGATATTGAAACAATACATGCACTAACTGTTTAAAGCCATTTTTGTTTGATATTTAATTTATATGAAGGATATCTTGGTGTGGCGTAGGTATGAAGTTAGGGGACAGCACTCGTCTGTTTATAAGGATTTATCATTGTAGTAAACGCATCAACCCGGAAGTTTCCGAATGATACGTTGCTTTTGCTGGGAAATTTGAATATTCTGACACAAATGCAACTGAAGCTGCGTAAGGGTTCTGTTAATCCACAAATCAAAATATGCATGTGATAGAAGAATAATTTCGTAAGAAAATGAGGGCTGTTTTAAGGTATCTATAGTAATATATTAATATATATAATTATTTTTTAGTGGAAGAAGACGTCAAGTCTTCTGAAGACTTAAGGGACCGACCCTTGGCATTGAGTCTCTGTATGCCGCATTCATTTCGTATATTACAATTTCAAAACAACTTAAGATTCCTGACACCGATTTTTACACATGATTAGGCATCTGAATCATTTAATTTGTAAATTATGATTGTAAAACAATCACTATCGTAAATATGACCCTTTTATTTATGTAAATTATTAGATTTCATCTCATCCACATGAACGTTATTTGTTTCAGGATGTTTTAACTGTAGATATTTGTATTACGCATGCGTGAATTTGGTATCGGGACAACTCGCCCTGTTTACAAGTTCGCCCTTGAAGTTTCGAATTTGCAATCCTGCAGACAAGAAGATGTTGTTTTTATATAAATAAAAAGGATATATAAAGTGTTGTCTTTATTCATGGTTTTCCTTTGTCATGTGAATTAGATGCCCTTCGTAACATACATGTGTTTTCAGGGGTCTCCTCCCGTCCTCCCGTTTAGGAGAAAAAAACTCCCGTGTATTTTTTTTGATCATTTCTTACTACTGTACGGGTGTAATTGACACCTGTGTTAAATTTTACCTGAACATCAAAGAAGATGTATAATTATATGGCTTCACTTGACAGCTTGGGTGTTAAACATACTGGTAATCAACGATGTTTACCTCCGGCTAACTGCCGTTGTGTTATCAAAACGATGTGTATTGGGAATATTGAAATACTTTTTTGTTACTTCCCTTTGTTTTAGCCTGTTTTCAGTTATTTTGCTTTTAAAAATGTAAATTGTAAAAAGACTATAAATGATTAATATTTTAATCAAATAATCATAAAATGATGTTGATTAAATGAATTTAAATGATTTTGGACAAATAAAAAAATTAAAATTTATAAATTATTTTAGCAATCTAGACCTCCTTTCAAGGATTACATTGAAGTTTATATGGTAAATTTGTTTCTTCCTGATTAGAAGTCAATACAAAGGTTTAGTAGTTCCATTAATTCCTAGTTAAATCTTAAATTTAAATGTTAGTATATATTAGATTTTATTGTGTAAGCTAAGAAATAGCAATACATTTTACACTGTTTTTAAGTCTTTTTAAGCTGTCTACAAATATGACTTTCATAATGCTTAAAATCCATGCAGTACTAGTGTTAGTGTATGTTATTTTTTTAATTAATTTACGATGTTGCAAATATACATTTGTACGTGTGGAGCTTATTTCTTTCTTATTTGTCTAAACATTTACAAATGATAAGGAGATGGAGACATGAACAAAATTATATACAGATAAGATATATAAATATAATGATTCATTTGCAAGCAGTGAACAATCATTTGTCAAAAACAAAACAGAACAAGAAACAGATTCTTCTTATTATTTTATTTTATTCAAATAGAGAGACAATAAGGGAACTATAAACATTACAATTTGATGGAAATTTGAAGAAAAAACACAATTTCTACATCATTTGGTTTCATTTACGACAAAATTTATGTCGATAAAAAAGGTGATGTTTTGACCATTCAGTACTTAATAGATGCATAGTTCTTGGGGAAAAGTTTCATCAAATAATATGAATATAAATGACTTTTTTTGTGCTCATTTTTTACAGTGGGTTGTGATGATCTTCCAGTTAGGTTACCCTCATTTGGAGTGTTGTTCCCAACCTGTTAAAGGTCCATCTTTGTTCATTATTCAAAATTGGAAATTTCAACAAGCATCTAATATTCTTAATCTGGAAAATAAACCCTGGTCTGCTAGCTTCATGTATATTTTTTCTACCGATTTAATATATAACTAGAATCATGCAAACAGACTTAAGGAAAAGGCATGTAAGTTCATCATACAAATATGACAATTTTTCTAGACAATCCAGATCTTGCAAAATACGTCGCTAAAAATTGTAACCTTTAAAATTGTTGTTGTGCAGTAAAAACCCATATGGGAACTTTCAAAAGTTGGCGGGTATGTAACAAGTCTTACTATTTTTATGCTCCATTTATGGGCAATATGTTTTCTAGTCTGTCCGTCCGTCCTGCTTCTGGTTATAAAGTTTACGGTCGAGGTAGTTTTTGATGAAGTTGAAATCCAATCAACTTGAAACTTAGTACACATGTGTTCCTCTTGATATGATCTTCTTAATTTGACTGCCAAATTAAAGGTTTTACCCAATTTTCATAGTCAACTGAACTTAGAAAATGATTGTACGGATGGGAAATCCATGTACTTATGACCTTTTCTTGTTTGAAGAAAAAAATACATTTTAACAATTATGGAACAAAGCAGCCTGGGTAAGTGGGGCTGCTTTTATGGTAATTCAAGTTACTTTTTATTCACCTTCTTCCACTTCAGAGCTATCAGCTCTTTGATTATCTAAAGTCATGAAAGTAGGGAAGGCAATCCAGGATGGCGACTTAGACCCCTTTAGGTTTTTTCATTATAAGGATATGGATAGTAAACTGCACATTGCCAGAAAACAAAGAAATAGTGATGGCAACTTTAAATATGTTAATATAGTAATGCAAATATACAGGAAATAATAAAAAATAAATTAAAAACATTGATTTACAAAATTTTAATCTGCTAACCTAGTCCCTGTGATGATAAGGGCTTGGTTTTCACAAATATTTTAACAGCTCGATTTAAACCAACATATATTAACACTATGTAAATAACACATAGCTGAGAGGGTGATAGAGCAGATTGGTACCCCGAGAAAACATTGTCAACCGCAGCGAAGCCAAGGTTGACAATGCTTTTTCGAGGGGTACCAATGTGCTCTATCACCCTCTCAGCTATGTGTTATTTGATTTATTATACTGGATTTCCTATCGCTATTGTCTTTTAAAGATTAATTTTATTTCAAAAGTATTTTCTATAACGTCACATACATAACAACGTTACGGGTATTAGAAAAAACAACAAAATTATGCGAGATGGGGTTTTATGATTTTTTTTTACAGTTTTAAAAATAATAAAAACTAAGCCAAAACGTAAAACTTAATCATTAATTCAATTACTTGATGTAAATTCAATTCATTGTCCTTTAAATTGTCGATTTTTGATTGGTCTAGACGAGAGGGTAACATTCAAAACAATTGTCACCCTCTCAGCCATATGATAGAGTAAATTAACACCCTCGTATTAGCCAATCAAAATATGGCATTTTAACATGAAGTATAATTAAATAAACAAACATATAAACTTACATATATACATTGTATCACATTGTATCAAACATACACAATAAAAAATAGCATCAAAATTTATAACAACAAGCAAGCTGTTAAGATACCAACTGAATTAACAATGAACATGTTGACCTCCATATGAAGTTATTTCCCTGATCAAGGCTTAGATAATTTATTGACTAATTTAAGCAATTTTGTTAAAAGATAGACAAATTTACAGCAAAAATGATAGCAATAGCCAATTCAACATACATTGTACACACAATGTATATATTGCATTGTTAATGTTAATCTTTCTCAATGATTGGATTGATACCTGGTATGGGTTATTGCCCTTGGATAAAGACAAGTTTTGACTTATTTTGATTATTTTTATATAAAGATAAGGAGATGTGGTTTGACTGCTAATGAGACCAACTATTCCCCTAGTAAGTTCAAAGGAATTAGATTTGTATTCAGCAACATGTATAGATTACTGAACACCAATGAGAAAACCTCATATAGTATAGGTGGCTATAATAAGCCCTTACATGTATATGAACAATATGAAGTAATTATATTAAAACTGACACCCTAATTTAGTACAAAACGATCAATAAAAAACAAACCAAGACAAACATGAACAAACAACAACCACTGAACTACAGACTCCTGACTCAGTGACTTGGAACAGACACATAAAGAATGTTACTTGCTTTTAAAAATGTTTGAATGTTACTTGCTTTTAAAAATGTTTGAATGTTACTTGCTTTTAAAAATGTTTGACTACATGTATTTATTTAAATAATTAAATTTGAAATCATTTAAGGAAGATGGGGGGGGTGTCTAATTTTGTATCCATAGATTTTTTTTTATTTTTTAAGGAAAACTTCTTAGTGATATATATACTTTGAAATTAACAAATAAAAAAGTGGGGTCACCAGTGTTCCAAGCTGAAATTTTGATTTGAAAATTTAAGACAAAATGGACATTTTGACGCAAATTTAATATAGACAATGAAGGATAAAACATTAATAGATACATTTATTGAATAAAAAGTTGCATTTCTAATCCATAGAATTTTCTTGTTTTGTGTAATGGAATTCTCCAAATATTATAAAAGTTAAAAAAAAATTAAAAAAATGGTAGGTTACCACTCATAGAAGAAAGATATGAGTTAATTTAGAAAAGAAAATACATTGTAGATAAAAAAAAAAAAAAAAAAGAGATTTAAATCCATAAATTGAATAAATTTGAAAATTTATACTTTTTTTCTTGTTCAGATTTTAATTTGTTTCTTTAGATACATCAATGGTATTTGGTATGTTAGTGTTTAATATTGAGAGGGTGAGTTGTGTACCAGAAAAAAACACATTTTCACTTGACCTTTGACCTCAAGGTTATTAGAACCTATATAAGTGTTACATGTACAAATGTACATTGTATATATTATAAACATGAAGTTAATTGTGCGAGCATTAACATTTTTGTCTTTTGAGATAAGTCGATGATGTACATTGTACTGTATGTTTTTGTAAAACCATGGGACAGCTTGTTGTTTACTATCATGACATCTAGCAATTTAGCCTTGGCCTTTGGCTTCAAGGTTAAATAGTTGATATTTCAAGTATGCATGATTAATTGGATGCCAAAAATTTGGTTTCATTGTTATACAGATTAATATGAAGTTTGTTAAGTACAGGAATAATCAAAAGAGGTCATGTGCCATAAGGACTGCAATGTGACTTGACCTTTGAACCCAAGGTCAATAATTGATATTTTTTACATGTGAAGCTAGAACTTGTATTGCATTTTCTTAATAAAAAAATTGGTTTGTTCTATTACGGGAAAAAGTGGATGCATTGTCAAAACCGAAGACAACCATCTTACTCCTGACCGTGTAATGACATTTGCATGTGCAATTTGCAAAAATTATTTGTGAGTATTTCCAGGTTTTACAGTGCATGTATCTAGTTTCTTATACAATTACTAGATGAATACCGAACAGTCTTTATCACTCCTTCAACAACATCCAAAAGCGGAATTTAAGATCCATCTTGAACAAAAAGTTTTGAAATGGAAAAAAAATACAATTTTCTGTGATCAGTTAATTTCTTAAGTAACAGCTACAGACTATAGTACATTGGATAAGTTTGAATATATGTATCCTTCAGCCGGTGTGGAAGGAATTAAATATTGTTGATCAGATCACACATGTCACACTCATTTTGTGTGTTTCTTGAATGTGTTTCTTGAATGAAATAACTGGCAACAAATTTGTACCATGTATGATTATTTATTTTCATAAGAGTAGTCCCCTCTCCCTTACTGGCTTTAGTGTATCATGATCGAGTTTAAAACCACTTTGATGATTTTACCTATATTATCATGATTATATATATAATCTTGTTATCTTGGAATCTGCTTGTGTTTTACATTTGAAGGTAGGCTATAATTGATAAAAGAATCAACTTGACGAATATGTTCAACATATATCTAAAAATTCAAATCAAATTTGTCTGAATGTGTATGAACAGCAGAAATGATCAGCTGCACCTCTATAAAAATGTACACATGGTTGTCAAGCAGTCTATTGAATATTCATGTTCAACAAATGTGTTATTTCCACATAACTGTAAATTCAGAAATTATTGCATGCATTTGTTACTGCGATTTTGTCAATAAACACTAGAATGTGATATTAATTTTTGCGACATTGTGAGAAAAATTTTCTTTAATTCATATAAAAAATTTGAAAAAAAACCAAGTTTAAAATATTGCGATTAAAAAAAAGCAAAACCATAAAAATACTGAACTCTGAGAAAAATTCAATCAGAAAGTCCCTATAAATCACATGGCAAAATCAAATGACAAAACACATCAAATGAACTGACAACAACTGTCATATTCCTGACTTGGTACAGGCATTTTCAAATATAGAAAATGGTTGATTGAACCTAGTTTTATAGCACTAAACCTCTCACTTGTACGACAGTCTCATCAAATCCGTGATATTTACAACGATGTGTGAACAAAACAGACATATGAATAAAATAGTCAAAATATGAGTACAGCAGTCATTACTGTGTTACAATCTTAAAACAATCAATTTTACCAAAAAGCACAAAAGCATCTATCAAATTAAAAACACATTCATTGAGTCCTGTGTCTGACTTCAGAAAATTTATACAACACATACATGTACATGACATAGGAAGAAATTTTGTCTTTCAATGTTTATACAAAACAATCTTATAATTTCACATGGGGAATGTAGGCATGTTTCATTTTTCACAATTAATAAAAACATCTCAATAGTTTCTGAACTTACAGAATATGCATATATGTATACATTGTATTATACTGTGACATTGTCATGATTGTTGTAAATGAATAACTTTGTTATCAATTTCTAAGTAAATGCATATCAATATATGGCATTTGACATATTTTTTCCACATGAGTTTAACTCAGTTATACAGGCTCATTGGATCATATTTTTTTTAATACATGTTTACATTCATGATAAAATGTATATATATATATAAACAAGTCTAAATTGAAAAATACCTTAAAAAAACGCAATTTTTATACTTGTGCATGTAAACCAAATTTCATTGTAGAAGGGTCTAAATATAGCACAAACAACATTTTCCAAAAGACCATAAAGTGAAAAAGTATATTTAAACAAAACGCTTTTGACTAACAGGTCGAATAACTGATGTTCTTTAACCCTGCTGATATATATATAAAAGAAGAAGATTTGGTATGATTGCCAAGGAGACAACTCTCCACAAGAGATCAAATGACACAGAAACTAACAGCTATAGGTCACCATACGACCTTCAACAATGAGTAAAACCCATACTGCATAGTCAGCTACATGTTTTTAATAACAACACTAAAGGCTTGATTTATGTACAAAATAATGAGTATGTACCTTTGCTTTATAAATATATTTACCTTTCATGTTTTATAGGTATTAGTGACTGCCATGGTATCAGTATAAACTTGAACAGTAGAGACACAACAAAAAAAGCTTTCAAAATTAAAATGGCTGCCCCAGTTCTGACTCCACAACAGCAGCAGGCAAGTTTAAGAGCAAATATGCCTAAACCAGCCAAATCTGCGAAGCCAGAAAAAACCAAGAAAGTTGTAATAAAACATGTTCTAATGAATCCATATAGCAACACTACATGGCCTTCCTTAGAAAATGAAGTAGAAGTTAGTTTGATAGAGAAATTAGCAACAAGTTTTGAAAAATTTGCAATGCCGAAGGAAAAAGCTGGATTGAAAAGAAAACATCAGGTAAATGAAGAAGTTCAAAAAACTAAAAAGAAGCTTAGATCACTGGTTGTCTTTGGTGTAAATTGTGTTACAAAAGCTCTAGAGAAAGACGGCTTGCAATTAGTGATTACTTGTAAATCTGCTAATCCACCGATTCTCACTCAACATTTGATTGGTTTGTCTAAAACTCGAAAATGTGTAGCAGTTTGCATCAACAATCTAAGTAAAACTTTGACCGATACAATAAATATTGGATCTGTTGCTATTGGGTTTTTAAAAACGGACGATGCTTGTGAAGCAGAATTAAACTTTAAAGAATTTATAGACTATGTAAGAAGTGTTGTTCCAAAATCCTGGACAGAAAACAAGAAGAATGAAAAAGTGATTAAAAAAGATGCTGGTTCAAAAAAAGGAAAGACAATTGGTGAATCAAAGGGAGATTATATTATTGAATCCATTTCAAAGGGAGATAGAAGCATAGATATTGAATCTGGTTCAGAAAATAACAGAAATAAACAGGAGATAGAGGGAGATACAAATATTATGGAAACATCATTATCATCATCTTCAAACAAAATAAATCCAGCATGTCCATTAGTGGAACAACCAGCTGTATCAAATTCTAGTGTTCAGGATTATTCAAGATTTTATGTTTTTAAAAAGGATGTAAAGGCAAATACTCCATCTTTTGGGGATGATTTTATAGCATTTATGTCAGATTCTGATGTTCAAAGTAATTCTGAAGAAGATGAAGTTAGAGAGAAAACTAAAAAGTTTAAAAACATAGAAGCCGATGAATACACTGAAATTGATGTTAGAAGGATGAAACAAAATGAAAATAAAAAGAAAAGTAAGAAAAAAATAAAGAAAGCCCTGAAGAAACAAAATAAATAATTTCTAAAATTGTGAATGATTTTTTGTTTTGTGTTTGTATATGTTTGGCAATATTGGTCTGTTTTGGTTAGTCAGTCACAGTACTACTATGTTTGTGATATGATTTCCCTTCTTTATCATTTTACAGCCTATTTCTATTAATTAACTCCTCATTTCTGTTATTGTACATGTATATATATAACCTATTATATGTGTAAATATGACCTTCAACAATGAGCAAATACGATACTGTATAGTCAGGTTTAAAGAGCACCAGCATTACAAAATGTGATACAATTCAAAGAAGAATTAAAAAAACAAATGACCAGATTTATGGCAAAATCATAAACATGATGAACAATAACAGATATCATACATTGTCATAGTTAACAATCAATGACAGACATAATAATTTAGACATCATGGACATTTATACAATATGTAGTTACACATGTTTGTTAGCACTCAACTTTATGTAAAACCTCAGACAATTACACACGGACAATGTACACAGGAAAAAAAATAAATCATTTGCAAATGGCTTGATATATCATGTATATAGGTAAAAAAAGATATTACCCTTGAGTTTCATTGTTGATTTTACCTATTTTTTATTACAATTTTGGTGAAAACAATAGTAAGTTACAGTAAATAAAATGACAACAGCCAAAGGCCACCAATGGGTCTTCAATGCAGCAAAGAATGGAACAATGTACAAATCATCAGTTGACTCCTTGGGACGACATCAAAAGTTCAATGAAGGATAAAAAAACTTAATTCACATAGTTTTTTCACTGACCCCCCTACCCCCCTCTTAACTTAATTGGAAAAAATGATTGACCAATATGGATATATGTGAAAATCAATGTCGGATAACCGAATCTTGCAGCAGTTCAACCCCCACCCCCAAACTATTTGAATTAAGTTTTTTTTATCTTACATTGATCTTTTGATGTCATCCCTTATACATTATATATGCATTGTTAATATTAGTCATAGTTATCATGGTTATTGCCCTTCAATCATTGATTAATACCAAAGTTCTGCATATTTTGGGAAAACTTTAATAAACAAGATGTAAAAAGCTTAACTCAACGACTCCTGATAGGATTTGCATTTCCTTCATTCAAAATTTTTAGCCATTATTTATCATGTTTATAGCTAGTATTTTGTCTATAATTTAAAAACTATAAAATGATAAAAGAGAGGAGCTTACATGTTCTGTACCTAAAAATGATCATCATACAATCTTACAATAAGTCAACTTATTTACTGAAATTGCCTAGTAACCAACTACGTGAATTGTGTTAAGTTATATTTTTGGTCAACTTTTATACAGCCGCAAAAGTTTTTGCGGTCATAATTTATATTGGTATCACGTTGTCGGTGTCTTCATCATCAACATCGTCCGAAGACGGATTGTTTCCGAATAATAACTTTAGTATAAGTAAATTGAAATCAATAAAATTTTAATACAATATTTATAACCACAAAAGGAAGCTTGAGATTGATTTTGAGGGTTATGGTCCTTAAGGTTGAGGAATTAGAGGCCCAAAACAAGCATTTATCTAGTGTCAGGACAATAAATTATGTGAAGTTGTACCACAATGTTTAATACCATAAGTAGAAGGTTGGTATATATTTAAGGGGTTATGGGGCAAACTGTCTAGGAAAAAAGGGCCAAAAACAAGCATTTTTGTAGTTTCAAGACAATAAATTGCAGTTATCTTTCTGTTGAATCACCTAAAACAAATGCTTTATGAAATCTTCTTTGAAAAATGGAGTTATCTTTATTTGTCCAGAATATTCATGATATTGTAGTTGAATCAACTTAATCAATACTATATAAATAATATACAGTGCAATAATCACTTTTACTACCAACTGATAAATTTAAACAATCTTTACCTTTCAGTGATTACAAGCACTTTGATTACCATTCTAGGGTTATGCCCCTTTACAAGTGGAAAAAAAATGAAGATTTGTTTGTATCTTTTCTCTTGACTTAAGTTTGTCTCATCTAAATTTAATGAAATGTGTATATAATGCTTATTACCTCTAAACTCAGTTTAAGTTCAAATTATGGTAGCTTCACTTTACAGTACCTCTTGAATTATCTCCCTTTATAATGTTATATGCAATCAGGGGCATCATCTGTGTCTTTGGACACATTCCCCATTTATTTTTTAAGACGATACTATTGATTAATATTTATTTTAACCATGACTGTATGACATTTTATATTTAAATATTTTATGACGTATTTAAATGAGTAGTTATTGTTGCAAACTTCATTAAACATTTGAATTGAGATCATTTTTGTGGAGCCTGCAACTTTTGTTGCAGAAAGCTCAACATAGGGATAGTGATCCGGTGGCGGTGTTAGCTCACTTCTTAAGAGCTATATATATTTTAGAAGGTGGAATACCTGGATGCTTCATATTTTGTATATAGATGCCTCATGTTACAAAGTTTCCTTCAGTCACATGTCCATTGTCCTTGACCTCATTTTCATGGTTCAGTGACCACTTGAAAAAAAACTTCATATTTTTTGTAATGTTGAATTCTCTCTTACTATAAGTAATAGGATAACTAAATTTGGTATGTCATACCTTGCAAGGTCCTCATGCCTGTCAGACAGTTTTCACTTGACCTTGAACTCATTTCACGGATTAGTGAACAAGGTTAAGTTTTGGCGGTCAAGTCCATATCTCAAATACTATAAGCAATAGGTCTAGCATATTTGGTGTATGGAAGGACTGTAAGGTGTACATGTCCAACTGGCAGGTGTCATCTGACCTTGACCTCATTTCCATGGTTCAATGGATACAGTTAAGTTTTTGTGTTTTGGTCTGTTTTTCTCATACTTTATGCAATAGGTTTATTATATTTGTTGAATTGAATGATTGTAAGGTGTACATATCTAGCGGGCAGATGTCATCTGACCTTGACCTCATTTTCATGGTTCAGTTAAATTAAGTTTTTGAGTTTTGGTCTTTTTATCTAATACTATTATGTCATAGGTCAACTATATTTGGTGTATAAAATTATTTTATGATCTATATGTCAGTCCTATGGAACGCCACAGCTGTCTTATGCGAAACTCTGATATTACTTTATGATGTTTTATCATTACTTAATATTAGTTTGTCTTTATTTGATATGGTTTTGACATAACGCAATGATGTGTTAATATAACTCAATATGGAATAGTCATTACTTAATATTTCGATATTACACGATATGGTTTCGTATTGACTTGATATAGTTTTGTCATTACTCAATATGCTTTTGTCATTTATTTACTCAATATGGTTTTGTCAATTTTAGCATTTCATATACTGGCAGGTCAGGTGAGGGCGAAACAAACATTTTTTTTCTCAGGGTCCAAAACAAATTATTTTTTTCACCAAAACCTGGAAACAAACTTTTTTTCCAAAAAAAACCATAGCCCTGCCAGAAAATCAAATGGTTGCTGCTTACCTAAACAATGTTGCAGTTTACAAAACGGAACATAGGAGTTGACATAAAGTTAGATGTGGTGTGATTGCCAATGAGACAAATATCCACCAGAGTTTAAATGCAGTGGATGTAAGAAATCATATAAAGGCAACCGTACAGCCTTCAACACTCCGTATATATAGTCAGCGAATAAAGGCCACCATGAACTATGTGAAAAAAATTCAAACTAAAAAACTGACGGTCTATTTTACAAAACAACAAATATGACACATGTATGTACAACGACAACAATTGAACTTCGTGCTCCTGAATTGGGGCAGGTACATAAAGAAAGTGAACGTGGTGGAGTTTAACATGTATGTGAGAGAACATCGAACTGTAACAGTAGCATAACAGCACAATACGAGAAAAAATGTTAACAAGACAAATCGCACTCCACTTATTTAACCGCTTATACCCCAAAAAGGAAAAAGTTCAATTTTCTCCAAAAAGAGGAAAAATAATTAAAAAAAAAACCCTGACCACATGCACACCATCAATACATATACAAACAGCTAGCAGAGTGATAAACTCCTAGCATTCAAACTGTAGGAGGAGTTATCTGGAAACGCCCTACGTATGCAAGTAAATTTCCCCAAAATGACAAATGTCAACTTTCTCCCAAAAGAACACATATTAATCAAAATTAAACCCTGACCACATGCAGCACACCTATGTACAAACAGACAGTGAAGGGATAACTTCCTAGGATTCACACTGTTGGAGGAGTTATGCAAAATAACTATATACCCATAATGGGACGGAAAGACGGATGGACGTACAGAGGTTAAACACTATGTCCCCAACTTTCAGTTGCTATAAAGTTGCGGTGGCAAAAAACCAGGGCTGAAAAGCCAGTCAAGGTCGTTAAACACTTCCATATATACCAGTTTCAATTGGCTGGCTCAATATATCGGTATGACTGGGTAATGTAAATCCATCGGGGTGATCTCGGGTTCCCCAAAAAAGTAAGGAGATTCTGCTCAACGTGTGGCACCCGTCGTGTTATTCGCGAAATTACAAACCGAGTGATTTGGTCTTATTTGGAAGTTCACATTCGAGTAAAATATGAAGGTATTATGGTTACGACAACTGGAACATATGCGTTGTCATATGTGAAACAGATACTTCAAAATGCTTATTTTTCAATTAGTGCGAGGTAGATTAGATTAAAAGTAAAAGATTGATATTCGTCTATATGTTCAAATGATCATATTTTTTTTTTAGAGAATTAATATTTTATAGTATTGATGCTTTGTCGTTTATTCCGAGCCCCCTCCTCCGATTTTTCTGTGAATGAAGTGCGAGTTGATTTGAAGTGTCTCATTTTTTAACAAAAAAGTACTAGTCTTTTGTTGATTTGTGTCGAGCCTGGGACATAAATGTAGCGGTAAGTAGACATAACAACGTCATCGAAAGTGGCGTCATTTCGGGACCTTTTATAGCTTACTATGGGGTATGGGTTTTGCTCATTGATGAAAACCATACAGTTTTGTTTCAGTTAAATAAAACCGAATTAAACTGTTTTGACACGATAAATTTATTACCTCCATGAAGTGCTTTAAAACTTGTATAGGAGTTTTTCCTCAATATCAAGAATATTAATAACTGACTAAAATTTAAGAAACATTTTGTGTTACCGGAATTAGTAAGAATGCTTTAAGGTAGGCGTAAGAATCGTTCATAAATCATGCACTTTTTAAAACATTCAGGGCTGTCAATCATTCTAAGATAGGTCTGAGGTAGGGTCTTGTAACATTCTTAAATCTTAAGACGCCCTTTAGACGTTCGTAAGACATACGAATGCTTCTTGTTACCTTCCTCTGGTTCTTTAATCTTTTTGACGGTTGATTTCTATTTAGTCTAAGTTGTTCTTAAATCTTGATATAAAGTAAAATAGCAACCTACAGAAAAACGGAAAGTAATTGATCAAATTGCTAAATAAAAAGCTAAATCTAACAGCTGTCATAATCCTGACTTTGAAAAGATAAATTCTCATGTAGAAAAAAGGTAGTATTAACCATGTGCTATAGCTAGCAAAACCTCTCACGTTCAGAAAGGTTTCAACAAAACGAAAGATCTTAAAACGTTATATTTTTTTCCCTATGAAAACCGTGGAATACGTGTCACCTAGTTTTCTCTCTTGAATTGTTTTACATTATCTTATCGGGGCCTTTTATAACTGACTATATGCGGTATGGGCTTTGCTCATTGTTGAAGACCGTACGGTGACCTATAATTGTTAATGTTTGTGTCATTGTGGTCTTTTTAGGATAGTTGTCTCATTGGCAATCATACCACGTCTTCTTTTTTATATAACAACTGATACAGTGGACGAAATCATCATAGATACCAGGATTATTTTTTTATTAACGCCAGACGCGCGTTTCGTTTACAAAAGACACATTAGTGAAGCTCGAATCCAAAATACCGATATTTAAAAAGGACGATTAAATAACGGGTTTTGAAGAGCATTGGGGACATAAATTCCATTAATGAATATGTACCTGACATAACTTTAAGTGAATGTGAAATTGGTAACTGAAAAAAAAATGCTCTATTCAAAATAAATTATAGATTAAAGAATAGATGGAGAACACATGCAATGTGCGGGTTGAGTTATTTAAAGGAAAAGTATGTCAACATTGAAAGTGAAACAAAGGTATTCATTTGATTGACTGATGCTCGTCAACTTCTCAATTTATTTGGCCTTTTAAATAGTTTTTGATTCGAGCGTCACTGATGAGTCTTTTGTAGACGACACGCGCGTCTGGCGTAAATATAAAATTTCAATCCTGGTATCTATGATAAGTCTATTTACAACCACTGGGTCCATGCCACTACTGGAATAGTTTTAATTGCCCGAGGGTATTACCAGCCCAGTACTTCTGTGGTGACTTGAGCTATCATTGATATGTTCATAATTATAAACTAACTTTTTATATATATCTTTATTCTGTCAAACCTTTGCAGTTACAATTGTATACAGGCACTCCATGACATCAATAATACAGACATAAATACATGAATACACAGAGCAAAAATATGTACACTACTGTGGATTCATTATTATTCGTTGGATACCAATTTTCGTGGATTTCGTGGGAACAGGGGAACCACGAATTAAGATGTTCAACAAAATACAAAATTTCAGTAGGAATGTATGCAAACTTTTCTCAAACAACGAATTTAAATATCCACGAATATGCAACTTTTTCGCAATCCACGAAAATAGGTACCCACGAAAATAAATGAATCCACAGTATTTACAATTATACTCATAGTATTTAGCCAGGAGGGCACACATGGGAATTTATAAATCTAATGAAAGTACACAGCTTTCTCAATTTAGATTTTATATGTAAATTCATAATTTTTTTAAACATAATTATATATGGACGATTTACATATTTTTTATCAATACATTCGTTTCTATTTACTGACATCGTTTGAAATACTAAGGCTATTCTACCTCAGGAATAAATTGCATTAGCTGTATTTAAGCAGAACCTATAGGAATTTGAAAATTTTGGTCCTCAGTTATCTTCAACGTTGTACTTTATTTGGCTTTTTAAATATTTTTTTGATTTAGGCGCGTCACTGATGAGTTTTTTTTATAGATGAAACGCGAGTTTGGCGTAAATATGACTGTAAATCCTGTTTTTTATTTATATATAGGTTAAAACGATTGTTAACATATAATTTTAATCTATATAATAAAATTAAACAGACCTGTGCAGAATACAATTGCACAAGTTCGTATATTTACATCTATAGTTATGTTGATATCGCTTATCGGAGGTCTTTGGAGGTCAACTGAATAGTTAATTAGATGGCGTCTTGACTAAAATACATACACAAGGAAGCTACAGATTTTCGAGCTCATACCCTGTTAATTGGTTTGAATAGTTTTTTTATAATAAAGATTAATGGTTTACATTGGTGTAAGTTCAATATGCATATGAGATTTCCAGACAAATCGGTGAAAATGATTTTGACAGCTAAAAAACTTTTCTTATTAGAGTAAGGGTTAGAGGTACAAAAATGTAGGGCCAGGGGTAGGCTGAGGGTAAGGGTAGAATTATTGTTATAGTTAAAGTTAGGTTAAGGGTAAGAGTAAGGGTTAGATTTGAGATTAGAGTTCGGGTTAGGGTTAGAGTAAGGGTTAATCTACGTTTAAGGTAAGAGTTAGAGTAAATGTTAGAGCTGGAGTTGACGTTAGGGTTGAGCTTCGAGTAAGGGTTAGGGCTATTTTTATGGTGAGGGTTAGAATTAGGGTTAGGGTTAGTGGTAGGGTTAATGTTTTGAATAGTACACTCAAATGCGTGTTCAATATTTCGTATAAATGTCATAATATAAAAAATGAAGATGTGGTATGATTGCCAATGAGACAACTATCCACAAAAGACCAAAATGACACAAACATTAACAACTATTGGTCACCGTACGGACTTCAACAATGAGCAAAACCCATACCGCATAGTCAGCTATAAAAGGACAGTGGTATAACAGTACAACATAAGAACGAACTATAAAAATCAGTTGAAAAAGGCTTAACTCGATACTGTCAATCAGCTCATGATGGCGACCGTACAATTTCTTGAGTTATGGCCTTAATTTGATTGATTCATAGCCCTGTTTTAGCAACTTTTGAGACAGCAGTATTCTTCGTTCAACAAAATAAACGTATTTTGAGCTAGCTCTAGAGTAACGTATCAATTGAGACACATATGCTGGTGCCGCTGAGATGTTGCTTGACAGAAATGGAAAGTTGACTATAGCATGTATAGGAAAATTAATATCATCGCGTTTGTCATAAATTTTGGTATTCAACCTACATGTACCTTCAGTAGTCTTTTTTTTTTTTTTTTTTTAAAGGTCTAGATATGAAGCAGATTTATCTGTGTCGGTTGTATCTTTAATTTCAAATTCACTTCGATATATTAAATGTAAGTGACCACTGAATCTATTATTATTTAGAGACAGTACATCATCAATATACCGAAAAGTGAAATCAAAAGACTGGGCTAATTTCTTTTCTCTTTTCTGTACATGCCCTTGGATATATTCTGCTTCATAGGTATACGAAAACATATCTGCAAGCAGAGGTGTGCAATAGGTACCCATTGGGATTCCAATAGTCTGTTTGAAGACCAAACCTCCAAATTCAACAAAATTAATGTTATCAATTAAAAAGTCCAGCATTGCAGTGATATTCTCTTCGGTGGATTTTTTCATTGACTCTGTTTGATTTTTCACAAAGTAAGCTGAATTTCTGCCCAAAACTAGATATTTAAAACGTGTAGTGCCCTTTTTGTTAAAGAAACATAAGCTGAAGAGTTCTTTCAATCGAGCTTAAAGTTTAGTGTGTGGAATAACGAGTTGAAAAATTAAAGGTTTTAATGTTGGTACAATCTTTGAATGACTAAGATTGTAAATTCACCAACAACTCTTTTGATTTTTTCAGTATCCACATCTGATTTACACAACTTCTTGAAGATATGTCTTTGACTGCAGTGAGTATGGCAGTAAGAACTTTAGAAAGGGGCTATGGTTTATTTTTCTGGACAAATTATTTTTTTCGCTGCGGCGAAAAACAGTCTATTTTTTTTTCGACAAGTCGAAAACAATTTTTTTCTTTCAATTTTAGAAGTACATATAGTGGCAGCTGAGGGTGAAACAAACAAGTTTTTTTTTCTCAGAATCAAAAACATTTTTTTTTTTTTCCAAACACTGGAAACAAACTTTGTTTTCCAAAAAAAAACCATAGCCCCCCCCCCCCCCCCCCCCCCCCGAAAATCAAATGGTTGCTGCCTTAGGGTTAGAGCTAGGGTTAGGGTAAGGATTGGAGTTAAGGTTAGAGTAAGGATTAGAACTAGGGTCATGGTAAAGGTTACAGTTAGTGTTATAATATGCTGGGTATATAAGAGCTAAGGTAAGAATAAGGGTAAGAGTAGGGGTTAGAGCTAGGGCTATGGTAAAGATTAAAGTTAGGGTTAGAGCTAGATTAAGACTAAGGCTTAGATTTTTGGTTACAGTTAGGGTTATAACTAGGGTTATTGTAAGGGTTAAAGTAAGGTTTAGAGCTAGAATATGGTTAAGGGTAAGCGTTTTGATGACTGTTAAAGTTAGAGTAAGGGTTAGAGTTAGGGTAAGTCTTAGGTTAGGCTGAGAGGGAGAGATAGGGTTATAGCTAGAGTTAGCGTTGATGTTGTAGTCATGGTTAGTGCTAAGGTTAGGGTAAAGGTTATGGAAAGGATACGAGAAAGGGTTAGAGGTAGGGTTATTGTCAATGCTATAAAGTTAGGATTAGAGCTAATGTTAGAATTAGGGTAAGAGTTATTACAATAAGGGTTAGAATAAAGGTTAGAGCTATGGTTAGAATTTTCAAAGTAACATATAGGGTTGAAGTTATGGTAAGAGTTAGGGTTAAAGGTAGCTTAGAGTTAACTGAAGAGTTCAGATAAAAGCTGGGGTTAGGGTTGGATATAAGTTTAAAAACAGGTTAGAGCTACGGTTATGGTAAAGGTTATAGTAATGGTTATAGCTAGGATGCGTGTAAGGGTAAAAGTAAGAATAGGAGATAAGACTCAGGTAAGGATTAGAGAAAAGGTAAGAGCTAGGGTAAGAGTAAAGGATATAATTAATGTAAGAAATAGGATTAGAGTTAAGGTTACAATTTAGGTGTAGGATTTAGGATAAGAGCTACATGTTAGGTTGGAGTTAGGGTTATAGTGAGGGTTATAGCTACGATTAAGGTAAGGGCGACAGATTGGGTTATAACTAGGGTTAGAGTTAGGGTTAGAATTCGGATAAGATTTAGGTTAGGGTAAAGCTCATAGTTTGGGTATGATCTAGGGTTTGTTTAAGAGTTAGAGTCTGGGTTACAGCTAGGGTTGGGATAAAGGTTAGAGTTGGGGTAACAGCTAGGATTAGGTTAAGGGTTAAAATTATCGTAAGCTTTAGGGTTAGAGTTAATGTTAGAGTAAAAGTTAGAGTTAGGGTTTGAGCTGGGGTTAGGGTAAGGATAAGGGTTATGGTTAAAACTAGGGCTAGAATAGGAGTTAGAGCTGTAATTAGAGCTAGGCTTAGGGTAAGAGATGGAATCAAGGTAAGAGCTTGGGTTGTAAAGCAACTGCTGGACAAGATACGTCAAGTTTTTAAAAAGACATACCGGCATAAGAAAGGCTTAACACTGTAAGTTAGTAAACCATGGCCGATGTGGTACTTGGATATTATACAAACGTTTGTTCTAAGACTAAGTTGTGTGTGCACTGAACTGGTTCAAGTGAAAAAATAGTAGCACTAGTTAAATATAAGCTTTTTGAACGAACAACGTAGAAATTAGGAAATGTTGTGCGTTTGCTAATTGACATCAATCAACCTAAAGTTCAAATGATGCGAGTGTAAGCAAGTATAGATAGCTGTATCAATAAAATTCCAATCATGGTTAGACATGTTTCTCAATCCACTACAAATAAGTATGTTTAAACAAAACTAATTATTGTTCAAATCATTTACTTCAATTAATTTGTCAATTGTTATAGGCATGTTACCTTTTACGTTTATTTGACTTTTCTGTTGGTCCTTGCATTCCTCAAGGCATGTGGTACTTTCAATTTTCGATGAAAGATTACACGTAGAGGGCATTTGGACACAAACTATATCAACGAAGTGGTATTTGCATTAAGAGCCAGTCTGTGATAAAACCATGCAAAATGGTCCAAATCCAAAATAATTTAGATACCTTATATATAATAACTATTTGTGCAAAATATTTTGAAAAAATATTCAGCCATTATTTGTGTATGCCGAACATTCGAAAATTGTCCATTTCTGTACTGACAAATGGCCATTTTAAGCCTATTTTAGGGTATTTTGACCTGATTCTTTTTTGTTTTACAGAAAAAATTTAGCTTAATGGTAACATATATCTTAACAAACAACTTGAAATGAAATGAAATTATGATAATTCAAAAAGTTGTGAGATTTCTCAATACCCCTACTGACAGGTTGAAATTGCATGGTTTTGAAAAAGTGCCGATTCAGCAAAATTTGTATATTTTCAAAGGCTTGAATCTTGTAAGATCATGTTTTATTTTCAATAAAATGTAATATTTCATGAAGCTTATATATTCATCTACAAAATGCTAGAAAATGGTGCTCGGCAATTGATACCTTATTACGATAAAATAATAATTAAAGATAGGCGTGATGGCCATTTTGCCGATTTTTTGATTTTTTTTATCTGTTTCAATAGAAACTTTTCAAAAGTATGTGATAGTCAAAATATAAGAAAAAACTAATGTTAACTGGTTATATTAATTGAATAAACCAAGTTCAACTAAGTTTAAATTAGAAAATATGCTAAAGGAGTAAACCTGGGGAGACCTCTTTTTTGCATTTTTTTGCCCCTAAACTGAGCATTTTTACAATATGTTTAAAATATTAACCTATTCAAAAGAAAATAACTTTAGTAACTTTAAAATGGGCTGTTTTATTTACAATACTATGCACACTCATCAGGTAATATCACCATGAGTTCTTCACAAATTTGGCATTTTATAATTTTATAATAGTCTAGTTTTTAGACGCTTTTTGTCTAAATTCAAAGTGGCCACAATTGAGTTCAGTCTTAAATTTTTAAAACATGTTGTATTTGATAATGATTCATAAATGTGAAAGCCTTGTACATTACTGTAATCTATTTCCAGAAAAGAGGAAGATTTAATAGTTTTGTGAAATTTACAATTGTGCCTCTTACCTAGAAAAGTGGTATATTTTCTATATTATGATACAGCTTTATGCCATATATAAAGAGACTGCTCCTAGAAGTTCCTGATAAAACTGCAACTGAAATTTTGTGACGCTGACATGAACCAGTAAGTTATCCCTATGTCAATTTTGGGAGAACAGTGGACATAACAGTAATGTTAAGTTTCCTCCTAGAATGTAATCTCTAGCAATTTGAGGCTTGGGAATAAGACATGTAAAATATAGTTGGCCTATTACTACCAGCTGAGACAAACACAACTGTTTCAAATTGCAATAACATTTAATTCTAATGCAATAAGTTTGTAACGATAATTTTCATTGGACGTTGATAAATATTTTGAGGGGTTAGATTCCACGTTCTACCAGTCCGTAACTAAGAAAGCCACCATTTTGAATTCTGGGATATGTAATTTCTCAAAAAATAAACAAGATATTCACATTTTGAGCCTCAAAATCTTCTTTTAGTCTATATTGAAACCATTCTGAAAAGTACGAAAAGTAAAATTAGGTTTAGTATTCATGTTTGACATCCAGAGTAAACACATGACGTCACATTGTTTAGATGCTAAAGACAATGCAAAAGTTTCGCGAACTTTTTCATTTATGCCATTTTTATGCCAAAATATCCAAATGACATTTATTTTAATATGTGGCATTAGAATGGAGATAACTGTATTGTATTTTAAGCTTGGCCTTCGTAAAACTTGATTTTTTCTGTCGCAAATATCCGTTTACCTATCTCCGCTCCGCGTCGCTAGGTAAACTCAATTTGCGACAGTAAAATCTACGTTTTACGAAGGCCAAGCTTAAAATACAATACAGTTATCTCCTATTTAATAACCACATGTAATAACCATATACTCTGCAGGGCGCAGCTTTATAACCGCGGAGATTGAACCCTGAACATTTGGGGCAAGTATGGACAGAACATTTAAGCTTGATATAGCTCTGAATTTGGATTGGGATTAAATAGTTGACACAACACAATGAGTGTGGTCTACGAACTTTAACTTAAAAGCTTTAAAAAAATTAATTTAACATTTACCTATCATGGTCCAATATCTAAAATCTAAATGCATGGTTATATTCAGCATATCATAGAACCCCAAGAATTCAATTTTTGATGAAATCAAATAATTTTCAATTTTAGACCCTTGTGTCTCAATTTGGACCCATTTGATAACCGGTCCCAAATATTAAAAAACTAAATACATGGTTAGATTCAGCATATTGAAGAACCCCATATATTCAATTTTGTTGAAATCAAACAAAATTTTGGACCCCGATTTGGACCAACTTGAAAACTGGGCCCATGATAAAAAATCTTAGTACATTTTTAGATTCAGCATATCAAAGAACCCCAAGAATGATTTCTTTGTTAAAATCAAACTAAGTTTAATTTTGGACCCTTTGGACCTTGATGAAAACCTATTTGAAAACAGGACCAAAAATTAAGAATCTAAATTCACTGTGAGATTTGGCATATATCAAAGAACCCCAAAATTATTTTTTTATGAAAGTAAACAGTTTAATTTTGGACCCTTTTTGGCCCCTAATTCCTAAACTGTTGGGACCAAAACTCCCAAAATCAATCCTAACCTTTCTTTTATGGTCATAAACCTTGTACAAAAAATGTTATAGTGCGAAAACCAAATTTCTTTGGATGACGACGACAAGGACAAATTAACGACAACGTCATACCAATATAGGGCCATTTTTGTCAACTTTTGCGGTTGTATAAAAACAAATATACACAGATAAATGGTTAAACTGTTGAGCAGACATACAATTACCCTACCACGTCCACTGGTATTTTTGTCCATCGGATGAGTTAAGCCATTTTCAACTGATTTTTATAGTTCGTTCTTATGATTTACTGTTATGCCACTGTCCCTGGTTAAGTGGAGGGTTTGGATCCCGCTTACATGTTTAACCCCGCCACATTATTTATGTATGTGCCTGTCCCAAGTCAGGAGCCTGTAATTCAGTGGAAGTCGTGTTTATGTGTAACATATTTGTTTTTCGTTCATTTTTTATATACTTAAGGGTGTTAGTTTTCTCATTTGAATTGTTTTACATTGTTTTATCGGGGCCTTTTATAGCTGACTGTGCGGTATGGGATTTCCTCGTTGTTGAAGGCCGTACAGTAACCTATAGTTGTTAATGTCTGTGTCATTTTGGTCTCTTAATTGTAGACAGTTGTCTCATTGGCATTCATACCAAATCATCTTTTTTTATATTGTCATTAAAATGGTAAAATTTTACTGTTCATATACATGTAATATTATTGTGGTCTACCGTAAAGAAAAACGTGCAAAATGCTCTAAATACAAGTTTTTAGTCATGAATAAAGATGATGAAGGTATTAGCAAAAAAGAGTAAAAGTATGATAGATCTAAAAAAAGGTTTCACATAATAAAGTCATCAATATCTATTTTAAATAAATATTAAACAATTTTGCAGCATCAGAGTTGAACATTTTTTTTTAATAAAAACAAGCATTCTAAGAGATATACATGGCAATACATAGTCCTCAACCCGTTAAAAATTCATTGTAATGGTCGGAACAAAAATTTGATCTATAATTTGTCATAATGTAAACTACATAAATATATCGAGACAAAATCTTCCAGCAAAACGTAAAAACTTGTTGAATTCTGACTATTTCAAAGACAACAACTCTACACACAGTTATCAGACTGGAACAAAATTGAATCACTAAAATACCACAGAAAAGAAAAAACATTCAAAATGTAATTTTGTCTTTAAAAAAATGAGTTATTTCCGTTTGAACAAAAGACTTCTAATGAATAAGTATTTCATCAAAAATTTAATTCTAGAAAAAAGGCTTCAACTGAACAAAGAGAAAAGCTTAAAGCGTGAATACATGGAATAATGAATTTGACCTGTAACTTGTCATGATAAATCAAATCAAAATCTACAAGCACAAAAAAGTCTGATTTGCCGAACTGACAGATAGACAGACTGACAGACACGCAGTGCAAACCTAAGTCCACTTAGACGTTAGCCGTTAGGGGGCTAAACATCAAAATCTCAAAGTATCAACAAACACGAAAGAAATGCTCTTTTGGAGAGGGAACATTCAAGATAATTTTGGAAAAGCTTTCGATTTTTGAAGAAGTAGGGTTACCTCAAATGTCTTTCTTTTATCTTGATTTAATCTTAGATATAAATCAAAAACTTTTATATGGCACATTATATATGCAAACATAATCTTTTATCGTAGATAAAAAAAAAATGGCCACATTTTTTAACATACGCTCTAATAGACACAACTTTCTAATCAGGACACTCAATGAGTGATTGGCCCTATAATTGGTTCCAATCAAAAGTTTCAAAGAGGAAGATTTTATGAAGTACAAGTATGATCACAACTCTGTTTCATATAACAAGCTTTTTAAAAGACTGTGAACAGTTGGGGCAAATTAAATATGGTCACAATGTTCAAGCGTGATGCTGTCTGGATTTGGATTGTGATTGAATTTTTGACAAAAAAAAAGGTTTTTGTTTCAAAATAAATGTGGCCAAAGATCAACAAATCTATTGCACAATACTGTGCAATTGAAGATTTCTTCTTGAAATTTTTCAAAATTTGAAATTTGAAAAATTTGAAAAATTTAAAAAAAAAAAGAAGAAAGAAATCCCTTATATTTTTTTTTTACAAATCCCCCCCACCCCCAAACTTATTGAAACCCCCCTTTCAGCAATAATTCTTTAAAACAATCCCATCCTTTCCTTTTTAGTATAGAACCTTGTAGTAAAATTACAGAGATCCATGTACATGTACTTAAACCCAAGTTATTGTTTGGACACTAGAAATGTGCTTCTTTTCGGCCCTTTTTTGGCCCCTTATTCCTACATATTTTGGGCAATTAATCAAAAACTAAATCCACGCATCCCCTTTGTTATATGGAGCATTGTGGTACCGTTTGAAAGAGATCCATACAATTACACACAAGTAATCGTCTTGAAATAAGAAAAATGCTTGTTTTGGGCCCCTTTTGGCTCTTTATTCCTAACTTTGATTCCATGACCCATTTAAAGGAATCAAAACCTTCTAATTGTGGTTTTTAACATTATGATACAATATCAGAGCAATTGAAATACTTATACACAAGTTATTATCCTTCAACTATAAAATGCTTGGTTTGGGCCCCTTTTGGGCCCTTTATTCCTAAACGGTAGGGACCATCAACCCCCAAAATCTTTCCAAAGCTTCCTTTTGTGGTATTGAACCTTCTGAAAATAATTTATAAAGATCTATACACTTAAACTAAAGTTATTGTCCGAAATATAAGTCTACTTTGATCAGTTTTAGTTGAAATGTTAAGGGCAAAAAACTATTACAATAGTGCATTTTATAGATATTTGGGGGCATTTTTTACTAACTTCCCATTATTTGCCAGGCTAATTTTTTTTATTTGTCTTAGAACTGATATGCACCTTTAAAACAATCCTAAAAGTTTAAAAAAATAAATATGATCTTGAGAGAAAACACCTACTGAGTACATGTACTACATTCAACTTATCTAATACATCTGTTGCACGAATCTCTCTGGCAAACTGCCAAAAGGTAAAAAGTATGTCAAAATGCATTTTTCTTTTTTTTTATAATGTTCTTTGCAAAAATTAACAAGATAATGCTATATTTAAGAGATATATCAATTATTCAGACCTTTAAAAAGTACCTAAATTTTGGTGATCTTTTTGCATTATTTTTTTTTTAATTCACAAATATGCAAATAAGGCTGTTAAATGGAAAATAGTGTGAATTAACCAAAACATTTTTTTTATCTTAACTCCTAAATACCCAAAGATTTTGGAAATATATATATATATAATGATACAAAGTTATTACTACCAATTTGGACGAAATTTGAGATTTTGCATGGTTTTATGGCAGACTGGCTCTTAACATAAATTCTTTCGTGTCAAGTACGAACTATAGAAATAGGACAAGGCTCTGACACTGACTCGATTGAAAAGTGAGAAAACTATAAAATCAAATTTTTATTATTTGTCTCATGTGTATCCATTTATTTGGATTGATTATCGACTATCCTCTCATGTGACGAAACTAAGGATGTCTCTTCCTGCAATGACCGTGATGACCACGAGTTGTTGTCTTTGGTGCAGGCGTTGTGGTTTCAGCAGGTGTTGTTGCTTCTAAAATACAGTAGACAAAATTACACAAAATAAATAAATATAATAAGTACCATATCATAACATAGTCCATTCTACTTTACCAATATTCTAATAAATAAAGAACACCAACATTCGTGATGGACCTATTTTCTGATGCCTGTAAAGCGTCGAGTGACAAATAATTAATGTCTTTTCATGAAAGGAATAACTAAATGAGGAATGTGATAGTTAAGGGCTTCACTTAACACACGGACCACACAATCAAATATTGGAAGACTGAGTATGTACTTTGCAGAGTATGTAAAACTACAATTTCAATAAACGTCTGTGTTAATCCCTTTATTCAAATCGGATTAGACAAAATTAGTTACAAACAATCAGACGCCAAACTTTAGAAAGTGATTTCCTCTCAATTATCCAAGTCATTTCACTATTTATTATAACCAAATCATCATTGTGTTGACGTGGTTCAAAAGTGTTTCTCGTTCCTCTTTCTTTTACATAGATAAGACCGTTAGCTTTCACGTTAAAATACTTTTTCAATAGTTTTTATAGCCCCTTAAAAATAAAAATGGCCAAAGAGACAATTATTAAAGTCATAATTAAGAAACGAGTGACCGATGAAAAATAATGTTCTTCCAATTCTTGAACCAATGAATACAAACATCATAAACTTAGTCTTCTGTGCTCGAATTTATATTTTTTTTCGTGTAAATTTCGTATAACCGTCAATTTTTTTTTCAATCGGTCAGTGTTGTTGTGAAAATATGGCAGGTAATTAAAGTTCGTGTTTTGAAGCCGAAGTTTAACGATTGTCACATGTTTGTCAACAATTGACGAAAAATAAACAAAAAAGCATGGAAATTGAGCAAGTGTTTAACATGTAAATTCAGATAATAGTTTATTTTAAGGACATCCATGCGTATTGTGGTCACTGGATTTTTACGAGATGGGTCACACGGAGGTCACCTTGCATACAGAAAATATGTCGGGGGAATTGCCTGCTGGAAGGAAGCAATTCAAATAAGTAAACTTCTTCTAAATATGAATAAATTAAAGAATTTTCTTCAGAAAAAAGTATATGTACATAAGTTTTATAATGAAAACTATCCATTGAGTTATAAAAAACATAATTAATTATTATTCTTTTTGTATTTGAGGTTTCTTATGACTTTAAACATAAAAGGTCACTGAATATGTATGGGAATGATTACAATTCCCCCCGTCTTCAGCAATGAACAAAACCCTCATCAATCGATAAGTCAAGTAAAAAACTAATAGTATCTCGATAATAAATATTCACGAAAAAATATTTTTGCCTAATTTTTTTGATTTATTACTTTATAGTTTGAATATCCAAAGCCTCATACTTCACCCATAAAGTACATTTAATAGTATTTTGCTTATTATGGCATATTATGAAACATAATGTTTTACCTGCTATGAGATCACACTCTGCCTGTGTCGTATTACACGGTAAACAAAGTGGATCTGCTGTCACTGATGGCACAGACGGAACTGTCAATTATAGAAATCAAAACATCATTTATTTACAAGGAAAACATTGTGAATAGCTCAATATCTTAAATATCACTTTTTTTAATGTTCGTAGAACTTTCAGCTCCAATAGCTTTGAATCAATATACTAACGATTTCAAGTCGCTGTCACGTATTGAACTGTAATGTGTACATTTTCTATATACTAATGATTAATTTGTTTGTGTCGGTATCACTTATTTTGGATAAAAAAAAACATGTTGTCGTCGTAGATATTTTTGTCGGATTTTGTCCGTATAACCTATCAGACAGTTTGTATTTCGATAAACATTTAAATCGTACTTTTTATTTACATACTACATCAACGACAATCGGTATCCAACGAATTATAATAAATCAACATTATGCAGACAACTTTTCAAAATTAACCGACTTATAGAAGACAGGCGAAAGATAAAGGAAAGTCAAGAAATGTTGCAAAATATGTATACCTGTTTCGGCCTGATTTGTTGTAAAGGTCACTTGTTTAATTATGAATCTGTATTTATATTGAAACAGAAATTAAAGACTGTGTAGGTAACTTTTTAGTTTGTTCACAACTGCTCCTGCATGTACATCTTTGGAACAGTATGGAATCTTACCCATGCTGCAAATATTTGGAAAAAAAGGAAACATAATTGTATAATTTTAAACTAAATCATCGAATAATTATAATACCTGTCGATCTTCGAAGGAAAAATGCTTCCGTATTTCCATCATTCTTGTCACTACAAATATCACATGTTTGAAGCAACCGGGATTTAGAATGTGTTAAACTGCTCTTTGTAGCTCTTACACGTGGAGTTGAACTAGTATTTTCTTCTTGAAACATTGAATAAAAAAATGTATAAGTTTGGTAAATACATTTTTTTTTCTATCTCATATTCTTAATATCTAGAAAGTATCAATAATTCTTGTAAAATACATATATCTCTAATATCAAGATGGCAGTCGTTCGTCTTATTTCTATATAAGTGTTTCTAAAAGTATGTATGGAGATAAACGGCGATATGACTTCATTTTCAAATTGATAAATTTCTTTTCAGATTCAATTTTTACGAAAACAATGAAAATTTACAAGACTGATATCTTAAACGATATGAAACTTTCGTTTTAACAAAATCTACAATGCAATTGTACGTGATGGCATACTAGTATATAAATCGTCGTCTTATCATCTTTGAATACTTTGGTTTAGGACCATGTATACAGGTGCATACACATTACTAGTATAGTAGGTATGTATGTACAAGACGGAAGAACCTAAACAGTATTATCGAAGACAGTGTGTGTAGTGTTGTCAGATGTATTTCTATTTGTATCTATCTGATGAGTAAAGCCTTTGTTCAACTGATTTCATAGTTTGATTTAATGTTAAACTGTTACACAACTATTCCTGGTTAGGATCAGGGTTGGGATCACGCTTACATGTTTAACCCCGCCCTATATTATATGCACGTACCTATACTAAGTTAGGAGCTTGTAATTCAGTAGTGGTGGTTTGCTGGTGTGTTACATGTTTGTGTTTCGTTCATTTTTTGTACATTAATTGGGCCGTTAGTTTTCTTGTTTGAATAGTGGTTTATTTACCAGTTCGGGCTCTTTATATCTGACTATTCGGTATGGCTTTGCTTTTTGTCGAAGGCTGTTCAGATACCTAAAGTTGTTTATGTCTGTGTCATTGGTCTTTTGTGACGAGTTGTGTGATTGGCAATCATATCATAATTTTTTTTTAATATATATTTGTCTAAATATCTACGATGCCTTTTGTGTTCTTGTTCAAATGTGTTTTTCTTGGTAATAATGAGTTCTCAACTAAAATTTCAAATTCTCATGTACAGTTTTTTTCATACATTCCGTGAAATAACTAGGAAATAGCATATTTCAATGAAAAGATGCTAATTTAGAATTATTTTTCAAAGTATTTCTCAATTTTTTAATTGCTTTCATATTTTGCATAAGGTAGCATCTTTTTATAGTACGTATGCTGTGTGTTTTATTTTATATGCTTCTGGCATTAAAATTTGATGTAGATGCTGTTGTGAAAATAATAAGGTATTGGCGCATCTTACTATTACTGGGATGCTAGTTTTGCATATATTTTGTAAAACTATTTTTTTATTTTTTGGGGATGCTGGCATCCCGTTTTATTGACATGCTGGCATCCCGTTTTATTGGGATGCTGGCATCCCGTTTTATTCAGATGCTGGCATCCCGTTATTTTGGGATGCTGGCATCCCGTTTTATTGGGATGCTGTCATCCCGTCATATTGAGATGCTGGCATCCCGTTTTATTGAGATGCTGGCATCCCGTTTTCATTGGGATGTTGGCATCCCGTTATATTGGGATGCTGGCATCCCAAAAAAGCTGGATGCTGGCATCCAAAACTATAGGAGTGCAGACATCGCAAGATATCCAAATGCAGTAATCCTTCAAGTTCTGTTTGATATACCGTTGGCCGAATTTCTATAGATGTACTCCAATGCATAATTTTGTGTAATGCAAAAAAATAAAACAACAACAAAAATCCGTTTGTTGTTTCTTCCCAACACTTTATCTAATGACGTCAGGGATATTATGACGTAAGAGGTGGTTTACCATCATGCGTAGAGATTCGTGCAGTAAACATGAAAAGAAATCAATTCTCAAGAATCACTAATACCGATATAAATATTTTTTGAAAAGTAATTAAAACAGATAACCCTTTTAATATTCTCTTATATATTAGATTTTCTTATGTTTAATACTGAAAGCGCTTGCACTTTTTTTTTCGCTAATTGCGGTAAATCCCACCCGCATGACGTCATGTAAAAATAATGTTTAAAATCGGCGAAGTGGACATGGTTGCAAGGGGAAGGACGAAAAACACTTCTTTGGCTATGCAGTATGCCGCAATTTATCATCATTTTGATATAACAATATATTAACATATTCGCAATAGAACGCTATTCATACGGGTAAGTAGATTTGCTTATATTTTACATGCACTTCGTAGTTTCGAGATTTCTCAGATTTAGCCATTCATGATTAAGCAACAATGATTAATGTCAGTCGCCAGATTCTCCCATGTCGTCGGAGAGGGATGCACTTTGATCCGTTTGTGGGAGCAAATGGTGATTCCACAACTTTCTATAAATGGGATTTGGGGGGTCTCTGACTGCCATAACAGAGGGCCCCGCTAAAGTCTTCTTTTAATGTTTACCTGCAGAAACAACAGGCATATATTGGTGTGGAAAACTTAATTCAAAAGAAGTTTAAATGAAGATTTTCTTCGAATAATAATGCATTTTCTCGTAGGGAAGGGGGTGTGCAAGTATTTTATTTTTAATATCAACCACGAGTGAGAAAGCAATCTTTAAATTTAATTCTACATCATTATGACATCATACATGAATATTTACTTTCTGTTCCCTAGTGTTGTGATGTTACAACGAAAAATTATTTTTGATAATCTTTCATATAATTATTATTTCTCTTTTCAGCATTTGTAAAGAGTAAAGAAGTGGCTTCACCTTTCTGGTTACTATTCATGTGTTGTGTATTAATGTATCGCAACACTTTATAGTTATTGGACAGGTTAAACTCAGACGACGAATCATCCAAACAGCACCAGATCATTTGTGATTCCAGCTGATTTCAGATTACTAGCAATACATGATAATATAAAGTTTGAAAGGTCCAGTTCGTGTAACTGATTTGATTAAATGGTTAACAAATATTGAAATATCAAAATACAGAAAAAAAGATACAAGTTTAATAATGATTGTAATAAAAAAAATAGTTGTGTTAATGAAATGAAAGACTCCAGTACTAAAAGATGCTGACATAATGTACTGACACATTGGAAAATGAATACAGCAAGTCCAGATACATGAGATTTACTGACAATATCCAGTACGTACAGATCAAAGACACTGCACCATTATCGATAATAGATTTTTTTTTAAATATTGCATTGTGGTACATGTTTTATGGTATACAGACAATAGTGCGGAAAACAAATCTCCTTACTTCATACATTAAATGCAACTCATATTTAGCATCTTCATAAAGGTACAGTCTCCAATCTGTTTTGTAGAGTATGTCCTGGATGACTTAGTTAATCAGACATTCCAAAGGTTGATGGTCATTGGGCAATTGCAGTAAGCTTATTTTCAAAAAAAAAAAATTCTATGAACATTCGAAATGAGCAGATTTGAAAATTGTAGTCCTGATGTCATATATAAATGTATTGTCTCGAGACCATTATACATGTAGTCAATAACATGTATACATCATGTCTTTCATAATGGTAATCAAAGTCAGAAAAATAACATTAAAATTGGCTTATTATTGGAAACTTGCCGGTAGTACATTGACATAGTCTTATAAATATCCAATTGTTAACATCAGCATTCAAATGGTAAACTAGCACTTTACAATTCAGACTCAGTTTGTTGGTCAAGTATACATTTCACACTCTGACCTATGATGTCACATTCTCAATATGCATTAAACTGGCCACTGGACATGAACAAAGACAAAACATATAATCTTCCCGGCATTCATCAGTAGCTTTTTTTATGTTTACTTGATTGTTTTAATATACATTCAACACACATCAAAACCTTAGGAAATGTTCTGGGTGTTATACTGGTGGCTTAATACTAAAATCAATTGATGAGAAGCAGCATGTAAATTCGTATTTCATAATGAAAAATGGTACATGGTTGTGATGCCAGAATCCCTATATTCTGGAATGCCAGCATCCAA
Organism: Mytilus trossulus; assembly: GCF_036588685.1. NCBI lineage: Eukaryota > Metazoa > Mollusca > Bivalvia > Mytilida > Mytilidae > Mytilus > Mytilus trossulus. The sequence continues at coordinate 59,980,489 of NC_086378.1, read as the reverse complement.
ATATATAGGGATGCCAGCATCCCGATATTTTGGAATGCCAGCATGCAGATATATTGGGATGCAAGCATTCGTATATTTTGGGATGCCAGCATCCAGAGATTTTGGGATGCCAGCATCCAGATATATTGGGATGCCAGCATCCGGATATTTTGGGATGCCAGCATCCAGATATATTGGGATGCCAGCATCCGGATAATTTGGGATGCCAGCATCCGGATATATTGGGATGCCAGCATCCATATATTTTGGGATGCCAGCATCCGGATATTTTGCGATGCCAGCATCCAGATAAATTGGGATGCCAGCATCCGGATATTTTGGGATGCCAGCATTCGGATATTTTGGGATGCCAGCATCCGAATATTTTGGGATGCCAGCATCCAGATATGTTGGGATGCCAGCATCCAGATATGTTGGGATGTCAGTTTCCGTATATGTTGGGATGCCAGAATCTATAAATAATTGGAAGCGAGCATCCAAACGTTGAGGTTTTCAATGAACTTCAATATGAAATTAAAAGAATTACATCAGCATCTATCAAAGGTGGAGATGCAATTTTAGTTTTGTTCTTCATTATCCACAGACACTTTTCTTAAATATGCCATATACAGAAATAAGAAGTGCTTTTTATACAAAACAATTTCACAACTACAAAAGTTATTAATATAATCGAGAGAGCATCCATAATCTTTGAGAACCAATAAAATCTATTATGCAGCATCAACTATTCATAGAAATAAATGAATCAGTATGATTTCTTGTAACATTAGCATATGTTGATACTAAAACAAATGCAATATAGTAGAAATATTCCAAATATGGAACATGGCCCTAACATTTTCTCTGGACATTGAAATATTTAGTAGAATACAACATAATTTTACCTTAAAAGTTCAAAAATTGTCAAAAAAATCTCTTTTAGCATATGAGAATTACAAATTTTAGTTGAGAACTCATTTAATTAAGCTTCTTGTTCTGGGTATAAAAATAATAGTCTTCACCAATTCATGACATTTTTTTTTTCTAAATCCACCAATTTGTTTTTTGAACCCAATTGAAAAGCTATCATATATTATGTTAGTAAGTTTTAAGTGTAGATGATAAATGTCCTATTCGTATTTATGTTATCAGTTTTGTGAACTATAAGTTAACAATAAGTTGACCATACCTCCTAATAAGTAATAATAATATGAATTGTCTGTAACTTTCGTTATCCTCATACACAGATAATAGAAATGAGAAGTGAATGGTGTCGAAACGCTGTTATCACTTCTAGAGAAAATAAAACAAACATTTTATGTTATAATTTCTGTTTAACCGATTATTTATGTATAAACATTGTCTTGTACTATTTATTTGGTTATAAATAGAGCAAATAAATAGTACAATAATGTTAATATACCTTAGTGCACCAAATGTTTGTCTTTGCATATCAAGAGAGAAGCTTAGAAAAACTACATGAGAAAATAAATTCATAAATATCGATATTCAAGTAAAATTCAAAATTGAAGTCTAGTTTAACATGTTTAGTTTCAACAGTATATTTAATTGAAAAAAAAATCAATTGGATTGGGCAACAGGCATAACCTATGTAATCCCTCTCCCCCGAAAGTCTATTATCACAAGAAAAAAAAACCAAACACAGCAAACGAATGAAAATCAACTGTCATATTTATTTTACTAAGTACAAACATTTAAATATGTAGACAATGCAAATCTTGCAGCAAAATATTTAGTATTTCATCTTTCAAAACTAACGTTTAACTAAGAAAATTTGATTTGTCAGTTTGAGTGAAATCAGTAAGGGAAACAACCATGAACAATCAACTAATTCATACCTTATTTAAGCTTGATAGATTTAATTTGTGTCCAATGCTTAAAACATCAATTTTGATAACGATTAAAGATGAATGGCATGACTAATGAATCGGCGAGCCTGATAAAAACTCACTGTAAAACAACTAATACATTACCCAAAGACATATACATTATCTACGTTACTAATACAAGTAAAACGATCAAATCTTGTTCCCTGGTCTTCGAACTTAAATCCAGAGAAAGTTGTGGTTCCAAATGCTAATGTGTTTGATCCAGATATACCAATCCACGTGCTGCGTTGTAGATCTACTGGAAGTCCTCCCGGACAATTAGCATCTTAAACCAGATGGTACCAGATGTAGTCAGTATTTTAATTATTCAATATAATCCGGTACCAGACGTAATCAGGATTAAAAAAAAAAATGTAATGTATTTAGTTTGATTTAATAGTCAAAGTTAGAAAAGAGGAAGAAATATACCAATGAGACAGTCAAACACATACATCGAAGATGACTAAAACTGCAAAAGACAAATAGACAAACAATAGTACACATCACATGACACAAAATATAAAACCAAAGAATAAGCAACACGAACCCAACCAAACACTGGGGGTGATTTGATGCTTTGAAATAGAAGATTTGAATAAATTATCATGGCAGCGTTTGTCGTCTGCTGCTAATACTATTCAATAGTGCATAATTGGCCACGTTGGTTGAAACATATTTTACTTTACAGAAAAAATACCTTTCAATGTTTTACAATTATTCCATTCACGGCCTAACAATCTGAGTGACAATGATACTTTCATTGAAGTAGGATAAAGATAGAAGTTATTAATGAAAGTTTATACACATTCAATTCAATTCAACAGCGGGACTAAAGATACCAGAGGGACAGTCAAACTCATAAATCAAAAATAAACTGACAACGTCATGGCTACACATTAAAAAGACAAACAGACAGACAACAGTACACATGACAAAACATAGAAAACTAATATGTTGTTATGAATGTAAGAACATGCTAATGTAGTAAAAGTTTTAGACGTAAATAATTATTTTAATTCCTTAAAAGTATTGTTACGGAATATTCAGGTGATAACTAAGTATTGTTCAAGTCGCGCCATCGTTGTGAATATGTATCTTCGATATAAAATAGAGATATAATAACATTAACGGTATAAATGTTCATGAACTAAAGCGCATTATGATGATAATGTCCACCATCTAGTCAGCGATGGTCGAGGACGAAATATTTGAATATCATCAATCTGATAAAACATTGGTAGACTGATTTAAAAGAAGGACATGAAAATGATTTATAGATTATCGTTGATCATCTCAACGAGATTGATCTTCTCGCTTGAGCTTGAGCTGGTACAGCGAACGTGAGAAAAGCAATCGAGTTGAGATGACCAATGATAATCTATTTATCGCTATTTTACCTATGACGACGTTGTCAATTTCATGTCAATTTCGTTAGCAACGCCAAGAAGCCTCCTTAGTTTCTAGTGATAGATTTTCCATCGCAAGCGAGAGGCATGATATGAAAATTATCACAAAAGAAATCAAAAGAAAAATGCACAAAATAGCGATAATAAGATATATCACAATCTGGTCAAGGAAGTGGAGCTCAGCAAAATGAGATATTATTGTGGATGAAAATACTAAAAAAAAAAAGAAAACATCAGATTCTAACCAATCAATTGCCACATGTGCAAGTCAGTACAAAATGAATATAAAGATCGAGTTCTGATCATGGAACATTTTGTAAGCTCGAAAATAACGGAGTGATTAGAACATGTAGGATCAGTTGTTTAAAACGCTGACTATCACATAAATATGGAAATGACTAAAAGGTCTATTAATATTATTTTAATCTTTAAGACGATTCAGATAAATTTTCTTTTTGTTTAAACTCTATTTACTAGTGGTGTCAATATGCAATGCAACATCATATGTATAGTTTTTGTCATTTACACACTTTGCCAAGACTCAAAACTGTAGGAAACTGCAAGAACATGTGGTGGTATTTTATATACAAATTGACCATATTTGATTTATTATTACTAAATATCAAACAAAAGCTCTTACCTGCAGACATTGTAAAAAAGAAGAATACCAAATAAATCATATTTTGCCTACGATTGTTATATGTTCTATACGACATAACTATGTTTTTCTCTCTCACAATTCTCTCAATTGACAATAATTCTCCTTATATCAACTGATTTCAATGCTAATTGTTTCTCTTTTCTGCAGATGTGACGATTAGAACTTCCTACGCATGTATACAAGTATGCAATACACGTAATCACATTTTATCTGTTTTGTTAAATAAAATAACTACTCAAATAGCGATACACAACATTAGAAAAATAATACAACACTCTTGACTGACTGAATATGTGTAAGTCAACCACAATTACAAATACTTGTAACTATTTCAAAATATAGAAAAAAACATGAAATACAACACATATCTAATTTGTAAAAACAAGATGCTAGTCTAAGTGACTATCTTTGAAAACAAATTACAGAAACATAATACATAATGTGTGCAATTGAAACCCCACTTTTTAAATACCCCTAATGCTTGTAGATAAAATTCTATTAATGAACTTAAATTCTTTCAAGTTAGTGATTACTTATCAAAACGAAGACTTTTATAAACAGCGACTTTTGCCACTTTTGCGGCAATATATCTTCCACACAGTTATAGTACATAGTACCTTGGTCTCCTTGTTTGAAGTTATGTAAATATTTCAATGAAGGTTACCATAAGATTAAAACTATGCTCACTTTGTGTCTTAAGAGACACCAATTGTATGTTGTTATAAGATACGATTATTTTTTATCAAAAGAAACACGAACAATTCAAATACGAAACGATTCTACGAACAAATGTTTAACAATGCCCTTGACATACATAAATGTAAAGAAAAGATTTCGATTGGAGCTTTGTATGACACACCCCTATCTCCGATGTTATTGCTGACCCATATAACCAGACGGTGCTATCCATTTCTGTGGGTAACTTCAGGCGCGTTTTCCTTAGTTTAATAGTTGATTCTTGTGAAATATCGAAGTTTGCAGATAATCAATGATGTATGTTTTTATATATTTAATCTATGAGAATCGCCAGATTTAAAATATGACCGGATATAAAGTGCTTATTGCAGATTCAATTATTTTCGTGACCTCCAATTTTTGTGGATTGAATAAAACTTTTATATTTGTGGATACTTAAATTTGTGATTTTTGGCAAAGTCTACATACATTCCTTTAAAAAAATTATAATTCGTTAAACATTTAAACTCGTGGTTCCACTGTACTAACGAAATCCACGTAAATTAGTATGCAACGAATATGAATGAATCCACAGTATATACGTATATATCCGTTGATATCGATATCTTAATAAACCTTCAGTTCCCTACCTTCTGAAAGAGGGACGAAAGATACCAAAGGGACAGTCAAACTCATAAATCTAAAACAAACTGACAACGCCATGGCTAAAAATGAAAAGACAAACAGAAAAAAACAATGGTACACATGACACAACATAGAAAACTAAAGAATAAACAACACGAACCCCACCAAAAACCAGGGGTGATCTCAGGTGCTTCGGAAGGGTAAGCAGATCCTGCTTCACATGTGGCACCCGTCGTGTTGCTTATGTGATTACAAATACGGTAAATAATATAATTTGGTAGGTCACATTCATGAAAGGGATGATACTTCATGGTGCTAAAATATCAACATCTACGATTGTTATGAATCATGTCGGTACTTATGTATACATATGTATGGCAAAACATATTAATAAATATCAAATGAATAGCTATAGCTTGTAAAAATGATTGATAGGCGCTTGTTTAGGTACCAAGGAATTTTATTGTAGTTGTTCAATAACAGAAGTGCGAGTGACATAAAGTTGGAACTATCTAAAATATAAACAGTGTGCTGAACAATGTTTTTACAGAAAACGCTTCCGATATGTCGGTATTCTTATTTTATCATTTGCAAATGAATACAAAATAATCTTCATTAAATTCAAATGTATCTTTTAATGATTCAAACAACTGTGAGTTCATATGTAATCACCGGTAAGCAATTTTCAAGGATTTGGTTGTTAAAAAAAAATCAGACATGAACACGGTAAATTAAGATATTTAACGTGTGTTCAACGTAGTATATATTTTCTACATGTAGTTATGCAAACTTAGATAAATTAACGAAAATATATATCCACGTAATTTTGTATCCGTGTAATTAGTTGCAACCTTCGAATAAGATAACCAAAAACAGATTATTATTAACTTTATCTATAAAATGTGAATTATAATTTCAACGATTACTCATTCTTGTGCATAAAAATAATCATGTATACTACTACTGTTTAACACTAATTGGACTCTGAACACATTTTTACTAATATTATTAATGACAGGCTCACATTGTGAGCTAACGAAAAAGGTATTATAACTGATGCTCAGTTTGGGTTCCTATCCGGTCATGGCATATCTGATGCTGTTTTTGCCTTGCAATCAATTATTTGAAGTTATAAAAAAAAAAATTGTTGTTGCTTTATAGATTATAAAAGAATATGTTTTTTTTAATTATAAAATTTCAAAATGTGGTATTAGTTGTAAAAGAGGGACGAAAGATACCAAAGGGACAGTCAAACTCATAAATCTAAGACAAACTGACAACGCCATGGCTAAAAATGAAAAAAAGACAAACAGAAAAACAATAGTACACATGACACAACACAGGAAACTAAAGAATAAACAACACGAACCCCACCAAAAACTAGGGGTGATCTCAAGTGCTCAGGTAAGCTTATTTCAGTTATTAAATCTTAATATGATAATCATATGAGCTGTTTAAAATTTAAAGGTGAATTTTCTGACATGTTTTCTGTAGAAAAAGAAGTATATATTACAAGGGAAACGATTATCACCCATACTATTTTCAATATTTGTAAATGATTTTTTAAACATAGTTTATTTATATCCTTTTTCTGCCAGTAGACATAATAGAAATTTCATTGTTTTTATTGATTTATGCAGATGACACTGTTATATTTTCTGAGACTATTGATTGGTTTCAAAATATGATGAATTCACTTCATAATTATTGTAAAAAGTGGAAACTTATTGTAAACGCAAGCAAAACTAAGGTGGTATAATGGCAAAATTATTGAAGTTTCTGATCTTAATTGTGTCTGGGTGTAATGTTGCATTACAATGCAAAGTTTAATCAAACTCATAAATAACGCCGTTAGTTTTCTCGTTTGAATTGTTTTACATTGTCTTATCGGGGCCTTTTATAACTGACTCTGCGGTATTGGCTTTGCTCATTGTTGAAGGCCGAACGGTGACCTATAGTTGTTAATGTCTGTGCCATTTTGGTCTTTTGTGGATAGTTGTCTCATTGACAATCATGCCACATCTTCTTTTTTTTATCAGTTGAATATTGCTGCAAAATGAAGAAAATGTTTATCACTGCTGTATGGTAAAATAAAATATATGTGGTTTGCTCTGTTGGGAATATTTCCTTTGTTGATATCTCGTAAAGTAACAGTACTAAAATATAGGATTGTTCCATTACGGACGAGAAATTTTATTCTTGGTGCTATATATAATGATATCTATGATGAGTGTGAATCAGGAATTAAGTCATCAAGGGTAATTACCTTAGCCATATTTGGCAGAACTTTTTGGAATTTTGGATCCTCAATGCTCTTCAACTTTGTATTTATTTGGCTTTTCAACTATTTTGATCTGAGCGTCACTGATGAGTCTTATGTAGACGAAATGCGCGTCTGGCGTATAAAATTATAATCATGGTACTTTTGATAACTATTTATGTTAAATGTATGTTACTTAGCTTAGGTTTTGGTCATATTTGGTATGCACAGCATGTTTTACAGGTTTTATGCGAAGTTCTTTTATTTTAATCAGACAAAGGCTTATTGACCATGTTTTATGTTTTTCGATTCATCATCAACATGTACTATTTATAAACATCTTATGGTTAAGTTTCAAGTGCAGTTGTTTTTACCAAAAAATCAGTCCACAATGTGTAAGATTTTTAACAAAGTATAGACTGTGTTCAAACAAATTAAATATTTAATACTAGTATGTTGATTAACAAAAAAGCAAGAAATGAAAGATAAATATTGTGTGTAACCAGGGGGATATCGAGAATAAGTTTCATTCTGTTTTAAATTGTCCAAAATATGACAAGATTAGAAAATTGTATATCAAAAAGTATTATTATACAAATGTATTTGTTTTAAAATTAGTTTAATTATTGTCAACAAAGAATGTATCGGAATTGTTTAATTTAGCAAAATATTTGAAATATGTCACAGATATAAAATTTTCATGTCAATCCTCTGAATGATTTATAATATGAAGTCTTACCTCCGATTGTATTTAAAATGTTCTGTTATGATACACTTGTACACAGGTAAAATAGCTACGGATGTTTTACGTCCGTAAAAAATCCGTAATACGTCCGTATTATACGGCACGTCTACGGACGAATAGTACCACGGACGTAAAACGTCTGTTAAACGTCCGTAATACGGATATTTAGTACCACGTCCGTAATACGGACGTTTAGTACCACGACCATAATACGGATGTTTTGTACCACGGACGTATAACGTCTATTATTATTATGCATTATAATATATTTAAGTATATAGTATAGTATGATTTGTATGTAACAGTTGCATTGTATTGCTGAGACTTTTGATGGAACTGTCAATGACAAAATGCTTTTCTTTATTTTAAGGTGATGATACTTTTTATCTACATTTCCTTATATAGTATCCTAGTGTTCTATCTACAATTTGTTTCTGGTGCAATACAAATACAAGGATTTTGACATAGAACTTGCTTTCATACAGTACGCCACTTGTTGTTTAACAAGTTGAATATTGATGATAACTCTGATTTAAAATCTTTTTAAACATTCTACATGAATATTCAAGAGTAAATCAACAATAATCAGAAGTATTTCAGTGCTGGTCTTTGGTTCATACTTTGCTTTCATGTCATTTATGCATGTATTAACTTGATAAAATAAGGCTCTTAGTTTCTCAATTTGTCATGTCCAAACCTTTTCACAACACACTTTATAGTTGGGTTTTTTCATTGTTGGAGGACATATGGTGACCTATAATTGCTCACATCATGTGAACTCTGTTTGATATTTTTCTCATTGGCAATTCAACCAAATTTCCTTACTTTTATAGGATCTTTTTCAAATTCTATATCAAGAGTAATTGATCTCCAGAGTATAAATTGAGAATACTGAAATGTTTCCTTTTTACAGTTTTGAATGTATCCTTTTTCTTCAAACTTTCTTAAAACAAACATCAATCTTCTTCAAAGTTCAAAATTTTATTTCCAAGGATTTTTATTCACATTCTAATTTCTTTACTTTCCGAGTCTATGAATGTCAAAATAAATGTCTTCTTGTAAATTTAAATGTTCTATTTTTTGTAAAACTCCCAAGTTTGTGAGGTCTTCCATGTCCTGTATTCATGGTACATGTATTGGTTATTCTTCACCATATTCAGTGTGGATGGTATCTGAAATTAAATATTCATAAAAAAATATAAAATCTAACTTCCATGAAGTAATGTTATAATAATTAATAGTGTAATACACTTAAGAGGTCCCAAACAGCCTACAACATATATGCCTATTGCAAAATGTTAGTTTAGCATGTTAAAATAAGTTGTTTTGCCAAGTGCAGAGATGGGAGTGCTGAGGTCAAACCCTGAACAGTTCGGGAAAAAATGGACAAATTATTAGCACCTGATACAGGTCAGAATTTTGATTGTAACTAAATATTTGACAAAAAACAGGTTTCTCTGACAAAGAATAAATATGATAAATGGAGTCAAAGAACTTTAATTAGATATCTGATTTTATATCCATTTTTTGCTTTTGTGCACTACACTATGCTGTTGCAAATTGACCTCCCCCCTAATAATATTGGAACATTTTTTTAATTTTATTTTCAATATCGTACGATGATGTGATTTTTGGGGGTTGTGTAAAAACTGCTGTCATGTCCATGTTTATTGCACTTTTTGTTGTAAGGTTGCTGTCAAACTAATGTAAGCCTTTCCTTTTAAGAAATCTTAAAAGAAAGTTGTGTGTGTACTCACTGTCTCATATACCAATGTGCAGAAACATTATCAATAGATTACTCAAACAATGGGCAAATGATGGAGGAATTATGATTAAACTACCATAACCCTAACTAGGAAGAGCTTTTATTAAATACAAGCTGAAGGTTGAACAAGTATTTACAAAATTGTCAAAGCATGTTAAGCATACATCTCATAGGTAAACTGTGCCTCAATAAGACCTAAGAGTGCACATGCTGACCATGTATTTTATGTTTAAAATCTTTAAAATAAAGGTATTAAAGTTACTAAAAGTATTACAAAAATGCTTGTTATCACTGAATGGTAAAGATTGTTTTAATTTATCAGTTGGTTGTAAAAAGTGAATATACTTTGTATATTGTATAAAACACGGATTTAAGTTGATTCAACTACTATTCTGGACGAAGAAAGATAACACCAATTAAAAAATGTCTTGCTATTGCACAATATTGTGCAATTAGATATTACTTGCTTACTATTCTAGACAAAGAAAGATAAATCAAATTTAAAAAAAAATTGCTATTGCACAATATTGTGCAATTAGATATTTCTTGCTATTGTGCAATACTGTGCAATTGAAAAGACTTGCAGTACTGTGCAATAGAAGATTTCTTGCTATTGCACAATACTGTGCAATGGAAAATTTCTTGCTATTGCACAATACTTCATATTATAATTTTATATCCTGATTTGGATCAACTTGAAAACTGGGCCTATAATCAACACACTAAAATGTCTCGCCTTCTTTACTAATCATTGATATTATGTTGATAGTCCTAATAATAAAGCTTTATTACAACTGACTCATAAACTTTACATAAACCAAGAAAACTAAACATTGACCTTTGAACCATGAAAATGAAGGTCAAGGTCAGATGAACCATGCCAGGTAGGCATGTACAGCTAACAAATCTTCCATACAACAAATAAAATTGACTTATTGCTTATAGTTTAAGAAAAACAGACCAAAACACAAAAGTTTAACACTCAGACTGAGCAATGAACCGTAAAAAATGAGTCAAGGTCAAATAAAACCTGCACGACTGACATGTAGATCATGAAATATTTCAATACACCAAATATAGTTGACCTGATGCATATAGTATTAGAAAAAAAGGCCAAAACTCAAAAACTTAACTTTGACCACTGAACCATGAAAATGAGTTCAAGGTCAAATGACACCTGCCAGGCAGACAGGTACACCTTACAACCATTCCATACACAAAATATAGAAGACCTATTGCATGCAGTATAAGAAAAACAGACCAAAACACAAAAAATTAACTATAACCACTGAACCATGAAAATGAGGTCAAGGTCAGATGACACCTGCCAGTTGGACATGTACACCTTACAATGGGCCATTCCAGTTAATTTCTGACGGGTGGGGATGGATGGGGAGATTTTTGTTCATACCTATCAGAAAAAAACATCATGAAAAACTATTTATCAGATCTATAAATTAAGACCTATCAGATGTAGAGTTTCTGTTCATATTGGGTGGATGGGCTTTCATGGGAAAAATTGGCCTATCAGAATTTTTACTGCAAGGATTGTACTCATCAGAATTTTAAATCCAAAACCAGGTAATGCATAATACGAAACTTACTACATTCCAAAGCACCCCTAAGATATGAAATAGGTATTTTTTGTAACCCCTAAGATGTAATTATTTTAAATTATTTACTGTTGCAAGACCCTCAGAAATTGTTGCGTAAAAGTGTACCTGTCAGATGAAAAAACACAAAATTTCACCCCTAAGATGTATAAATTTTACACCCCTCAGAAAGGACCATCCATCCCCCATTATCAGATATTAACTGGAATGGCCCAATGCTTCCATACACCGAATATACTAGACCTATTGCTTATAGTATCTCAGATATGGACTTGACAAACAAAACTTAACCTTGTTCACTGATCCATGAAATGAGGTCGAGGTCAAGTGTAAACTGTCTGACGGGCAAGAGGACCTTGCAAGGTACACACATACCAAATATAGTTATCCTATTATTTATAATAAGAGAGAATTAAACATTACAAAAAATCTTAACTTTTTTTTCAAGTAGTCAAATGCTATGATAGTCTGAATTTCTGACATCTCAAGTGTGTTTGTATGGAGCAGTAGGAGGGGAGCAGAGTAAGGCTTGATGCATGCATTGAATCAGAAAGTGAGAAAAATAATTAACAGTGTACATGTACAGTTTTAGGTAGATAACATCAAAGTATCTAAATTAACTGCAATTCTACAGATGAACTTACTTTGATATCAGTTCTGTTTTGCAGGGCTTTCACACCTAAATGAAATACATGTTCACCAGTGATATCAATCCTTGTCAATACTGTCCTTTCCTTTCATTTGGTAACAAGCTAAAATTGTATATATATATATAAATTAATCAAGAAGTCCAGACAAAAACTACATGTAGTATGAACCGATGCTCTGACTTAATTACAGAGAGATCCATACACTTAAACACAAGTAGTTGTCATGATTGTTTGGAAACTAGAAACATGCTTCTTTTTGGCCCTTTTTTTAACCCTAATTCCTACATATTATAGGCAATAAATCAAAACTTAATCCCAGCCTCCCCTTTGTTATATGGTACATTGTGGTACAATTTCAGAGAGATCCATACAATTACACATAAGTTATTGTATTGAAACTAGAGAAATGCTTGTTTTGACCCCTTTTTGGCCCTCAATTCCTAAACTTTGGCCCCATAACCCCTTAAATGAGTCCAAACCTTCTACTTGTGGTTTTAAACATTGCGGTATGATTTCAGAGCAATTGAAATACTTGTACATAAGTTATTATACTGAAAGTAGAAAATGCTTAATTGGGCCCCTTTTGAGCCCCTAATTCCTAATCGGTTGGGACCATCATCCCCAAAATCAATCCCAACCTTCCTTTTGTGGTATTGAACCTTCTGAAAAAGTTTCATGAAGATCCTTAAACTAAAGTTATTATCCGTAAACATGTGTGTCTTCAGACGATGATGACGCAGATGACATCATACCATTATATGATCCCAAAAATATTTTGGGGTCGTATAAATAAGTACTGTAGAACTTAATTTTTAATTACAAATCAAGTACTGTAAAATAAAGGAACTTAATATTATGATAATTTTAAAGTAACAAAATGGTACTAAATATTTCCAGTACTACATATTTTTGGTTCAGATATACATGTACATGTAGTACGTACCAATGCAAAAGTAGCTGTGTAACCAATTTCAAGTTCTTTGACTACATTTATTCAGAAACCTATAATATGTCAAATATTTATTTACAATCCAAATTCAGACCTGTATCAAGAAATTAGAAACTTGTCAACATTATAGGTTAAGCACTAAGGAGGATTATTGCATAGAAATATAATATTTCCAACAGAAAGCAACCAATAGTTCTAATATTTCACTGACCCAGTGCAATAAATCTTCAAAATTATTGCATGAATATTGGGAAATATTGTCCCTTGTAGAACATAAATCATTTTTTTTGGCACTTGCAAGCTCATGCAAAATAAAATTCTAATCAGGACAATTTTCATGCAATAACCCTATTTTATTATTACAATTGCACAATATTAATTACTTTACCATAACTTATTTCTTGCTTTCCTTAAACTGACCTCATCATCAATCTCAACAAATTGTTTATGGTTTTGTAAAAAAAAAAAATTTCTCACTTGTAACTGTTAACATGGATAATTTTCAAACTTGCCCACAACAAGAATCAAAACTTGGAACTCTAGGACTTAAAATTTTAAAACAAATCTTGGAAACTACATGTACATGATTTACCGCATTTGAAAAGAGAACAAAATTTATATCAAATAAAGTCGTCATTTTTAATATAGACATACCTCTTGTTACAAACTTATTCATTGACTACTGCTCCTCTGTGCTCATATGCACCAGGGGTTAAAATTTTTTGTTACAGCTAACTAGCCCAGGACTTTTTGGCAGGAGGATTTTACTAGCCCTGTTTCAAGAACTGCTAGCCCATCAAAACCAACCTGCTAGCCCAAGTATCACTTACAAATCACTCAGGGTGTGCTGCATAAGACGCTGGGAATGTGTGTCATGTTTTGAAAGGGCATTTGTACACTATAATTTAATAAAATAAATCAAATGAGGTTTATGTTTTATTTTTTAATTATAACAAGGATATAAACAGATATCTCATTTTGTTTTTTTCTTTGTCAGATAATTTCACTAAAGCTTTAAAAATATGCTTTTCGACAGGAGTCACTTTTTTTCTATAAACTAGTTCGTTTTTATCTGTTGTAGTACTATGCTGGGCCGTTAAATATTTTCTTGCACAGAAAACATGTTCATTTGTTTTATCATGGGAAACAAGTGGATCAATTCTTATGTTTGATGTCCCCACATACAAGGCGTATTTTTTATTTGCATACTCGGGAAAACACCAACAGTATTCACAGTACATATAGTCTCGGGCTTTTCATCCTTAACAACCGACCTTGCCCACGGGAATCTTTCATTCCATGTCGCTATGAACGTTCTTTTTCACTTGTCCCGATCGTACTTTCTATTTTATTTTAGATGTATCAGCCTCATTAGAATCCCCTTCATTTGCCGATTTTCGCTTTGAACTTGAAGTTGATGAAGTTTCTGCGCTTGCCGTAGTAAAATATGTTGATATATTTTGTTGCATTGACATAGTTTCATGCTCCCTGCTTAAACAGTTGTCCGACAAGAGTCTAGACGGATCAATACCTATCAATACATTATACCTCCCCCCTCGGTACCGTTAATTGAAAAATTCGACAGAACCAATGAAAAATATCCCCGTTATAACATATAACGAGAAATCGATATTGAAAGTACAATAACTGCGATCAATACATGATACCGGGCCACCCGGAGTTATTTGTTCTATTTTTAAAACTGTTACTGTGTTATGTTCCGTTATGTTACTGTGCATGAGGTGAGGACCTGTACAAACCAGTTCAAATTCATGGAATCCCGGATGACATAATTGAATCTGATTGGCTAAGACAGAAAAGTGATGAAGGGATTTTCCACTTTCTATTTTAGACACGCCAAGAATTTTTTGTTACTAGTCCGTCGGGCATACTGGGTTATAAGTTGTGGTTGCCCGAGACGTAAATGTCTAGTCCCGGGCGTCGGGCTAGTGGATTTTTTAACCCCTGATGCACATAAATCAATTCGATGATCTATTAATCCACTATATAATCTAGACAGCAATGACCCAAATGAATTCTGTCCTGTTGATTAGCTTCTCCTACTTCTAAAAGTACTTGTACTTGTACATCCATTGAAAATGCTAAAAGAAATAATGTTTAATGAAATAAAGACTTTATAATATCTGCCAAAATTGCATTTAATATTTGATCTAGCAAAATTGGCAGGCTGATATTAGTTTTGATCTTTTAAGCTAGACCAACAAACTTTCCCTGAAAAAAATGATAGATCTTCTTAACCTGGTGAACATTTTAACCTCAGGTCAGATTTGCTCTGAATGCAATTGTTTCAGTGATACCTGTATTTATATAAGCCAACCAGATGCTCCGCAGGGTAAGCTTTATACAACCGCAGAGGTTGAACCCTGAATGGCTAGGGCAAGTATGGACACACCATTCAAGCTGGATTCAGCTCTAAATTTAGATTGTGACTAAATAGTTGGCGACACAGCATACAATGTAGGTTTCTGAAACAGAATGAATGTGGTCTAATGAACTTAATAAAAAAATTTGCCTTTGAGCAATTCACTATGCTGTTGAATATTATAATCCTCTTAAAAAAAATGTTTGAAGAAATTTTCTTTTTATTTATTAAATCTGAAATGAGAAAAATTGACCCGCCCCCAATTAAAGGATGTGGGTTTGACACCACAAACTACTAGTCTAGCTGCACCACCTTTTAAATGGGTCTGTCCCATGTTCAGAAGCCTTTTAGTGTAATTCAGTGGTGCCATTTGTCTTTCGTTGCTGTTTATCATATTTTGTTTTTTTGTTCTGCATTTTTTATATTTTGCATTGTATAAATCATGATCAGTCTTTTAGTTTGTATCAATTGTTTGAATTGATTAACAAATTTGTGATTCTCAAATAGGGTCTTAGAACCTGAATATGCAGTATTGGTTCATTGTTGAAGGATGTAAAGTGACCTATTGTTGTTAACAGTTAACCTCAATGTCAACTGATATCTGGTGGAGTTTTCTTTTCTCGTTAAACAATATTTTATTTTGAAAATAGTAAGTTATGTAATTAAAATATTATCATTACAATATGACAGATTTATTAGGAGTGGAACAAGAGGCTCTCAAGAGCCTGAATCGCTCACCTTAATTTTTTTGGTTAAATCTCTCATTAATGATTATTTTGGCTTTTCAATTTATTTATATGTCTTTGAATCATCCTATTTTCTTCAAAAGCAAAAAAAAATCATTTCTCCTAAAATGTATGTTATATTTTAGCCATAGGAGCTATGTTTCTTGACATACAAGGAAATGAAATATAAAATTTATACTAGATGCTCTAAAACTTTTAGCAATGGCGACCATGTTTGTTGAACATTCAATTAAAGTTTGGAAGTATTTGGCCTAGTAGTTTCAGAGGAGAAGATTCTTGTAATAGTTTACAACGACGACAGACGACGGACGCCAAGTGATGGCATAAGCTCACTTAAGGGCCAGGTGAGCTAAAAAAGTGAATTTACACTTTTAAAAATTCTTCTATTTTCTCATTCACTATCACCACATTTTTGTATTTTTATATAAAGATTACGTACATGTAAAGCAGACCTTTCACCTTCTCAAGGAGTCCACTTCCTATGTACATTGTACAAGAGAGGGCCCAAACAGCATGATTTCCAGTCAGCTAAAAAAAAAGTCCAAATAGATTACATTGGATTATGATACAGCAAATAAATACATAAATTGCATAATAATTTAATAATAAATATGAATCTCCAATCATGGTTTAAGAAATAACACGTCATTTTAAATCAATAGATATGATTCATGTATATATATATTAAATTTTTATTTTTTATTTTTGTATCAGTGTTTTCTAATTTCTGGGTAGTATATAGGTGTCCAAATAAGTGTGACGTCTTGAAAGACTATTATTTTTTTCTTTGACGCTTTTAATAGATTAAGCATATTGAAGAACCCCAATTTTTGTTGAAATCAAACAAAGTTTAATTTTTTACACTTTGGACCTTAATGTAGACCAATTTAAAACATGACAATACTGTGCAATTGAATATTTCTTGCTATTGCGCAATACTGTGCAATTGAAAATTTCTTGCTATTTTTCAATTTAGTGTAACTAGATATTTCTTATTATTGTGCAATACTGCGCAATTGAAGATTTCTTGATATTGCGCACTACTGTGCAATTGAAAATTTCTTGCTATTGCACAATACTGTGCAATTTAAGATTTATTGCTATTGCACAATACTGAATATAATAATTTTGGACCCTGATTTGAACCAATTTTTGTGAAAATCAAGCTAAAGTTTAATTTTGGACCCTTTCAATAGGACCAAAAATTAAGAATCTGTATACACGGTTAGATTTGGTATATCAAAGAACCCTTATAATTCATTTGTTAATGAAATCAAACAAAGTTTAATTTTGGACCCTTTTGGCCCCTAATTAATTGGGAACAAAACTCTCAAAATCAATCCAAATCTTCCTTTTGTGGTCATAAACCTTTTTTTTTAATTTCATAGATTTCTATTAACTTATACTAAAGTTTATATTGTGCAAACACCAAGGAAATGCTTATTTGGGACCTGTTTTTTTTGCCCCTAGTTCCTAAACTGTTGGGACTAAAGCTCCCAAAATCCATCCCAACCTTCTTTTGTGGTCATAGACCGCATGTTAAAATTTCATAGATTTCTGTTTACTTGTACTTTAGTTACTGTGCGAAAACATAGGAAAATGCTTATTTGGGTCTTTTTGGCCCCTAATTCCTAAACAGTTGAGACCAAAACACCCAAAAACAATCCCAACCTTCCTTTTATGGTCATGAACCTTGTGTTTATATTTCAAAGATTTCTATTTACTTTTACTTAAGTTAGAGTGTGAAAACCAAATGTCTTTGGACGACAACGACCACGCCAACGTAATACCGATATCCGATAAATAAATTTGAAGTATTCACTGTCTTCTGATTGGTTAAAAGTATAAGTTATATTTTCAATGTTGTCAATTTTTATGGCGACACCCCCACTCCTACGTTGTGTATTCATTCACCAACATGTGTGTGTGTGTGTTGCTCTTGTTATATAAATAATATAAAAAGTTCAATGAGCCAATATCTGAAGGTGTTTAGAAAAAAAAACTTGGTATAATGGTTTGTTGCGGAATGACGGAATTTTGAACAAGGGTAAAACTAAATATGCTATATGCCCCCCAACTAAGTTGCGGGGGCCATAAAAATACTGATATATTGGGACTGTGTAAAAGCCTTTCAAGAAGTCGTAATTATTTGGACTACATAGTCTACATAAGTACAAATTTATGTAAATAAGGGCAAGTTTGCAGACCTTTATTCTTTTATATATTATATCAAGGATTTGTATAGTAATTAGTATACTATACAAATCCTTGATTATATTCATTTTGATTTTACCCAAGTTGGGTGAATGGCCATTCTTAGAAGGAGTATATTTTTACAGATTTAACCCTTTTTATAAGTTGAGCAATTTAAAAGCAGGGCGTACGTGTTGGTAATAAGGAAGCCACAACTTGACTTTTATGGGGTGGGGCTACAATAAAAATGTTATAATCCTGTGTTTTTTTTTTAAATTGAAATATCTGTCCTGTCAGTTAATTTTTCAATATTTTCGTTCCTGGTTTATTATACAAGTAAGTCTTTACATTAATTCTAGTTTTTTTATAACTTGTACAGAAATCCAGTTCCGCATATTTTTCAAATAACATCTAAGCACCCCCCTTTCCAATGAAACTAACTTGCATGATAGCTTAAACCAACAAGTGTGGGAACATTTATAGAAAGGGTTGCTAAAAAAAGTAGGCCCTTTTGGCAGTGGATCAGGTTAGACGAAATCACCAATTGTTTTCCATGGCCTATAAAGAAGAAGAGCTACGTTTCCGCAGCTACATGTATGTCAGCTGACTTTGACTGATTTTCGGGTTTGCATGCGATGAAATTTATAAAGTCAAATGTTTTTTTCGTGAATAGTACACCACTAGCATCTTCTTAAATATGTGCATGATAATATTTACCTGTCGTTGTGCTTTCCAAGTACAAAATAGTGGGTATGTATTACATCAAAAAGAAACACAACTTTCTTGTTTGTGTGCGTTTCGTTTACCGCTTTCTTCCAGTTAATCGACAAGCAATCCATTTCAATTTATCTGTTTAAAATAACTTTTTGACCCAACAGTTTTGAAAAACAAGAGGTCCTCGTATTATCTATCGGACTACTATATTTCTATCCATTCTTTTCAACTGTAAAACATGAATTCAGCAGCAGACGAGCGTCCATGGATGAGTTGCGTCATAGTGTAAAAAACGGCAACGGTGATATATCCGGGTTTTCGTATTCCACTTGCCAAGCTTTCATTATTCATACATATATTTACGATCATTTACGATCAATATTTTTTACACATGGAAATAAGTATTTCACACACTTCAGGAGACAACATGTCAAGAAGAACTTGCAACAGTCAAATCGAAATATATTTTTAGCACAAGCTATTCATATTACAGTAATGAGTTAAGTAAGACATGACACATTACTGTGAATAATTAGGTGATGTAGGTGCTTCATAATCCAAATATTTCAGTCATTATACATGACAAACATGTATTTCACTCACTTTGATAACTAAATTAACAAGTTTTGTTTTAATCAGCTTAGTAGTTTGAGAGAAATTTTACAAGTATATATTAAAGCGAAATCTAGAGCGATTTTGCAAAATTTTGTCAAAAATAAAACCAAAGCATGCCGTATCATGAAAGAATATAGTGTAGAGTACTGATAAATTCTCCAATAAATGATTATTATATTTATCTTAGAATCTGCATACAAACAGTTGAATATTGAATACAAAATGATTTTTATATGATGAACACCACTAAAGTAACTTTTTGTTTTCATTACAAGATCTCTTTGGGCCACGGTCCTTTATACCTCTAACTCCTGCATTTTTTTACTTTTAGGCTAATAAATCAAACTTTTGAGGCTACATGTTCACTTATCATTCAAGTGCAATTGAAAGTTTACCAATCGGACAGACCTTCTTTTGTAATCATCATTTTTAGGAAACATCGAAGTTTTTTTTCTTCTCTCTCCTTGATTTACTCTATATACAATTAAGGTTTTACAACAAATATTTGAATAGCCAATGCTACATTATCACCCTAATAGATCCTTGAAATTGCTAAATTTTGGACTTGATCATCAATTGTTCAAAAGTTAAACAATATATTTTGTTTTATAATTCTCCTCCTATATTCAACGGAAAGCTCACCAGATCTTGTGGACGACATCAAAAGTTCAATGTTGAATAAAAAAAACTTAATTGAGTTTACCTAGTTTTTTCACTGCCTCTCCCCCTTCTTCACTTAATTTTGGAAAAAATGATTGAATATACATGTAAATTTGATGTGGGATAATCAAAACTTGCAGCAATGTTTACCCATCCACCACCCTCCCAAACTATTTGATTTTTTTTTATCCTACATCAAACTTTTGAAGTCGTCAGTGTATCCCTTGTGTTATCATGTTTGTCAATATGTCGAATCAAATCAAAATTGTACTTACTAAATTTTCAATTGAGACGTAGGTTGCCAAATTTTGAGCAACCCCGGGAAGTTCCGAACTGTTAACTATTTACATGCAATCAGTACTTGAGTTAACTCTTTTATTTTGTATGTTCATGTTGCACACATTCAGAGGCGAATTAAGGGCACCCTCAGGCCTGCCCCTCCCCATTTTGTTGGAAATATTTGATTGATAGTGCATGTATATGGACTATCACTTATAAGTTAAGCATGCAGAGGTGAATTTTGAGGGGCCAGGACATTAAGTTGATTACATAGGAAATCACTGAAGCATGACTGGAGCAGACCCCTCAGTTAGGCAGTCAGTGGGCCCCACTAATAATTTCAGGATTCGCCGCTGGCAATGTATGACAGTTGTTTTAACAGTCAGTGCCCCCAATCCCCTTTATAAAAATTTCTGGATCAGTCAGTTTATGTTTAATGGTAAGTTTAAATATTGATGTTTTTATCTTTTATTCTCTGTCTTTAATATCTCGTTTGATTTGATTTTTGGTTATAAATCAATTTAATTGGTACCCCCTTTCCAATCTCATCGTTAACAATAGACCTATATCAAAAGGCCCTTTACTGTAATTTTCTATCTTGCCAAAAAATACTTTAAATAGTAACCCCTTTCTTCCCATAGTACTGGTTTCAAAAATGCTTGCTTGAATCACAAATAAAATAGAAGCAGGTAATTTGTTTTTATTTCACACCAAAGGAGGATAAATGTATGATAAAGGTTAATTTCAGCGGCATTATTCTACATACATTGATTCTGAGACTACTTTAACATATTCTAAGGGCGGGTTTAGGGACGAAGTAACACCATGTGACTATTGCAAATGGTTGTGATTAAAACACGATAAGAGTGTTTCCTTCCCCCTGCATCTTATGATCCTCATGGAACAGGAGAACTACTTCAGACATTAAACAATCTGAAACTTTTCAGGTACTTTCTATATGCTCATGTGCAATTTCTTGTTAGCATAGTTTTGTACTTGGACAGATAATCAGAATAATCAACAATCATATATATTAGACAAGTGCAACAGTCAGATCCATTGCCATTGGTCTCATGTGAAGAAACCTGGTTTGAGGTAATTTTAATATTCAGACTTGTACAATATATATATACATACAGTCATTTTTGCTAAAGCATTACAAATAAGGTTATATGCTAGATGTTTTAATTTATATTCTTTAACTGCATCCATGGCAATTATTTAACCATGTATCCATTAATTATTAGTTGGTTGTTGGAAAGACACCAAGCACTCTTTGTATTTATAATTCAACTCAGGAGCCTGTAATTCAGTGGTTGTGGTTTGTTTTTGTGTTACATATTTGTTTTTCGTTAATTTATTTATTTAAAATGAGGCCACTTGTTTTCTCATTTGAATTGTTTTACATTGTTTTATCTGGGATTTTTATAGCTGACTAGGCGTATTGGCTGTGCACATTGTTGAAGGCCGTATGGTGACTTATAGTTGTTGATGTCTGTGTCATTTTGGTCTCTTGTGGACAGTTATCTCATTGGCAATCATACCACATCTTCTTTTTTTTATATTAATTGTAATATTAAAACAACCTTTAAAATTTTTTAAAATGGACAGATTTTTTTAGATTTTTTTTTTTCAATTAGATCAAATAAAATAATATATGTGTTACCTATTACCTCTTTGAAAAAATAGGATAGGTATGGATTATTTTTTATTTTACATTAATTCTTATCATTGACCCTTCATGCTCTTTGGGCTGATGGGAGAGAAATTCATTGCTTATTTATAATAAAAAAAAAATTACAGTACACTATTTCTAGGCTTAAAATATAGGGTACAATGTAGTTGCCAATGGATGTTCTTAAGTAACAAAAGTTAATTATTTTAATAATAAAAAATCACTTCATACATGTATATATGTACTCATATTATGCTAATATTTAAAGTTATAGCCTTGAAGCAGAGATTTACTATACATATATGTATGTCTGGCATGCAGAATGTTGAAAGCAAGTTAAGAACTTTACTTTATACGTGTATTCGCAGTCGTGCATATATCATGCATGGTACTTTTACATCTTTGAATATGAAACGTCCGTAATACAGATATTGCAGAAACGTCCGTAATACGTATGTTTAAGATACGTCCGTGAAACGGACAATCCGTTTTACGTCAGTTTTTACACATACGTTTTACGGATGTATATTTACAGACGTTCTACGGACGTAACCGTTTCATCCGTAATACATCTGTTTTACGGATGTTTTACGGACGTTTATTACCACGTCCGTGAAACGTCCGTAGCTATTTTACCTGTGTATATATTAATAATTTACATGTATATTTAAGCTTCATTGCTTCTGGTTTGAAATAAACTATTTGGATGGAGAGTTGTCTCATTGGCACTCACACCACATCTTCCTATATCTATTAAACCAACGAGACAATGTACTATATAGATATAAGAAGATGCGATGTGAGTGCCAATGAAACAACTCTCCATCCAAAAAATAATTTAAAAAGTAAACCATTATAGGTTAAAGTACGGCCTTCAACACAAAGCCTTGGCTCACACCGAACAACAAGCTATAAAGGGCCCCAAAATTACTAGTGTAAAACCATTCAAACGTGAAAACCAACGGTCTAATCTTTATAAACAAAACGAGAAACGATTAACGAGAAACACGTATATATTACATAAACAAACGACAACTACTGTACATCAGATTCCTGACTTAGGACAGGTGCAAACATTTGCAGCGGGATCAAACGTTTTAATGGATCCAAACCTTCTCACTTTTTCTGAAACAATAGCATAACATCACAACATAGAAAAACACACGATAAAATATCAATTGGCAGACTTAACTCAATCAAAAAACGTATGATTACACAATGAACGAATAAATTTGATCTGCAATATCTGAATACAAATGCACAGTTAATTAAATATTAGAGACAAACATTCATGACCAAAAAGCTAACAAATAAATTCAAACAAAGCCATGGCAGGACATCACTGAGAAATATTTCACCAATCAATATTCACTTTAGAAAAAAACCGGTTTAAAAATAATAATTATAATCTTGAAGTTTATACAAATGTAGTAAGAATAAGTGAAAAATTGAAGATATTACAAATAATCAAAGCTAGTGTACAGCCAAGATCCATAAAAATAAAAAAGCATATAAACAGTATCAACAGATCGAATTAACAAGAAAATACGATTTGAGAGTACTCGCAGTTAATGACAGCTAGTTAAAAGCCAAAACCAATTAATAATAAAAAATCATGCATCAGAGACTAAAATCAACTAAAACACATCCCAAATTCAAAGAAGACATGACTTGTGCAATGCCAAAAATATGTTTTTTGTAACACGAATAGATACATGAGATACTGTATATTTTGTTTCTCACTTAATCAATAATGCCGATGAAATCGCTTGCATTTGATTTTGAGAACAAACAAATCTTAGTTTTTGAACATACGATAAAACAATTGATCAAAGAATGACTTTGATCCTTTTTTGTTCCTTGATCGTTAATTGATTTTGAATGGATCATTAATCTTCTGTTAACAATTTCACAGCTGTTTTCGGTCCATATGATGTGGTTGGGCTTTTGATTTAGCAATTTGATAAATTACTTTCCGTTTTGCCTTTTCCTTTGAGTTTTTCTGTATTTTACTTTTTAACTTGATATCAAGATATAAGAACTACTTCAACTAAATAGAAATTTACCGTAAAAAAGATTGAAGAGGCAGATGTCTTTGATAAAAAAATAATTGTAATAATTATGATAACCTCAAAGAGGCGACAAAAGTAAAGTTTTCTTGATTTTGTTATAAAATTGTATAGAATTCTTTAACTTTAATAATATAATTTTTTAATATGAATACTATAATTCTTTAATGTTTATGATAAACATTAGTGTTCTGATTCAGTGTACATTTTTCAAAATATTGATTATAAATAAGGGATGTGTGATTTATGCAAACAGTGACTAAATATTTTAACCAGATAGACATGACACAGTGGCATTACACACTGAATTGGATTATTCTGTTAAAACAAAATGAAAATAAAGCAGCGAAAAAGAAAAGTTTTTTTGGCGAAGTTTTGAGGGTCATATTATAACATATTATAAATTTATACTATAAATGTAAAATTTCTGACGTCAGACACTCAAATCAATGACTGTGTTCGTAGATAGTTGTTGTTTTTGTGTTCTGTTAAATTGTTCCTTTTAAACTTGTTATACGATGATGACTGATGTACCCATATTTTGACTATTTCATTTATTGTGTCTGTTTATTTAACGCATCAACGTAAATATAACCAAATTTGATGAGACTGTCATGAAAGTGAGAGGGTTAGCGCTATAGAACCAGGTTTCATCCACCATTTTCTACATTTGAAAATGCCTGCACCAAGTCAGGAAATGTGACATTTCTTGTCCATATTCGTTTATGATGCGTTTAGTTATTTGATTTTGCCATGTGATTATGGACTTTCCGAATTCATTTTCCTCAGTATTTTTGTGATTTTTACTTTTAATTGCATCAGACTGAGTGATGATCTTATAAAATATGGGTATAATAACAACTTTAACATGTTTAACATAACAATGTTTATTCACCAGATGCGCATTTCAATAATTAGTGTTTTTTCAATGGTGCTCAGGGTCAAAATAGTTTAACTCCCTAATCTAAGAAAATATAAGATGAATGTGCTGATCTTAACAAAAATGACCTAAGGAACACCTGACCCCTATAGTATAATGTGCCTGTGTTTGGTAACATTGGGAATGAAAAAGGGGGAAGAAGTCTGTTCTATACGATACGTTTCTATAAAGTCAACATATTTTAATTATTAATTGTTGTTTATTATTTGTTTTTTGTGGATATATACAGATTTACCAAGGAACAAAATGTGTTTAGATTCATATACTGTAAATTCAGAAATTATTGCGAGGTTTTTATTATTGCGAATAATGCGACTGAGTTGTAAACCCAATAATTAAAACTCGCATTTTGTAATATCTTAACTGAATTAAGCATGACTTTTCTCAAAATCGTAAAAATTAAAATCGCATTCATGTGTAAAATGACAGAATCGCAATAATAGATGCACGCAATAATTTCTGAATTTACAGTAACCAATTCATCATTATTGATTATAAATTACTCCTCTTCATTGTAATTTCATAGACGTCAGATTATACAGTAAAGTTATTTAACAATTATGTACTCTTACGTATCCTGTCAAATCCAACTGTGATGATTTGATTAATTTTATCAGCATTACCATAATATGTTATGAAACATCCATATTATCGATTTTAGCATTAGTTTAACGTTTTACGAAACATTTTAAAGTTTAGAAAAGATGATTTTTGTAATAATACAACCAGCTTTTATGAAACGATAATCTATACACATGGAAAAAAGTATTGCAACACCTTGACATTTCAAAACTTTAAAAAATCTGCCTCTTATTTTGGATGGAATCTGATAAAATATTTGTAAAATAATATTGAAACATAGTTTATGATAACATTGACATTTTAACAAACCACAACTGCATAAAAAAAAATATTTATCCAACCGCAATTTTAATAACAAAATGAAGTGTTTTTGTATAAAATAATGCATTTTACAACTTTTACTGTAGTCGAACTTTACAATGTCAGACATTTCAAAATTAATCGTAAGATATTTGTTCACATGGTGGTTGATCGTTATACGCCAAAAATTAGTATTTTGTGCGCAGCCTCCATTCAAACGGATAATCGCCTCTTAACGTCTTCTGATTCCTGTCATAAATCAACTAATTTGTTGCTAAGGTTGCAGCAACCATTTCTGATGAATGGTATTTTTTATTTCATGACGTGTTTAAACTGGGATGTCCTTTCGCGCACTTTACGCCCAAAAGTGTCCCATTTATGCTCGATATGGTCAAATCCGACCTATGATCGGGCCAAGGCAGATGAACCGATTTCCATTGGAACAATGGATCTTCCTCCACGATGATCATTTCCAACTTTGGCGAGGTCTGCACTACATTGAATACGGACATCTGTGTGTCTTTTTGTAAGCAAAGGTCTTATCGCACAATAACAAGTAGCGATGAATCGATCTCGAACCGTTCTTTGTAAAACGCTCCTGAATGGTCACCACTCTCTTTATAGGATTTCATTGTATGCAATGGTTTTCCTTCTGACTAACCTTCATTATGATTGATTTTCCCTAGCAGTTGGTGTAGGGGGTCTTCTTGATCGCAGAAGGTCTTTAACATCGTTAATTGCCTAATTTTTATTTTCAAAACAACTTATAGTCGAATGATGATGACCAACAATACGTTCGGTTGTCACAGCGACATACCTGATTTTCTGATCCCGATAATCTGCCATCTTGATGCAGTTGTAGAGGACCCATTACAAGATGCCAATCGCATAACATTGTAAACTTGGTTATTTTAAGTGTTGAAAACAATGAGGATACAAACATCTGTTTTGCTGTTTACGGGTACAGAAGCTGCATGTTCAGAGAAGAATTTATCGAGTCGATACTCATTGATTAAACTCAGGTAATATTTAGATAATATTTAACAAGTTTTAATCAAGGCATTATACTGCCTGGGGAAGAAAATGGGGAGCTACTAGAAACCAACTTGAATATTTTTGCAGACGACTCACAGACTCAATAAAAATTAAATGTCTGTTAGAAAATCTTTTGAAATATCAGACAAATATGAAAAAGCCTCGGGCTCTCAAAATGACTCCGTGAATAAATATTGGCGCAAATAAACGCTGACGGACTACTATTTCAAAGATATGAATCTGCACAACTGATTACATAAAAACACTAGGTATTCACCATGGTTATAACCACTGTGTATCATTGCCACCGGAAATTGGGTACTAACGAAGCGGAGAGAAATAGAAAAAAGAGTAAACAAGTTAAGAACTCGTTCAATTTAAAGCATTTCCACTCATTTGATGAGGGTGCCGCTTAAGAAATGATTTTCTGATATATAATTATATGAATTATTAGGCCAATAAGTACAAAATTGATACAAGATTTTGCGTAATACTCCAAAACTTGCCCCTTAGTACCTGAAAATTTCGAGGTCGATCGTCCTCTGTAGCCCCATTCTCAAGATATTGAACTGTTTTTCAATATTTTTCCAGACACGTTATTAGATTATTATAGTGTGGCATGATATTTACTGAAATTTGTAGTCAAAAACATGTATTTTAAAGAATATAGACCATAAAAATAAAGTCTAGGGTACGGCAACTTGCTCGTGTTGACAAATTTACTGTATGGCAACTTGTTTTCAACTGTATGGCAACTTTCTAATTATAGAATAGTTATTTACCGTCTTTTCAAAGAAAATAAAGTATTAAGTTCAAAATATCTAAGGTGGGGGAGAGGGGTACCCTTTTATGTTAAACTGTTTTTGTCCTTTTCAAGGTTTTAATTTGTTTAAAATTTTTATTTGACTGATAAATTTTAAAAACTGTTAACTGTTTTCGACCCACTGTCTGTAATCTGTTTTGTTAAACTTTGCAATGTTGTTAACTGTTTATTTGAAATTGAGATTCCTGTTATCTGTTACTTAATACTTAAAGTGTTCACTGTTTTTGACATTATTTTCTCTGTTAACTGATATTAACTGTTATTTACAAGAATCCCATCAAAATTGTTGTCCATCTCTTTTTTTTAACGTTGCTTCCGCAAAGGAGTGACATATTCAGCATATACATGTATGTAACTGTACATGTCTTTAAAAATCTCTGAGTATAGTAAGTCCTTAATATAATTGAGAATGGAAATGAGGAAAATGTCAAAGAAACAGAAGCCCGACCAAACAGAAGAAACAACCCAACACAACGATAAAATTATGCACTAGGAAGGGTGTCAATTCACAGATAGGGAAAAAAAATTAAACACACTCTTTCCCTTCCTTTCTAATAAATAAGGCTTACTATTTTAGTTATGCATGTGTATATTTATGGAAAGAGAATCGTCCATAGATTTGATTTCCAATAGTTATAATGGTGAAATATAATCTTTTTTTGTGTGTAACAATGGCAACAATCAGCATATATTTGATACCAAATATTGCAAAATAGGGGGTTGAACACGTCACAAAGATCTATAAAATTTGGTCCAAAGGAAAATTTCAATTTTCAATCAATAAGAGTGATACCTTTCCTGAAACCATAGACATATATCTATCAAAAGGTAAAACAAATTAAATGCATTTCTGCTAAGTTTTCCATAAAATTAAATTGAAAAGATCGAGCGTCAAATCTTTGTTTAAAAACAATACAAAATTTCTAAATCTATGGCGGTACGGATAGGAACGTATGGACTTTCAAACTGAAAAATGACTTATAAAACATGTTAAAAACAATCTAAATGTTCTTGTAAACCCACTAGGAAGGCTTTATTAATATTCAACTAAAAATCAATGCAATTGTTCAAAAACTTTCATATTTAGAAAATTGACCATGGCTATAATGCGAAACTAAACTTGTAACTGTGTATTGATATACCTGAAGCTGTCTCCTAAGTCAGCAATCATTTAACGACAAAAGGGGGGTAGAAGTTTAATGTTTGTTTCTTGAAACATATAAATGAACCAAAATTTAAAAAATGAAATAAATACAAGACTATATACAAATGTAGCAAAGGTTAGGGACTCAAGTTGGGTCATGCAGGTGCAACAAATGCGGCAGTGTTAAACATATTTAGGGATATCTCATGCCCTCTTTATACGTTTAACCAATGTAGTTATATATGCCTTCTATTTTTAATGTATCCAAAACGTTAAAAGGAAAGGCCACTTCTTATCCAGCTCAAACCCTGCATGGTCAGTCCTATGATTAAAATAATTCAGATGTATATGAAATGTTATATTGACCCAGAGTACCTGGACGGAATTGTGAAAAATAAAGTACCTTTTCAATTTGCAATTCGTAAAATAACTTCAGGAACAGTGTGGCCTGGTAGAAGAGGCCGAAAATGAGGACTTGGTTCTCAAATTGATGTCAAATTTGCTAGTCTAAGACTTCAGAAATGTAAAGATGGACCAAGTTTTTTTTATATCAGCTCAGAGTTCTTAATTGGGACTTGGAGATGAAAGAGCGCTTCAATTTGTGACACCTTACATGCTACTTTCTGATTAATACACTGGTTTTGATGATTTAAAATAAATATCAGTAAACCTTCGTAATTCCTTTTAATAAAATCTTGAAAGCAATGAGTCGTATGAATACCCTGATTGAGATCAGATGTAACCATAATTTATAAGAGCCATCGCCATAAAAAAAAATGTTCGCGCCCCATAGTATTCACTTATTCTATCTGTTTGTTACACTTTCCTATGTCATGACGATAACCCAAGTTTGCTACGACTGATTGACATACCGTATAGCGGCTTATTTTCGCGGGTGTAAAATTTCGCGATTTTCATTGAACAAGGTATACGAAACATTTTGCCGGTTTTTATTTTGGCGGATTCAAAACCTTATGAATGCCTTTGAATGTGCCGTTATAAATTGGCGGAATTTATTTTGGCGATTTTGTTCTTTCCGCAAATATAAGCGAAAATGTACACCCCGCGAAAATAACCCGCCATACGGTAAAACATTTACTCAACAATATACATAACCAGAAGAAGCCTCCCTTTTGCTGTTTGAAGCAATTTCGATTATTCATGACATAGTCCTTTTTCTTGGAGTCAATCACTCCGTCTGCTTTTCCATCCGTTCAATTGTCTGTCCATGTGTCAATAAAAATATATGGTACTTGCTTGTGTCTTCTGGAAATTAGTCAGCTTTATAAATGACTCCTTATGGAGCTCAAGTTGGCAATTCTGTGAATTTGTACAGTGGTTGTCAAATTTTTGAATACATCAATGAAGATATGCACTTCCCCTTTTCATTGCTTTTGGGTTCGTTTGGAAAAACGGGTAAATTAAAGTTGCTGTTAACTCTTATCAGCATTTAAAATTTGTTGTTAACTGTTTTTGCCAAATCGAGGTGTTAACATGTTAACGGACCCCCTGCCCCCATCTAATTATGCATTGGATAAAATGCTTCAGATAGGAAAACCATTTGCTTGACAGCATTTAAGAATAGATGTATGCAAATTATATATTTTTCAAAAAGAAACTGACAAGAAAATTAATTTGAAATGCAATTCACGATTTGTTTCTCCTTACATTCGATGAAAACAAAGTATTTTCTTAATTTTGTCTGTCCGAATTCTCGATCCTGTGGTTCGATGGTTGTTTATTTTAAACAATATTTTATTCAAATAAATTGAATTGGATTGGGCAATAGCCTATGTAAGCCCATGTCGTTTCTTCATCTCTATCTTATTTGTTGTTTTCATAAATTGTTTTATTACACTGTATATGAGTTAAGCCGTTAGTTTTCTTGTTGAGTCCATCCACATTTTCTGTCGGTGCTTTTTATAGCCGACTATAACATGTATAAGGTAAGAGTTTTCGTTGTTGAAGGCCGTACGATAGCATAAAATCGCTTGAATACACTTTATTTTATCCTGATGAATAGTTATCTTATTTGCTATCATACCACATCTCCACTGTTTTTATCTAAAAAAAAAAAAGCTAGCACCAAAAACAGATGAATGGACGGTTTATTTTATTGAATTTACACAATTTCAACCTAACAACAAATAAGACAACAGTCGTTAGTAGTATAAAAATATATAGATGTATTCAGGATAATATGGTTGAAAAAAAAACTTTTGTACAAAATCGGAAAGCGGTACGCAGCGAGGCCTTCTTAACTGAATTAACGGCATATATTTAAAAATATTTCATAAGTAAGACATTTTGTAATTTGTAAGCCTGTAAAGCTTTGATATCAACAAAATATCGTCACTTGATATTATCTAAACAGTGATTAATTTCCTCTTAAAATTATAACATATTGCAAGACGCCGTACAGGCAAAAATTGTTATTTTGCAATTCGCCGTACAACGTTCTGCAATTCGCCGTACAACAAACAAACAATGTGTTTGTCCATATTCTTTAAAAAACATGTTTTTGACAACAAATTTCAGTAAATATCATGCCACACTATATTAATCTAAAAACGTGTCTGGAAAAATAATGAAAAACAGTTCAATATCTTGAGAATGGGGTGACAGAGGACGATCGACCTCGAAATTTTCCGGTACTAAGTGGAAAGTTTTGGAGTATTACACAAAATCTTGTATTAATTTTGTACTTATCGGCCTAATAATTTAAAGAATTATATATCAGAAAATCATTTCTTAAGCGGCACCCTCATCAAATGAGTGGAAATGCTTTACATTGAATGAATTCTTAACTTGTTTACTTTTTTTTCTACTTCTCTCCGCTTCGTTAGTACCCAATTTCCGGTGGCGATGATACACAGTGATAACATTGATAACGACAAAATTAAGAAATAATTAGAAAAAAATAGTTAAGATTCATGCAAACGATTCATTATCATTTATTTTAAATTACTCCTTTTCATTGTAATTTCTGAGACATCAGATTATACAGTAAAGTTGTTACATATGTACATTTACGTATCCTGTCAAATCCAACTGTGAGGATGTAATTATCTATATTAACATTACCATAATATGTTATGAAACATCAATTTTGTCGATTTTAATATTAGTTAAACGTTTTACGAAACATTTTAACGTTTAGAACCGATGAATAATACAACCAGCATTTATTTAACGATAATCTAGATCTACGAAAGGAACATATTGAAACTATTACACCACTGGGTCAATGCCTCTCATGGTGGATGTTGTTGTGTAAAGTAGATAAAATGCGTTGTGTATAGATCGTGTTTATGCTAACGTCTAGCCATTGCTATATAAGTAACGTCATAATTACATAAGTCAAGTAGCAACTTTAACATGTATATATTTGCGCTAAATTCCTGACATTCTCGGGGCCGGCAAAAGTTAAAATACGGAATTATCAATTACTTTAAGTGTCAATCGAATAGATATTAATGAAAACTAAATAATTAATTGTCTTTCTAAAATAAATTTAAAAAAATTCACTTTTAACGAAGTCTATCACTTTTGGGTAGTCCATTTCTTGATGTTTTCTCGAGCTCGGGCAAATGCCTCTCGTTTTGGTAGAACTCTTGTCAATCTCTCTGTTGAAGAATCATCATTGTTGTCATCTAAATTGTTAATGTTTGTTCGGATTTCGAGCGGATACAGTTTTACTATAGGACGTGAAGTACGTCCTGCACTAGTTCGTATTATAGCTGCTCGTGTAAAACCATCGTTTCCGGTGATCAATTCATCAACAACGGCAATGTTCCATCGGTTTTTCGGTAATTTATCATCTTGGACTTGCACAACATCTCCTACTTGAATAATGTGTAAATTGTTTCCTGTTTGGCGATAAAACTCTCTTAGCGTCGTTATATACTCGGATTTCCATCGGTTCCAAAAATGCTCCATTAAACTCGACTGTTTTTTCAAATGTTTATGCAGTTCTTGTTTTCCACTATTCACGGCAATGTATTCAATATTCGGTTGTGGATACGGCGTTAAAGTTATTCTTCTTCCGTACAGCAAGTGTGCCGGAGTTAACGGCTCCTCGTCCTTAATATCTGGTGATACGTAGGTCAATGGTCTATCATTAATGATCGCTTCTATTTCTGTCAGAATTGTTTGAAGTGTATCCATGGTAACGTAAGATCTACCTAATGTTTTCTTCAAACAAGTTTTTGTAATTCCTATAAAACGTTCCCACAATCCTCCATACCAGGGCGCTCTTTCCGGTATGAATCTCTAAGTTGTTCCATATGATGACAACGTATCGTTTAGCGATGGTGATTGGGTTAATTTCTTTAATGTTTCCGAGGCGGCTAAATATGTCGAGGCGTTATCCGATATCATGGTGTGTGGTCTAGATTTACGACTAGCGAATCTTCTAAAGGCTTGTAAAAAGGATTTTTCTGATAAGTCCGGTACAACTTCCAGGTGTACGGCTCTCGTTGAAGCACAAGCAAATAGGCATATAAAAACCTTGTTTTCGAATCATGTGTATCTCTAATGTACAGCGCTCCGATAAAATCTACGCCGGTAATTGTAAAAGGCGGTGCTTCAAGTAATCGAACTTTTGGCAGTGGCGGAGGATCGGGTGCTGTATATGGTTTACTGTTGATATTTCGACAAATTACGCAATTTCGCAAAATTCCTTTTACGTATTGACGAATTCGGGGTATCCAGTAAGTTTGTCGTATCTGAGTCACTGTTGATAAAACTCCCGAGTGTTTCATGTACTTGTGTATATCAAGAACAACTAATTTCGTAAAAGGATGACTTTTACGTATTGACGAATTCGGGGTATCCAGTAAGTTTGTCGTATCTGAGTCACTGTTGATAAAACTCCCGAGTGTTTTGCCATGGCGGTCGAGTAACATAAAACTTTCTGGTCAGGCCGGGTATATTGAAATAAGAGATAATTCAGAAACAAATATCCAATAATCTGTAGTCTTGTTGTCAAAGAAATCTACAAGTAAATTCACTAATCAATTTATTAAAATTCCATTCCGGACACTATTTACATAACATACAGTTAACAAAATGCATAGTTCATATATTCATTGGCACATTACTTTCACATATCACAAATGGATTTCATTACAACTCCGCATCAAAATCAGCAACAGTGTCCAATACTGTGCACACCACAGAAAAACGCCACAGGCATAGTGTTCTAAACCACGCAACAGTCTGAGCGGACAAAATATCAAAAATACATACAGTTGAATAGTAATGACACAACTTTCTATGAATCTATAAGTTCTCCAAAATAAATCGACTAAAAACTGCACAGAATAATAAAATCCTTTTAACGTTTCACAATGTATAGTTCTTTCTCACCTTCATTTCTCCTCTTTAAATAACTTTTTACATTGTATTGTTCCTAAATGTCTTGCCTTCAATCCTCCTAAACACTAAAACAGAGGGCTCTTATATACAAATTGCCACCAAAAATGCACCAACTATGCACCAATAATTTGACCTAAATTCTACTTGTTTATCTGACCTAAATTGCCACCAAATATGCACCAAAAATGCACCAACAATTTGACCTAAATTCTACTTGTTTATCTGACCTAAATTGCCACCAAATATGCACCAAAAATGCACCAACATATTTAAACATAATAAAATACTACTTAAACTAACACATGCTAAAAGGCTATGACCTCTATGGAATCAGATACATTACAAACTTCTGATAATTATACTAGCTATGATACAAAAATAAAATGTAAAAGAATGAAATAAATGACTTAAGCAGACTGATGATAATCAAAACGTAAATATGACAAAATTAATTACAGTGGACAAAATAACACTTGTACAGTTTCATGTACTTGTGTATATCAAGAACAACTAATTTCGTAAAAGGATGACTATTAGGTAACAGATATGGTAATTTCGTATTTTCACAAACAGGTGCGTTATGAATTCTCCCTCAATAGCAAATTGCGTCTCTGTCATTCAGGTACAATCTAAGTTGTCTAACTAAAACAGTAGGTTTCGTATCCTTTAATTTCAAGTGCAACGTTTCGTCCTTAGGTAGCAATACACAGTTAGAAGTTTAGTTTCGCATTATGGCCCCTGTGAATTTTTTAAATATGAAAGTTTTTGTACAATAAAATTGATTTTTTGATAAATGAAGAATAATATAGCCTTCTTAGTGGGTTTATATGAACATTGAGATTGATTTTAACATGTTTTATAGGCCATTTCAGTGATTGACAGTCCGTATTTTCCTATCCGTACCGTTCATAGGTCTATAAATTATTGTAGTGTTTATCAACAAAGATTTTGCGCTCGATCTTTTCAATTCAATTTTATGGAAAAACGAGCAGGAAGGCATATGATTTTTTTTGACCACTTGATAGATATAAACCTATGGATTCAGGAAAGATATCACTGTAATTCATTGAAATTTTCCTTTATACCAAATTTTGGAGACTTTTGTGACATGTTCACCCCCCCCCCCCCTTTTTTGCTATATTTTGTATCTAAGAAATGCAGATTGTTGCCATGGTTACACGCAAAAGGGATTATATTTCACCCTTATGACCATTAGAAATCAAATCTATGGAAGATTCTCTTTCTACAAATACATACATGCATAACACACATATATAGCCTTCTTTGTTAAACAGGAGGGGAAAGAGGGTGTTTTAAAATTATGAGTGTCAATTTTAAGTTTTTTTCCTTACTGTGTATTACTACCTTATGGCATTTGACAAAGCAAATGATTGCCTTTTTTTTAGACAAAAATACCACGAAACTATTGATATTTAGGTTATAGAAACAAATCTAAGGGAGAAACAAGCTTTAGTATGACAATATATGTTAGTTTTGTTGTGTATTGTCCTTAGCAACCAATATAGACATTTTGACACAAAGACTTGGTTCTGTTATTAATTGATACTTTATTGGCTACCCCTTGGAAAAGAAGATTGCGCGTTATGTAGAAACCTAAGAAGGGAACGCTTTATATTTTTTCATGCGACTAAATCAAATTTATTATTTTATCATGTATAAAGTCACAATTTAGCATAAATTAAGCCCAATTTTTCCCCGCTGTTATAAATAAATTGAAGTCTTGACTAAATTTTAACCAAGGCCTTGGTATGGTAATACACAACAAAATTGACATTCTAGAGCTTTAAAATAGCTTTAACTTGTAACAGTTGTCTACTGTTATGGTTAATTTAGGTTTTTAAACAAGGAAAGACAGGCTTAGAAGGTATAGTTTTAGAAAATTGACTAAAAAGGAGAAAATGCACTTTGACATGGCATGTTTCATAAAATCACTTTTTTGTTGCATTTCAGTGTCAACTGCTAACCTTCATAAAATATTTATTTCTGAACCGATTTTCAAAACTAGCAGGCAAAAATGCTCGTTTTCACTAGTAGAAAACAGAAATCCATTATAGTGGAATTGGGGAAAAAATGTTCATCCTTAAGGTAGCAATACACAGTTAGAAGTTTAGTTTCGCATTATGGCCCCTGTGATTTTTTTTAAATATGAAAGTTGTTGTACAATAAAATTGATTTTTAGATAAATGAATAATAATATAGCCTTCTTAGTGGGTTTATATGAACATTGAGATTGATTTTAACATGTTTTATAGGCCATTTCAGTGATTGACAGTCCGTATTTTCCTATCCGTACCGTTCATAGGTCTATAAATTATTGTAGTGTTTATCAACAAAGATTTTGCGCTCGATCTTTTCAATTCAATTTTATGGAAAAACGAGCAGGAAGGCATATGATTTTTTTTGACCACTTGATAGATATAAACCTATGGATTCAGGAAAGATATCACTGTAATTCATTGAAATTTTCCTTTATACCAAATTTTGGAGACTTTTGTGACATGTTCACCCCCCCCCTTTTTTGCTATATTTTGTATCTAAGAAATGCAGATTGTTGCCATGGTTACACGCAAAAGGGATTATATTTCACCCTTATGACCATTAGAAATCAAATCTATGGAAGATTCTCTTTCTACAAATACATACATGCATAACACACATATATAGCCTTCTTTGTTAAACAGGAGGGGAAAGAGGGTGTTTTAAAATTATGAGTGTCAATTTTAAGTTTTTTTCCTTACTGTGTATTACTACCTTATGGCATTTGACAAAGCAAATGATTGCCTTTTTTTTAGACAAAAATACCACGAAACTATTGATATTTAGGTTATAGAAACAAATCTAAGGGAGAAACAAGCTTTAGTATGACAATATATGTTAGTTTTGTTGTGTATTGTCCTTAGCAACCAATATAGACATTTTGACACAAAGACTTGGTTCTGTTATTAATTGATACTTTATTGGCTACCCCTTGGAAAAGAAGATTGCGCGTTATGTAGAAACCTAAGAAGGGAACGCTTTATATTTTTTCATGCGACTAAATCAAATTTATTATTTTATCATGTATAAAGTCACAATTTAGCATAAATTAAGCCCAATTTTTCCCCGCTGTTATAAATAAATTGAAGTCTTGACTAAATTTTAACCAAGGCCTTGGTATGGTAATACACAACAAAATTGACATTCTAGAGCTTTAAAATAGCTTTAACTTGTAACAGTTGTCTACTGTTATGGTTAATTTAGGTTTTTAAACAAGGAAAGACAGGCTTAGAAGGTATAGTTTTAGAAAATTGACTAAAAAGGAGAAAATGCACTTTGACATGGCATGTTTCATAAAATCACTTTTTTGTTGCATTTCAGTGTCAACTGCTAACCTTCATAAAATATTTATTTCTGAACCGATTTTCAAAACTAGCAGGCAAAAATGCTCGTTTTCACTAGTAGAAAACAGAAATCCATTATAGTGGAATTGGGGAAAAAATGTTCATCCTTAAGGTAGCAATACACAGTTAGAAGTTTAGTTTCGCATTATGGCCCCTGTGATTTTTTTTAAATATGAAAGTTGTTGTACAATAAAATTGATTTTTAGATAAATGAATAATAATATAGCCTTCTTAGTGGGTTTATATGAACATTTAGATTGATTTTAACATGTTTTATAGGCCATTTCAGTGATTTTCCTATCCGTACCGTTCATAGGTCCATATATCATTGTAGTGTTTATCAACAAAGATTTTGCGCTCGATCTTTTCAATTCAATTTTATGGAAAAACGAGCAGGACGGCATATGATTTTTTTTGGACCACTTGATAGATATAAACCTATGGATTCAGGAAAGGTATCACTGTAATTCATTGAAATTTTCCTTTAGACAAAATTTTGGAGACTTTTGTGACATGATCACCCCCCTTTTTTGCTATATTTTGTATCTAAGAAATGCAGATTGTTGCCATGGTTACACCCAAAAGAGATTATATTTCACCCTTATGACCATTAGAAATCAAATCTATGGAAGATTCTCTTTCTACAAGTATATACATGCATAACACACATATAAAGCCTTCTTTGTTAGACAGGAGGGGAAAGAGGGTGTTTAAAAATTATGAGTGTCAATTTTATGTTTTTTTCCTAACTTCCTACCTTAAATGAAGTTCTTTTGCAGTTAAGTATCCAGCACTCTGTTGCATCCTGCAATTCCTCTCTTGAAACGTATTTTCCTTATTCCTCTGTAATATTGGCGAACGGCAATTTCGAATAAATCGTAATAGATAAGCTGTTATTCGTAGTAATTTTGATAATGTACTATATCTAGTAATTTGCACAATTTGATGTATTCCTTGTTGATTATCTGTTTCATTGTCCACTGTACTTGAATCTTCTATATATGTACTGGTTAGTAATACTGTTGTCTCGTTTGGCTTCCACGACGGCTATTTTGATGTATCAGTGATCCATTCGGGTTCGTTGAACCATAATGTGTTCTTTTCAAACTGTGACACGCTGAGTCCTCTGATAAGAAGGTCAGCTGGATTATCTTTGATTG
Organism: Mytilus trossulus; assembly: GCF_036588685.1. NCBI lineage: Eukaryota > Metazoa > Mollusca > Bivalvia > Mytilida > Mytilidae > Mytilus > Mytilus trossulus. The sequence goes on along the minus strand of NC_086378.1, from coordinate 59,941,154 downwards.
GGCAATATCTCCATTCTTGTGTATTGGTCAATTTGCGTATTTCCGTTACTCTATTTCGTATGAAACTTTTCAATTGCTTTGAGGTTGATAACCACTGTAGAACTCTATGACTGTCTGACCAAAACGTTATGTCTTATATGTGTAAAACTGATTTTACGTAATCGGCTAGTCGTGCTCCAATCAATGCGGCCATTAATTCCAGCTGTGGTAGTGTCAGTTGTTTAAGCGGTGCTACTCTATTTTTTGCAATAACTAATGATGACTCATGATGGTTACATATGTAAACAGTTGCTCCGTATGCAGTTTTACCAGCGTCTACAAAAACGTGAAGTTGGGTTTTCTGGTCTGGTAAATTGGGTATTCTGTATAAGTCGTTTTCTCCAAATCTTTAGCTAAATTTTTCCATGTTGTCTCTATTTCTAATGGTAGTGGCTCATCCCATTGGTACTTCTGTTCCCATAATGTCTGCATTAAAATCTTTGCTCGTACGGATACAGGGCTAAGCAATCCTAGCGGATCGTAAATACATGACGACTGTTTAAGAATTTCACGTTTCGTAATATTTGGTAGTTCAATATCAAATAAGTCGACTTTTTGAAAAGTGATCGTATCTTTGACTGTATCCCATTTCAGTCCAAGTATTTTGACAAAAGTTTCTTTTTCGCATACGTCATGTTGTTTGGCTAAATCTGTAACGTTTTGAGCAATTTGAACTCCATGAACGAAGGTTGAATCCAGCCTCCGACATCAATGATCTGGCTTGTACAAAATACTTTGCGGCGTCATCTTCATTTTCCAAACTGGACAAAATATTATCCACATAAAGGTCATTCTTTATCAGTGCTGATATATTTGTGTTGCATGCATCCAAGTGTTTAAGTAGTGTTGCATTAAGGATGAACGGTGAACTTGTTGCACCAAACAAAATAGATTTAAATCGATATGTTGTAAGAGTACTGCTGGGATTATCTGTGTCGATCAACCAAACAAAGCGTGTAAAATCTCGATCTTTTTTCATCTAATCCGATATGTAAGATAACCTTTTCAATGTCCGTGCTTATTGCGTACTTCTTGGTTCTAAATCCCATTAATATTTTTGTCAAGTCGTTCAAATCTGGCGGGGTTGACATTAGGCAGTCATTCAAACTTGCGTGATCTGGCGATTTTTTACAGCTACAGTCGTACACTATACGAATTGGTGTTGTTAAAAATCTGGCGGGGTTGACATCAGGCAGTCATTCAAACTTGCGTGATCTGGCGATTTTTTTTACAGCTACAGTCGTACACTATACGAATTGGTGTTGTTGTCGAATCCTTATTTACGGCATGATGTGGTATATGGTGAGTGTTTTTACATTGTCGTTTTTATCGTTTACCTTCTCTATGAACCCTCTCTTCAATTGGTCTTCAATAATTTCTGATTATTTTCTAAGTAAATGTGGTTCACGACTTAGTCTTCTAATTGTGCTTTCGGTCCTTGCTTTAGCGATCATGTTGTTTAAAGGTAAGTCCGGATGATCAAGTTTCCATGGCAACTTTGCAGAATAACGTTCGTTTTCAAATTTGATACAGTCTTGTTGATAAGTCTTTACAAAACTCTCCTCATCGTCCTGTTGTGGTAAACGTATTCCTAACGATTCTAGATTCCAGAATTTCTCGATGTCGCTTTCCTCTGCATGATGTGAAGTAACATTCAAAAGAACTGATGAAGTTAAGGATTTCTCTTCGTTTCTTATTACTGGTCCAGATAACAAGTAACCAATTTTTGATGCTACGGCTGTAGTTCCATTCCCTCTTATCACGTGATCGTGAACTATATCCCAATAGTAATCGGCTCCTATCAAGAGTGAAATTTCAAAGCTATCATCGTTATTTACCGGATGTGCGAGCTTTAAATTTTTCAAGTATGGCAAATTGCGTGTAAAGTATTTCGTCTGGTTTTGAAGTGGGACTTCAATATCTAATTTAATTTATTTAGATCAATGCATTTATGCTAACAATATCACCTTTGTACGTATGTAGTTGAACGGTTGCTGAATCCAAATGGCGTATATTCTTCTCCTTGTCTCCAAAAGCTGACAGTTCAATTGTGTCCCTTCCGCTTGGTCTTACCTGTAATTTGTCTGATATGTTCTGAGTGATGAATGAACGTTGGGCACCTTCGTCAAATAAAATACTAGCATCTGTGATCTGTTTCCCGTATGATATTGGTTCGATAGCGGTTTTCAATAAAACGCTTGTGTGTTGTGAGGTGTACATTACTGCAGTTTCTAGTTCTCATGTTTTTACCAAGCTTACAACGGTTGATTTTTCCTTGCTGTCCTATCCTTTTCCATCTGTAGCTTGTTCCCCGCAAATACTTGTGTGATGTTTCTTGTTACATTTCTTACATTGGTTACGTGATTTACACTCGGAAACACCGTGGTTTCCTAGACAGTTAAAACACTTTTTCTTTTGCTTTACGATGTTCAGTCACATCAGAAATTATCGTGCAATCTCCCGGAAAATGTTTACCAGTGCAGTAGATGCATTGACGTTTTTTGTCATTGAAACGCGGATTGTTTGTATTGAAATTCCGCTGAGTGTTATTGCGAGCTTCGGTCAGAAATGTTGCGGTAGTATGTAAACCTTCGCGGTCGGTAAACTGTCCCACTTCAAGAATTCTCGCTTCTTTTTTGATGGCTTTTCTGAGGTTGTTAAGAGTTATATGATCGCTATCATATTCACGTGCAATACTTTTTCTCGTTTCTACTGGTAGTTTACTAATAATTATAGGTACTAATAGCGCGCCATACATTTCTTGTGTTTGACCCAAACATTCAAGACCTCTTACGTACGTTTCAAGGTGGTCTCCGTACCTCCTTAGGCTGTTTAAATCATTTGACAGTAAAGGAAGATTCATTAAAGCTTTCATGTAGGCATGAATAATCTTTTGTGGCAAACCAAAACGCTCTTTGAGCAAATTAACGGCAGTGGTGTAATTGGCATTTGTCAGTGCGAAACCTTCGATAGTTTGGGCGGCATGGCCATTGAATTGGGCCTTCAAGTAACTAAATTTCTGTTTCTCGGTCAAAGTACTGTTAAAATGAATAGTTGATTCATAGGAATCCCAAAAGGTTTGCCATTGTAAAATTTCCCCATCAAAGTGCGGTAAATCTAGTTTTGGTAATCTGTGGTTTTGACTGCTATGTGATACCGAAGAAAAGCCTTGATTGTACAAATTATTTGTAGACTGCAAGTCACTATGGGTATTTTGCATAGAGCGGAAGTTATCGAAATGGGTTGGCTGTCCATTAATTTCAGTTTCATTGCTGCGTATAACATTGGCATTAGCAAGCGATGAATTTGTGGGCTAAGATGGAGTAAAACTGTTTGCATTTGGATCTAGAGACGTTGATGCGACATTTTGAGAAATAGAATCAGAATATATTTTTCTAATTTTCCGAAGCTTGGACTCTAAATTAAACATATACTCATCAGACTCTTGAATTTCCTCTTCTACATCCTCCTCCGACGTTAAATCCAGTATCCTTTCATTCAAAACCACGATATTCTTCTGTTTCTATTCAACTGCATCCGAAATTAGTTTCACATCGTCTTTGTCTAAGTCCGAATTCTTTTCAATCTCATCGAATTTCTTGAATAACTTTGTAACTTGCCCTCTGTGTCCTCTACGTACTGCTTTTAACTTCTATTCCATTGTTTCCGACAGTCACGGCACCATAAATGTTGTGTAAAGTAGATAAAATGCGTTGTGTATAGATCGTGTTTATTCTAACGTCTAGCCATTGCTATATAAGTAACGTCATAATTACATAAGTCAAGTAGCAACGTTAACATGTATATATTCGCGCTAAAATCCCGACAGATGTTTCGATCCCGAGGGTATCACCAGCCTAGTAGTCATCACTGCGGTGTTGACATGAATATCAATTATATGGTAATTTTTATAAATTTCCTGTTAACAAAACTAAGGATTTTCTTATCCCAGGAATATATTACCTAAGCCGTATTTGGAACAACTTTTCGGATTTTTTTTTTTATCCTCAATGCTTTTCAACTCTGTACTTGTTTGGCTTTATAACTTATTAGATCTGAGCGTCATGAGTCTTATGTAGCCAAAACGCTCATCTGGAGTATTAAATTTTGGTACTTTTAATAACTTTTGAAGTAAACAACAAACTGACAACGAGACAATCAGTATATGTTGGATTAAATATAAATAATTTCAGTAGTAAGGTCAGTCAGGCAAGAGTATCATATAGCCCCTTTTTATATAAATTACAGTCAGAGCTTTTGGCATGTGCAATAAGGGCAGAAAAGACATTCAAGACATTAAATTGCAACTTATAGTTGACGGTCATTGTATTTCGGAGTTTAATCAATACATTATGCTCTCTGTAACTTTGTATTAGTTTATATAGCCTTATATACCCATATGGAAGATTTTTCTTTCAGAACGATAGGTAATTCTTTCGAATGGTGAACCCGGACGAAACCATTTTTCAATGAAATATGGTCCAAGGCATAAAGTTATACGTGAAGTCATTTTTCCTTGATAAAAAATGCAAATTATAACTTACTGCAAAATTATATTCGCCTGATAGTTTTTTGTAACTGATTGTGGAATATATTTTGTAAAGTTCAGTCTTTGATAGGTGTAAAAAAGAATACCGTCATTACCGGCATTTTAATTTAGTATGTTTAATGTTTTGCTACAATACAATGATATATGTGAGATGGGTTTCAATATAAAACTTCAATAACACTTTTAAAAAGCCAGATTTAACATATTCGTGTGTAAGATTTTTTAAATCTTATTGATTCACACTGAATAGGAAATCATACTGTGACCTACATGTATTGGTATTCGTTTTCATGTTTACATGTGCATGTATTACCATTGTGGGGGGATTATAGAATTTTATCTTACCTCCTATACATTTATAGGAATATGATTGGTTAATAGCGACCCCGTGGAGACCGTGTATACTCAATATTAGGTTAGTAGGGAGGCGGGGCTTATTTCAATACACGGTTAGTAGCGGATTTAAAACGTAGGCATTGTTTGATTATTAAAAAGTATTGAAAGATCTGTTTGATATTGTTATATCAAGGTTGTTGATAATAGATATTTGTCGTTTACATTAGTTTTTTAGTGCAGACCAATTGGAGAAGGTTCTTAAAATTGAACACTTGAACACTTTTTATACAGAAATGAGAAGATGTGTTATGAAAGCAAATAAGACTTTATTCTAAATTCCCCAAATAAAGATAGTCGGTAAGATAAATTCGTTACATAGTGTGCTAGTGACCTAATATGATATATACTAGGGAGGTAAATTCCATATGCGGTTCGAGCGAACATATGTGGTTTGAGCTTCGCTCTCACCCCATATGGAATTAACTGACCCTGTTTATATAATATTAGGTCACTAACACACTATATAACTAATAATATCCTGATTATTAGGTTTTTCCACTTTTCGTGGAAAGACCTTTTATTTTTCTTCTGATTATTAGGTCTTTCAACTTTTCGTGGAAAGACCTATTGTTTTTCTTCTGATTATTTTTTTTTTTTTTTTTTTTTTTTTTTTTTCTTCTGCCGTCTGAGATGCTTTTTTGTTTTACAACATATCGAATGGATGTTTGGCCGACGATGATGTTCAGTAATGAAGGTTTCAAAACTCACCCTGTGTGACCGAACACTTATTCTTATAGGAGTTATCTCCCCGCGTCCCTTTTTTCTTGTTATCGCTATATCTCTAAAACCGTATAAGATTTTTACAAACTGTTTTCACCAAATTGTTTGTCTACTCTTAAGAATGATTTGTTTTACTTTGACTGAGGTGATCAGAAGACATCTTATGGGAGTTATTTCCCTTTGAAAATTTTAAATAAACGATATGTTGGGTTAATTCATACAGTATAAGTTGTAGAGGCCTACAGTATTTTTATATGAAGTCCTTGATCCGTATAAAGGAAATTGAGGTCAAGGTCAAAGGTCAAGGTCACGTTATAAATTTTTGAATTTTGATTGTTATCGTTAATCAAAAGAAACTGTAACAGTTAATGATATGATATGTTTGCAAAATCACTGTTTACAATAAGGCGCAACTTCAACTTATTCAGTCGAAGTGTTTTGGTTAACCCTTATAGGAGTTTTCTCCCCTTATGTATTTGAAATCATTATATCTCCCTAACCATACACGTCAAGTGATTGATCTCGGACCTTCTTATTTGAGTTCACTGACCCATGACCTTGAAATTGGGGGGGTCAAGGTCAAAGGTCAAGGTCATGTTATAAATTTTGAATTTTGCTTGTTATCGTTATTCAAAAGAAACTGTAACAGTTAATAATACGATGTGTTTGCCAAATTACTGTTTACAACAAGGGGCAACTTCAACCCATTTAAGTCGAAGTGTTTTGGTCAACCCTTTTAGGAGTTTTCTCCCCTTTTGTCTTTGAAATCGATATTTCTCTACAACCATACAAGTGATTGACCTGGGGTCTTTTGATTTGAGATCACTGACCTATGACCTTGAAATTGAGGTCAAGGTCAAAGGTCTACTTCACGTTCTAGATTTTGACATTTGCTTTAAATTTGTTTTTTGTTCATTATAAAACAATTAAATCTTATGTATATACCTATTAATCTAATTTTTCTATATCAGTTGAGGTACCAAATTACATCAACAAGGAGTGACCCTTTCTAACTTTTTTTTTCTAAATTTCATTCTAATTATCGACTTGGAAAGACCTTCAATTGTTCTCTGAAGAATTGGTTTTTAATATGTTTTTATTGTTATTCAAAAGAAAATTATTTTGAATATATTTTTCGATTCAATAAAAATTGTTGAAAAAATAATCAACTTTCCGAGATAGAAATGTCATTACAAAAAGCAAAAAAAAAACACCAACAATATAACCTCCCACTTGTTTTCCATAAACTAAGTTGATACAAAAAAATATTTACAAAGTACATGTATTTTGTATTATTATACACCGTTATCGGATTTGTAGAAGTTCGTATGTATGTTAGTTCATGCAGTTACAGTAATATTTGTATTGTGTATGGATAATAATTTTAAAGTTTAAATGAGCCGTAGTGCGCATAACAACATGGACGCATTAGAATGGAATTACCCACTTTAGTGTGGTCGGTTTAATAGGATGTTAACTTTGAAAATCTGCATGACGGTATATTAGTCCGATAATGAACAATCATGACACCCCTATGTGTGTTCTACGACAAAAAAAACCTTAAAATATGCATAATCTATAACACAAAATCGAAATATACCAAAAACAGACTGGAAATAATGCATATTTCAAATAGAAAATGTCACTTATGCTACGAATATAATGATATTGATACTCTTCAGTATTTTTTTTATTTTGTTTTAAAAATTACAATGTTAAATCTTTGATAGAAGCAGTTTTCAGAAATTTTCGACTGTGTAACCTAATAAATAACGATGCACTCGTTGAAAACGGTATTCTTTTAGGAATCGGTTCAAATAATTCGAAAAGTACAATTGGTAACGCAATGCATATGTTATGTTAAATAGGCTATTTGGAAAATTCGTTATAAATGCAAATTAGATAAAAATTAAACGGAATATGCAGTCCATACAGGCTTTGTTGAAGTTCCATTTTAAATATGAATACACTTGCTTTGCTAAGATGTAGCGTAGATATGCCCCAAAAAATGAAATATTTATCGAAAAAATATAGGAAAATATACTGTGTTCTACTGCTTTTAACAGTAACTAAAGGTGCGTTCTACAAAATGATATATTCCAAAAACCTTATTGTATCTTAGAAAAAAACGTAGTAAACAAAATAATATTTTTACAAACAGAAATATTTGTAAAGTAATATATATTTGAATCTATGTTTGTGCATGTTATGTAATCATGTCAATCACATACATCATACGTTCTTATACATAAGTACTCACCCCATGTGAACATAACAATGAAAGTAACTTGGAGGACTGAATTTCACATTTATAACTTTTACTTTTCACATAGTTTTGATCCTACATTATTTGTACAAATAAACTGCAGCTGTGCTATTTGAGCAGTCAAATTGCACTTACCGTATATTCATATGTGATATACAGTCACTGACCGTATATCACATTGTTTATGACGTTGACAATGTGTTGCCGTAGAGTTTTATTTATGATGTCAATAAAACATACATGTTCGCGGAAATTTAACGTCGTCCGCTTCAAATTAAGAAATGATGTTTTAGAACAGTTTTAAGAGTTGCAGTGTATAAAGAATAACCATACATTGTCTCTAAATATCAATCTGCTATTTGTACTCGGCTCGAAACAGGTAGAAATGTTCGACACAGCCTCGCTTTCTACCTGTTTCTAAGCCTTGTACAAATAACATTGATATTTCGAGAAAATGTATGGTTTTTCTATATTGATTTATTTTTTATCCAAAAGGATTAACTAAGGCCGTGTTCACATTGATCTAAATTCGGTGTTGTGTTAGTGTAACTCACACGTAAACTAAACACAACTGCGTTCCCATTGATAAAACTCAATGTTTACATGTAGTTTAAATCGTGTTTTACCTACACACAGTCAATAGTCAATGTAGGCCTTGTGTAGGTTAAGTGTACACAAAACTAGGCATTTAGGACATTAGTTTTATCGTGTATATATTTAAGGAGGAAACTATTTTTGAGTGAAATTGTTATTTTTGATAATTATTAGTTGTCTAAATTTAACAGATTTTTTTTGGTTAAACAAATTTAACGTACTTTATTAACCCCTAATCAAGACTCAAAGCAGCATCATTGCCGAACCCATAAGGCAGCAACCAATTGATTTTCGGGGGAGGGGCTAGCGCTATTATAGTCGAGTATCAAACATAAAGGCAAGGGGGTGGGGGTGTTGAGCTATGGATTTTGTTTTGGAAACAAAAAATGTTTCGAACAGGATATTCGTGTCTAGTTGAATAATGAATTCAAATTGGACACCCAATGTATAGTTTTCGTCAACATTAATTTTAAAATAAAATGTGACATAAATTCATGAACATTTACAGTGAGACAAGGTCAATTTTGGAACTTTTAGTTATTACAACTAAGCAAACTAATGTCGTCATCACGTGAAATACATGAAAACTAAAAATTCATATTATGTCAGTACATGTAGTATATATGTATGGTGTGTGATAGTCCAATAAGGAAAACGCTTTTTAAACCTTGTGATTATATATATGCTATAAATAGATACTGAAAATACGTCTAGTAATATATATATCCTGAAGATAAAAATAGTCGATCAATAACTGAATACAGAGTCTACACTATTCATCGAACAAGGAAGTTTGTCTATGTTAGTGCAATTGTCCCTGGATGTAAAATTTAATTAAGTTTCATATTTAAAGAATGCTAAAATGCAATCAAAATTAAATGCGTCAAAAACCTACGAGGAAACAAATAATCTTGGGATTTGTTTAAAGAAACCATTCAACATTTCTTACGCTACAGTGGGAGCTCGAATAAGGTCATATTCAAATTGGACAAAGACATCTCCGAAACCAGTAGTTCTAGCGGATGCAGGTTTCTATCATACTGGCACAGAGGACGTGGTTCAGTGCTTTTATTGTGGATTAAAACTCCGATCATGGGATGTGTTCGATGACCCCTGGGTAGAACACGCAAGACACGGAAAACATTGCCCCCATGTTAGGAATGTAAAAGGAAAAGACTTTAGTAAAAGACTAAATGATCACATTGAAGAAGATGGAACTCCGACAAAACAAGAAACCAAACGAAGTCTGTATTCAGATGATTTGATCTATACAACAGCAGCTAAGGCTTTGCTCAGTATGGGATGTTACAGGGACCAGGATATAAAAGACTCTATCAAACTATTTGTTGAGAAAAATGATACGCTGGATTTCTCTGCCTCGGATATTTTGACAATTCTACAAAATAGATCGGTGTAATCTAAGTATACTAGTACACCAATTGAGTATAGTGGCTGGTATACCATGTGTTGCATTATAATTGTCAGAATGCATATTTATATAGACGATCTATTTTAAACAATATAAGCATCAACTAATTAACTTTGACAGTGATTGATTGTTGGTTACATGAGTTGTAGTAAAGTGTATGTAACATGTATAGAGCGAAGAACGGTATAAAAACGAAACTAAACAAAGCGACGAAGTGAATGAAACGACATAACAGAATACGGAATCTATATCTTTTTGAAGTGAACTTTCTAATTGCATAATTGCTTTAGTGCGTGCTTCTCGTGTTCTGAAAATAAAGTGTAGTGTTTTAATTACCATTTTTAAACGGCACACATATATAACTTTATTAATACAGTAATTTTTAGATTAATTTTCGTCAAATCGAAAACATGGTTTGACTTAATGGCAAGAGTATCTCTGCAATCGTTTTCAAACATGTGTTAAATTGTTCTCAACTTATGCGAGGGTGTTCAGAATAAAAGTTAGAAAAAAAAGAACAGAAAAAGGGGGCTGCAATATGAGAAGTAGAGAACAATAGGTCAAAAATAGAAATAAAATATTAAAGTATACAAAATTGATGACCCCCAAATCGATATCCTCGTATATTTTTTTTAACGAATAAGATAATTATATCTAGGAAAAAAACGATGCAAGAATTTGCTTCTTATTTTTTTATTTTGGAAACCTAACGCTTAACTTGAACACAGATTAAAATACTAAGTAATGATGGTAATTTTTGGATCCTACTTTTTATATAATTTTTAATGTTATGTTACATTCTGCGTTGTGATATGATTTATTGAATAAAATTTGTCAACACTATAATTGTATTCTTGATGTTCATAAATAGCCACGGAAAGTTTCTGTGCTTTTCCCGTAAAAATCTCAGTTAGCAAAACGTTTTAATGCTATATACGTATTGACAATTGCTATTATTTTGAATGTCACTCAGTCGCCGTTAAGAACTTTAAACATTATACTTTCCGATTCAATGAATTTCAAAGAAGAAATGTATTTTATTTCGTTTGACATAGGGTTTTTCCGGTTTGCTATTTGTAGTAATTATTTATAGATGGGAACTAGTATAACTAGTTCAGATACTGGTTTTGTAACAGTATGTACTATTTATAAATTTGATGTTTTGGTGCATAAGGCACGAGGAAAGTTTTTTCGGTTTTTACTATATAAAGTTTGGCATTTAAATGTATAAGTATCGAAGGTGCTCGCAGTTATGTCGAATTGAAGTTGGTCATATAGGTATATGTGCAGTTGCTGCTATGTTTATTGTACGTACAGGCGTTGGAGGTATTAGCTGAGGAAAAAGAAATAATGCGAAAAAGGAACAATATTATGTGTCTTGTATTTATATATTGTTTCAATCGAAGAAATATGTACAATAAAAGTAAAATAAAATATTGTGTCCTAAGAAAAAATAAGATGTTACTGCGAGCAACTAATTCTATATCTGTGTTTGTCTTGTTTATAGCCTATTGAATTTAGAGATTAAAATACTTTAAATTTGGACGAGCAGGGCGATGAAGAATTTAAAGATTTTGTTCCTTTTTTATATATATATACCATCAGGAATATTTCGTTCCGCGTTCCGTTTCGTGTTATATTAAAATAATTATATTTAACTTCTTTTTGTTACATTCAAACTATATGAGTACTCTTACGGTTTTATGGAAAGGTACGGAAATTATTATAATATCAACGAAAAAGCATCTCATTAGAGAAACAGTTTTTACATTGACTTATGGAAGTCTTTATGATCTATATTGCTTGGTCTCTTGTGGAGAGTTGTCTCATTAGCAAAACTACCACATCTTCTTTTTTTATTCTCTTAATGATCTGAAACGACGAACTTCTATAATACTAGGGGACGACATAAAAAATCAATGAATAATAAAAAAAAAAAAAAAAACTTAATGCAAATAGTTTGGGGGTTACAAGTTTTGTTTAATTGGCATCAATTTTCCCAAAAAAATTAGTTAAGAGGGAGTGTAGGGGGTCAGTGAAAATACTATATGAATTAAGTTTCTTTATCCTACATTTAACTTTTGATGCCTTCCCTAAGACCCTTTTCTTGAGTCAATCGTTATGAATTTCGGTTCTGTATAACACGTGTTATTGGCCGTCATGGTAAACTGTTTAAAGATATTTCTATATAACTTAGCTACTGTACGTTTGCACGTTGTCCTATTTTGTTGCACATCAAAAAGGAGTAGGACCGATTTTGGCCTTAAATTTCAGGCTCATCTGACGAAAGATTTTGACCACCATTTAAACACTCAAGTGTCTATTTCATTTGAATCAATTAGTTTATGTGAAAGATTTTAACTGATTTAGTGATTAAAAACGATCAAATTCAAGCTCAAATATGAAAAATCTTCCAAATATGCCGAAAAATTTCACTTTTCGGATGGTTTTTGTCAAAAATGAAAGTGACCGCATCCGTGTTCAGCCTCAACCTTTTTATATGTTATCTATTTTCATAAAATACAACCTACATTTCAATATTAAGGATGAACACGAATGCGGCCATTTTCGTTTTACACGAAAACCGTCTAATATTAAACTAAATTGGTGGAAATGTGAAGAGTTCAGTAATTTAGCTTTACTCAATGGTGTTATTACTTAATATATGTACACCGTATTGTCAAAAGCAGCCCATATTCATGTAGCAGAAGCATTTTACTGTCCAATAAATAACAAAAAATTTACATTTTAACAATTTTGTAAAACTGATATATTTTGAGGCCTACATTTTGTACTCCTTTACAAACGGTTCTTTTTATTAAAATTGGTATTTTTTTTATATAAATGTTTCAGTATAACAGTATAGACATTTCCTGTTCATGTTTTGTATCATGAATGGATTACCCATATCTCTTGTTTATGTTTTATTACTCAGCAATTTGTAACTCACTACATGACTTTTGTATACAAGTATATGAAATTAAGATACAGTGATATGTTAAATGTTGTATGCAAAATCGTTTTGATAGTCTGTGTCTGAGTCGATTTTCTGATAATAAACTCATCCACAATCCGAACTCGGTGGTTTTTTTTTACTTTCGCGTTTACACACACCTCACTTTGTGTTAACTTTGTAATCATTTGTAGTCTTCCGTCGTTCGTAGTTTCTTTCGAAATCTTCTAAATAAATTAAAACCAAACTTTGTCTTCAATCTGCAAGCCATGTGTAGGTTATCATTGACCTTGACAATATTTTTAAGGGAGACGGATTTATATAAGTTTTTTCTTGTTTCCGAATCCCTGTATGTATTTCATATTGTATAATTATATTTTGTGCACTTTTTGAAATAAAATATTTTTTTAACAAAATATTGATATTTACTATCTTTTGTGTATTTTGCAACTCTCGAAACTCATGTTTTTACATGAAAATCGCAAAATTACAAAATAATTATCAGCAGCACAAATAGAATCAAATTCATAACAGTGTGGTCGACGGTAAAACGTTTATTAGTAATTGTACTGAAAAATTTACCTATAACTTGTTTGTCGTTGGCGATGATTTTATACTCACTCAGTATATCGCAGTCCTTCAAGTGGGGATTTAAATAATCACTTGTTACAATTCTCGGTTATTGTATACAAAGGTATATACTATGAAAATAAGAGCGCAGGGCTTTGCCCCAAGCTCTTATTTTCATAGTATATACCTTTCTATACAATATCCAATTTAGCACATATTTACAACTTGAGTAATCCTGTAATTAGTCTATGACATGTTTTGGCTGACTGGATGTAGCTCATTTACATAGTTTTGTTAATCTACTCACTATAATATCATTGTAAAAAATAGGATTTCAAAAGGCCCTTGACTTTAGAATGTAAAGAAGGTAGCTGCTGGTGTAAGTATGTTAATTGAATATATAAAGCGTTGTTTTACTATACATTTACTATACATTTATTTACATGGTAAGATGACAAAATGAATTCACCAAGAGCAGACAATTCTTAAATTGCAGTGAAAGCTTTACATTCTTGAAAACATTTTTTTTTAATTTCACATAAAACCGAAAACTATCTTGAAAATGCTTTTGAATGAGTACAAACAGTTGGATCCCCTGGGCTCCTACATCTTTGGTTGAAATACCTTTTAAAAATGGCTGGATCTGCCCCTGGTATGTACCCATAGGTAGTCTAGTGGATAGTTTCTATGCATGAAATATTTGTCACTGGACATTAGGCAACCAATTTATGACTTAATATATCAAATTGCTTTATTAATAATTTCCCTTCAAAAGATTCATGGTTGACTCTTTTTGTGTACAAAGTAATTGCATGGAAGATAAGGGATTACAAATTTTAGATTGAGTTGTACTTTAATCAAGGTATAAAGCACCATAATTATTACTCTTAATTTAAATGAAAGAAACTTTTGTAATTGTCAAAACAAAATTTAGATCAAAAGATTGATTAGTAGGATGTTAAAAATCTGTTTGAAAACTAATTACAAACTATTTAGAAATAATAGTTAAATTTGGAACACAAAATTTATTTCAAAATAGCCAGTAGCAATTTTTGTTCTAACATCTTGATTACAATACAATGAAATCTTACCCTTGTGCTCATTCATGCGTAGTTACTTAGTACACGGGAAAAGTATGTACTATGAAAATTAGAAGGCAAATTCAAGCAATTTGATTGGACGAGAAGTTGTAAGTATGTGCAAAATGTTGATACATAAAAACTTCTACGTTGTGATCATTTAAGAGGGCCTACTATTTATTTAATGCTAACCATGTGGGCTTAAACAAAAAATCGATTCTTTCATTCAGATATTTGTCAATTTGCCTTGGCATTAAAAATGATGTAAATTTATAAAGGAAACAACAAACCAAATAGTTCGAATAAATATATTAGAAAAAGTAACGGTGTGTAAATCATAACAACTATTTTATTTCAATGAAAATCAAACTGTTGATTTTTTTTCCGCTGCGAGCAAATTTTTAATTTTGGTCGCATTTTTAAAATCAATAAATCTTGTATTCTTGTTGGAAGTTGCACTATGTAGTTTATACTCTTTTTTTTTAATGCCACACAAATCCAACACAGACAAAAAAAAATGGTAGGTTCAAGAAATAATTGATGCAAACTATACTTTATTGTAGTTTTAACATGGGTAGGCATTGTATTCGTGATTATTTTTGCCCGAGCGATATCAAAAACTATTATAAAAAGTGTACTAGTTCAGTGAAAATGTACCTCATACTTAACTCCTAAACAAATAAATAAACACAAATTAATAAACATGCAAGACTACCAAAGGCCAGAGACTCCTTACTTGTATGACTTTGTAAAATAATGCATCTTTTAAAAATAGTCAAAAACAAAATTGTCTGTCCAATGGAAAGTCGAAGCCCAAAAAAGATGAACGGTGCATTATAGAAACACAGAAGCTGGTTGCAAAGGTTGACGACAAGATCTATTTTATAACTTGAGTATGGCCTAATACTATTAACCTGAAATAAATTCCCTTGACACGAAAGATCTACATGTTGCCTTGGTTTTTTTTGTAGTTTTTTTTTGCTCTTTGGTTGGGTTTTTGTTTCAATGACAATTCAATTCTTGTTCTTATCATAGATATAACTGCATGTTAAAATAAGAATATGTAGTGTGATAGACAATAAGACAAATTCTTTCCAGGGACCAACAAGCGTTAGCAACCTATAGGTCCCCGTATGACCTTCGACCATTAGCAAAATACACACTTTATAGAATGAAAGCTCCAAGAGGTCTTGGCATGAAAAAAAATAAGAAAAAAATAGGGATACCGCATGAAAATAAAAAAATGGTCCGCCATATTACTTTAGTCAACTCACTTAGTTGAAATTAAAGACCTGTCGAATTTTACTTGTATACTCATATGGTCCGACCGTACGCGTATGACGGGTATGGTCATGCGCGTATGGTCCAAATACTCATAAGGTCCGGAACATATTTTATTTGCGATCACAAAAGGTACGAAGACGTCCATTTCTATGTAAATTGGGTCGATTTTAATATAAATAAGATGAATGCGTTTCTGTTGCCAAATGTTTTTCACAAGTATAGTAGCAGTATGGCAGAACAGTTTAAGTTTCCTATATACCCAAATGATACATTTTGCCAATACAATAACGTAAATGCATGCAAATTTCACAAGGTTTAATCCAAATAGCTTTCTTACTATCCAATAACTTTCAAGTACGAAAAAGACAGGGCAGAAGTATATTTTGTCTATATGTTTCGTATTTGCACAACTTATGAAAGTGGATAATGCATTCGTTCTAAAATAAAATTAGACCAGATAAAAGTTAAAAAGATGACATAATTCGAATTGTTAAATCGTTTTGAAATCCGAAAAAAATAATCAATCAATACATTCATTGCAACTTTTAAAGCCAGTAAGTCATTCTTTTTTTCTGAAAGAACATGGTTTTATGATATCATATGCAAATTGATTGTCGAAACATAACAACAACACATTCAAGTAAAGGACGTTTAATTAATCAATATAAATTAAAACACAAATTCCTGATTAATATTTCGAATTATTGTATATAGGCGTTGAGAACCTTTGGTGACCCCACGGTTTAAATGCGTCGTGAGCAATGGGCGTTATAGACGAACGTTCACCTAATCTGTCCCAGTCAATGGGATATCAAAGTACGCCAATCAACATCCACAGCCACACTGTTATGAATTCGATTCTAGTAACTGTAGTTAGTTGTATGTGCATCTAAAACTCATAATTCGCTAAAACTGGCTATACAGCTTGTTTTCGATAGATACATAAAGTTTTAATAAAAAATACCAAATACAATTTTCTTTAATCAAAGTATATCATTGATAATCCATTGACCACTTCTTAAATGATCAGTTACATGTCGAATTAGACTATTTACCGAGTTTGTTATAACATAAGCATCTTTTTCATGTTTTTTAGCCAGGCGTTGTCAGTTTATTTTCGATTTATCTCGACCTTCTGGTATCAACAAACATTCTTGGTAAGATATATTACTTAAGTTTGTGCAAGTCACTGCAGACCATGCTTTTCCATAAAAAAAAGTTAACACTGCGTCAGCGAACTTTGGAAGGGTTTATCATATCTTTGCATTTATGTTTTACAATGCACACAAAAAGACAAAAGAAAAATAATGCATGTTTTACTCTTTAAACTTCACCACCTCAGTTTGACATACATTTGTACCACCAATTAATACGAAGTGTATACGTAATTATACTACACAATGGATTTTTTTTTAAATTTCACAATCAATCAATCAATACATTCATTGCAACTTTTAAAGCCAGTAAGTCATTCTTTTTTTCTGAAAGAACATGGTTTTATGATATCATATGCAAATTGATTGTCGAAACATAACAACAACACATTCAAGTAAAGGACGTTTAATTAATCAATATAAATTAAAACACAAATTCCTGATTAATATTTCGAATTATTGTATATAGGCGTTGAGAACCTTTGGTGACCCCACGGTTTAAATGCGTCGTGAGCAATGGGCGTTATAGACGAACGTTCACCTAATCTGTCCCAGTCAATGGGATATCAAAGTACGCCAATCAACATCCACAGCCACACTGTTATGAATTCGATTCTAGTAACTGTAGTTAGTTGTATGTGCATCTAAAACTCATAATTCGCTAAAACTGGCTATACAGCTTGTTTTCGATAGATACATAAAGTTTTAATAAAAAATACCAAATACAATTTTCTTTAATCAAAGTATATCATTGATAATCCATTGACCACTTCTTAAATGATCAGTTACATGTCGAATTAGACTATTTACCGAGTTTGTTATAACATAAGCATCTTTTTCATTTTTTTTAGCCAGGCGTTGTCAGTTTATTTTCGATTTATCTCGACCTTCTGGTATCAACAAACATTCTTGGTAAGATATATTACTTAAGTTTGTGCAAGTCACTGCAGACCATGCTTTTCCATAAAAAAAAGTTAACACTGCGTCAGCGAACTTTGGAAGGGTTTATCATATCTTTGCATTTATGTTTTACAATGCACACAAAAAGACAAAAGAAAATTAATGCATGTTTTACTCTTTAAACTTCACCACCTCAGTTTGACATACATTTGTACCACCAATTAATACGAAGTGTATACGTAATTATACTACACAATGGATTTTTTTTTAAATTTCACATACGAATTCTGCTTGTAAAATTACACCAGAAAATGAAATAAAAAAAGGGGGTAACCGTTTTCGTTTTTGAGATACGAGACGTTGAAATTAACTACATGACACACCAAAATTACAAGGGATATATAGGAAAAATCATAAAAATTAGCTGATATTTTTACATTATCAAGATTTTCTTTTTTTTTGGACAATGGATTTTTTAATTAAACATGAAAGACGAATCCATTGGTGCAAAGAAAGTCCTTAGCAACCGTATTAGTTTTTACGTATACTTCGCCTTAATTATTGACTGGTTGAATATTTTGCAATTAACCTATTAAAAACAGACACACATTTAAAGTTTCGACATGGTTTGAATAGTTTCAGGAACCAGTTTGGGTTTGAGAATAACAAACGGCAAACCAGTTTAGGTTCAAAACTAGTTTCAAACTGGTTCTCATTAACAAATGTAAAGTTTAACAAGCTAAAACTGGTTTTTCACTTACAAATACGCCTTTAGCATGATAACAGTAACTTTCAAAGAAGTATTTATTGGTGAATGTAATTATTTAAACAAATATTATAAATGATAAATAACAAAAATACCGAACTCCTAGGAACATTCAAACAGTAAGTCCTTTGTGGAATGGCAAAGTTAAAAGCTCAATTTAACACGCCAAACGAACGGAAAACAACGGTCATATTTCTGCCTTAAATTGGTACAGGCGGCATTAAAAAGTAAAATTACAAAAATACTGAACTCTGAAGATTGTAAACTGCTGGAGTTTTAGATGATAAATCATGACATGCAGGTTATAAATCTTTCCAATTGTAGAAATTATATTAATAGTGAACATATAAAAATCAGCTTAGGAGAACAAGTTCGGAGGCCAATACTTAGCAGAAAATACATAAATTAATCAGTCCAAACCTCTAAAGAAGATATGTATGATATGATACCCGATCTTATTGAATCCCTGAGGTCAATGAAACTTTTAGAAGATTTCAAATCTACCTTTATTGCTATACTAAACTGACACCTGTTCAACAATATAGCCTTCCATCTACTCCTAGATATTGGCATTTTTTTCTCACGATCAACAACACATCACACTAGATATAGTGAAGAGACCATACCTTTTTGGAGAACAATTCAGAAATTATTTAAAGGAAAGGATATCATTTTTTTAAGCGGCTACACAGGCCAAGGACTCATCAGTTAACAATCTCATAAAGCTAGAAGAATGTTAGATAAATTATGTCGTACCGTCAGATCCCGTTTTATTCCGGGAATATTTTCTAAAAATCTAACGGAAAATCCGTGACACTCTGGTTTGCCTGTTTCTCTTTTTTAGTTTGAAGCATAATGTTATTGTATAAATCTATGTTATAATTAAGGGGTTTGATAGTGTTTATTGTTCTCTAAGTGTTGAACTTGTTAATCTGACAATTTTGAAAAAAAAGTTACCCACATCCGAAATTTTGAGCAATAGTCGGTATCTCAGGGACAAAGAACTATTACTATTACAAGTCAATAGGTATATAATAT
Organism: Mytilus trossulus; assembly: GCF_036588685.1. NCBI lineage: Eukaryota > Metazoa > Mollusca > Bivalvia > Mytilida > Mytilidae > Mytilus > Mytilus trossulus. Next base: position 59,921,417 of record NC_086378.1, on the reverse strand, counting down.
AAATATAATATATATATAGTTGTATTAGTCTGGAATTTAAAATTATCATGATTATTATAACGGTACTGTTCAAGCTATTTTTAGTTATACCGGACAGCCGGTTCTTATGTAGGAAAAAAAATAGTAATCAAAGTACTTATCTGTTTTTATTTCTCCGCTCCTGTATTGAATAGATGAAATTATAAATTTTGGTCATATCTTATAGAAGAGATCTGTCGTTTAAAAATGCCTGTACCAAGTCAGGAATATGACACTTATCCATTCTTTTTTGATGTGTTTTGTCATTTTATTTTGGCATGTTATTAGGGAATTTCTGATTTGATTTACTCGGAGTTCAGTATTTTTGTGATCTTACTTTTTGTCACTTTCAATTGAAACAAGAATTTTCCTTAGTGTCTGACTTCAATGGCTATATTTTTTTCTTTATGCTGTGTTTTAAAGTGTTTTAAGAAAAGCAAGACGGAATTTTATTTTTAACTGCTCCAAGTTGGTCTGTCATATGTTTCTCTGTGTACAATGTGACACTCTTTTGGTCCAGATCGGGGAGAATTTCAGCTTAGTTTTTGGCGTTTGCGCGCTTACTAACGGGTACGTGATGGTCCCTGCTAAATTTATTAAATATTAGATAGGTTATTCGCATAACACCATGCAATTGCAAATGTAACAGAGGAATTAAAAACTGCAAACACAGCCTATTTAGACCTTAAGTAGTTTTGAGCTTAAATTGCGGTTTGAAAACAGTCTAATTCTTATCGTTGTCTAAGAGCTGTACGAAGTATTATCATGCCATTCTGTTTGTGTTTCATAACAGGATGTGTGCAAGCTGTTTCAAGGATGTTTATACCACCACTAGGTATTATAGTTTGCGGTCAAACCACTTTTAGGAAACGGCTAATCGGCGAAAAAATTATTTGAACATCTATATAATAGTTGTTAATTTCTGTGCCATTTTGGTCTCTTGTGGAGAGTTGTCTCATTGGCAAACATACCACATCTTCATTTGTCATATTTGAATGTTTGCAGTTTGATTTTAATCGATTTTAATTATAATAGTTAATAAACAAAATGAATGTATTTTAATTAATACAAAAATCAAAATCAAGTTAATTTGAAGAACTAATATATTAAAAGTCGTTTAAAAAACTTTAATAACTATTTTACTGGCTCATCGACATTCTTATGAGAGGTTAATTTACAAATAAAACAATGGAATACCATTGACGACGTCGCCGTCATAATAACGTCGATTCTACCGCACCAAAATAAAAAGCAAAACATACGACGCTTTCCCGTCATATTCATTTCTTGCTTTGCAAAAGTCGGACGTGTCTACAACAGCATCTACAATGATTTTGGACATCCTATCCAGATACTCGTCTCCTGCTTATTTGTGCCAATATACAAGAAGACCAGAATTGAAATGTTGCATTGCTTTTTCTACAGAAGCGAAGAAATTCATTTCATCGGTAAGTAACAGTTTTTGATACTTACACGAGTGTTTGGTATGCGTTCAGTGGCGGATCAAGGGGAGGGTTCCAGGGGTTGTTACCCCCTTTTTTGGACGATAAATGCCTTTGAATAGGGACATATAGTTGGACCTTTTGTCCTGGGTCGGGAAGCCCCCTTTTTTAAATAGCTGGATCCGCCCCTGGCGTCCATTATTTCTTTATTCTTTTTTATCCGTGTTTTCTTCATTATTTTTTTATTTATTTTCCCCTTTATTCTTTATATTATACCAATTATTTTCCATTTGTATTTATTTTGCCCTCCACGCTTTTTGTCTATTATCCTGTTTTCTGTATCCAGTTTGCCTATTATTCTATACCATCCAGATTCTCTTACACGACTTATGTCTTAGTGCGGACATACGATGATTCTATAATTTGTATTGTTATGAAAAACACCTATGCACATGGTAATAAAAAATGCATGGCCGCATTTGTCTATACAGCTAGAAAATTTCAAACTAGCAATAAATAAAAATAAGTTTTCATTTAACGGGATCATGGGGATAGACAAATGTGACAAACCTATCATTGTTCGCTTTTCAACATATTCCGATTGCTAAATCTTTAATTACCCGGTTGCTCTTTTGCCTTACTTCTAAAAAAAATGTGAGCTTTTAATGTAAGTTATGTATTTCTGTTTCAATCTGGTACCCCATCTCTTTAAAAAAAAAAGATGCATGATGCAATATATCAATTTCTTCAATATGATGTCAAAGTATTACTATTCTTTCTTTTAGGTCTCAAAAGAAAGTAGTATTACACCAAACAGTAATATCATCTCTAACCTAGCTTGGTCTAAAGTCTCATCACATGCCTTTTCTGCTTCCACTTCAACCTCTGATCTTGTATTCTTCGCTAGCACTTCTACAATAACTTCTGATCTTTCATATTCCGTGGAAAAATCTACCTCAACCTCTGATCTTTCATTTACCAACAACAGCTCTACTTCAACTTCTGATCTTTTGTATACCAACGACAACTCTACTTCAACTTCTGATCTTTTATATACCAACGACAACTCTACTTCAACTTCTGATCTTTTATTTACAAACGAAAGCTCTACTTCAACTTCTGATCTTTTGAATACCAACGAAAGCTCTACTTCAACTACTGATCTTTTATATTCCAACGAAAGCTCTACTTCAACTCCTGATCTTTTGTATACCAACGAAAGCTCTACTTCAACTTCTGATCTTTTATATTCCAACGACATTTGTACTTCAACTTTTGATCTTTCATGCAGCAACCACAGTTTTACGTCAACCTCTGAACTATGCAAGCACATTGGTACCAGTACTTCAACTAACCTAATTACTACTTTCTGTCGAGATGTGCATACATGTATGTCACCTGCTCCTATTGATCCACCTTCTATGAAACGATTTTCCAATGGAGTCACCAGGGCACATACACCATCACCTGTTATATTTAGTTCTGATACACCAATTTCGAAAGCAGCAACATATTTAACCAGTAAAAAGCTTGATAATAGCAGTAATATTTTATCTAAGATTGATGGTGCCTTCTTAGATACAAGTCCAAGACCATCAAAGACGGCACTTATAGTTTCCCCAGGGATATTTTCTCCGCCCCCTTCCTTATATATATGTCGAATGGAGGAGTCAAAAAAACAAACACATTATTTAGTATGCCCTTTTACAGGGTCGCCTATTCAAGATATAAGACTTCAGGACATTGCATTCACGAAAGTTGGCAGCAGAGATGATCAGTATAAATGTTTGGGTACAGGTATAACGTCAGCTGTCTTTGAAGGACGAGTTATTATAAACAATTCTTTTGAAAGCGTCGCTGTCAAACTTTTCAAAGAACCGTTTGACAACCTAGAAGGGATATCTTCGGAAGCAGGGCTTCTAAAAATGTTAGAAACGACAGGAATTACGCCAAAGCTGTTCGGTATATTACAAAGAACCGCGGAAGGAAACAACCCGGGGATTGTCCAAGAGTTGGTGCAGAACTCAATAACTCTGCATCAACTTATTGTCGGACAATCTCATTTTATAACCAAACAAAAATGGTACAATATTGCATACCAACTAGCATTTGGTTTAAAATCTATAAATGAAAAAGGTGTTTTGATTAATGACTTAAAGTCAGACAATATTTTAGTAAATATTAACTCGGAGGACTGTCGTATAACTTTTATTGACATGGGTCATGCTAGTTTTATGCACGGAAAGAGATTTCCGATGACCACAGAAGAAGCTAGTATTTACACCCATCTCGCACCGGAAATAGCTAGTGGTGAGGAAACATCAGAATCGTCCGAAATATTTGCGCTGGGTTGGATTTTCAAAAGTATACCTTTAAAAGAACTCTCATTTATTTCAAATAAATGTTTATCAAAATTTCCTCTACTTAGACCTTCTGTTTATGATATACTGAATTTTGTCGAAGAAATAATGTGACTTTTACTTTTGTCATTTTATATGTTATTGTTATTTACTGCATTGTTTTACTTTAATTTATAGTTGTTATTATTTGTTTTTTTACTTGCTTAATCGCTAGTATTTCAATTTTGAAAACAATAAAATAGGCATCCACCATTTTCATCTTTGGGGAGTGTGTTTTTTCTATGGTCAAACGAATTATGTTCAACTTTTTATCAATTAAAAATGAGTTTTTTAAATCAATGTTGATTTAACCTTTTTACATAATTAAATAAATGAAGAAACACAGTACAAGTATTAAAGTTGTAACTACATCTCTTTAATCTCTTCTTTTTTTTTTTATTAATAAGAAATTTGAATTTTATTTTGGTAACAATTTCTAATCCCCAATAAAAGATGAATATTTGGTGCCTGGTAGCTATTTATCTCTGTGTCTGTGTTATATTTCTAACTGAAACCGTTTGACGGACATATGAGACACGTTCAAAAGACAGTTATTTAACATCATTAAGCAAAAAAATTGCTTTTCCATATAAAAGTGTATAAATACGAGTATACTCACACTTTAAAAGAATGTCATGCCGTGTAAGGAACGGGGTTCAACATTGCTGCATGTTTTGTTAATCCAAAATCGATTTTACATGTATCCATATAGGTAAATCAATTTTTCCCAAATTAAGTTAAGAGGCTTTGGGGGGGGGGGGGGGGGTCATTGAAAAAACAATATGAATTTGGGGGGGGGGGGGGGTCAGTGAAAAAAACAATATGAATTGGGGGGGGATTAGTGAAAAAAACAATGTGAATTAAGTTTTTTTTTTTATCATACATTGAACTTTTGATGTCGTTCCTTAATATAAATACAATAAACATGTCAATTTTGATCTCGTACGAAAAAGAGGCGAAGATACAAAAAGCACACTCAAACTCATTTGTGGAAAATAACTGACAATGTCAAAATGTGCCATTGCAAAAATGAAAGGACTTTTAGCCATTTGGTTACACAGCGAAAGTGAAGCACCATATTATAGTATACTACACACAGTACATCGGAAAGTAGAAAGTTTCTTTTAGAGGGAGATATTAGCAGGCAAAATCGAGGGAATTGTGCAAATGATGATACAAGCATGAACATTACCACAAAGCATCATTGTTATATACTTTTTAAGAAACAACTGCTACCCATTAAAAAAAAAACATTTTTTCAAGATGGCCACGGCCTTTTTCTAAAATGGCTGTTTTTACAGTTTGAAAATACTATTTTTTTCTAGAAAACGTTAACTTTCTTTGACCTTCTTTTAGTAAAAAAAACAGCTATCAAGTTTGGTAGCTACTTTCCTTACATGTGAAAAATTTACCAGAAATGAATATTTGACATATCCAGGGTTTGCGCATGCGCGAAAATGTATCAAAATTCTACAAAAAAACATTTAAACTTAGATTTTACTATAAAATTAGTGTTTTAAGATTTTCAATGTTATGATACACATGATTTGACAATTTTGCGCATGCGCAAACTATTTATAGACATAAAGAGCGATTTGTATGCACTACCAGGGCACACTGGTATAAATTGTAGTTTATCTTATTACTCTAAAAATCGAGGCTCTTGTAGAGCTGTTCAAATAAGTGTAACATCTATATGATACCACTGTATGAAAACAAGCCCATTCAGTTGCAATGATCTGGTATTCGATAGATAAAGTTAAAATTGTGGTTTATACGGGAGAAACATCAATAATAACGACCGATCAGCTAATTTTGGTAATGTTTATTCAGTTGGAATGGCCTGATTTGTACGGAGATGATAAGGTTATCGCCATGTGAGTTGGATTGCACATTGAAATGACTTGTTATAAAATTCTGGGTGATATATTACGTAATAGTGGCAAACACCCAGAACGCCAGATTCGTTGTATGTATGTTCAAATATACCTAGGACTAGACACGCGCATCAGATAATTGTATGTGTTTTGCTTGAATTGTATATATCGGCTGAAGAAAGCTAAACACAGAAATTATAATCATGTCATGACTCTGTGACGTTCAATGATTTTATAGACTGGTGTAAGGAAATATAGTAATCTAGACCACAGTTTAATTCCTAGCGTTCAATTATAAAATTAGAACTTCTTGTGAATTTGGAAGTATGCTCATTTCATGAGTCAAATTTTGTACAAACAGTCCATATACAGCATGATACCGTATTTATCTAGGTCTTGATCGTATAAATTAATCTCAAACGTTACCGAACTTCTCCGAGTATGGCTTCCCTTCTTTAACATCACCCACAGGTGGCAATTGATTTAAAAAAATGATAATTTCACTGTTCGTAAGACCAGCAAATATTTTTCTTATAGCACAATTGATCCGACAAAAAACCAGAATAACGCAATTTTGAAGGGCGATGTTGTTGTCAAAGGGTTTACCGAAGATCCCCTTTAGACATCTGAATGGTAGCTGCACCAGAAGTCAGTAGACTATCAGATGAATTTTGAAAGATCAAGTGGCATTCTATAACAGAGGAACCACTTAATGAACACTCTACAAAAACACAAAAGGATTTCTTTATTCTATAACAGAGGAACCACTTACATGTAATGAACACTCTACAAAAACACAAAAGAATTTCTTTAAAAAGATAAAAAGCAAACAATGCAAAACGAAGGAGAACCTGTTTCTTATAACCAGATCAAAAAGAACAACTTCCTATTATGTCTGTAAAAAAAAACTGTAAACGTCTTTGTCAAAAACAATACAAGAGACCCTTAAAAGTGATTGCGATATCTTTTTTAGACTTGTATTTCTTTTCACAGTAGACAAATTGACTTGGAATATTTCTTTATCCATTAAAAACAAACTGCTCCTCCGTTTTTGTCTCAGGATATCACTTTAAAAAGTGGTATTAAATCGGTGCAAATGGTTATACTTGGAACATTTTGCGATTAGCTGATCCAAATTCTGACGTTTTTATCGTTGGTGGGGCTACAATGGTTTATTCAAGGCCACCTTGTTGGGCAACAATATTGGATGATTTTGCAAATGATGTCATACTGCCTTACATACAATATTGCATCGATAATTATTCAAGAGAAAACATTGTATTTGATGTTTACTAAATGATTAATTTAAAGGCTAGATGTGACAAGAAAAAAGCAAGGTTCTTGTGCTATACGGAAAGGTGTTGGTTCTAGTAGAACACTTGGGGACTGGAGTAGTTTTCTTTGTGAAGATGACAACGAAACGAAATTTTTCAAGTTTCTTGCTTCTTTAGAGACTAATAAGGATACCAGAAGTATTTTATTTAAAAAAAAGTTATCCCACGGTTATTTTGTTTCATGTGTACAATTTGGAATTTAGTATGACGTTCATTATCACTGAACTAGTATATATATTTGTTTAGGGGCTAACTGAAGGACGCCTCCGGATGCGAGAATTTCTAGCTGCATTCAAGACCTGTTGGTGACCTTTTATTGGCTGTTCTATGCGGGTAGGGTTGTTGTCTCTTTGGCATATTCCCCATTTCCATTCTCAGTTTTATAACTTGCGACTACAAAATCAAAACGGTAACCTTTGTACTTGGCTCGATTTGGTTTTGATATAACTTCCAAAAGGACTTTCTGAATCATTTCGCAGATAATTCCGCTAAAACCGGTGCTATGGGCCGTCGTATAAGAGCATTTTTATTTTAAAAAAAGTTATCCCACGGTTATTTTGTTTTTGCTATAACATGCTGTTATGCCTTAAATGTTTGCATTTGTGCTATATTTTATTTGTGCTTAATTTCAATTGTGCTTTGTATGTATTTCAATATGCCTGTGCAGTTATATATCCTGTCTGCATGCTGTGTGTTTGAATTTTGTGTTTATGTTATTCTATATTCGGTAAAATAGCTCGCGTTTATGTTTGTTTTGTTTATGTATGCATGTGAACTGAATCAAAATAAACAGACCGTTGGTTTTCCCGTTTGAATGGTTTTACACTTAGTCTAGTAATGTTGGGGCCCTTTATAGCTTGTTGTTCGGTGTGATCCAAGGATCCGTGTTGAAGGCCGTACATTGACCTATAATGGTTTACTTTTTTAAAATAAATGTGTGTAAATTTTAGACATTATTAAAACTTTCGGTTTCTTCGCCATTTCTATCGTTTGTACAAACATACATGTATATGTGTAGGACTCAACACGGTTATGGGTTCCAGATCTATGGCAAATTCATGCGAATTCTTAAACTGTGGCTAGTATGATGTCATAAACGTCAAACAAATAACAATTCTATGGCATTCAAGTTTTTATACAACCGCAATTTTTCACTGGGATCGTAAAATGGTATGAAGACGTCGTCGTCTGCGTCGACCAATGACACATTGGTTTCAGGATTATAACTTTAGTGAATAGATCTTTATGATTTTTGTCAGAAGGTTCAATAATACTAAAGGCAGTTTTGGATCGATTTTGTGGATGATGATCTCAACCATTTAGGAATAAGGGTCCCAAAAGAGCAAAAAACAAGCCTTTTTCTAAGTTTCAGGATATTAACTTGTGTATATATAAGAAGTTCAATTGCTCTGAAATTGTACCACAATGTTTAACACCACAAGTAGAAAGTTTTGGCTCATTTAAGGGGTTATGGGCCCAAAGTTTAAGCATTTAGGGCAACAAAAGGGGGCAAAACAAGATTTTTTTCCAGTTTCCAGGCAATAACTTGTCTGTAATTGTATGGATATCTCTGAAATTGTACCACTATGTACCATATAACATAGGGAAGGCTGGGATTAGGTTTTGGATTAATTGCCCAAAATTTGTAGGAATTAGAGGCTAATAAAGAGTCCAAATGAAGCGTATTTCTAGTTTCCAGACAAAAGCTTGTGTTTAAGTGTATGGATCTCTCTGAAATTGTACTACTGTACAAGGTTCCATACTGCAAAGGAAAAGATGAAATTAAGTTTAAGGGTTATTGCTTCAAGGGGGTTTCAATAAGCTGTGGGAGATTTTTTGTTTACAATTTTAATATAATTACGATTTATTCAACTTACGTTAACATGCCAGATTTTGATTGGTTCATACGAGGGAAACAATTTACTCTATCCAATGGTTTTAATGTCACCCTCTCGTTCAGATTAATAAAAAATCGACAGTTCCAAAAATAATGCATTGACTTGTTAACATCAATGATTCTATAGACAAAACTTAAGTTATATATTTTTTTTATAGATTGTCTCTTTAGATATAAAAAAAACCTACTACTTGCTTCACTTTTTGTATTTCACTATAAAGTGTTAATTAAACAAATTATATTTGCTACAACGTAAAATAAAAAGGGATCACACACAAGTGATCATAAGTAAGGTTCGTGTGAGTATTTTATATACTTCATATTCAAGGCATGACAGCTGTGTCTTTGAGATGTATTTGCAATACAAGTGTTGTAAGTCAGGTCTTCAGCTAGTCAGAAAATGCTTGTAGTAACTAGTAAATTATTTCCATGTATACTGTATAATAATATCTGTAATTGTGATATATGAGAAATCTCATCTTATGAAGGACAGATGTTCTATTTAAGGTGGTACCCAACACCTTCACTAAAATTATTTTTGCTCGTTTAATTTTCATAAAATTTTGACAAAGAATTTACTTTGACCCTTTGAAAAATTTATTAAAATTTCAAATAATTTGAACCAACCATTTTATCAGAAAAATTACACTGGTTATATAGCAGTTTGACAAAGACTAGTTTTGATGTTCCTTTAACAACACAACGTGATTAAAACGTTTAGCTGATATTACAGAGTTATCTTCCTGTAGTGTTAGGTACCATGCACCTTAACCACTTTGAGCATTTTTTAAATCTACCTGATAATAAACTTTCAACGTAATATTTACACTGTTTGTAAGCGATTTGTCAATTGTTTCTTTTGGTATTATTGCAAGATAATTTCTTGTTTCCAAACTGAATTTGTCTACTAGTAAGGATTATCGAAACATTTCTTCAATATACATTTTTTTTTAATTTAGTGTTTGTTGTGTTCATGTCGACACTTTTTTTTAGCTATCTCTAGACAAATATTATGATAATATGCGAAATAAGGTAGCTCGATTTTGTTTACAGAGGCAATACTGGAACGCGTTATGTTGCTTGTCTCTTCTGTAATATCATATCTTGTAAAATAAAAATTATATTGATTGAAAGTAAACACGAAAAGGTTACACATATCACATGTCGTCCACAACAGTCAATTTTCTTGGAATCAAGACTATAAATCTATAATACACGAACAAGCTTTTTATATGCATTATTCATAACTTGTCAGTTCAACTTATCTTGTGTTTCAAGATTAGAATTTGACCCTGTCATCAAGGTAAATGATTTTATTATTCAGTGTGAATAGCAAAAGTAGGATCTTCAATGAGACAATTTTCCACAAGAGAACAACTAACACTTAATTAAATGAAATAAAGTAAAAACCGAAAAACAAATATTATGTACAGCAACAAACGACAATCACAGTTGCTGAAGTACTGACTCCTAGGTAGACTTGGAACAGACACTTACAAAATGTGGCGGGAATACCCTTGTTTCAAGACCAGCTAATCAACCCACATTTTCGCTAGCCACATGTGGAGAGGATGGAAGTGGATCGTAACCCTTGGCTAGCGAAGATGATCCATCCCTTGACTGCGGAAAGTGCAACATAATAAAAAAATAAGCTGCAAAGGGCTTAACTCATCAGATCGATACAAAGTAGAAATACATCTAACAAAAACACAGAGTGGAATTGACAACCTACACTAATTTGAAGTACAGATCTGAGAGTACTCGTAGTTTATTATGGAACGCCACAACTGTCGTATGTGGAGCTCTGAAATTACGTTATGCTGTTTCATTATTACTTGATGATATATATTTTGTCGTTTCTGACAGTCTTTGGTCCCCTTGTCGAAGTATCCAATGAGAACATTTGACCTTGCCGATTTTATGAATCATCCAATGAGAAATCTGTGCGTTACTATATTTTTATTCTTTATTTCAGGATGATTTACAAAATGTTCCTGCACTTTTTTGTTGTCCTTTGTTGTATTCCAAGAACTATGTCGGACTCCTGCCTTGGCGATCGGGAGAAATCGATTATATCTGACATCAAATCATCACTAATGAAACTAGAACATAATTTGAATGGTAGGATTGATTTATATTGTTATTTTAAATCGATAGAAAATATATGTTTTTAACTCGCTATTTTATGCAGACAATTTGAGAAGCTACAAGGATCATGTGTTTGTCACATAGATCTATATGCTTCTTCAATAATGGCCACTCTAAAACATCGTAGACTATCTCAACACTAATATGTTCTTGTTATAAATATAAATAAATATTCCTGACTTCTGTTCTATTCACAGTTTAAAATGGAATGAATAAAAATAATCATAAATTCCCAGAAGATTCAGAATTACTTTAGCTTTGTTGACCAATTTGGGCAATTGTGTCTTTCAAATAATTTGTGCTCTTTATAGTATGTTATATATAGGTACTTTTCAGGTTTTCCCAAAACGCAAAATTAGGTAAATAAATCATTTAAGGAACACAACAACTACACCTTTAAGGAGTAAACTAACTATTTCGACAAGGGACAATAATTTGGTTTTGTTCATCAGTGTACTGTTTGCATATTGTTTTTCCTTATCTAATATTTGTTTTGTAAGATACAATGTATACATAAAAGATTGGTAAACTCATCATTAATTTAGGACAATGTCTTCTACAAGGAGACAACAGTTGATGTCTGCCATTTGGAAAATTTGTAAATATTGTCATGTTGAAAAGTTTTTGCGTATTCATTTTTTTCAAGGAGTCGACCAACGAGTTCAACCTTGTTACCAAAAATGGGGATCTTGTCATGTTCAATAATTTTGCTATATATATTTGAAAGTTTTTCTTTATCGATCATATATATAAAATTATAGTTTGCCATTTCATTAAGCACTTTTCGTTCTGAATTTCCCCGGAGTTCGGAAGTTTTGTTATTTTACTTTTTCAAGATAATAAGCAAACACGCAAACAATAATTATTGGTAAACATCATTATTTAAGAGCAATGCCTCTTATAGGGAGACGATTGAAGCCAGCACACGTACATGTGTTCATAGATCATGTTTCGCTGATTATTTTTGGAATTTAAAATTTCTTTTTATCTCTTATCATATCTAAGTTAACAGGTAAAAATTGTAAAAAGTAGTCTGACAGTTTTGATATGAAAACACAATTTCTCCTTCTACGGTTGTTTCCAAGATAATAGAAAACAGTTTACCTTTTATCCCCAATTACTATTTTGTGTTGCAATTTTGTTTGGAAGGTAGTAACCGGATTTTTTTAAATTTTAAATAAGATACCCAACTGAAAATTGTGACTAACATGGTTCCTAAACATGTTTTTAAGTGAAAAATTGGTAGCAAAAGTATGAAATAAAGAGTTATGAAAATTAATGTTAATGATTATAAATATGATTATTATGATTAGAAAAATCACGAAGATGTCCAGATGGATGGAGGGATTACAAAAACCACTGCTGCTTTTTTTCTTCTGAAAAGAAATCATGGCACGAAGCTGAGGTACATGTAATTAAGTGACTAATTGAATTGGATGTTGTATATAAATTAATTATGCAAATCTCACAAAAAAAGATGTTTCAATTCATCGAATATTTCAAAACTTACGTTAATTGTCAAAAGTCTGAACCTCTAGCATTGCTTAAAATTTCCATTTGTTTAAAATGTATACTTGTGAAACCCGTTTAAACCATTAACTCTGTCTTTTTTTTTAAGGGCATACGATACAGTTTTGATCCTGTATTTACAAGTTCATGAAAATTTGCATATAGGCTATTTATTACCTGATTAAATCAAATATGTAATAAAAAATATACCTTCATGTGCTACTTTTTGAGTAAAATGAGGTCGAAATTTTGTATATTTGCTCAAAATTCAGATTTGTGGCCGTAATTTCTTTTTCGAAAGTAAGACATAACTTTTTTGTGATAAAAGATAAACATAATTTTTTTTTTGTTAAATAATCGGTAATTTCTATATTTGATAAATATCCTAAAAAAATATGCAAATTTTTAGTCAGAAATTATAACTCATATTTATCAAATATTCATGAATTGAGGAAAAAACGTAATTTTTTACTGCATGTTTATCAAAATTAAAAAAAATCCTGTATTTACAGTTTTATAAAATTTGGGTCATATATTTTCCATGCAAAATGAAACAAAATGCCGTTTTGAAAAAATAGGGGTCCATGAACTCGTATTTATGTAGTTCTACGTCCCTCGTTAAAGAAGACAATTGTAGTATCCACGAGTACCGTTCGTAAAGAATTCAAGTTATACATTTTTCTTTAACCTAATACCCCTTTTATTTGTTGAACAATGGACGACCGTACAGTATGACACAGTTTTTGTAATGCAATGCAGATTTTCAGTATCTGTTAAAACAATACGTGTTTCGTAATACCCATGTTCAATATCTATGCTATATTTTTGGAAATTATTTCAGAATCAATGTAGGAAAATGGGAGGTTATCTAGTTAAAGTTACAGATTCTGCAGAAAACTCCTGGGGCCTGTTTATCGAAACTATCCTAAGTTCCGTCCTAAGAATTTCTTAGGACAGCATTTAGGATAAAGTTAGGACCGACTTACGACACGTCTCAGCATGCACATCGAAGCTATCTTAGGAATATCTCAGCTAGGACGTCCTAACCGATGTCCTAAATATTAGCGGAAAAGAAAATACAAATTAGATATAAAAAAATAATTTTATCAATATTTTTTTTTAAAATATAGTCATTTAGAAACTAATAATTAATGTTACACTAAAGATACATGTAATATATGACTATTGTATAATATTTGTACATTTGAACTGTATATTAAAAACAAAACATAAGACAAAAATAATAGCTACGTATTATATAAAACTAAAGGCTCTAAAGAGCATGTGTCGCTCACCTTGGTCTATGTGAATATTAAACAAAGGACGCAGATGGATTCATGACAAAATTGTGTTTTGGTGATGGTGATGTGTTTGTAAATCTTACTTTACTGAACATTCTTGCTGCTTACAATTATCTCTATCTATAATGAACTTGGCCCAGTAGTTTCAGTGGAAAATGTTAGTAAAAATTTACTATCTATAATAATATTCAAAACAATAGCAAAAAACGGCAAAATTTCCTTAAAATTACCAATTCAGGGGCAGCAACCTAACAACGGATTGTCTGATTCATCTGAAAATTTCAGGGCAGATAGATCTTGACCTAATAAACAATTTTACCTGGTCAGATTTGCTCTAAATGCTTTGGTTTTTGAGTTATAAGCCAAAAACTACATTTTACCCCTATGTTCTATTTTTAGCCGTGGCGGCCATCTTGGTTGGTTGAACGGGTCAAGCCACACAATTTTTAAACTAGATACCCAAGGATGATTGTGGCGTAGTTTAGTTACATTTGGCCCAGTAGTTTCAGAGGAGAAGGTTTTTGTAAAAGCTAACGCCGGACGACGACGGACGCCGGACGGCGGACGCCGGACGCCAAGTGATGAGAAAAGCTTACTTGGCCCTTTTGGCCAGGTGAGCTAAAAATTAAGAAACTAATTGCAAACAAGATATATAATCGGTAAAAAAATTACATATTTTTGAGTGAGTTGAATTCGAAGTGTCAAAGTTCCAATATTTAACAGTTCAAAGGCAAATCTCGTGCATTTTTCAAATAAATATGGCGAATTTCAACTATTTTACTACTGTTAAACACAATAATACATGTGAAAACGAATTAAAGACGAAATTGAATATATCCTAAAGTTAAGACCATCATAAGACCATATTAAGACACCTAAATAGGTATCCTAAAGTTAGGACAATTCCTAGGATTTTCCTAAGTTGAGAGGTGTTTGTTAAACCCACTTAGTAGCATATTAATCTATTGCAATAAAAATTCATAATTTCAAATAAAATATGTAGATTTAGCTAACTTCTTCTTCCGTTAACACCCATATACCACAACCACTGATAATCATACCAATAAATAACAAAAAATAGTAAAGTGCAATACAACACGACAGAGCCGAGGGCTGGTTTAATAACAACCATTAAATATTTATGTATACAAATTTCGAATCAGTACGAAAAGTCATCATTTATATCTATTTAGATATATATATACAACTCGTCTAAACATCAACCAAATTATGTTAGATCTGGAAATTTGCTTCCGCAAATTCTTGTTCTTCCCTCGCCGGGATACGAACCTATGCTACTGAAATATCGTGACACCAAATCGCCTCCCGCTAGATATATATATATATATTATGTACTAGTATTTCAATACACACAAACATTTGTAAACAATCGATATCTTAATGCATGATACTAAATATCAAATAGCATGGATGTAAAAATTAACGTGACCTATCGAGTAGACCTTGTCGTGCCGAATGATTTAACCGCCAAATCACACAAACCACTTAACCTAAACGCCACCTATATGGGCAGACAATTCAGAAGAAAATAATTTCATTCTAATTCATAAAATCAACCGACTGAAATTATATTTCTTCTTCCGTTAACACCCATATACCACAACCACTGATAATCATACTTATAAATAACAAAAAATAGTAAAGTGCAATACAACACGACAGAGCCGAGGGCCGAAAACACAAAGAACGGGAAAATTTAAAAAGGTGATCTGTATCATGTAATAAAGATCTGAATAATGCTAGAAATTATCCAAAGAATCCTTCACGATAATATCGTTTACCGTTTCGGAACACCATCTACCGTGTCTCTATAAACTTTAAACCTAAATTAGCACAAGCACTAGCACCTTCAGACCTAAAACTGTGAAACCCATAACACTTAATATCAAGAACATACGACAGAACACTTCAATAAAGAGCTCGCGCATCCTATAGTATGACACTGGCGTATTCTTTTACGTAAAACATCAACATCTAAACATTTGGAAAAAATCCAAACAAAATATAGAATAAAATAAATAAATAAGTAACCTCATCAAACTAGCTAGAAAAATCAGCCCAATGCAGAAATAAATCAAATGCTTCACTGACACTTATACGAATGACACTGAATCGCCTTCTCTCAATCTGTATACACCTGTTTTGAAACGTTAAATGACAATAGACATATAATGATCTAAAATAACTTGAAATAATCACTTCATCGAATAGATAGCAACTCAACTCGCAAAAGCACTGAAACACGTACAAATATCAAATACGCTGATTATACAAGTCACCAAAAGAAAACATAACAACCCACATTATATGCAGTAATTCTACCGAAACAGGCTCCTTTATATTCGTAGAAGGCAAGCTACGCTTCACATCTTCTAGTAGGTTAATTACTAAAGACGAATTCGTCGGTACACATGATGATCCAATAAGAGAATGTATCCACTGTAAAGAGTAAAACGGTTGTTCAACTGGACTAACAGTATTTCTCGAATGTGTCAATACAGCTAAATATAAACCAACGTAAAAAGCTTTTGCTGGTACAGTATAACCATTTTCAATTCTGTTTGATGCAGCCCAATTATTCCAGCGTAAAATACTCAGATAATATCCTTTATAGTAGAAACTGCCAAGATTCCTACATTAGTTCTGAGAGAAAATTCACTTTACTAACTAGTGAAGCAGGTTAATTCTGCAATTCTTCCGGTGAGTGCCTGCAAAAATATATTTGTAATTAAAAAATGAAACATAACTAATAAAAGCAACCTAAAATTATAACTATCAGCTAAGTACTCTGCATCTAATTATCCACAAAATTCATATGAAATCTCAAATCAAACACTGACATTCAAATCTAGTAAAGCTAGTAATCTATACCAAGAGATCAAGAGAGATCTATCATATACATGCAAGAGATCAAGAGAGATCTATCATATACATGCAAGAGATCAAGAGAGATCTATCATATACATGCTCACATCAAAGTGATCTATAATACATGCTCACATCAAAGTGATATTATACATGCTCACATCAAAGTGATCTATGACTGGATAAAAGATCCATCATTAATGCTATTAAATATGCAAATGTTAAATCAACATTGCCAAATATGGTCTTTTTTCTCTACCAGCTATATAAGCATGTCTGTAAGTAGAAAGATCCATAAAATTTGTCACTTCAGAAAAGAAACCATCACCATATAGAAAAAACCATCACCATAAAGAAAAAGCTTTAGCCAAAAAACCAGCAGAGAGCCAGTATAGGGTAAAAGTAATTTTCACTGTCGAAAATAGAAATAAGGGAAACGAACAACCCGTTAATCCCTCGCCAATCAACCGTGAAAGCGTCAATACCTGACGAATTCACATTCCAAAATCTGGACTAAAAAACTATCAATTTAAAAATTGCCTTCAGAGGCAAACTAATCAACCTCATGAGGTCCCCTAAGGGATTAAACTATCTGAAATACAAATTCAGAATTAGCCTGTAGCAAATCATGTTAATCAACAATCCGACTAAGATAATATGCTCTCTTATTCTCAGTACGTAGCCGCACTACCATGTCAATATAAACATTGTGCAATACATATGTGCTAAAATGTCTAAAATCAAATTTTTGCAATACTGATGTCGTGCTCCTTTTACTAATAACATTTTAGTTGTGGTTACTAGTAATCTTATATTGTTGCAAGCTAAAAAGTTTATCAACGACAACAATACATTTTTCACTACTTGTAGAAACCTCACATTCTATAAACCACATATCGTAAACAATATTACATGGGTTTTCACTGTACGCTATAGTCTGCCAAGAACTTCAGATTTAGAAGGTTTAATATTGGCTTCATGTGCATTTAAAACCTTAAATCTTTTTATTAATAAGACACATACTGTCTACAGATAAATGTATATTACTGTTCCTGCATGAATGAACACTATTTATATCATTAGACAAATGTTTTGTCAATAAATATACAATATTGCCTATAACTTGAGAAATAGATATATTAAGCTGTCATGGCTACCAAAGAAGCTATATCTCCCTAACAAATACTTTCCGTTTTCTCTAAACACAAATCAATGTATGAAATGATATTCATTATCTTGTTTACACAATTGCCAGTAATAGTAAAAACTCCTTTATCTTAACCCCTGAAAATATAAGGTTTTAATAGTAGTCCATAAACGTCTCAGCCTTGGGTATAAAACCGCTACTTGTTGTATTACATAATTCCTCATGCATCGTCATGTGCACCGAATGCATCGTCTAAGTACATAATAATCTGCTTATTTCCTCCTCTCCATTTTAAAGAGATATTCTAGTAAAACTATAACAAGCAGAAACACCGTTAAAGTCCCATACAAATCATAGATATTTAGTATGAGGTGGAAACATATAGACTAATGTGTAACATACTTAAATGTATATGAATTGGTATAAATGTAATGTTTTGCAATACGCATATCTCCAAAGTTTACACTTGTCTTCCGCAAATACATGTACCTGTCATATTCTGTCTCAAATCTGATTTTAAACGTGTTGTTTAACTGAACAGAAACAGTTAACGGATTCACAACAAAGTGAATATTTGACATCCCTACAATTAAATCATAGCTAATAAATTAGTAATCGCTGATTTAACAAAAGAGGTATCTTAAAAATAACAAATTATTTGACAAACAATAATCGATATTGTATTTGAATAGAAAGGTAATATACAACCATCTCTAATATTATCTATAATAAATATAGGCGTATCAATATCCATCTAAAATTGAATGTTTCTGCTAAGTCTATCCTTAACAATAATATCAGGTTGACCTACTTGATATTCAATAAAATCATTGGTCAAATTATAACCAATACAATTATCTATTATAGCTAAAATTTATAGATAACATAAATACTCATCTTTCAAAATGTTACTGAGGCCAGGTTTGGTGGATAATTTACTACTGTTGACATACGGACTGCTGGACCTGAAGTGTGTGTAGGACCAACAAGAGTAGTATGTTCCCATTTTCTTTTCTCTTCACCTGGCAGTGGTACTCCATCAACTGATTAGCACACTGTAACTTATCCAAGTCCACCAAATTTCTCTCTACCACCAATAATTGCCGACTCAATATCTTTACTTTGTTGATTTAAAGCAGTTAAAACAGTTCTCAATGAAATATCTGGTTCACCTTCATAATCCAAGACTAAATTCGAACGTACTTATCGACTAACACAGCAAGAAAAATTAACGTGACCTATCGAGTAGACCCTGTCGTGCCGAATGATTTAACCGCCAAATCACACAAACCACTTAACCTAAACGCCACCTATATGGGCAGACAATTCAGAAGAAAATAATTTCATTCTAATTCATAAAATCAACCGACTGAAATTATATTAAGTCCTTATATTTGTATAAAATAACATTCGTTTATAGTGGAACATTGTTTTAACAATGGATTAGCTGCAATCAAAATTTGCTTGCTAGTCCCTCTCTGTGTTCACAAATAGTTAACTCTGGCTCATTTCCCAATCATGAAGTAATATCATGCTATCTATATTCATAGTCTATTTCAAAAATAACAAAAAGTTTAAACGTTTCAAATTTATGAAATAATATTCGTACATCAATTGTTTTGATACATCAATAACAAAAACTGAAATATATTGCATTGATTCATTTTGTAATTATTCAAAATTATATCAGAAACCTTAACATAATTATAAAAACTAGAGGCTCCAAAGAGCCTGTGTCGCTCACCTTAGTCTATGTGAATATTAAACAAAGGAAGCAGATGGATTCATGACAAAATTGTGTTTTGGTGATGGTGATGTGTTTGTAAATCTTACTTTACTAAACAGTCTTGCTGCTTACATTTATCTCTATCTATAATGAAATTGGCCCAGTAGTTTCAGTGGAAAATGTTAATAAAAATTTACAAATTTTATGAAAATTGTTAAAAATTGACTATAAAGGACAATAACTCCTTAGGGGGTCAATTGACCATTTCGGTCATGTTGACTTATTTGTAAGTCTTACTTTGCTGAACATAATTGCTGTTTACAGTTTATCTCTATCTATAATAATATTCAAGATAATAACCAAAAACAGCAAAATTTCCTTAAAATTACCAATTCAGGGGCAGCAACTCAACAATGGGTTGTCTGATTCATCTGAAAATTACAGGGCAGATAGATCTTGATCTGATAAACAATTTTACCACCTGTCAGATTTGCTCTAAATGCTTTGGTTTTTTGGGTATAAGCCAAAAACTGCCTTTTACCCCTATGTTCTATTTTAGCTGTGGCGGCCATCTTGATTTGATGGTCGGGTCACCGGACACATTTTTAAACCTAGATACCCCAAAGATGATTGTTGCCAAGTTTGGATTAATTTGGCCCAGTAGTTTCAGAGGAGAAGATTTTTGTAAAAGATAACTAAGATTTACGAAAAATGGTTAAAAATTGACTATAAAGGGCAATAACTCCTTAGGGGGTCAATTGACCATTTCGGTCATGTTGACTTATTTGTAAGTCTTACTTTGCTGAACATAATTGCTGTTTACAGTTTATCTCTATCTATAATAATATTCAAGATAATAACCAAAAACAGCAAAATTTCCTTAAAATTACCAATTCAGGGGCAGCAACTCAACAATGGGTTGTCTGATTCATCTGAAAATTACAGGGCAGATAGATCTTGATCTGATAAACAATTTTACCACCTGTCAGATTTGCTCTAAATGCTTTGGTTTTTTGGGTATAAGCCAAAAACTGCCTTTTCCCCCTTTGTTCTATTTTAGCTGTGGCGGCCATCTTGATTTGATGGTCGGGTCACCGGACACATTTTTAAACCTAGATACCCCAAAGATGATTGTTGCCAAGTTTGGATTAATTTGGCCCAGTAGTTTCAGAGGAGAAGATTTTTGTAAAAGATAACTAAGATTTACGAAAAATGGTTAAAAATTGACTATAAAGGGCAATAACTCCTAAAGGGGTCAACTGACCATTTCGGTCCTGTTGACTTATTTGTAAATCCTACTTTGCTTAACATTATTGCTGTTTACAGTTTATCTCTATCTATAATAATATTCAAGATAATAACCAAAAACAGCAAAATTTCCACAAAATTACCAATTCAGGGGCAGCAATCCAACAACGGGTTGACCGATTCATCTGAAAATTTCAGGGCAGATAGATCTTGACCTGATAAACATTTTTACCCCCATATCAGATTTCCACTAAATGCTTTGGTTTTTGAGTTATAAGCCAAAAACTGCATTTTACCCCTATGTTCTATTTTTAGCCGTGGCGGCCATCTTGGTTGGTTGACCGGGTCACGCCACACATTTCTGAAACTAGATACCCCAATGATGATTGTGGCCAAGTTTGGTTAAATTTGGCCCAGTAGTTTCAGAGGAGAAGATTTTTGTAAAAGTTAACAACGACGACGGACGCCGGACGACGCCGGACGCCGGACGCAAAGTGATGGGAAAAGCTCACTTAGCCCTTCGGGCCAGGTGAGCTAAAAATGAACCAATTAAGGGGAGACAATTCTCGTATAACTTTTTCGAATTGGCACATAATACCACGGAATGTCACTCATCATACAAATGGCACATCCATATAATTAATTAACTGCGCAATCGCGCTCCACCTTCAATGATGATTCTGAATTATAAATATAACCAAAAGTTGTTAATCTATAGATAGTGAATACTAATGAAAGCTAACCCACTGTAAAAATATTTTTTTGCACTTTTTTAAAACTTCCTCATGAAAAATTCTTTGGCCACTTGACTCTCATAGCTCAAAATTAACGTCTTTACAGAATATTTGAACAAAGTAGTTACAGATTATTCGCTTCTCAAAGTGTAAGACGCAATAAAAATCGTATGCTTGCACAATCTTACCGAAATACGGATTTAATTAAGTCCTAAACATTTTGACATTTCTTCGTATATTTTGATCGAAAACCGGTTTAAACAAATCACACGTACGTCTTAAGATCCGACTAAATACCTATTTCCCGATATGGTCAGGTAAAATTGCTACACTTAGGACTAAGATGTGTCCTAAGTTGGTCTTAGGACACGTCCTAATCCTAAGAGAGCTTCGATAAACAGGCCCCTGGCTTGTCAACACCATTACCAGTAAAAGTAAATAGTATTTTATTTAATTATCAAATAAAAAAAATTTGGTTTTTAAAGTAACACGTTTTCTCAATGGTCTCCTGCAATAGACACAGCAAAATCAGGACTAAACAGGCTTTCGCATACAATATATATGGAGACTGACCTGAAGAAAATTAACACAAAACATTTGACTGAATGACTTATGAAAACACCGAAGAAAAATATAAAAAATGTATACAGAATCACGATGTCAATTATAATGTTACGATCATTGTTTGAATACACTATATACATGTATGTAATATTCCAATTTAAAATTTCCTTAGTTCACCCGAAATTATTTGTTTTGCCGTGGATAACATTCGGTTGGTGGATTTTTTAAGAAAATATTTCACAGGAGCCATAATCACTGGACCATGTATAGCAAAGGTTAAAATTAAGAGATCCCATTTGATCTTCAATTGAATTTGAAGATTGAAGATCAAGGATGTTAAAGAAAAAATACCATTAAAGTCTATAAACGTATGATTAAGAAGTTACTCTTATATTTAGTTATTACATTGTTAACATTTAAAGGGAGAACGCCCCGAAAAGAAAAAAGAGCTCCAAACTGATACTAGTATGTATGTTAAACACATTCTTCAAATCGGTTAAATTTGCTTGCATTGTTTATTCTTAGAAGTAATTGAACAGAGTTATTGGATTGGAGCAGCTGATTTTAAAGAAACTGAATGAACATGGGTTATTGATTTGTCAAAACTTGGTTACTCTAACTGGAAGTCTGGACAACCAAACAACGCTGGAGGAAATGAGGACTGTGCTCACTTCTAAAAACCGTTTAACTACAAATGGAATGATATGCCGTGTAATTTTACGGGTGGCGGCTACATTTGTGAGAGTGAAAACGTAAAAGGATTAATTTCGAGAGAAAAAAATCATTGTAAAATTGATAATATCAAGGAGGTTATATGAGTTAACCCCATTGCTATCATGGATTCACAATACTTGTTGATAAAACCTCTATGTCATTAGTATGAAGATGCAAAAACCAATGTTTCCTTTTAATAATCCGTTCACAGCACTGCTGGGTAAATTTTTAAATAAAACATACTTTAATAATTCCTTTAATTGAAGGTATCATAGCTCCACGCATGTACAGAACCTAATAGATCTTACAAAATAAAAAGCTAGTTCTAACAATAACTCCAAATTATAAATACTTGAAGACAGACTTACTACGAAACAGTCTGTAAAATACATTCGTCATACATTTTATAAGTTTCTAAAGTTCGTGCACACAAGTTTGATGTATTCCGACAAAGTATACGTGAATATACTGATCCTTCGTTGCATATGTTTTTCAATATGAATATAAATACAACATTGTATATATAAAGTACTTATAAATATGTATCCTAACAATTTGAAAATGGGTTAGTTGTCTCATTATCATAAACTGTTTTTGTTTCTCAATATAATTAGGTGTGACCTATTTGCCAATTAACGTCAACAAAACAATAATTCATTGATTTAAATAAATATAACACAACACATACATGTACAAGCTAGAACACATGCATTCGAACTAAGTTACTGCCGGATTGATTTTGAAAATATAGTTTGAAATGATTGGTAGATTGTTCACATACTTTTGAAACATGCATTTTAAAACATTGATTCAATTAACAAAATGGGGTTGGGGAAGTGTGTATATATATATATATATATTGGTGCATTTTAAATTAAATTAATATTTTCAGGGATCTCATTGCCTCCCGTACCACAAGCTCATCAAGCGGAAAGCTAGCAGAAAACAATGATAGAAAAGTACAACAAAAGATGTCAGAACAATGACGCCTTACCTTTTAATCATTGATTTTGAAATAAACATTTTTAATAATGAAAGTCTCTTACGTATACTTCGCCACAGTACTGTATCCAGGGCAATACTTTCTCGCTGAAAATGTCGTTACTTCAGACATCTATGATTTCTTAAGTATTTTTTTTTAAATCTGACAAGGCAACCCATCTATAGGATTTGTCATGATATTAATTAATCAAAAGCAATTTCAAGTTACACGACAAAATGTTGGCAATAATTTCTTTGTACTTTCTTCCACATTTAAAAATATATAATTCTTTGACCTATTCATTTTACTTACGACAACGCTGGAGATAAATTCTCTATCGTTACTATCCAGAAAAGAAACACTAGGACAGTGTCAAGCAAATAGATGGAGCATGAATAAAAGAAAATTTGACACATGCGTCTATGACAGCAACACGATTAGGCAGCAACCATTTGATTATCTGGGGGGGGGGGGGGGGGGGGGGATTGGCTATGGGTTTTTTTTTCTGTGCAAACTTTTTTTTTCGCCTTTGGCAAAGAACAATCTATTTGTTTAGCAACAAACCGAAAACATTTTTTTTTCTTTCAATTTTAGCATAACGTATAGTGGCAGCTGAGGGTGAAACAAACATTTTTTTTCTCAGGGTCCAAAACAAATTATTTTTTTCACCAAAACCTGGAAAAAAACTTTTTTTTCCAAAAAAAACATAGCTCCCCTAGAAAATCAAATGGTTGCTGCCTTAACAGAAGACGACAAGGATAATGTACTCTCCAAATTAAAAAGGCTACCGTATCAAGTAATACATTGTCGTGAATTGATTAAACAGATACTATAAACATTCATCAATTCATCACTGACTTGATTTACGGAATATTACATCAACAGAATATGTTGAGTTTTAGAAGGTACACTTTACAGATCTTAAATCTTCTCTTTTCAATCTAGTCGTTTTGACAAACAAAAGGAAAATAAGAAATAATACAATAATGTATAGTACCATCGACATTAACTGATTATTGTTAAGATAATAAGGCACGTGCGATACTAATATGAATTATTGTCGTCCTTAATTATGATATTAGTTGCTGTACTTCTTATGAGATTTCCTACAAAAAATAAAAGATTTCGTGCAATATAAAATTAAGAAGATGTGGTAGGATTGCCAAACGAGACAACTTGCCACAAGAGATCAAAATGACGCAGAAAGTAATACTATAGATCACGTACAATCTTCAACCTAGAGTAAAACCAATACATGTACCAAGAATACGCAGAATAAACTTATTAAGTGATTTTAATACAGATAAGCACAACAAAACCTGATTCATATATTAATTAGCAAACTTAAGTGTATCACCGAATTTGCCAGTAAGACTGATTGAATAATAGCAATGTAATTATAGCATTTAGTCATAAGCATATTTAGAAAAGAGTTGTTAGCTGAACACATTATGAGATCATCCCTAGTTTTTGTTGGGGTTCGTGTTGTTTATTCTTTAGTTTTCTATGTTGTGCCATGTGTACTATTGGTTGTCTGTTTGTCTTTTTCATTTCTAGCCTTGGCGTTGTCAGTTTATTTTTTTTCGATTCATGAGTTTGACTGTCCCTTTGGTATCTTTCGTCCCTTTTTTATGTTGTCGTAAAAAAATCGGATCACTGCTTTTTGAATAAATTACAAAATGTAACATCCCACTTTTAGAACCAATGAATAACTATTAAAACTAACTGCGCCACTTGCATCAACCGCTATTCGAGTTGACTATCGGGAATGTCACAAACAGGAATGGGACATGATCGGGAAAGGTACAAATTAGACAACTGAACTAGTATCTAAAGAAAACATATATAGCTGGTGAGTTTAGACACTACATCTTTCGAAATCTTCTCAATAAATTGAAACCAAACTTTGTCCTCAATTTTCAGGTCAAATTTGGGTTATCGTTGCCCTTAAAATATTTTAATATCTACTCTCTTTTGTATATTTGGAACTGCCGAAATTACAAAATAATTATAAGCAGCACAAAAAGTAAAGTTCTGTAGTTAGTTGTATGTGCATCTTAAACTCACCAATCGCTAAAACTGGCGGTATTATGGCTATACAGGCACGGGTGTCTCTTGTTTTCGATAAACATTTTTTTCAAAAGAGACCACATACAATTTTCTGTCATCAATTTGAAAATATATCATTGATACATGTAGCTCCAATGACCGCTGTTGCTCAGTTGCACGGAGTCGTGATTTTAAATACCAACAAACATGCACTCTTTGTAAGATATTACTTTAGTTGTGTTAATGAAAATTACAGCATGTCTTTTTGGTGTCTTCCCGATCGTCTTACTTTTTGAAATTACAGGTGTAACCGGAGAGCACGTATCTACCACCAATAATTGCCGACTCAATATCTTTACTTTGTTGATTTAAAGCAGTTAAAACAGTTCTCAATGAAATATCTGGTTCACCTTCATAATCCAAGACTAAATTCGAACGTACTTATCGACTAACACAGCAAGAAAAATTAACGTGACCTATCGAGTAGACCCTGTCGTGCCGAATGATTTAACCGCCAAATCACACAAACCACTTAACCTAAACGCCACCTATATGGGCAGACAATTCAGAAGAAAATAATTTCATTCTAATTCATAAAATCAACCGACTGAAATTATATTAAGTCCTTATATTTGTATAAAATAACATTCGTTTATAGTGGAACATTGTTTTAACAATGGATTAGCTGCAATCAAAATTTGCTTGCTAGTCCCTCTCTGTGTTCACAAATAGTTAACTCTGGCTCATTTCCCAATCATGAAGTAATATCATGCTATCTATATTCATAGTCTATTTCAAAAATAACAAAAAGTTTAAACGTTTCAAATTTATGAAATAATATTCGTACATCAATTGTTTTGATACATCAATAACAAAAACTGAAATATATTGCATTGATTCATTTTGTAATTATTCAAAATTATATCAGAAACCTTAACATAATTATAAAAACTAGAGGCTCCAAAGAGCCTGTGTCGCTCACCTTAGTCTATGTGAATATTAAACAAAGGAAGCAGATGGATTCATGACAAAATTGTGTTTTGGTGATGGTGATGTGTTTGTAAATCTTACTTTACTAAAGAGTCTTGCTGCTTACATTTATCTCTATCTATAATGAAATTGGCCCAGTAGTTTCAGTGGAAAATGTTAATAAAAATTTACAAATTTTATGAAAATTGTTAAAAATTGACTATAAAGGACAATAACTCCTTAGGGGGTCAATTGACCATTTCGGTCATGTTGACTTATTTGTAAGTCTTACTTTGCTGAACATAATTGCTGTTTACAGTTTATCTCTATCTATAATAATATTCAAGATAATAACCAAAAACAGCAAAATTTCCTTAAAATTACCAATTCAGGGGCAGCAACTCAACAATGGGTTGTCTGATTCATCTGAAAATTACAGGGCAGATAGATCTTGATCTGATAAACAATTTTACCACCTGTCAGATTTGCTCTAAATGCTTTGGTTTTTTGGGTATAAGCCAAAAACTGCCTTTTACCCCTATGTTCTATTTTAGCTGTGGCGGCCATCTTGATTTGATGGTCGGGTCACCGGACACATTTTTAAACCTAGATACCCCAAAGATGATTGTTGCCAAGTTTGGATTAATTTGGCCCAGTAGTTTCAGAGGAGAAGATTTTTGTAAAAGATAACTAAGATTTACGAAAAATGGTTAAAAATTGACTATAAAGGGCAATAACTCCTTAGGGGGTCAATTGACCATTTCGGTCATGTTGACTTATTTGTAAGTCTTACTTTGCTGAACATAATTGCTGTTTACAGTTTATCTCTATCTATAATAATATTCAAGATAATAACCAAAAACAGCAAAATTTCCTTAAAATTACCAATTCAGGGGCAGCAACTCAACAATGGGTTGTCTGATTCATCTGAAAATTACAGGGCAGATAGATCTTGATCTGATAAACAATTTTACCACCTGTCAGATTTGCTCTAAATGCTTTGGTTTTTTGGGTATAAGCCAAAAACTGCCTTTTCCCCCTTTGTTCTATTTTAGCTGTGGCGGCCATCTTGATTTGATGGTCGGGTCACCGGACACATTTTTAAACCTAGATACCCCAAAGATGATTGTTGCCAAGTTTGGATTAATTTGGCCCAGTAGTTTCAGAGGAGAAGATTTTTGTAAAAGATAACTAAGATTTACGAAAAATGGTTAAAAATTGACTATAAAGGGCAATAACTCCTAAAGGGGTCAACTGACCATTTCGGTCCTGTTGACTTATTTGTAAATCCTACTTTGCTTAACATTATTGCTGTTTACAGTTTATCTCTATCTATAATAATATTCAAGATAATAACCAAAAACAGCAAAATTTCCACAAAATTACCAATTCAGGGGCAGCAATCCAACAACGGGTTGACCGATTCATCTGAAAATTTCAGGGCAGATAGATCTTGACCTGATAAACATTTTTACCCCCATATCAGATTTCCACTAAATGCTTTGGTTTTTGAGTTATAAGCCAAAAACTGCATTTTACCCCTATGTTCTATTTTTAGCCGTGGCGGCCATCTTGGTTGGTTGACCGGGTCACGCCACACATTTCTGAAACTAGATACCCCAATGATGATTGTGGCCAAGTTTGGTTAAATTTGGCCCAGTAGTTTCAGAGGAGAAGATTTTTGTAAAAGTTAACAACGACGACGGACGCCGGACGACGCCGGACGCCGGACGCAAAGTGATGGGAAAAGCTCACTTAGCCCTTCGGGCCAGGTGAGCTAAAAATGAACCAATTAAGGGGAGACAATTCTCGTATAACTTTTTCGAATTGGCACATAATACCACGGAATGTCACTCATCATACAAATGGCACATCCATATAATTAATTAACTGCGCAATCGCGCTCCACCTTCAATGATGATTCTGAATTATAAATATAACCAAAAGTTGTTAATCTATAGATAGTGAATACTAATGAAAGCTAACCCACTGTAAAAATATTTTTTTGCACTTTTTTAAAACTTCCTCATGAAAAATTCTTTGGCCACTTGACTCTCATAGCTCAAAATTAACGTCTTTACAGAATATTTGAACAAAGTAGTTACAGATTATTCGCTTCTCAAAGTGTAAGACGCAATAAAAATCGTATGCTTGCACAATCTTACCGAAATACGGATTTAATTAAGTCCTAAACATTTTGACATTTCTTCGTATATTTTGATCGAAAACCGGTTTAAACAAATCACACGTACGTCTTAAGATCCGACTAAATACCTATTTCCCGATATGGTCAGGTAAAATTGCTACACTTAGGACTAAGATGTGTCCTAAGTTGGTCTTAGGACACGTCCTAATCCTAAGAGAGCTTCGATAAACAGGCCCCTGGCTTGTCAACACCATTACCAGTAAAAGTAAATAGTATTTTATTTAATTATCAAATAAAAAAAATTTGGTTTTTAAAGTAACACGTTTTCTCAATGGTCTCCTGCAATAGACACAGCAAAATCAGGACTAAACAGGCTTTCGCATACAATATATATGGAGACTGACCTGAAGAAAATTAACACAAAACATTTGACTGAATGACTTATGAAAACACCGAAGAAAAATATAAAAAATGTATACAGAATCACGATGTCAATTATAATGTTACGATCATTGTTTGAATACACTATATACATGTATGTAATATTCCAATTTAAAATTTCCTTAGTTCACCCGAAATTATTTGTTTTGCCGTGGATAACATTCGGTTGGTGGATTTTTTAAGAAAATATTTCACAGGAGCCATAATCACTGGACCATGTATAGCAAAGGTTAAAATTAAGAGATCCCATTTGATCTTCAATTGAATTTGAAGATTGAAGATCAAGGATGTTAAAGAAAAAATACCATTAAAGTCTATAAACGTATGATTAAGAAGTTACTCTTATATTTAGTTATTACATTGTTAACATTTAAAGGGAGAACGCCCCGAAAAGAAAAAAGAGCTCCAAACTGATACTAGTATGTATGTTAAACACATTCTTCAAATCGGTTAAATTTGCTTGCATTGTTTATTCTTAGAAGTAATTGAACAGAGTTATTGGATTGGAGCAGCTGATTTTAAAGAAACTGAATGAACATGGGTTATTGATTTGTCAAAACTTGGTTACTCTAACTGGAAGTCTGGACAACCAAACAACGCTGGAGGAAATGAGGACTGTGCTCACTTCTAAAAACCGTTTAACTACAAATGGAATGATATGCCGTGTAATTTTACGGGTGGCGGCTACATTTGTGAGAGTGAAAACGTAAAAGGATTAATTTCGAGAGAAAAAAATCATTGTAAAATTGATAATATCAAGGAGGTTATATGAGTTAACCCCATTGCTATCATGGATTCACAATACTTGTTGATAAAACCTCTATGTCATTAGTATGAAGATGCAAAAACCAATGTTTCCTTTTAATAATCCGTTCACAGCACTGCTGGGTAAATTTTTAAATAAAACATACTTTAATAATTCCTTTAATTGAAGGTATCATAGCTCCACGCATGTACAGAACCTAACAGATCTTACAAAATAAAAAGCTAGTTCTAACAATAACTCCAAATTATAAATACTTGAAGACAGACTTACTACGAAACAGTCTGTAAAATACATTCGTCATACATTTTATAAGTTTCTAAAGTTCGTGCACACAAGTTTGATGTATTCCGACAAAGTATACGTGAATATACTGATCCTTCGTTGCATATGTTTTTCAATATGAATATAAATACAACATTGTATATATAAAGTACTTATAAATATGTATCCTAACAATTTGAAAATGGGTTAGTTGTCTCATTATCATAAACTGTTTTTGTTTCTCAATATAATTAGGTGTGACCTATTTGCCAATTAACGTCAACAAAACAATAATTCATTGATTTAAATAAATATAACACAACACATACATGTACAAGCTAGAACACATGCATTCGAACTAAGTTACTGCCGGATTGATTTTGAAAATATAGTTTGAAATGATTGGTAGATTGTTCACATACTTTTGAAACATGCATTTTAAAACATTGATTCAATTAACAAAATGGGGTTGGGGAAGTGTGTATATATATATATATATATTGGTGCATTTTAAATTAAATTAATATTTTCAGGGATCTCATTGCCTCCCGTACCACAAGCTCATCAAGCGGAAAGCTAGCAGAAAACAATGATAGAAAAGTACAAAAAAAGATGTCAGAGCAATGACGCCTTACCTTTTAATCATTGATTTTGAAATAAACATTTTTAATAATGAAAGTCTCTTACGTATACTTCGCCACAGTACTGTATCCAGGGCAATACTTTCTCGCTGAAAATGTCGTTACTTCAGACATCTATGATTTCTTAAGTATTTTTTTTTAAATCTGACAAGGCAACCCATCTATAGGATTTGTCATGATATTAATTAATCAAAAGCAATTTCAAGTTACACGACAAAATGTTGGCAATAATTTCTTTGTACTTTCTTCCACATTTAAAAATATATAATTCTTTGACCTATTCATTTTACTTACGACAACGCTGGAGATAAATTCTCTATCGTTACTATCCAGAAAAGAAACACTAGGACAGTCGCAAGCAAATAGATGGAGCATGAATAAAAGAAAATTTGACACATGCGTCTATGACAGCAACACGATTAGGCAGCAACCATTTGATTATCTGGGGGGGGGGGGGGGATTGGCTATGGGTTTTTTTTTCTGTGCAAACTTTTTTTTTCGCCTTTGGCAAAGAACAATCTATTTGTTTAGCAACAAACCGAAAACATTTTTTTTTCTTTCAATTTTAGCATAACGTATAGTGGCAGCTGAGGGTGAAACAAACATTTTTTTTCTCAGGGTCCAAAACAAATTATTTTTTTCACCAAAACCTGGAAAAAAACTTTTTTTTCCAAAAAAAACATAGCTCCCCTAGAAAATCAAATGGTTGCTGCCTTAACAGAAGACGACAAGGATAATGTACTCTCCAAATTAAAAAGGCTACCGTATCAAGTAATACATTGTCGTGAATTGATTAAACAGATACTATAAACATTCATCAATTCATCACTGACTTGATTTACGGAATATTACATCAACAGAATATGTTGAGTTTTAGAAGGTACACTTTACAGATCTTAAATCTTCTCTTTTCAATCTAGTCGTTTTGACAAACAAAAGGAAAATAAGAAATAATACAATAATGTATAGTACCATCGACATTAACTGATTATTGTTAAGATAATAAGGCACGTGCGATACTAATATGAATTATTGTCGTCCTTAATTATGATATTAGTTGCTGTACTTCTTATGAGATTTCCTACAAAAAATAAAAGATTTCGTGCAATATAAAATTAAGAAGATGTGGTAGGATTGCCAAACGAGACAACTTGCCACAAGAGATCAAAATGACGCAGAAAGTAATACTATAGATCACGTACAATCTTCAACCTAGAGTAAAACCAATACATGTACCAAGAATACGCAGAATAAACTTATTAAGTGATTTTAATACAGATAAGCACAACAAAACCTGATTCATATATTAATTAGCAAACTTAAGTGTATCACCGAATTTGCCAGTAAGACTGATTGAATAATAGCAATGTAATTATAGCATTTAGTCATAAGCATATTTAGAAAAGAGTTGTTAGCTGAACACATTATGAGATCATCCCTAGTTTTTGTTGGGGTTCGTGTTGTTTATTCTTTAGTTTTCTATGTTGTGCCATGTGTACTATTGGTTGTCTGTTTGTCTTTTTCATTTCTAGCCTTGGCGTTGTCAGTTTATTTTTTTTCGATTCATGAGTTTGACTGTCCCTTTGGTATCTTTCGTCCCTTTTTTATGTTGTCGTAAAAAAATCGGATCACTGCTTTTTGAATAAATTACAAAATGTAACATCCCACTTTTAGAACCAATGAATAACTATTAAAACTAACTGCGCCACTTGCATCAACCGCTATTCGAGTTGACTATCGGGAATGTCACAAACAGGAATGGGACATGATCGGGAAAGGTACAAATTAGACAACTGAACTAGTATCTAAAGAAAACATATATAGCTGGTGAGTTTAGACACTACATCTTTCGAAATCTTCTCAATAAATTGAAACCAAACTTTGTCCTCAATTTTCAGGTCAAATTTGGGTTATCGTTGCCCTTAAAATATTTTAATATCTACTCTCTTTTGTATATTTGGAACTGCCGAAATTACAAAATAATTATAAGCAGCACAAAAAGTAAAGTTCTGTAGTTAGTTGTATGTGCATCTTAAACTCACCAATCGCTAAAACTGGCGGTATTATGGCTATACAGGCACGGGTGTCTCTTGTTTTCGATAAACATTTTTTTCAAAAGAGACCACATACAATTTTCTGTCATCAATTTGAAAATATATCATTGATACATGTAGCTCCAATGACCGCTGTTGCTCAGTTGCACGGAGTCGTGATTTTAAATACCAACAAACATGCACTCTTTGTAAGATATTACTTTAGTTGTGTTAATGAAAATTACAGCATGTCTTTTTGGTGTCTTCCCGATCGTCTTACTTTTTGAAATTACAGGTGTAACCGGAGAGCACGTATCTACTCTACAAATTCATATCGTCACCACCGGGATTCGAACCCCAGTCGTCTGGGTGACAGTCAGTGCTTTAACCCACTGAGCCAAAGAATCGATTCCCTAGCTCAGTTGATTAAAACTGGCTATATTTGTTCTACCTGTACTAAGGGGAAGCAACCCCGCTACACAGGTAAAAAGGCAGTGAAATTTTGTGGGACAATCGGGAAGATGTTTGTGGGTCAATTGGGAAGTTTAATTGTGGGACAATTGGGAAGTTTAATTGTGGGACAAATCGGGAATTGTTTTGATTGTGATTAATCTGTTTTATAATGTACAGTAGGTTATTACAGGTAACTAATAATTTTTCTTGTAAAATATAAAAAAAAAAAAAAAATATAAATTAAATTAAATATTTTATTTTGCACATATTAATATGAAATATTATCAAACATAAAATATAATGTAAAGTCATAAAATGTCAGATATCAAGCACTACTCATTTCTTTAATTAATTCATTAATGTAGGATAATGAGTTTCAATCAAGCATTTTAGAAAACAATTGATGAAATAAGGCACACATATTGTAGAAGGTTCAAACACAAAGCATGATACATAATACATAAGCACAAAATATCATAAAATTGCCACAAATTAAGTTCAAATGTAACAAATAGGAGGCAGTGTCAGCAAACTGAAATACAGTAACATCACCATTCTGAAGTGGAACATTAAGTTGCCGAAGGCGCTGCTTCAGTTTGGTGTATTTCATTCTCTTTGTTGGTCGTACTCCCCCGGCATGGTACTGAATATTAAGGGTATATACGATACAGTTTTGATCCCGTATTAACAGTTTGATGAAAATTTCCATATAAGCTATTTTTGGCCTGATTAAATCAAAAACATGTAGGCCTATGTAATAAAAATATACCTTCATGTGCTACTTTTTGAGTTAAATGAGGTCGAAACTTTGTATATTTGCTCAAAACTCGGATTTGTGGCCGTATTTTCTCTTTCGAAAGAAAGACTTAACTTTTTTGTTTTAAAAGGTAAACACAAAGTGTTTTTTGTTAAACAATTTGTAATTTCAGTATTTTATAAGTTACTGTATCTTTAAAATTAACGCATTTTTTATTCAGAAATAACTCATATTTATCGAATGCTCATGAGAAAAAAACGTCATTTTCTGCTGTAGATTTATCAAAATTATAAAAAAAATTGTAATATTTACAGTCTTATAAAATTTGGTCCACATAAACTCCCTGATTGGATGAATCGAAATAATAATTATTGTACTTATATGTCTCATAATGACTAATATAACATGTTTAACATCATTTGTTTACTTTTCCTGATGTGATGATTTTCGGTTTCACAAGCGTGTATTTTCCCGTAAAATGCTTATATTCTGACGTCATTCTTTTATGACGTCGGGTAGCTCATTCATAAAAACACATATATAACGTTGTAGTACAATCGGAACAGCCCTAACAATATATTCATATTTTACCACGGGTGTACGTGTGTACTCAAAGCGTTTGAAGGACGTCATGTTAGAATTATAGTTTTTCACTTGCTTTCCATCACGATATAATTAACGAGTTTTTTCAAACACAACCAAATCACCCACCATTACAGCATTTTGTCCAATCACAGAAAGGATTTTCGAGCATGCGTATTCTGTTGCCATAGGTAAGCGTCTTTAAGTTCAAAGGGCACAAACCGAAACTATACCGACCACGTCGGAAAAAAACCATGCATACG
Source organism: Mytilus trossulus (assembly GCF_036588685.1). Taxonomy (NCBI): domain Eukaryota; kingdom Metazoa; phylum Mollusca; class Bivalvia; order Mytilida; family Mytilidae; genus Mytilus; species Mytilus trossulus. Next base: position 59,886,130 of record NC_086378.1, on the reverse strand, counting down.
TAGACGACCTATTTAGACCTTAAGTAATTTTGATCTTGCATTACGGTTTGAACACTTAGCGTTGTTTGAAGGCTGTACGAAGGAAATAAGAAGACAGATGCTATAACGTGTGTGTTTTATAACATAATGTCGGCATCATAAAATATATGAGAAGAACATAACCCGTATCGTGCCAACAACTGGTATAAAAATAAAAGTTTTAATTCCGAAGCAAAGTACGGAAGCGTATTAGCGCCACACATATTTTTTTTTTTTTTTTCCTATGTTTGCGTTAACGTTACAACGCAAACCTTTGCGTTATAACGCAAACCTTTGCGTTTGCGTTATAACGCAAACATTTTGCGTTTAACGCAAACATAAACCTTTGCGTTATAACGCCCTATAAGTGAATTTCTATATTCTACGTTCAGTGCCAAGGCTTGTTTTGGACGTCGTTGTGAAGGTAAAAGAGTCTCTGTGACGTAAACAATAGAAGAAAGTTGTATTGAGAAATGAATGATGGTTTACAGCATGTGATATGGGATTTTTCCGAACTAATACAATATTGTTACTTGTTAAAATTAATATTTATATAACATATATAAATAAATGTTTCTCCAATAACTATTAGAAACATAAATCAAAATTAATAACAGGATATAATTTATTATAAATCTACAGTCAATAAAAAAACCAAACAAGTCTAGCCGCTATATTTGAAATTGTGATGCAATGCAAATTATGCAGAACATGTAGAAGGATGTAAACGAGGGGAAAACTATAATACCTTCTGAAAAATGTATTCAATTTGATATATAAAATGCAAACATCAGATATTTTGAAAATATACGGCACGGCCACCATACACATTACAAAACCCTTTTGCCACCCGTCTTACGCTATGTTAAATATTATCAAGCAAAGAAAACTTTGCTCATAGGTCCACCCGGTACAAAATATTGTTTTACCAGAAATACTTAAGACTATAAAACGCCGAGGTCTAAGAAAATAGAGTTTCTTGATATTTCATAATATATTTACAAAAACTAACAACTCAGAATATTTACAACGAAAAGTTCAGCTTGTCTCTATAAATGTGTAGCATAGCCAGTGCTGAGAGTCTGAGTCTCATCGTGGTTCTCAAGTAGCCTAGGTTTTAATATTCTGTTCGTTGTTCTAAAAGATCAAAGTCTCAAATAGGTGATGCATACATTTCATCATGTAAAAGATGATTTTCTTTAAATATTTCATTAAATTTCATTTAGCGTTTATGAAGCAATCATTCAATTTTCAAGATGGGAAATTTGGATCAAATTATGGATCCTAAATATTTTTTATGCAAAATTTCGATCTCGGCATTGTCTTTCGGCACGCTGGTGTGCGCAATGTTTTTTCCGAATTAAAATAGACTAGTCATTAATTGTGTACCCCTTTTGTGTTCCGGCTGTTTAATTTTAACAGTTGCTCATACTTGATATTTTCGCGAAGAAACCCCGTCCTGCATTTGACCTCAAACAACCCCTAGCCTCCGGGAAAAAAAGTAAAATTGTTACTTACAGCGAAGATGTGGATACATAATTTGGACAGACGGACGATGGAAACCAAGGCTGAGAGTAATAAAATAATTTCATGTCATGAAGCGATAGCGGTAAATCTTGTGCTTGGAATGTTACACATGTAAGAAAATAAAAAAATGTATGTTTTGTTATGCTAGGAATAAAATAGATCTTTGTACCTACCCGTAGATAAAAGGGGGTACTTATAAGCTCATGAATGAGCACACTCTGAGACTCTGTCGAAATTTGAGTATCAAGTTGAGTTTTTATCAGACAGACCGCGCTATTTTTCTAGCGTCGCTAAAAAAATAAACTGTTTTGCCGGTGTCCTATAGCCATTCTTCCCCCATGCCAATTTTTCCGGGGGGAAAAACTGGATCGATCCAATATTTCCCCGCGGAAAAATTGGCATGATCCAACTTTTCCCCCTCAACGTTATAGGGGGAAAACGAGGATCAGGCCAATTTTTCCCCTTTGCGGCATGATAAGCTATTTTTTCCCCTTTATAAACTTATAACGTCGGCGACGTCAGTTAGAATTTTTATCCTGAAAAAAGAATATTATCTTTTTTGATTAGTTTAGCGGTACCAAAGCTTCATCGTATTAATATAAATTGATATGCATTTATATACAACATGTATACATACACACGAAGCACATTCTGATGCAGTGATCACATCCATTCTCAATCGTGAACCCTTGGTATCATTGACCTACTGAATACAACCACTTCTGATCAGTTTGAAGATTTTGACTTTACATGATAAATCATTTTTGTACCACAAGGTAAAAGTACCCATCAAAGGCATGGATAGAGAAAAAATACTCATCGCCTTTAAGCTTTCATTCAGGAGAAGAAGTCCGATAAGTGTGAAATTTCATCAAACCTAGTGAGATATGAACCCCCTCTCCAACCAGCATGGGAGACGTGCAGTGGAAACTTGGATCGGAAGTACAGGAACTACCTCTATTATTGTGACTCGCTGTACAAGATCTACAAAAATATTCCACCTGCCCTAAAGGTGTATATATAGGGTCGACCACGATCTAGCACTTATGATAGAAATATCCACCGGAGTTACACGGACCTGGTAGTAAGTAATAAAAGGCCACCGTACGGCCTCCAAAAGAAAAAAAACCCATATATAGTCGGCTATAAAATGCTCCGACCATACAAATAAGGGAACAAAACAAACAAAACTAACAGGCTTATTGATTACAAAATAATTTACAAAAAACCCAAACTCAAACGACATGAACCAACAACAACCACTGTAACCGGTACTACATGTTCCTGGCTTTCGAATGGGCATTGGTGCATAAACAATGTGATGACCATAAACTCAACCCTCCCCAATGAACCCAACCTAGGACAGCACACCGCAAGAAATAAATATCAGTTGAAATTGGCTTCACTAAAAATGTTGATACGTTGCACAATAATCACTTACATAAAAACACTAGAAACAAAACACCGAAATAAAAGTACTCGCAGTTACTGAAACTTATTTCAAAGCTAGTGAAAATATAGACGGACTAGTGAGCATAGACAGACTGGTGAACATGTGAACAGACGGATGAATATGTAGAAAGACTGGTAAACATGTGAACAGACGGTTGAATATGTAGACAGACTGGTAAACATTTGAACAGACGGTTGAATATGTAGACAGACTGGTAAACATTTGAACAGACGGTTGAATATGTAGAAAGACTGGTAAACATGTGAACAGACGGGTGAATATGTAGAAAGACTGGTAAACATGTGAACAGACGGTTGAATATGTAGACAGACTGGTAAACATTTGAACAGACGGTTGAATATGTAGACAGACTGGTAAACATTTGAACAGACGGTTGAATATGTAGACAGACTGGTAAACATTTGAACAGACTGTTGAATATGTAGACAGACTTGTCGACATACAGACAGACATGCAGTTGAGAATGTATAAAGACTAGGGGACACAAAGAAAGACAGATTAGTTGAAACATAGATAGACTGATAAACCTGCAGACAGACTTTTGTTTATGTAAAAGAACTAAAAATTTGTATCTATAAACCTATTTCTAACACTGTTCGGGTTAATTTTCAGACGTGTATATATCTACAGTGATATCTATAATATAGGGGGAAAGATTGGCATGGGGGAAAAGTGACTATATGTATACGTATTGTCAATTTTCCGCGGGGGAAGAATGGCAATGATCCAAACTTTCCACGGGGGAAATATTGGCTCATGCCAGTCTTTCCCCCGGGGGAAAAACTGGCATGGGGGAAGAATGGCTATATAACACCGGCTCTAGATGTATAAGTGAAGGCAATATTGAAAACAATAATTATCGGCTGAAGGTTCTGAAAAAGAAAAAAAAAGACACAATGACCCCCTCCCCCTTTTTTCATAATATTTCGAAAAGTGCTTGATTTTTTTTCTACGTTAAAGTGACGTCACAAATAAAAAAAAAAGAATGACGTCATTTTTGGAACTATTGGCATTGAGTTTCCAAAATGTCAGACATTTCCGAAGAATCCGAAGTTTCCGATATTGAAAGTGACACAGATTCAGATGTTGATCTAGCGCAAGAGATCACAGAATCGGAGAGTAGCGAAGATGAAAATATGCCGAACCAACCTACCCACCAGAAATAGATGAAATGCAACAGAACTTTGCAGAGAATGTTGGACTTCAAGACGCTCCTCCAAGGAATTCAAGACCTATAACTTATATTTTCCTGTTTATGACAATGGATTTCCTGAGACAAATAGTTACAGAAACCAACTATTATGTACATATTTTATAGATCCATTCTTTATGTATACATCTAGCACCAAGGAGTTGATAAATATAGAACATTTTCATAATTTAATACCGGTCATTTGTCGAACATTTGAGCAGCGTATTTGCTTTTTTTTTTTATAAAAGTTACTTTGCATTTTATTTATAAAAGTCAGAAGTTAAAAGACAATGAACCCCTTAATGATCGATGTGTTGCCTTATTACTCTTCAAACCATTAAAAAGCTATCTTTGCGCTAGCTCTTTTTTTTCGTGGAGAAAAGGTACATTTTCGTGAAAAAAAATATAACCGCTTGCTTCTATAAAAACAAACAGTTTCAATTGAAAAAGTTACTTTCTATGAAAAACTTATAAAACCTATTTCTTTGCAGGTATGCAGCAGACTATATTGCTAGTAAAGACAGAATTCAACGATTCTCGCGCCTGCATGACTGGTTCAAAGTTGGGGTTTTAACATTGAGAGATCTAAAGCGTTTTAAGCGGTTATTCTCAATATGGGTATCATTAAGAAACCGGTTATAACCGAATATTGAAATACAAAGTTTGCTAGCCAATCAACAAAATGGTTTAGAGACATGTTTTTAAGGAACCGGTTCCAATTGATTTTGAAGTTTTTTCATATAACTAACAATGCTATGATTCCTAACCGTGGTGATCCGCAGTATATCCCGACCGGAAAATTTCAATGCTTCGTAGATTTGTTTAATGCAAAATCTAAACAATATTATACACCAAATCAATCCTTAAGCATAGAAAAAAGTTTGATAGGAACACGGGGCAGGTCAATAATGATTCAATATATACCCTCAAAGGCAGCGAAATTCGGTGTTAAATTATGGGTGCTTGCTGAATCAATAACGGGATACATTGTTCATCTTAATGTATATAAAGGAAAGCGTTATGACCCAACCCCTGCCGGAATGTTACAGGGAAGTTACGTAGTAAATTCACTTTTAGCCTCGTGCAGTTTTTTTTAATAAATACTACCACGTTGTCACAGACAGCTTTTTCACGTCAATTGATTTAGCAAAAGAACTACTGCGGAAAGGGACATTTATGACTGGAACTCTACGTAAAAATCGTGCCATGCCGAGCTCTATAAAAAACCCGACAATTAATGAAAATGAAGCCAAATTTTTAAGACAAGGACAGTGATTGCTATGTGTGTATAAGGAGGCTGGGCGTAGGAAACCTGTCCGTCTGTTAACCACAGCATGTAAAGCCGAACTTAATGATAACGGGAAACTAAAATTGATTGAACATTATAACACAAAAATGGGAGGAGTAGATCTAGCTGACCAGTTGTCAGCGCATATGTAGATGACAGAAAGACTACGAAAGTATGGGAAAAAGTTATATTCAATTTACAACAAAGAATGGTAACAAATGCTTATTTACTTTATAAACAAAATACTGATGCACCACGTCTCTCTAGGCTATCATTTTTGCAAAGTATAATTGAGGATCTTGCACAAGAGCATCTTTTATCGCGTCAGCAAAGACCCCTAATCGTGAACCAACAATGCGCGCATACGACTCCGTAAGATCCCAAACGGAAAGGAAAAAGATTGTAGCGGTTGTTCAGACAGAAACGGGTGGGATGGGAGAAAGAGAACGAGAACTGTTTGTGTTAGATGTGGGAATGGACTGCATAAAAAATGCAAACATAATCATGTATGCGTGGACGAATAATCAATATATATAAAATTGTGAAATCTATTTAATTATTTGTTATGTATATAATAATAACCTACCCTGCCTCAATCCCCCCTCTTTTCCATACCCACACACAATTTCTTAAAGAAAATCCAAAACAAAAACAGAATCTGTCTGTACTATGTGCAAGAGAAAGAAAGAAAAAAAACCCACCAAAATTATTGCACATTTGAATCGTAAATAATCTTATGCAGGTAAAAGAAACAAATGGACTGCATAGTATCGATAGACAAAAAACAAACACGGGAACAGATTAAACACACATTCAAGGGCATTCAGCATTGTACATGTATCTACAAAACAAACGAGAAAAACGGACATAACAACTGGGGCGACCTCAGGTGCTTCGGAAGTGTTAGCAGGTCCTGCTTCTTGCAAATACTCCAGGCATGTTTCTAAACAATAGGATATTAAATGGAAATGTAGAATGTGCCGAAAAGACAAAACCACATCCAGCGGGATCACCCACAAGTCTTCATTGAAAAGTGAGAAATTGTGAGCTAATTTTAGCGACAAACAAATAAAATATGAATAAAAAATAGCCATACGCAATTTTTGAAATGCAAAAAGTAAAATCACAAAAATACTGAACTTAGAGAAAAATCAATTCGGAGAGTCAATAATCACATGGCAAAATCAAATGACAAAACGAATGGACAAGAACGGTCATATTCCTGACTTGGTACAGGCATTTTCAATTGTAGAAAATGGTGGATCAAACCTGGTTTTATAGCGCTAACCCTCTCACTTTGATGACAGTCTCAATATAGAAACGCGCGTCTGGCGTATAAAATTATAATCCTGGTACTTTTGATAACTATTTACACCACTGGGTCGATGCCACTGCTGGTGGACGTTTCGTCCCCGAGGGTATCACCAGCCCAGTAGTCAGCACTTCGGTGTTGACATGCATATCAATTATATGGTCATATTATAAATTTTCTGTTTATAAAACTTTGAATTTTTCGAAAAACTAAGGATTTTCTTACCCCAGGAGTAGATTACCTTAGCCGTATTTGGCAAAACTTTTTTGGATTTTTGGGTCCTCAATGCTCTTCAACTTTGTATTTGTTTGGCTTTTTGACTATTTTGATCTGAGCGTTACTGATGAGTCTTATGTAGACGAAACGCGCGTCTGGCGTATAAAATTATAATCCTGGTACTTTTGATAACTATCATCAAATTCCGTTATATATACAATGATGCGTTAACTAAACAGACACAATAAATAAAACAGTCAAAATATAGAAACAGCAGACATCATCGTGTAACAATTTTAAAAGTAACAATTTAACAACGGCAAGTGCGCTCTTAGGTGGCGGGAGATCGACGTCACAGTTCTGTATTGTTGACGACGTTGGTAACGTCGCTAAAATAACATCGGCCTTAAATCGGCCCTCTGGCACTGAACGTATTATGTACAGATCGGCCCAAAATCGGCCCTCTGGCATACAATGGGTTAAAGCTAAAATATGCCATCTTTAATGACCTGAAAACTATCGTAACTATATTCCTTCTTTGAAGGTGAATACTGACATTTTTTTTCTTTGTAAAGAATATTACCATAGATTGGATGTGAAATACCCGAAACTATAAGCTGCCTGCATGTTGAGTTATATTTACGAATGATGTCATTGTACCGATGATAAAATTTAGTAAAGGTTTTGACTAATTTGAGATATCGAAAACCCTGGTGTAATAATTTTTCAGTAGTACATGTACATACATTTCTCTCGCTAAAATCTAATACGTTATTGCATGCACGGTTATGGATATGCTTCCTAGTAGTACATGTAATCGTAATCCGTTTTTCTTTTACTGGTTTTGACTAAAAGGCAACTCTTTCACTACCTTTGCACATTTCGACTTCGAAATCATTTGTCATCTATGTACTGACTGGTTCGACCTTTGCGGAAAATCTGACATATATTTGAAAACTAGAAATCCGCCATAGATTAGGAAACTAAAAAATGCCTAAGATTTAAAATAAAAAAATGGCTATAGTTTAGAATTCTGAAATGCATTTTAAAAAAGGAGTCCATGTCTTCGTTTTCAAGGTAATGATTTAAATAACTCGATAAATGCATCTTTTCCCGGTATATCGCATCTTTACGTCGTGCACAATTTTTTTAACTTTAGTAACGTCATGACGTCCCCTTCAACTGTATCGTATTCCTTTAAACTTGAAGTAAGATGAGAGTTTTATTTTGCTCCATGTGGAATGCCTCACTGTGACTTTGAGATGAATAAAACAACTCTCCACAAGAGACCAAAATGACACAGATATTAACAACTATAGGTAACCGTACGGTCTTCAATTTTATTTGGGGGCCTTTTAAAGCTAAATTTGCGTTTTGGCCTTTGCTCTTTGTTGAAGGCCGTACTGTGACCCTTAAAAATGCCTCCAATAATTGGTTGTCAAAAGTTGTAAAAATTACCACCAGTAATGCAAGTCTAAGATAGCAATTTATATTGTTCGGCATTTTTTCACCCTTTTAAATAAACCCAACATCAAGTAAATCCATCATAGGTTAGTTTACTTCACTCTTTATTTCATTGGTAACAGGAACGTACGTTTCTGATATATCACTATAGTCTATATAAAAGTCTATCCTGTTACCTTTTTTGTCTATTCTGTTACCTTTTTGTCTATCCTGTTACCTTTTTGTCTATCCTGTTATCGATATCAGTATTGCACCTGCAAATGGGGAAGATTAAGACTTTACAACCTTGACAAGATGAGTTCAAACAATGAAACATTTCATTCGTTTTGCACCTACATTGTATATGTTAAGATAAAAAAATTAACGACGTTTTTGTCTACAATTTTCTATCCTGTTACTGTAACCATAGCAACCATAGTACAATGTAACACGATAGACATAACAGGATAGACAAGCTTTTATTTAAACCATTACAACTGAAATTTCCATTAGAAATAAAAAAAATATAGCATGGGTGTACTGAAAATTGGTTACACGCCATTATTCCGACGGCCCATTAGTCCGACAGCCCATTGGTCCGACAACCCATTAGTCCGACAACCCAATAGTCCGACAACCCATTGCTCCGACAGCCCAATACTCCGACAACCCATAAGTCCGACACTTATCAAGTCAAGTATTAGGGTATCAGGGTAAAATAAAACTTGTCTGTCTGAATTATTACGTTAAGATATGTAATAATATATTTGAAGAAATAATTCCGTATATATAACATAAGGCTGAGGTAGTTCGAATACTTTCTATACACTCAATTCGAAATATGTATATGGAATAGAACAAAAAACATTATTTAATTTTCCAAATTAGAGGGTATATATAAACAGCATATAAATCAAGAACAACCAGTGATGGTGCGTGCTACTGATGATGTTCCCGCACAAATACTTCGTTGTTGAATTGTGAATCTGAAAAAGCCCCACACCGTATAGCTGACTTATATTAACCTTGAAAAATCATTGTAATGTAGTTCCTGCGAAAAATGTGACGAATATTTTCAACTTGGCTGTCATGTGAAAAGTGTTCGGTAAACAGGAATTTGTTGAGTAATGAATCTGAAAACGTATCACACGATAGAGCCGACCTCAATAAACCTTTCAAAAATCCTTGTTATGTCGCTCATGAAAAAGATGCAACGAAAATATCCATGGGACGGTACGACGAACTGACGGACTGGCTGACAGACGAGTGGACGGTTGAAAGGACGGACAGACAGAGGTAAGACAGTATACTCCCACTTTTGCGAAGCGGGAGTATAATGATTGGGTCAACATTAAGACTTTAAAATACTAATATCATAGTAATACATGTAATATGATATAATTATCTTTATTACACCATAAGCCTCAGTAACAATCGGAGCCAAAACAAAATGATAGAAAAAATAACAACTAGCACATTGATATCAAATAACAGTCAGTATCAAATCATGTACTACATAATTCAAAAGAACTAACAATATAATCATAATTTTCCCCCCTATAATAGTAAAGTTTTCTTGTGTTCACATCGAAGATTTATCATATTTATCTAACTTTTCAAAGTTCTGACATGTGCTAGACTGAATATGCTGAAAGAGTTCTTCCCACACATTTTGATAATGTGAGCATTCGATTAAAAAATGAGGCTCATCCTCAACTTTATCAGCTGTACAATACGATTTTTTGAATATCTGGCATTTTCAATTTTTAATGTAATGGGTGAGCACCGATTCTTAATTAACATACGAACTTCCTTTCTAAAAATCAATGATATCTAAATATTTGTTCTCCTTTTTCTACAATAAGACAATTTGAGAAAGACACACATTGTCTTAGATTTCTTACTAGTTGTTATTGGCTTTTATACTGCACTCGTTCTATTTGAGCGGTCAAAATACATTGACTGTATATTTCTATGTCATAAACAGTCACCGACCCGATATCACTTTTCCTCATGAATATTTAAAAAAAAAAGAAGTTTCCGAAATGTTCATGTCCGTCATATTTGTTTTTCGTAATAAGTTTTGTTGTAAATCATCAGTCCTGCACTTCCTTCAACCATTATAAAAGAGGCATATTTTTCTCGATTTTGAAATAAGCTCGGGATATAAAATTGGTATCACTACAAATTAATTGAGTGTCATCTCTCAGACTATGTCTGATCGATCGCTATTGAAAGTGCTGTGTACTGTCTCCGTATTTCGTGGATTAACACTCCCGAACATGATACCGTATTCATAATTGGAATTGCTAATCTTTTCGGAGCACGTATTTCGTCCTAGTTGTCGTCTTATTTTTAAGGATCTGTGTACGTATTTGTCTCTTTGTTTTTCTCAATTTGACTAACGCTAAATTAGTCCCTTATTTCTGCGACAAAATTAATTTAAATAAAACTCAGATGAGTGATACAAGGGGTAGAAAGTGTTGCGACCACAGAGGGCGGGTAGTGTGATCCAACTCCGATATATTTCTTTATGTAGTTAATAGTGATGAAACCTCACTCCCCTGATACGCGAAAGGGGGTAACCGACGATATAGTGAAAGAAGGTAGATCAAGACACACACAAAAAACACAGAGAACTAGAACAGCAAAGACTGACAGTGGACAAACAAACGATGAAATGTAAAGAAATATAAAATACCCAGACACGTAAAACAAAAGAGGGACCAGGGTAAGGACTGAGCAGTTGCAATAAGCATGTGTATCAACTCCATTATACTGAGACTTATATCTCGCATGGAAAGAATAATTGGGCTCAAAACAGACAACCACAAATATTACAGAGAACAGAGTTGGTCTTTTTTTAAAGAAAATTTACCCATACACATAAGAAAATGCATTGTCGGAATAATGGGCTGTCGGAGTAATGGGTTGTCGGAGACATGGGCTGTCGGAGTAATGGGCTGTCGGAATAGGGGGCTGTCGGAGTAATGGGCTGTCGGAATAATGGTTGTCGGACTAATGGGATGTCACCCTGAAAATTCTACATTTTTTTTTAAATTACCCATATCGTTGATATGTAAAGTCAATGCACTATTATTGTCTTTATACTGCAATCTAAAACAACGTTTTCAATGGTTGTTTAATGCGTTAAGTTTATTTATTTCATATTAACATTGGGGAAAATCACGTTTAAAAAAGGCCTCATATCATGCTCGGCGGAGAAATATACTGTACAACACAATGAAATGTACATATTCACCTGTTGACACTCACACTCGATGATGAACGAAATCGTTTGAGTATGGATTTAAATATCAACCATAATACTGGTATTAAAGAGACAATCGTAACTGCAATTACGATTATCCCAATTCGGCGACGGCAGATATAGGTAAAATCTTTACAGTAATTTTTCTCAAATGAAGCATGTTTTTGTCAATAATAGTTACTCAGCTGCAAGGTTTTTCTATACCATTACATCATAGTTGAATCGTAACGGTGCACTGGAATTGTCTAAGCGCTTTGAAAATTACCGTTGAAAAATTCGGGATGATAATCGTAAATCTAAGGAATTTTTCTTGTTTGATAATCGTAATTTCTTTATCGGATAATAGTAACTGAAAAATATTAAATGTGTCTTTCATCATTTCAATGGTATTGTCTGTATTAAAATGCAAATGTACACTCAGTTAATTGATGACATTAAGATTAATATCTAAGACAAATTTACTTATATATCTTTCGATTTATGGGCGTTTTTTCTACAAAAACGTGATTTCTTGTCCCAGCCACTTTAAAAAAAAATGTGTTTGATCTTTACAAGTATATGTTTGTGCTTCCAGTACATGGAATTAGATTTAAATTTTTTTAAGCAAAGAAACATGCTATTTTTAGAGGGACTAATAAGCTATTGATTCCTGAATGATTCAAAATAACCAAAATGGCATGTCCCTATTCAACATTCATTCTCAATGTTTGCAAGAGATATAAACATAAGGGTTTTACAAAAGAACGTAACTTTTATAACGGCAGTTTAGTTGTTGACAAATAAAAAACACATCAAATGGACCATAGTGATACCGTATTTTTGTTAATATCCACTACGAAACGGTTCAAATCTCCTTCAGTATCTGGTTTTAAAATTATGAAAAAATATCAGTGTACAGCTTAGTACGTGCTTTGATGAATATAATCATTCTTGTTACTATTGCTTTTGTAATATAGAGATTTTTGGGGAAAAAATAAAACATGTAAATATGTTCACTACAAAACGGTCTCCTACGAAACAAGTATTTGAGATTTTTATTTTTTTCAATTTTATTCGTGCAAAAAAAATAACAAGGATTAGTTTCATGTAATTTCCAGTATGTTATCAACATAGAATAGGGTTGAAGTCAACTACGAAACTTTTTGTCAACTACGATCGAAACGGTTTTGTCCACTACGACACTCATCAAAATGTCCACTATACGTAACATGAGTTGTACGTTCATATGTGAAGTACTGTCTTATATTTATCGATAAAAAAATGGTTCTCAAATCAGAAAAAAAATGAGTACTATCTTATAAAGTAAAACAAACTGGAATGTCTATAGGAGACATTAAAATGCAATAAGATGTGCGTTTAAAAGCAGGTTCGTAGGTGACAAATGTCCCCTACGAAACTTTATGTACATTATGAAAATGATATCATTTGAAAGAGTATTTAAGATTGCACTTTTTATTTACAAACATGTCTACAAAAGAGGTATTCAAAATAACTCTAGAAATAAAAATTTCGACAAGTTGATTTTTCATTTGTTAAGGTCGGAAATTCACACTTTTATTGAAAAACGCCCTTATAACTGATACCAACATGCATAACCTTTTAATATATACATGTATACCTGTTCAAGATATTGACAATGAAGCAGCTGTCGGGTCAGGTATTGTGGTAAGTAGATAGTTTAATTGTTTTCAAAGTTACAATGGTATGTGCGCGTTTAAGGTTGTTTTTTAGGGGAGAAAATGGAGGGGGATAAGCAATATCCCATATCCCAAAAGTGCAAAACTGTTGTTCTTAATTTCTCGTCAAACTGTCTCTTGCGAATACTAAAGGTCATTTCTACTTCATTATGGCATAAAGGGTATTGGCTAGAATTGAACCAGCAGTGGCTTCCCGGGGGAAGAAATAGCACATAAAGCCACCTGCATTAAATGATTTAAAACAATATTAACTATATTTATTATGTTTGTATTCAGGATAAATCAAAGTTTTTTAACAGTCTTAGGGCAAGCCGAAAGACGCCTCCGGGCGCGGTAATTTCTCACGACATTGAAGACCTGTTGGTGACCTTCTGCTGTTGTTATATATTGGTCGAGTTGTTGTCTCTTTGACACATTCCCCATTTCTATTCTCGATTTTATTAATCACAAATCTGTTGTAGGGTGCAACATGCGTTTCGACCGACAATTATTGCCATATATCAAACTTCCTTTAAAATTGCCTCTTCGCTCATTCCCATATTTTGTGACACTCCTAGTTCTTGGAGTTTTCTTCTGTTTTTTAACATAGTTCGTGTTTTTTCAATTTCCAAATTTCTTGAAGCTTGTTCACCCTTCCAATTTTATGATTTAATAGTATGTAGCTGTTTTCATTAGAAATATTAATAATAATGCACAAGAAGAAATGTCATAAGATGTTGAAACGTCATTAATTCATCACTATAATTTCATCATGTGCTAACAGATACACATGTTTAGTGTCATTATCAATAAAACACTATCCAGTTACGATTATCTTCTCATTTTTTAATATCATAATTACGATTATCTTTTTTCCGAGTTACGATTATCATCCCGAATTTTTCAACGGCAATTTTCAAAGCGCTTAGATAATTCCAGTGCACCGTTACGATTCAGATATGATGTAATGGTATAGAAAACCCTTGCAGCTGAGTAACTATTGACAAATACATGCTACATTTGAGAAAAAATACTGTAAAGAATTTACCTATATCTGCCGTCGCCATATTGGGATAATCGTAATTGCAGTTACGAGTATCTCTTTAATACCAGTGCATAAGCATAAAACATTAAACATTTAACAAATGAAATATCTTTTCCAATAATTGCAAAAGGAACAAGGTGGAGTCGATCCACGCATCGTTGTATGCATTGGAAACAAGAACAGGTTGAAGAGGTCGTATGAATAATTAAATATTATTTCGGCATTTTCTATTTAAATATTCATGAGGAAAAGATATATCGGGTCAGTGACTGTATATGACATAGAAATATATAGTCAACGCATTATAACTGCTCAAATAGAACGAGTGTAGTACACAGTCAAAATCTAAATACATGTAATTTAAAAGGGAAAACCAATGTCATGATTTACACATATTTGTTCTGTTTTAACATTAGAAGAAAACAAATTGCTTAAGACTGGTGCTCGACTCATTATTGTATTATTTTATTTGCAGAACCTCTAAATCGCCAGCTTAAAAACATTGAACTCCATTTAAGTCACCTATAAAGGAACATGCATTAGGGAATATGAAAATTGCTTGTAAATTATCTCAAGATTTGTGACTTACTTGATATATTATAAAATTTAAAACACCTGTTGACTGATAGATTATAAACATGAAACTACATGAAAACACGAAACTACAGGCTGAGACAGTACTTTTTATTATACAAAAAAATTCAAACACACCTCACACCAGTTTAAAGAAGGAGAATTTATCAAAACTAATGTTTAAATATACAGAATACAATTTTATGTTACAAAAAAAAGTGAATTATATTTGATGACGAGTTATTATTAATGTTATTATGATCAAAGGTTATTCATCAACGTTCTTGTACAATGGTTTATTCAGCGAAACACAAGTGACAATCAGATGCAATATATTATACAATAAATGATGTTCATATAAGACCCCATTTACACTGGCAACACAATTGAATCGATCTTAAAAAGACCAGTTCGCGTTTACATTGCACCTCGATCGATCTTATCGATCTTACACTACAACATAAAAAGAACCGGTCTGACCTTTATGTTAACTAATAAATGAAAAAAGCGTTTACACAAAAAAAAATTCGATTCAAATAAGATCGATCTTTTTAAAACCACATCTGAAGGTAGACTTTTTCAGTCCGATTGAAAATCGATCTTACTCGTTTGCACTGGACCAACGATCTTAGTAAAGATCGATCTTTTCACATACCTTCCTCCGCCAATAAAAACTGGTAGTCACAATATAAACATGAGCCTGGGATGATGATGGATGCATAATATGTTTACTTTTCATGCATGTACATTTGAACATTGTAACTTTATTCACATGCATTTGTAAAATTGAAATACATTCTAGAGCAGTGAAAATGAACATTCTTGTTCCTGAATATAATACAAACATAAATTCTGAGTTATCACTGATTTCCCAGTTAAATAAAAACCGATAATTTCACATGTGAAATAAACGTGGTTATTTCACTCGCTGACGTCATACAACAATAGGCGTTGTCAAGACGTCGATAACGTTGGATCAAAACAAATTGTGAATGCGTAGGAAACACATATAGTTCCATACATTTTCTACATTAATTTCATTAAAAAAAAAAGCCATTAGCCAATGTAATAAAAAGTATGACTAACCGCCTTATTTGAATATCAAAAATAAGACAACTTGTGACCGAACGCCACTATGGATTAAACTCGTGCTGCGCACTCGTTTAATCCATGCGTCGTTCGGTCACGCGTTGTCTTATTTTTGATATTCAAATAAGGCGATTAGTTATACTATAAAGAATAAGAATAAGAATACTTTATTGATCCAATTATGGACCCTTGCGGGTTTTGAATTTCATACAATGATTACAATGATTTGTTATAACAATGAAATAATAAAATGAAATACATGACAATAGAACTCTGAACAGTTATTGCATGCACATGGAATAGAAAGTAATATGGGAGACAATCAATCAATTTCTGTAAGGATTATTCCCCTTTAAACAGATATGGTGTTTTGAGTTGCATACAAATGATATGCAGCCCCAACTGATTAGATATAAGGGTATTTTTCTCCCATTTACACACAGCAACCAATTACTAGATATTTATGTATATAATTATATTTTTTGACAATCGCAGGAATATGATAAGCACCTTAGAGTTTTACTGCAGTTTGTTTATAAGCATTTACATATTAATAGAAGAAATATGCATACACATAGAGAAATGTGCACTTAAATTAATTTTTTGAATTTAAAATATATATATAGATAAACTAAAAGAGATTTAGCCATTAACATAATTTGTGGATCTCAATTGCTATAAATATTGTACTGTAAATATTAGAAATTATTAACCAACTAGTAAGTACATTATTGCCAAAAATGACTGTTTATTAAAAATTATATATTTTTTTGTAATGAGCCTGATGTTCTGTAACGGTCCTGTTTTTCTGTAATGGCCCTGTATTAATGCCCAGTGTGTCTGTATTATTAAACCCAGTGAAGGGTTTTTAATAAAGTTAAAAAAAAGTAAGTTGTAAAGAGTATAATACCTTTTTGTATTTTATTTAATTACTAGGTAACCAGCACTCAACATTTAAGAACCATATAAAGGGATCACTTTTCATCCTGTTTTTCAACACATACATGTAACCTCTTTCAACTTTTAATATCTTGAATATTTGGTATAATGAAAGCTTTATCATGGTGAAGTACAATTTTTTTTTTCAAACTAAACTGTCATTAAAAGAGTAAGAGAGACTGAGTACATCAAGTTGGCAGCAACACATACACTTTTGTTCAGTTGGTTAATAAATGTATTAAGCAATGTGTGTTTTATAATGGCCCTGTTATATGTCCTCGGTCAGTAATACTGGCCTCGGATGTCTGTAATGGCCCTCGGCGTTGCCTCAGCCCAGTACAGACTTCCTCGACCATTATTACAGACCTTGGACATATAACAGGGCCATTATAAAAAAACCATTCATTAATACTATAGCTAAAGACATAATGAGATGTGGTATTATTGTCAATAAAGCATCTGTATCCATCAGATCTAGGAGTTTACTATGTTTATGTTTTTTTTAAGATTTGTTGAATTTCTAAAACAAATTACCTATATACATTTTAAATAGCATTAGAAAAACAGCTGTCTTAGAACTTTTGCTTCTTTAATCATATAAAACCTACCGAATTGAGTAATGTTCTGAGACGCCTCTTCAGTCCAGTATTACAATGGTTATTCTCACTGTGTTTATATCCTTGTCTAACAACTGACTTTTTTTCTAGTCTTTGAATGGTGTATGTATTGAGGGAGACTATATTCAGGACATATTTCAGTAATTCCTTTATAAGCCCCTACATATCTATGGAAATACGGGTATTTCTTGGGCTTCTTTCATGTTGCACGGGCATCTGAGTCATGATCTCCCAACAAATTTAACGTAGACCATTGGATACGAAAACTGTGATTTGCGAATTTGTCCCACATTTTCCCAAACATGTTTTCAGACTAAATTTGTAGAACGTGTTTAATAGAATTGGAATATATTGGTATTTCAATTCAAGAATTTGAAATTGTAAAAAAATAACGAAACAGAAAAAAAAGATAACACAGCTACCAAATCAATTGTTCTTATTTATAACACAGACGTTGTTTATCGATAAACGATTGTGGACACTGCTGCAGATACGCTTGTATAGATGTCAAGTACGTCGCATTTATGTTGAAAAAAAATAGTTCCGGCATGTAGGCGTGGTTTACAGGTCAGTTGAGGTAATTGATGTATGAAGCACGGGGGGGGTGGGGGACTTCCTATTATTGGGTATACGTGTATGTGCCAAAAATATGGGTCGTAATTTTGCGATATTTAATATAAGAATGACCCTACTTTTTAATGACATCCTTTATTCAAATGCATTTGCGGTTGATAACTGTATATTGATTTGGGGTATGTTCTAAATATCATATATAAATATACTATTGAGAATCTTACATTATTAATGATCATTAACACATGGCAAGAGTAAAATCTCTTTGTTCTTACTATGCTATAATCTGGATAATGCACAGCAAAGGTGTGCATTAACTACCTCAGTTATACTGCACAGTTCAAATCTATGTTGGTCACTTATTATATTAAATTAAATACATTCATTTGAAAGTCCACCTTTAAAATAAGTTCCAAAATGAACCCTGAAACTTTGACTCCTGATTTGATCTTCAATAACGTTTTGACATCATATTTTAAATCTTGTATATAAGTATAGGTCATTCTTTAATTCTCGTATCAAGACTTCAAACCGAGACCAGGCATTATTAGCGACGTCACAATGTGAGAGGAGAAGTTATCAGCGACGTCACAATGCGAGAGGAGACGTTATCAAGCTTGCTTTCGTCAAGCGTAAAACTGTCTTAGGGAGAGGAAAAAAACATTAATAGTACGAAAAACATATAATCGGGTTTTGTACGTATAGATATCCGTACAATATCAGTCGCTCGACACCAAACGGTTCACATTATGGCTCGCGGCTTATATTTTATGATAAAATGTGTAGAAAACCCGATAATCTATACATACATGTACACGAAACGTTAACAATACTAATCCACACATGAAGACTAAAATGTATGAAAACGTCGCCACGCAACGTCATCATTTTTGAAACGTCCTAAAAATTAGCAAATGCAATATGTTAAGTATCCATTTCTTTTAAAACGAAGAGTTAGCATGGGCTAATATACAATTGTTCAAAATATTTGAAGAAATTAAACAAAAGCTCTGTTATGCAAATGTTAGCATGGATGCAATTTGGGCAATCCTCATTACCAAATTATTGATGATTTTGGAGTTACATTGTAAGTTCAGACCAATTTTTCTATGATTCCAAATGGATTAAAAAGTAAATTGGTGAAACCATATAGTAAATAATGATACATCTACAAAATAAACACATAAACCTTTGTCTGAAGCATAAATAAACGTTCTAGGTTAAAAAAAAACTGTAAAAATAGGTGGAACTTGGGTACCCTCACGTTATACTTGATACTTAATTCAGGTTAAGTAACAGTACATGAGCTATATTACAAATTTCAGTAAAATTTTGCATTCAACTCGGTGTGGATAAAATTCAACTGAAAATCGTATTTATCTCATTCATCATTTGAAATATTACAGTTTGAATGCTGACAAAATGAGTGTACATTTGAATAGAAGGCACACAAAATTGGCTTAAAACCTACTTAACTTTATCTTAAAATCGTCAAATCTCTAACTCTACTCAATATATTTTTCATAAAAAAAACACTATATGCTGTTGATATATTAATTTCCGTTTTAGCAAAACAAAATAAAGATATATAGGGTCACCGACTGAAATGTATTTGTAATATTTCAAATAATCATAAAGAAGAATACATTATTGTTTTGATTTTCAGTTGTCGTTCAACGAATCAAGGTGGGATGCACAATTTTAGCAAAATTTGCAACATACATTGTAGGTCATTTACTGTTCCTTGACCTCAAGTTATTAGTACGGAACTTCAAATATGCACGAACTATTTCATAAGATAAATACGTGTTCATTAAACTTTCAAAATTTGGCTTTAACAACCGAAGAGACAATAGTTTTTGATTTTAATTGACAAACGGCATACTAATATTTGTGTGACACTTTAGCTAGAAGTTAAATTAATATGATTTGTCTTTCAAAATACAATTGTCATGAAAGGATCGTACTATATTTTTTTATAATACTAAAAATTGAAGCCTATTTAGGGATGACGCGCTTTCAGTTAAGCTCTTAAAAATCGATTTTTAAGAGCTTAACTTAAAGCGCGTACGTCAACCCTAAATATGCTTCAATTTTCAGTATTATAAAAAAAAAATAGTGGCGTAAAGGGGAGAAAATTTTGCCAAAGTGAATATTGTGGCTGTGTCAAATAAGCTGTCTTAGGACAATTACGTGTCTAAAGTTGGTATAATACAGGTAGTAGTCCTTAGTCAGTTAACATTAGTCGCTTACTTTGGTTCTAAAGTTAAATTATGCATATACATATATTTTAAGTTATGACGTCATATTCAATGTAAACAAAAGAAATGCTTTCATCAGGTAAGATTTTTTTTCATATCAAACAATTATTAACAAGAGGCTGTCACAACGACAGCAAACCGGATTTATTAACATTTATTTGTGTCCTGTCAATATCACAAGAACCATTACTGATGAATGATGAAAGTGAAAATCCTCAATATCAAATTTGACCTCTAATTTGTCATCAGTATCAACATATTAAAATTTGAAAAGCTTAGATTGAATGGTTCATGAGTAAATGGAACAACGTGAATGGAAATGCCATTTTACGATCTTTCAAGAACCATAACTCCTGAACAGTAAAAGTCAAAATCGTCATTTTTGCACTTGACCTCTATTTTGTAACAACATATAAAAATTTCAAAAGCTTTGGTTGAATGGTTCATGAGAAAATGCACGGACACGACTGGAAACACCATTTTTCAATCTTTCAAGAACCATAACTCCTGAACGATAAAAGTCAAAATGGTCAATATTGAACTTGACCTTCATTTTGTTATCAGTAACAACATATTAAAATTTGGGAAGCTTTGGTAGAACAGTTCATGCGTAAATGAACGGACACGACTGGAAACTCCATTTTTCAATCTTTCAAGAACCTTAACTCCTGAACGGTAAAAGTCAAAATCGCCATTATTGTACTTGACCTTCATTTAGTTGTCAGTTACAACATATTAAAATTTTAAAAGCTTTGGTTAAACGATTCATGAGTTAATGCACGGACAACATTTGATTGCCGCCCGCCCGACCGACCGCCCGACC
Organism: Mytilus trossulus; assembly: GCF_036588685.1. NCBI lineage: Eukaryota > Metazoa > Mollusca > Bivalvia > Mytilida > Mytilidae > Mytilus > Mytilus trossulus. Next base: position 59,864,793 of record NC_086378.1, on the reverse strand, counting down.
GCCGTACATCCCCAAATCAATAACCGACATTTTTTTCACAAAAGTCCGGTTAAAAATGAATTTGTATTGAGTTCCAATCTAATATTTTAATATTTTACTAGACTGATAAATATATATTTTATTCAAAGTCTCATGCAAACAAGACCGGAAAAGGAAGTAGATTTCTGCATGAATGCGTGGAACACCGGAACAGGAATAAGATCTGAAAAAAATTTAACGATTTTGAGTTCATAAGTTGTATGAAAAATTAGGGAAATTTTCCGATGAAAAAAAAAAAAAAATTATTGAATTTTTACCATAATTGGGGACTTCGTCCCCATATAGTGTCAACTTTTCTATTATTTCCTCAATTTTCCCCCGAGAAAAGAGGACATGTTATTAACACATTTAAATGGATTCAATCTGATATATAAAAATTGTTATTGCATATGCTCTGTCGATCCGTTTTGTTAATTATTTTTTATATATTTTTTTTATATTTCTTTTATACTAAGTAATTCAGTCACGGCACATCTGAATTTTACCCAGAAAAATTGACCATACTATCAAATACTAAAAGCAAGTTGCAGACCCTAAATTATATTTAAGATTTGGGGAAAAAATCACCGTAATAAAATCTTTACATCCAATATTAACATACCTTATTTCAAAAACTAACCTCAAAATGTTTGCGTCTCTTACTAAGTTACATTTTATACTTTTTTATAATTGTACAGAATAAGTTTTCTGTATCGATGCCATAAAACACAGCAGCTAGATTTCGTATGTTCGGTGAAATTCTTTTAGGGATTTTTTTTTAACTGTCTCCAACCGATTAAAATTAAAAGCTGCATTCGCTTCTATTTGAGAGCATATGCATTTTAATGTATATATAGGTATTCACAAAAAGATTGTCCAGCAGTCAAGTAATTACGCAAGTAATTACACCAAAACTAAAACAAAAAGACATAAGAGGTGTGAAGTGCTTCGGTGTAAAATGTTGTTTCAGATATTCAATCCGACAAGCTCTGTAGCAGTATTTCCTCGGAGGGGCTTGTAGATTCCTCCGATTCAGCATTTTCGAATTTAAAAAATCCCAATTCATCTTTGTGAGTTTTCTCGTTACCCACTAGAACACAAACTGTGTTTGTGACGCTATGATATGCCATATACCGTGGAGAGTTAATTTTATCAGTAGCTTTTAAAATTTTGTGATGATCGCCTTCTTTTTTCAATTCGTAAATAGCATTACACCTCTTACTGGCCAACATAATCTTTTCACTAGAGGAATAATCTTCGAAAACAATTAAAGCTCTTGGACCTGGCACGGATTGATGCCATAATGTGTTGCCGTCATAATCCATGCAAGAAACCATTTTTTTCCCCATAGCGGACACGAATATTCGATTTTGATCTAGTGCTAGTCGTATTGTATGCCCAGTAAAGAATGCAAAATGACATTCTATTGTTTTCATTTCTGTTTTCTCGTGAACGTCAATAATAACAATCCTTCCATCTTCACGTTCTCCAATCTCAACTACAAATAAACCTTGATTGTATGCTATGCTAAACGGTTTACCACTGGTGTTGATTGTTTTTAATAACGATACTTTATAGTTACTCTGTATTGTGTCATAAGTAAGTTCGTAAAGCTGTATATGCCTTTGATAAGGATATGTTACCGCAAATTCATTTCCAGTTATTGCAGTGATTGCATTTGGTTCATGTGACAGTTTATTATTCGCCAAACTTTGCTCTTCTTTTGACTTGAATACAATCAACTTATTATTATTCCCATCAATAACAACAACAGTTGCATCCCCTAAGAAAGCCAAACCACAAACTCGAACTGGATTCTTGTCGTCTAGAAATGAAACGTTGTGAAGAGGAATTAATTTGTTTTGAACTTCTCCAAACTTATCTGGTTTCGTACAGAATGTGCCTGGTAAATGCTAATAATTTTCTTATCTATGCAGTGGCCTTTTCTAGAACATAAAGTACAAAAGGGTTTCCAGCAAGTGGTACAAAATTGTTCGGCTATTTTTGTACATTTTGTAATGTTACAATTTACCATTTGTTGGTTTACTGCGATTTGTTTTGTTGGAAACATAACGTGATCACCATTCATTCCTCGATGATGTACACAGCAGACGTCACAGTAATGGTCTTTACAGTCTACGCACAATGCACAGGTTACAATTTCATTACACGTAGCACATGTAGAGTCGGTGTTATCTTTCAGATGATCATAGCCTGGAAAAAATCGAGTTATTACATCTCACTTTGTATATAGAAGACATTTTGTTTTACAAAACATTGAACGAATTTAGTTAAATGTTACGTAGGAATGTCTGGACAAAGAAAGCTATGAACAAACCATTAATACGTTAGGGAAATGATACAGAACATAAACTATACGAAATGACTATAGTAAGAAATACCCCTTTTTACAATACTTAAAAAAGCAAATTAAATGATTGACCGCCCAATTAAGTGATATATTATTAACGACCTTGATATTATCATCAAGACCCAGAAAAAAGTCTCACTCTATCTCTAATTCTTTTTTAGTTAATTGAATTTAATTCAATTATTTTCCGTGATTGTAAAATTTTTGATGAGTTTCCCCGAGCTGTGTATTTGCTTCTTCTAAAGATTGAAAGTAAATGGTTTAATATTAATTAGGATGATTGTGCATCTTTAGATACTAATAAATGATACTTTTGAATTGATGCAAGGGGTCTTTTAAAATGATAAAGGTGTTTTGGGTGCGTTAAGATAGATGGAGTCCAGTATTTCGATAATTAACCTCTCGAAAGTGTTTTTTATAAATGGAAATGTCGACAGGATAGAATTTCTAAACACGTACATGTAGTATTATAATATTATGTTATTTATATTATAAGTTATATTGAGATAAAACCTTACAGGTATACCAAAACCATTCTAAATATTTGAATCCTGACAATATGACTTTATAAACGAGAAATGCTATTGTGATACATGTAATATATTAAAATATCATATGAAAACAAATACAGATATACGTCTGAGCCAGTGACAACTCTACAACAGATTTATCTATCGGATCACCAGCAGTGATGGTGATACATGGCTGTGTACTTTTATGTACATACAACTCTTCTAAACATCAACCAAACAATGTCAGATCTGTAAATTTGCTTTCGCAAACTTGTTTGTTCTTCCCCCGCCAGGATTCGAACCCATGCTACAGAGATATCGTGACACCAAATCGCCTGCACTGTAGCCGTCCCACTAGACCATAATACCACCTGGGCTTCATAAAAATGAAGCCTCGTTGGCCGGGTGTTACCTTTCCACGTCAGTTTTAAACTAGCGTCGTACTACAGTATATGATATATAAGGCATGGAGATGTTATTTTTACAGATCAGCTTAATTATCTATAGTAAAGGATCCTACAAATTAATGTAAGATACAGTCACAGAAAATAATTACTTTTATAAGTACGTCTGAGCCAGTGACAACTTAACAACAGATTTATCCATCGGATCACCAGCAGTGAGTTCGAATCACGGCGAGGGAAAAACAAAAAAAATGCGAAAACAAATTTATAGATCTAACATTGTTGGGTTGATGTTTAGACGAGTTGTTTATACATAATGTACACAGCCATGTATCAACATCACTGCTGGTGATCATATGGATAAATCTGTTGTAGAGTAGTCACTGGCTCAGACGTACTTACAAATATATTTATTTTCTGTGACTGTATCTTACATTAATTTGTGATCGTGTGGGCTAGCGGGACGGCTACAGTGCAGGCGATTTGGTGTCACGACATCTCAGTAACATGGGTTCGAATGCCGGCGCGGGAAGAACAAAAATTTGGCGAATGCAAATTTACATATCTAACAATATATTTATATATGATACAGGTATTCTAAGAACCCATATCATATAAATCGGACAGATACTCCTGAAGGGCCGACGCAATTTGATATAAGGACTTAACTAAGCTAAACTGTGTTACCAGTAATCTTATGGCATCTGGACACAAATGATAGTACTTAAAAACAATTATAGTGCGCATTATACAAATTTCAGTTCGTGACTTGAATACTAGTATATGGATTATGTAAACGTTGGAACTCTGATATTCAGTGGAGTGTTGGAATTTTGGAGAACGGTATTAAATCTTAGATTACTGTTTTAATTAATAGTACAGTAATAATTACATAGTTTCTAATTTAATCTGAATAAATATGGACCAAGTAAGTATGACATATGTAATAATTTGATTTGCAAATGTGTGTTGTAATACAAAACTAGAGGCTCTAAAGAGCCTGTGTCGCTCACCTTGGTCTATGTGAATATTAAACAAAGGAAGCAGATTGAAAATTGACTACAAAGGTCAATAACTCCTACAGGGGTCAATTGACCATTTCGTTCTTGTTGATTTATTTGTAGATCTTACTTTGCTGAACATTATTGCTGTTTACAGTTTATCTATATCTATAATAATATTCAAGATAATAACCAAAAACTGCAAAATTTCCTTAAAATTACCAATTCAGGGGCCGCAACCCCAAAACAGGTTGTCCAATTCATCTGAAAATTTCAGGGCAGATAGATCTTGACCTGATTAACAATTTTACTTCATGTCAGATTTTCTCTAAATTATTTGGTTTTTGAGTTATAAGCCAAAAACTGCATTTTACCCCTATGTTCTATTTTTAGACGTGGCGACCATCTTGGTTTGATGGCCAGGTCACCGAACACATTTTTTAAACAAGAAACCCCAAAGATGATTGTGGCCAAGTTTGGATCAATTTGGCACAGCAGTTTCAGAGAAGAAGATTTTAGTAAAAGATATATAAAATTTACGAAAAATGGTTAAAAATTGACTATAAAGGGCAATAACTCCTAAAGAGGTCAACTGACAATTTTGGTCATGTTGACTTATTTGTAAATCTGACCTTGCTGAACATTATTGCTGTTTACAGCTTACTTATATCTATAATAATATTCAATATAATAACCAAAAACAGCAAAATTTCCTTAAAATTACCAATTCAGGGGCCGCAACCCAAAAACAGGTTGTCCAATTCATCTGAAAATTTCAGGGCAGATAGATCTTCACCTGATTAACAATTTTACCCATGTCAGATTTGCTCTAAATGCTTTGGTTTTTGAGTTATAAGCCAAAAACTGCATTTTACCCCTATGTTCTATTTATAGCCATGGCGGTCATTTTGGTTAGTTGGCGGGGTCACCGGACACAATTTTTAAACTAGATACCCCAATGATGATTGTGGCCAAGTTTCAAATAATTTGGCCCAGCAGTTTCAGAGGAGAAGATTTTTCTAAAAGATTACTAAGATTTACGAAAAATGGTTAAAAATTGACTATAAAGGGCAATAACTCCTAAAGTAGTCAACTGATCATTTTGGTCATTTGGCTTATTTGTAGATCTTACTTTGCTGAACATTATTGCTTTTTACAGTTTATCTCTATCTGAAATAATATTCAAGATAATAACCAAAAACAACAAAATTTCCTTAAAATTACCAATTCAGGGGCAGCAACCTAACAACGGAATGTCAGATTCATCTGAAAATTTCAGGGCAGATAGATCTTAACTTGATTAACAATATTACCCCATGTCAGATTTGCCCTAAATGCTTTGGTTTTTGAGTTATAAGCCAAAAACTGCATTTTACCCCTATGTTCTATTTATAGACATGGCGGCCATCTTGGTTAGTTGGCGGGGTCACCGGACACAATTTTTAAACTAGATACCCCAATGATGATTGTGGCCAAGTTTGGTTAAATTTGGCCTAGTAGTTTCAGAGGAGAAGATTTTTGTAAAAGTTAACGCAGGACGACGACGACGGACGACGACGACGGACGACGACGGACGACGACGACGGACGACGACGGACGCCGGACGCCAAGTGATGAGAAAAGCTCACTTGGCCCTTTGGGCCAGGTGAGCTAAAAAGCACTATGGCACTGCTTATTATAATGCGTATGGTAGGACATTTTCTCGTGATTCTATAGCAAGGTGATTATCTCATGTGAAATTTAACTAATATTTTAGACCATTGCAAAAAATTGTGTCAACAAACCTGCTTGTTCTCTTTCTCTCGATAAACAGCTTGTTACACGATTGAATATTCTACCTGAAATGTAAATTATATCTAATGCACCATCTATTTCAAATGTACATATATACATATTATACTTTTCGAAAACCAAAAACAAATAAGGTTATTTTAATTTAATTGCATTCGGTCGATGCCGATGTTGGTGAACTAATACATGTAGTTCTCTATGGTATGTAGGCGCTTTTCTTTATTTGTCTTCCTCGGCAGTTATCAGATCTAAGCATTTGAAAGCAAGAGACTAATTTAGAGAAGATATATACTATAAATACCGTCTTTAACAGTGAAAAAACCCCATACCGAATAGCCATTAATCACAGGTCAAGAAAAGACAAATTTAAAACATCACTACGAAAACACTAATGGCAAAGTATTGTTGACGAAGACATTCACTTTGAAAGTTTGACCGATTGCAAAACATCAGACACTTTTACGATAGTATACACCAGGTGTAAGTGCTTTTATTTCTTCGTGAAACTACTCATAGTCGTTGCAAAAGTTTTCGATTAGATTTGTTTAGTGTAACCAGATAGCGTTATTACCAGGTTTTAGTTTAACATAAAAGTAAATTTAGAATAATTTTTCAAATGCCACTTTTCAAAATTGTAACTTGTCGACTCTGTTACATGTTCGGTATTCTTACCTGCAAATGCTACTTTCGGTCCCCGCTTATGTATCTTACCATTGAATTCTGGTTACACTAATACTTATCTATGAATTTATGATTATAGTCCATACGAAACGGTGGCAGAAGAATCAAAATAATTAAGGAAATGTAAACAGGTAAAACATTTCTCACCTGGAGTAAAAGGAAAGATGCATAGTAATATACAGATTACCACAGCTGTTGATAGCAGCGGCCAGCAGACTATACAAGAAAAGTCATAATTTTCCAGATCATCAGCTAGATAAAGAATAAAAACTTATCATTTTAGCTGCCTTCATAAACATGATATACAAGCTAGATCATATTATTATGTGTCATTTGATAATTGTACACTACGATAACTTAAACCGGAACATTACGAACACCGAATGCAATTGGTTGATTTTGGAGGAGTCATTGACTTCATTTTTATGGTTTAGTGACTACTTGAAATGTAATTCCTCTCTTATTATGAATATTTGGATAATAATACTTTTTTCACGGTTCATTATTCAGTGTTCAGTTTTTGTGATTAGGTCTGTTTTTGTTACAGTTTAAGCAATATGTCAACTATAACTTTTTTATGGAAGGATTGTAAGCTGTACATATCTGTCTGGCATGGTTCATCTGACCTTGACCTCATTTGTATAGTTCATGGGTTAATGGTACGTATTCTTGGTTAAGTCTGTTTCTTATAAAACTATAAGCAATTGTTCAAGTGTATTTAGTGTTTTGATTGATTGTAAGGTGTACATTTATTTATTGCTTGGTTTATATGACCTTATCCTCATTTTCTTGGTTCTTGTTTAGTTTATGTGATAGTTGTAATTTAGCTTTATATTTAGGACTATCACCATAATATCAATGGATAGTGAAGGAGGCGAGACATTTCAGCGTGTGCATTCTTGTTTAAATAATCGATAAAAGCTCATATGACAGGTATGAACATTAAACTAGTTCACGTATGTACTTTTGTATTATGCGATTCTCTCTGATCAATTTGAATTGTTGTTCAGCTTATGCTATCGTTCGGTGTTATCTAACACCTCCATTATGTCATATATGACGGGCATATTGTATTGGTTTTTTAACAGGTCTCTCGTCAGTACATCATCGAACTGTGTAGTTGTTATTTGAACAATATTGTAAGTTTAGATATTCATTTTGGTAAAGGATTGTTTAGCAATAAATACTTAAAGGTAACCAAATTTGAAAATAACACAAATTATCTTAACAGTCCTTCGACTGTGGAGCGTTAAAAAGTGTTCATGTGCATTCAATTAACAAGAGTCATGTACTTACACACAATAAGAAATAAAGAGCTTGAATTATCAAATCAGCTCGAAGCACAACAAAAGCCACACAAACACATAGGACATACCTTAGTGTATTGCAGTAACCTGAAGCTTGTTGAAATTTTTAACGCCATGTTTTTTAAAACTGTCAGAAATATCAAGCATCACGCAGTACATATACCAGATTTCGATTAATGACATAAGAATGCATATCATATTCGACAAGATGTAGGAGCAATTGTGCAGTTAACATGTATATGTGCAAAGTTTCATGTGTATTGTTTAATCAAAACAAACCTAATGGTAATAGAAAATCATCAATCATTTTTATATAATAGTTAAGCTATATTTATTCTTTACTTCATTATATACATGTATATACCGCATTTCCTTGTGGTGGATTTAGCTACCATGAGCGATTTGCTCTCAGACCCATGGGTACATCTGTAGCAACCAAACATGCTTGGTAAATCATTAGCAATGATTTGAAGTGTTGTTGTCTTTGTTGGTATATCCTGGCTAATCGCACATTTACAAGAAATAGTGGATTTGCATCGACATGTGCAGTTTGTGTCCAAAGATACAGGAACAACACAAAACGCGTGTCCTGATATGTTATTAGGAAAATAAATGTCGATGTCAGACTTAAATTCATCCACAGTGCAGTTCAACTTAAACTGTTTTGCATCTATTTCTTTGTTCATGCAGAGAATCTCAGCTGTTACAGACCCTACAAGATAAAAACCCACAAATAGAAACACAGAACAGTTTATCATTTTAAAGCAACAGACTTTCACTAATTACAAATTTTGTTAATCATTTGTAATTTAAATTTTCAAATTTTTTTAATGTTTAATTACAAGTATTGTGTTGAACCTTAAAGACCATTTTTTGGCAGAATTGTCTAAGCGAAATTAACACTATTCATAAAAGCTTATGTAATAATAATAAAAAAATGATATAAAATTGAAAAGCTATTTTATACGACCGTATTTTTTTGGGGTCGTATATTGGTATTACGTTGGCGTCGTCGTCGTCGTCGTCGTCCGAAGTCGTTTAGTTTTCGTACTATAACTTTAGTATATTGAATAAAAATCTATGAAATTTAAGCACAAGGTTTATGACCATAAAAGGAAGGTTGGGATTGATTTTGGGAGTTTTGGTCCAAACAGTTAAGAAATAGGGGCAAAAAAGGGCCCAATAAGCATTTTTCTGGGGTTTTGCACAATTACTTAAGTATACGTAAACAGAAATCTATGAAATTTTAAAATAAGATTTATGACTATAAAAAGAAGTTTGGGATTGATTTTTGGAGTTTTGGTCCTAACAGTTTAGGAATTAAAGGCCACAAAGAGGTCCCTAATAAGCATTTTTTTTTTGGTTTTTGTACAATAACGTTAGTATAAGTAAAAAGAAATCTATGAAATTTAAACACTAGCTTTATGACCACAACGGCAAGGTGGGGATTTTTTTTTTTAGTTTTGGTCCTTAAAGTTTAGGAATTAGGGGTCAGAAAGGGTAAAAAAATAAACTTTGTTTGATTTCATAAAAAAATGGATTATTGGGGTTCTTTGATATGCCAAATGGGACAATACCCCTAATGCGCCTTGAAATGAGGAACACAAAAGTCACGTGTAAACAAAAAATCTCTGTGTAGTGATATTTGACACATTTCTATGATAAACAAATGACTGAGCTGAACCATTAGTGTTAATTTAGAAAGTAAGGTAACACAGAATAAATGTGTAAAAACCATGGAGCTATTAAATGTGTTCAAAGTATTAAAATTTCAAAGAATTTATTGTGTTAAAAATGGGATTTTTTACCATGAGGAGCCACATCGCAAAATTATACTCGGGGTTTGCTAAATTACGAAAAAATGAATCACACTTCGTACCCCGAAAATTTAACCACATATGTAAAAATGTCTCAGCTCCGAAACAAGCCATCATGCATATACAAGTTTACGATATGGGCTGAGCAACAGGAGAAAACGTTACCATTACGGCCTATGGAGAAACAATTGCGCATATTGCCCCAAATCTAACCGTGTATTTAGATTCTTAATGTTTGGTCCTGTTTTCAAAGTGGTTTACATTAAGGTTCAAAGGGTAAAAAAAAAACTTTGTTTGATCTCAACAAAAATTGAATATATTGGGTTCTTCAATGTGCTGAATTTAACCATATATTTAAATTTTAATATTTGGTCCCGTTATCAAATTGGTCCACCTTGAAGTCTTAAGGGTCTTGAATTGACCATTATTTGATTTCATCAAACATGTAATGCTTGGGGTTCTATGATATGCTGAATCTAACCATGTATTTAGCTTTTGGATATTGGACCATACATGTAACAGGTAAATGTCCAATTTAAAAAAAATAAGTTTATAAGTTTAAGTTCTTAGACCACATTCATTCTGTGTCAAAAACCTATGTTGTGTCAACTATTTAATCACAATTCAAATTCAGAGCTGTATCAAGCTTAAATGTTGTGCCAATACCTGCCCCAACTGTTCAGGGCTCGACCTCTGTGGTCGCATAAAACTGCTCCCTGCGGAGCATCTGGTTCAAAAATGTCAAAATATAATATTTTTTTATTGTGAAAATGTAGATGTTAAAGTCACCGATAACCTATCGAGACGGGAAAGTGGAATACAATATCCAGACATGAGAAGTTGTGTAATCCTGTAAATCAAAAGACAATTTTAGGTGATTAATATCAATATGTTAGTACACGCTATGCTGTACTATTTGTCGAAATAATAACAAATATCAACAATTGATGAGCTCTATAATTATATTGTTCTTAAAAACAATGTAGATTTATAGCAATTATAAACGAGAGAGTCACTCCTCCTTGTTGGTTTGTAATTTAATGACCTATGGTCTTTTGATTTGAGGTCATTGGTTGAAACCTTAAAATTGATCTCAAAGTCATAGCTTAATTTGACGTTCTAGATTTTGACCTTTGCTGTTATCCTATATGTGTACATGACAAAGCCATGAGACTTTTTGCAACACGTCTCAAACCATTCAACCTTAAACAAAAAAAAAAACGGAAGTGACCTTGTGTAAACCGGAAGTTGCTCTTTTTTTACTTTATTAGTATAAAAGTATATAGAACCAGATATTTTTGGTGTCAAGTAAATATTCAAATAGTATCGGATGTGACATTTTTTAAACCGGAAATAACAAAGAAGCTACTTTATTTAAAATATATAGAATAGAAACCATATATTTTTGGAATTAGCGTGAAATAAACTATTGGATTCTAATTATTATTATTATTATTATTATTATTATTATTATTATTATTATTATTATTATTATTATTATTATTATTATTATGATTATTATTATTATTATTATGATTAAGATTATTATTATGATTATGGTTAATATTAATTTTATTATTATTATTATCATCATTATTACTATTATAATTATTATTATTATTATTATTATTATTATTAGTAGTAGTAGTAGTAGTAGTAGTATTATTAGTATATTAAAGCAACGGAAAGACTCACCTTCTTGGAGAAATAAAATCAGCAAATGCAACGTAGTCAGCAGTATTAGCATCGTGAAATTGGCGATTTCTAAATGCAGTCTGAAATGAAAGGCAAGTCAGCTTGTTCAACCTCTTGAACATTCGATTATTTTATTTGTAAGTGTTTTCATATCAAAATTATTCAAAGTCTTCAATATAAAGAAAAAAATATATATAAATGGATTTCTTTCAAAACGCTGCGAGTAGAAAAATAAAGCAACTATTCCTTAATAGTCCGTCAAAAATCCGAACAACAAAATTCTTTAATAATTAAAGCCGGAAAGTTGGCATAATGAGATATTGAAGGATATAGAAAAACTTATATATGAGTTCCCGAAATAAAACCCATTACGGCCGCCAAATAAGATATGACTGTCACCAGGTTGTGGAAATAAAACACCATGCATTTGATAAGTCAAACAACATAGAAGAGTTCAGTACATATTCAAGGATGGTATCAAATATAAGCTAATGTTGTCAGGTTTCTCGATATTTCCGTTTTTTAAGAAATGTTCACAATATTCCTCATATCTAAACAATTCTCCCTACGGTATGAAACAATAGGTAAATCCAGTACTTTCCTTTTTTACAAGCACTATTCAAATGTAAAAAAAAAAATACTCAACTCAAGTAAAACTTCGTATCTTATTTTAGTTTTGATATTTTTAGATCCTGTTATACAGTTTCTTAAGTTTCTATATATGTTAAACATCCTTGCTTTTCAAAAATTTAGGTTTGACGGACCATCAAGAAAATTGATCATGTAAAGATCTTCGAACTTACAAAAAGTGTGATTTTAATTACTATATATATCGTATATGTTTGCTCGGTGTTTAAAAACATAGGGTGATTTGTAGTAACTTGTTTAAATATATTTTTTCACTTTGTTGGTCTTTTGGAAAATGTTGTTTGTGCTGTTTTTAAACCCTTCTACAACGAAATTTGTTAACATGCACACGTATAAAAATTGCGCAATTTTTATACGTGTGCATGTCAAACAAATTTCGTTGTAGAAGGGTCTAAAAACAGCACAAACAACATTTTCCAAAAGACCAACAAAGTGAAAAAGTATATTTAAACAAAACGCATTTGACTAACAGGTCGAACAACTGATGTTCTTTAACCCTGCTGACTGCCATTGGCGATATATATATATATATATTCTTAGTATATGACCTTGGTGGATAATTGTTTCATTGGCATCATTCCAACATAGTTGTATGTCCATACATAATATAATGAATAACAATTTAAACATATCACGCAAGCAAAAAAAGTTTAAAGAACAATAAGGTATTTCTGAATATTCTATTATCCGACACATTGTAATATTGGGATTCTAGCTTTAATCTCGAGAGATTTACGCGATATTAAGACGAAAAGAAATGTCACGTCGAGTGAAGTATATATATCACTATAGATAAAATTATAGCCAGACCTTGATGTGAAATAACAGCTTGATCGAGTATCTTCAAGTAAAACAACATTTCAATATCCCTGTATCATTTACCTTAAACTTTATAGTTTCTTTAGTTCACATTATTTTACTTGAATTAAAGGTAAACACAAAATGGCAAACCACACTCTTTAACTGTACCGGATACATGTATACGTTTACAGAGAAATTATACAACCATAGAATAAAATTTAAATATTTGATAATAGATAGTATAATTGTTAGCCTTGGCTTTTTTATAATTTGTCAAAGATGTTAGTCATAGGCCTAAGATCATTTTATCAATTGAATGGTATAATAACACATCTTCGTTCTGGTTGTTTTCAGACTTTAGCTTTTCTATGTTTTGTGTACTGTTTTTTTTTTATTTGTTGTTTTATTTGTATTTGTAGTATTATTTGTCTGTTTGTTTTCATTTTAGAAATGGCGTTGACAGCTTATTTTCGGCTTTTGAGTTTGAGTGTCCATCCATCTCTTTATCAGAACCTCTCAAATTATCTATTTAAACAACAAGAATAGTATGTTTCGGAAAAGCCGGTTATCCTCTCGTAAAAGTGGGGTAAAATGTATCAGAGGGACATTCAAATTGATCGATCGACAATAAACTGACAAACGCCATTGCTTAAAATGAAAAAGACAAACAGACATACATTAGTACACATGACACAACATAAACAACTAAAGACTTAGCTACAGGAACCCAACCATTAACTTTGGGTGTTCTCAGATCCTCCGAAAGGTAGGTAAGCTGATCCTGCATCACATGTGACAACCGTCGTGTTGTTCATATTATTACAAACCCTGTTATAGTGACTGTCGTATTCAGTAATTCACATATAGTGAAAAGGGAACTTTATTGTACTAACGATATAAGGACCATATCCGATATCATCTATGAAGGAAACGTTTGTTTCACAACAATATATACACATGGAAAAAAGTATTGCAACACCTTGATTTTTCAAAACTTGAAAAATCAGCCTCTTTTTTGGATGATATATAATAAGATATCTGTATAATATTATTGAAACATAGTTTATGATAACATTGGCATTGAAACGAACAAAAAATGTTTGAAAAAAAAAGATTTATACAACCACAATTTTAATAACAAAATAAAGTGTTTTTTGTACAAAAAAAATGAAATTTACAACTTTGGCTATAGTCGAACTTTTCAATGTCAGACGTTTCAAAATTAATCTTCAGATGACTGTTCACATCATGGTTGTTCGTTATATGCCAAAGAATTAGTACTTTGTGCGCAGCCTCCATTCAAACGGATAACCGCATCTTAACGTCTTTTGATTCCTGCCAAAAATCAACTAATTTGTTGCTAAGGTAGCAGCAACCATTTCTGATGACGGGCATTGTTTATTTCATGATGTGTTTGAACTGGGATGTCCTTTCGCGCACTTTCCGCCCAATAGTGTCCCATATATGCTCGATATGGTTCAAATAAGGGCTACGATCCGTCCAAGGAAGATGACCCGAATTCCATTGGAACAAGGAATCTTCCTCCACGATGCTATTTTTTAACTTTTGCGACCTCTGCACTACATTGGATACGGAAAACTGTGTGTCTGTTCGTTAACAAATGTCTCCGAAATGGTCTTATCGCACGATAACCAGTAGCGATGAGTCGATCTCGAACAGTTCTTGTTAAAAGGCTCCTGTATGCCCACCACTCTCTTTTTTTTGGATTGTATTGTATGCAATGGGTTTCCTTCTGACCAACCTTTATTATGCTTGATTTTCCCTAGCAAATGGTTTAGGGGGTCTTCTTTATCTCGGTAGGTATTTAACATCGCTCAGTGCCATTTTTTATTCTTAAAACTTCTTATAGTGGAATTGTGATGACCAACAATGCGTGCAGTTGTTACAACGACATCCTTGCTTCTCTCATGCTGATAATCTGTCGTCTTGCTGCAGTTTAGAGTTGTCGAGGACCCATTACAAGATGTCAATCACATAACTTTAATAACTTGGTTATTTAAAGTGTTGAAAACAATGAGGATGCAAACATCTGTTTTGCTGTTTACGGGTACATTAGCTGCATGTGCCAATAAAAACTTACCGAGTCGATATTTATCGATTAAACTCAGGTGGTACTTAAATAATGTTTAAGTTGTTCTATTTTACCAGATAATATCACAACAAAATAAGAAATGTTTTTTTAATTTCAATTTCAATTTGGTGTTGCAATACTTTTTTCCAGGTGTATATATCAAATGGCTGAATAATGGTGTATTTTGTACTGAATTTTAAACAAAGTCACGGCCCATAAGAGTAACAATTTTGTCTTGTGACATATCACAAGTAAAGAATATTTGTAAGGATAAACTCATGCATTATATTCATTTAAACAGCAATTACATGTTATTGAACAGACAACGAGAAATTCAGATTTAATATAGGGCTACACATATGCATGACACTGTCCTTTCCACTTTATACGTAATTGTTATATTGATGCAAAACCTATTCAACACTTCGTTTGGTTATGTGCCAATGTGTCTATTTATGTAACTCTTACGACAATGTTATTCTTTCTGTTTAAATTATAATTTTGTTAAACGTGATGTATATAATAGAAACTTAAAATTTTATCTTTAAACATATTGGTTTTATCAAAAAAGAATATTAGGTTTTACTAATAGCACTTAATTCAGCTAAAGTGCAAATCTACATTGATCAAAATGGAAACAAAACGACAATCGTTACGACTGGTCTGTTCATGACTTAACAATAGCAAAGCTACTTACAAGTAGGATACATGAATTATTACACAACGAATCTTAGTGAGCCAAATATTTGTTTGTTCATTTCATTTGTCACAAGACATGCAAGATGGCTGCACTGTTTATATTTCGTTGTAACCCTGGTTGCATGTTACGTAAGACACTATGAGTTTATAAATATAGTATTACGTATTATGAAATTTTTATAAAATTTACACACCATTCAAAATTAAAGTTACAAAGTAAGATGGCTCCCAACTTAACTTTTGGTTTGTATATTACTGATGATGCTTTATTCAGAAAAGCGCTTCGAACGCACGACAGTTTTAAAGATTTGATTCATGTACTTAATATATCTGAAAGAACATTTAGATTGCATTCAAAATAAATTTGTACTTCAGCTGTACGTATAAAAAAGCCGAAACAAAACTGCCACAAATAGCACCTGTCCATGTAAATTTACTTCTAATCATTTAGCAGAAATCATTTTGTGATAAGACATACATGAAATTAAGGTGATTAAGTGTAGTATGATCGAAGCAAACACATTTAGTCTTTTTAAATAATCCGGTTGAATTTCAAAATAATTGTATAAATAGTATATCATGTATACAACATGCGTTTTTTTCAATTTCACTGTATATTTAGAAACAAAAATGGCGTTGTTCTGCAAATAAAACAGTTGACAATACTGCATTTTTAAGAAAGAATAAGATATTTGAGTAGCCTGTATTTACATAAGATGCGTGCAAGTTATACAATTAAAACGAATTGTTTTGTTGATTATATTAGCGCTTATGTGTGAACCTCGTAACAATGTGTATGCATGTTATTATGGCACACTTTTTATCATTTGACTTTTTATTGTAATTCATGGACGTCGATTTGTTTAAGCTTTCAATTAAAGTTAACACAAAGAGGACAATGAATCATTAATCAACAAAAATATAAATTTCGAAGGACCTCTTAAACATATAAATGTACCAAATAACTTTATCATATTATTAACTAAAAAAAATCAGTCGGTAGATAAGAGTTTATTTATAATCAAAAAGTTCAAAGAGTGGTTCCAAGGACAGTTTTATTTAATTTAAATATGCAAAATAACAACATTCACTGTAGTAGTTTTATAACGAAAAAGCGAAGTAGTGGACTTTATGATAAAAACATTAATGATAACACGAGATAACGTGATAAGTAACAAATGAGAAAAAAGAAAGAAAAAAACGTGAGCAAGAGGAAGACCTATTTTATTACCTAGTGTTTATGGATTTTTCTCCAAATTTGCAAATAGAGCCTCACTTTTATCATTTTGGTCCTCTTGTGAATACGGAATATTTCATATATTTTAGGATAGAACACACTATTTCTAATATGGTAGAGTTATATATTTATCTCTCACTTGCGTTGTTTTACGCCGGTCATAAGGAAGTATAATCATGTGTTAAATTTACGTATGGGCTTTATGCAGGACAAACCGGCAACACAACAATGTTAATATATGACAAATGATTTAATCTGCACAGCTTGGGTGATCCTGATTAACCCAAACGACGTAGGAGTTCGTGTTAAAGGGTCACACGAGCGTGCAGATTAAATACAATATACCGATTTGATTGGCCAATAACTGTTTTAACACATGACGCCATCAATTTACGTGAACGTTTTAGCAATATTCAAACCATATTCCGCAATCCAAGGCTTCTAGTAAAGTTTCCTGTAGATTAAAGGAAGGGGAAACGAGCCTTTATGTAGTTAGAGGTTGTTTAATTTTAAATTATAATGTTTTATCTATGTAGGTTTCTTCATCAATTTTTACATTATTTGCGACTTACTTTGTTTTTTTTTTCTATCTTTCTGTTAAATTTATTCGTAATTATTTTTCTTGCAATCAGTGACGATTAATACGTTGACATATTGTACTTTAAAATCGGTTTTATTGAGTAAAGATTTATTGCTTTTCTATCCTTAATGATATGCTTAGAGATAGATGAAACGAGGAAGATTTTAGTACATAAATTTAAAATGATGATTAAACAGAAACAACGATTCACTATCCAATCTTTAACCCTTCACCCTCCTCCGACCCCAAATAAATTCGATACCCAAATAGTCCCTTTATAGGAATAAATATGTCAAAACTCCTCATGAATTTCATTGAGTCTAAAAATTATTCAAATCAGATTTCATTTATTTGAATATTCTTAAGTACATGATTTTTTTTGGAAGAAACTACAAAAAAATCGTTATTATCTGTTTTGACTTTAAAACACTGATTTGAGATTTACCCTGCGTACATAAAATAAAATAAAATATTTCATGTCCTAGTTTAGATAATAAAAACGGAAGGAGAGACCTTTCTTGTTTTATCAGAGGCCCTTTTTACCAAGAAGTCTAAGGAGTTCTTCTACAGTAATCACTAGACAAGTCAATACTGAAGGTTTGAGGACGAATTCCGCCCGTGCTGAGGATTTCGACTCCAATATTAATTGATTAGAACTAGAGTGGGGTGCTCATTTTCGCCACATCTTTTCATGCTTTATACAGTTTATGTTCAGGTCTAAATGTTTTTGATGCATGTATACTGATATTTCTATATGAAGATAACTTCAAACGCAAAATATTCTTAAGCTTGAAAACGTGTTTGTTAGAATATAATCATCTGAAAAGTAAGATTAAAGGGTGTATGAAATTTCCTGATTTTTTGTCAATGGGGGACACATATTCGCCGTTTTTACATATCTATTTAAAACAAAAAAAACGCAGCTTTAAACAACATTGATCAAATCAATTTCATTATAGATGAATAGCTGACATTTCAAAGGTGTTAAAAGAACTGAAATTTAGGGCATTCAGACAAAGAATTACTAAGAAATACTTCTTTGAATTCGTGTATTTTCTTTATGAAATTGGCCGAAAATCGTTGTCCATTTTTCCGTCCTTTTCAGTAGGTGCCGCAATTTTGTCTCAGTTTTAAAAAATAATCATATTTGTTATATAATATCATTTACTGGTATATGTCTTTCATTTCAGCCATCCCTTGAATTTTTACACCTCAAAATCATAAAACGGCGAAATTGTGTCCCTGGCGAAAATGGGCACCCCGCTCTATCAGTTTTGCTATCAAAGGTGTGTGCTTTTCTCCAATCAATCCATCAGCTTTTTCTTATTTTGAAACTGCGATGTTTGTACAAAGTCTTTAATTTATCAACTTTTTTGTAACTTCAAGTCAGATGGCGGGTTTTTTTTTTGGGGGGGGGGGTTTGGGGGGAAGGGGGTCGAATAGGTTGTTCATCCTTGAATTAGAGAACGAAAGGTTTATAGTATCGCTACAATCGCTGATATTTTTTGATTTTATAAAATACATGTCACACCCCTTTAAGAATCCAGGAAACGCCCTTAAAGGTAAGAATAGATTTGAACTGTGCAATATATCTGAGGTAGTTAATGCACACCTTAGCTGTGCATTATTTATATTATAGCACAGTAAGAACAAAGAGATTTTACCCATGCCATGTGTTAATCTATGAATAATGAAAATGGGGAATTTATGCTGAGCCGTCCCATTTAAAGCCCAGGATTGTCTAATGATCTTCATGGATACTCTATCAAATTTTATATTTCAGTTAACATCATTAAAATCCCTGAAGGAAACACTAATCGGTGAACTTCTCTATGTTCTTATTTTCACTTAATATATGTTGCACTTCTGTTAACATTTATCAAAAGAACCAGGATTGTAATTTAGTACGCCAGACGCGCATTTCGTCTACATAAGACTCACCAATGACGCTCATATCAAAATAGTTATAAAGCCAAAGAAGTACAACGTTGTAGAGCATTGAGGAGCCAAAATTCTCAAAAAATTGTTCCAAATACAGCTAAGGTTTTCTATGCATAGGATAAGAAAATCCTTAGTTTTTCGAAAAATTCAAAGTTTAGTAAACAGGAAATTTATAACAAATGACCACATGATTGATCTTCATGTCAACACCGAAGTACTGACTACTGAGCTAGTGATACTCTCGGGGACGAAACGCCCACCAGCAGTGGCATCGACCAAGTGGTGTAAACAGTTATCAAAAGTACCAGGATTATAATATAGACAAATTAATTTCCTATAGGAACTCCTTTGACATGTTAACATGTAGAACTCATACTATAACGTATCTAAAATAAATGTTTCCTATAATGGAAAGTTCATATGCACTACATGTTTTTAAAGTTCAAAATAGAGGACTGTGCGGCATAATTTCAACATCTATAAGCCTCGAACCTTTTGAAGTTTAAACTGATATTAACATTCTGTTCTACCTCTCGCTTCACATTATGTCTTCCTCACAATTCAATTTAACCGCTATTCATGTGTATTTATACAATTCACAAGTTTTGTCTATATGAGAATACAACTAAATGTCTTATCCGAAAACCTGTAGTTAAACAAAACAATATCGATACATGTCTCCCCAAAAGAGGCGAGGTTTGCGAACCAGTTGTATTTATAAAGTGCAAACTTTAAATTAGTAAATCACAAAGTTATGCTTACATCAACTAGAAACATGCAGTAATAGTGCAATGGGGCAAGGTGTTCTATTTTTTTCTTTACTTTAAAACTGTGTTTGAAACCTTGAATTGCAGTCATGTGTATCTCAGTGAAATCAAAAAGTCTTACGGTGACCAATAGTTGTTGATTTCTGTGTCATTTGATCTCTTGTCGAGAGTTGTTTCATTGGTAATTATAGAACATCTTCGTTTTGATATGTACATAGATAACACAAGTAGTTTCAACAAAATGGCTCATTGAAATGTTAGCCAAGGAAATTATTCTAACCTTTATTTTCCTTTTATATAATCTTATACATGTTATAAATAATCAGTTACGTTAAGTACATCTTCGAATTTGCATCCAGTTTCATTTACTGATTATTCTGAAATTCTGTCGCTTGATGACGGGTGATTTGTTAAGGGTTGAGAACTTATCAATAGAGTAGCTTTTAGTTAAAATGGCAATGGCTGCTTTTCTAAATCTGACTTTTCTTTACATGCATTAAAAAGATGTCTTTGTACGTTAATGTGGCAACAATTAATCAATCAATTTGTTCATGCCATGAACATCAGTTTTGATATGGTATACCTTTGAAACAAAATTACAAAACTGGTTCTTGGCTGTAGCTATAATGGCAGTTAGGTGTACAAATAAAAACTGCCAGAAGAATTAAAAAATACGCCCTCTCAGTTGTGTATTTAAGGTGATTTTGGTAAATTATGTTTTTTCTAAGTGGTGCCAGAACAAATTGAGTATATTTTTTTAGTTATTTATCAAAGGTACCAGGACTATAATTAATACGCTAGACGCGCGTTTTTTCTACATAAAACCCTTCAGTGACGCTCAGGAAATGTGAAAAAAATACCATATAATTGAAATCATGTCAACACCAAAGTGCTGACTTCAGGGCTGGTGATACCCTTGGGGAAGAAATGTCCACAAGCAGTGGCATCAACCCAGTAGTGTAAATATCAAAGGTATCATTATTATAATATAATACATCAGACGCGCGTTTCGTCTACAT
This sequence comes from Mytilus trossulus, assembly GCF_036588685.1. NCBI lineage: Eukaryota > Metazoa > Mollusca > Bivalvia > Mytilida > Mytilidae > Mytilus > Mytilus trossulus. Next base: position 59,843,412 of record NC_086378.1, on the reverse strand, counting down.
AGAACTCATCCGTAACACTCATATCAAGATATTATAAAGCCAAACAAGTACAAAGTTGTTTTATTTAAACATTATTGTTGTGGTAATTGAGTTGACATATCAAATGTCCAGTACATGTTTGTATATACGTTCCTTTTGTTAATCCAAAAACACATAAGATTAATTAAGACTAAGAAAACTTGTCTATCTGCTGTGGCAAGATCTTAAGTAATCATGATTAGTAAACATGATTTTTAAACAGTAACTTTGTAACAGTTATACAATTTACTTCATTATCTTATTTTTGATCTAATATTGAGTGGACCAACATCGGAATGGGTAATCTTTATCGTGCAAGGCTCTCTCATACTTTAAACGAAATGACTTTTCCAAAATAGTGAAATGCAAAGTAACGCATATGTTATGAATGTTCGTTTATATATTTCGACGTTTAGCATGACGTACGTTATAACTTATCTTATACACAATTGTATTTAGGGACCAGCTAAAGCACCCTCTGAGTTCGGGAATTTTTTCGATGTGTTAAAGACCCATTAATGGCCTTCGCCTGTTTTCTGCACTTTTTCGTTTCTATGACACATTACCCATTTCCATTCTCTATGTCATTAATGGTACGAGTAACAGGTTTAATCCTTTAAAATTGAAACACGTCACATTATTGTCTGAGAAATTAACATGCAAAAGAGAAATCATCGGTTTCAAACATTTTGAAATGCGACGAGATCAGAAAGTTTTTTAATTTTCAATTCGAAGTTTTTATAAACGCCGTAATGGATATTTAAATGTCAATCTTCGCCAGAAATCCTCACAGAAAAGCCTTATAATGATATAGGACAATCTTCCATTCTTCGTATTGTAAACACGTACATTTGTAAGGTACTATAGATAAGGCCTTAAACTGTCAACTTAAACTACCATTTAATCAGTTCATCGGTTGAACAATTATCCGAATAACCGCTTAGGCAAAACTTTACATATGACAACACCACTATTTTTAACAAATTTACTTAAACTAAATGTTTCCTGTCGATATTTAACCAATAATCTAATTATCATAAAGGCGTACCGTACTTCTGACATTTTGGTTAAAATTAATTCCTTCTTTTAAGCATACAAAGAATAAATAAAGTTAGAATGCATTACGTTTTTTAAAGTTATCAAGAATGTGTCCCAAGTACACGGATGCCCCACTCGCACTATCATTTTCTATGTTCAGAGGACCGTGAAATTGGGATCAGAACATTAAAACTAGAAAGATCATATCATAAGAAAAATATATACTTAGTTTCAGGTAGCAGATTGTGGTCTAAAATTATCATTGACCCCATGTTTTTTATTTCAAAAACTACTTTGACCAATAACTTTTACCTGAAACTGGCGCCAGACGAACAAACGAACAGACTGACGAACAGATGGACGGACGGACGGACGAACAGATGGACGAACGGACGGACGATCGAACCCACAGACCATAACACATAATGCCCCTCTACTATCGTAGGTGGGGCATGAAAATAATTAAATGAACGGTTGTATTTCATTTATTTTATACATATGCACATTACAAACAACATGATACAGCCAATTCCGTATCTAAAGAGGGTTTTCTTTTTCAAAGAACCTGTGAAATATGTACACAATTACGAAATATTTTATTTTACCATGACTTAGTATTAAGAAAGAACCACTTCAAGTGTCTGTAGATAAAACTTACCTTGTCTCATTGTGTGTTATATTTATATAGTCGATTGAACGTTGAAACATATATATATATATACATATATTTATGTATAGATATGAATTTAGTTCGAAATAAGATATTTAAATGCACAATGTAAATAACTATATTATACGGCACTGAGGTAAATTGAACAATATTTACACTCGTCTAAGGAAACCAATCAAGCGCAGTTAGGTTTTAAACTATTATTCTCTACAAAAGAACAGAGTTTAAATTTCCCTCGAGTTGCACACATTTTATCTGTTCAAAGGAATAAGTAAACACATTTTTTTACTTTAACATGTTTATTAACACCTGAAGAGAATGAAGGCTGGAGAGCAAATGCAATTCAATTTTCGATGTGATAAATATTTCCAAGGGGCTTGCCAGTATATTTGGCACTGATTTTAGAAAATCAGTCATTACAGATATAAATTTGACATAATGTCTTGTAAAATTGTTCACGTGATAGCGCTTATAATGACATCATCCAGATACTGTGATAGTTCCAAGAGGCATAACTTTTTCAAAAATGATAAATTGGCACTGATTTTTTTACAGTACATGATATATAAGGCATGGAGATGTTGTTTTATATATATACTAGAAAACACCCGCGAAATCGCGGGCATATACAGCTTGTGAACTGTTATAGGATGTTTTTTGTAAAAGATATTATGTATTGAGAATTACATTTAAGGTATCTCCCTTTTTCCAAAAGCCGATATTTGTTTTCTTTCTGTTAAATTCAATTATATTCGTGTTTCTGGTTTAGGCCACACCAAATTAATTAATAGTTCTTTGAGATTTTACCCAAAAAAAAATGGGGCGAGCGAGCGAAATTTAAATTTATATTTTTAAATTCTTCGCCTCAAATTTTGAAGAAATATGGAGCGAGCGATATTTTTTTTCTCTCAATTTTTATATCTTTTACCTAAAAGAAGCAACTGAATTTTCAGCTCACTTAATTGAAAGGGGACATAATTTGATATAATTAAATTATCTCCCTTTTTATATGTATTTCAACTTTCTGCATTCTTTTTCATTTTGTTTTGTTGTTTGTATAATTAACACTGCACAAATATACACTTTTGAACATATTTTTTTATGCATGAACTTTTATGGCTATCTGCTTTTAATATGAACTGCTTTCATCTGTAGTATATGCACCTTCTGGTCCTTAGACACCCTCTGTAGTATGCTAGCTAGCTTCTTGTAATCATAACTGCATGGTGTGTGTTTTGTGTTTATGCATATGGATCACTAACCAGTCAATCCAAGCACAGTGGAAACTGGGGGTTCTAGCTAGTGCTACTTTACAATTAAATATCAGAAAATAAATTACACCAAAACATACCAACATGGAAATACCTACATAACCTACATTTATAAGCCTATATTATAACTAAAATTTCAACCAGATGCATCATGGAGTCTATAATCCTTAAATAGAAATGCATTTTTTTTCATTTACAAAACATCCTGTGTTAAACAAGTTAACTTTCAATTTCACCCATCTTTAAAAATGGTATAAAATATCAAATTTTATCATTTTGTCAGTACCTTGTATTATTATAAAAAGGTACATATAAAAATGGAACAATATGGGGTATTTTAAAGTTTGAGAACTGCACAACATCCACCAGGAAAAATAACAAATGCAGAGGTCTCCACAAGGCCGTCAACCGTTGAACTGTTTTGGTGTCTATCTTTTCATATCAAAAGAAATGTATCAATGAAATATCAGTAGGGGTATTTACAGGGCCAACAAAAGGCTTAATTTCTACTCCATGTACAACAATTGTTATTTTTGTCTGAATGTTTCACCACAGAAACAATCAGCACGTTTTCCATCTTTGCAACTTTTTTTATCAGAATCAAAAATATGCTTGACAAATGACAAACACTGCATATTTTCAAACGCTTAATTGATAAAGATTTTTTTTTTAATACCGGAATCGAGTTCGTCGAAAATGCGGATTTATTTTCGACGTGCGGGAATTTTTTTTTTTTTTTTTTGGGGGGGTTTGGCAGGTGAGGTGCGGGAAATTTATTTTTTATTTTTTTATTTCAATTTCGGCAATTTAGATGCGGGTTTTCCAAAGAACTACTAATTAATTTGGTGTGGCCAATACGACCACAATTATTGTTCTCCTTTGCTACAATGCTTCTTTTGGTAAAAGTCAAATCAAATTAAAAATCTGCACCGTTTCAAACATGAAATAAATGTAACTGCTTATATATAGACCATTATTAGTCTACAAAATAGGCTTCTATGACAATCCATCAGTGCTTTTTTAGAGCCTTATTAATATGCCAATGGTAGGATTCGAATCATGTATGAATGACTAATACCGACTAAGGCTAATTTGAGGGGTTGTCGATCGGAGGGGTCCTGTTCCCGAAATCCCGGGCTTAAAACCATGAAATCCAGAGATGCAGAATTTAAAGGAATTCATATCCCGAAATCGAAAAATATATTCCCGGATCCCGTAAGGATCAATCCCCAAATACCGAGCTTACAAACACCCGATCTTGACGCTCCGAAAAAGGTCATGCCTCCCTCTAATCTCTACCTTACTTTCATTTTTGCCAAATCACTGTTTTCCCTTTTAACAATAAATTATATATAGAAATTCCCTGACAGAATACAGAGAGTCTCTATACAGCATTAAAGTAGTATAATTGTAAACGCGAAAAATATTGTCCTCTCTAAAGAATATAATAGTTGTGATTTTTGCGATCTAAACACCGTGATAAGGAGAACACTCTACGATTGGTTGGTTGTACTTGTGTTACATGTTTTACTAAGTCTTATTTTAATATAAATGCCACTGGTATGACCCCCTGAATAGTAAACATTAAAAAAAACAGTAGACAGAATACAGATAATCGTAGTTTACATGTAGATAAACGCGAACAATAATTGTCCTTTCTAAGGAGGTATAATAGTTGTGGTTCTTGCAATGAAAACACCATAAAATGGAGAACGCTCTGTTTGGCTTATCTATTTTTCTTTTTTGTTATCTATCATACGATTGGTTGTATTTGTGCATGTATCAAGCAGGAAGTCTTATCTATGACTAAAAGTCAGTCTGATGACGGAATCATTTCCGGACTCCTTTTTTGTCGTTTTTCTTCCGAAATAACGCAATCTGAATAATCATAAGAATGGATGATAAATGCGACTATGCATGTTACCTATAGGACACAGAGGCATGATGATTAATTAATGGTGGAAGGAAGAGAAGCGACACCAAAAATGAGGTCTTCTCGTTTAATAGTATAGATTTATATATTTACACCTGCAGTGAAACATATGAAAACTCATTTGGCTTTATAAATATTTTAAAATTGTGCTGTTACACCACTGTTCAAGTTTAGTGTTACACGTTCAAAAACATGTTTGACCTAGCCAATTTCAAACATTTTATGTGCATGAATTCCAGTGGTTGTCGTTGGTTTATGTCTGTCATATATATTTATCGGAATAGTTTTGTTATAAAAAAGATCGTTAGTGTTCAGTTCCAATTATTTTGCATTTTTCATGTCATGGCCTTTAATTGCCGACTTTGCCGTTGTTGAAGAACGTACGATTGATTATAATTGCTTACATTATTTCGTTTAAACTCTAATGCATAGTTGTCCCATTGAGAATCACACCACATCTCAATGTTTTGTTCTCTAAATAATCTCTCAAACCGATTACTTTAAAATTGATATAACAACCTGAAAACATCAGTAATAAATTTAGAAAAATATTTTTTAAATATATTTTATTTGTAACATATAATAAATATATTTTTTGGTTTTAAAAATATTGACCTAGAACTCGTTCCCCATTTGCAGTTTTATTGATTTGTTTTGAATATTCCCATATATTACGGCATTTCGGCCAAAATTTATAGGCGTTTAGATCTTTGCATATGCCCATAAAACGGACTTCAATTCGAGAAGATAAAAACTGGACGTCGATTAGAGAGGCAAAACATTGGACGTCGATTCAAAATGTTATTTTATTGTGACGTCAGATTTGAACGTCGATTTGAGAATTAGAGACAAGAAGTCGATCTGAGTCTTACATATTTTTGTTTACTGAACAATTATTTGAAAATATATATCTATCGTACTTTTCTTTGAAATAAGGAATTTCACAAGGTCTTGTCGCTTTACATAGTTACAGTCCGGGTGTCATACGGTGGCTTTTTGACTTCACATTACACCGTTAATTTTTTAGACAATCCTACGTGAAGAAAGCCAAAATTCAGCTTCGACCCGAATGTGAAAGAAATTGACAACCAATATTTACCGTTGTCACTATTTGAGTACATCATTGTCATTTGTTAGTTGTACTTTTAAATGTTTTTCTAGTTCCTGTACGATAAATCGCAAATTTGAATCTAAGGCGAAAGCAACACAAAACGTTGATAACGTCAACTGAACGCAATAAAACGACAATACGCATTCTTCCTTCAAAACGAGTGGTAAACATCATATGAGTTTTAATTTTCATAAAGCACGTTTTCAACATATATTTTGATACCAGTTAGACACTTTGATTTTGTCATCTTAATTGTACTGGTCCCTTTTGAAATTTACCTTCAAGATCGTTAGTTTTGTCAATAAAACACTTCCCGATAATAGTCCTCGAACTACGCGTTGTAGATATAAAACTTATCGTTTTTACTTTAGAAAGCACTTGAACAAACCAGAAAATGAGAGAAATTTCAAATCGTCTTTGAAAAAAAGAATAAAACGATCATACACATATTGCATTCATCATTTGCATTCGTTACGACTCACTATTATGTTTTAACACAGCGGAATTCATGTAATGTCTTTCTCTTTTTTTTCCATTGTATTTGTACACATCATTACTTTCAATATATTTTTTCTTCAATGAATAGACTAGCATCGACAAATAATATTTTGAATATCAGTTTATGTTGAATTCATTTGAGAAATAATTTGCAGCATATGTCATATGTAGGTTGATCTGATATAATTTGATTTCAAGCGGAGATAAACTGTCCCTCGATACATATATGTACGCTAGCGATACGTGTGTTGCGTTGTACATTTAAAGGAGTAGGTCCCGTAAGACCCCTTTTTGGCCCCAAAATATAGCAGTTTTACAAAATTGTTAAAATGTAAACTTTTAGTTATTTATTGGACAGTTGAATGCCTCTGCTACGTAAATATGGGCTGTTTTTTACAAGACAATGCACATATATCGGGTTGTAGCACCGATAAGTCTTGCTAAATTACTGAAATCTTCAAAATTCTACCATTTAAGTTAAATTTTGAACGGTTTCTGTGTAAAACGGAATAGGCCGCATTCGTGTTCATCCTTAATATTGAAATGTAAGTTGTATTTTATGATAATACATAACATATATAAAGGTTTTGGGTGAACACGGATGCGGCCACTTAATTTTTGACTAAAACCATCCGAAAAGTGACGTTTTTGGCATATTTGAGAGATTTTTCAAATTTGAGTTTGAATCGGATCGTTTTTAATGATTGAATTAGTTAAAATCTTTCACAAAAACTAATTGAATCAAGTGAAATAGACACTTATTAAGTGTTTAAAAAGTGGTCAAAATCTTTCGTCAGATGAAACTGAAATTTGAGGCCAAAATGAGTCCTTACCGGACCTACTCCTTTGCAAAACGTCACCTCATTCCTTAACTCGATTTTGTAAAGCTTTCTAGTGCATGGTACTATTTTCATCACTTGACCAACACAATCATGGCAAAAACAATCCCTGTTTTGGGTTGAAGTTGTTATGCTTACTCTTCAGGTTTTTCCGGAGTGTTTACAGAATTATGTTACAAATAAGGGACGAAAGATACCAAAGGGACAGTTAAACTCATAAATCTAAAACAAACTGACAATGCCATGGCTAAAAATGACAAAGACAAACAGAAAAACAAAAGTTCACATGACACAATATAGAAAACTAAAGAATAAATAACACGAACCCCACCAAAAACTAGGGGTGATCTCAGGTGCTCCGGAAGGGTAAGCAGATCCTGTTCCACATGTATTCTGCTTCTTTTTTTTCTGAATGAAAATTTGTGTATTCAATTTTGAAGGATGTTGGGTTTTTTTGCAGTGCATACATGTACTTTGCGCAACTAAGTAAACGTTTATCGTATAGTCCCAGAGAGAGAGGTTTATCTAGCTATAAAACCACAGTCAATTTACCATTTACTACAAAGGAAAATTCCTATTCAAAGTTAGAAAAATAACAGTTATTTTCCATTTGTTTGATATGTATGAGCATTTCCTCGGATTTTACTTTTTTTCTCATATTCGCCTACTTAAAACTCAAAATTTTATTCGAAATTATTTGTGACATCATGAACCAATATTCAACCTGTAATTCTTAAAGGGATAAGTAATTAAAGAGATAGCTGCATTTGATTCAGATTACAAAAATGTATCTTATTTAAATTGAAAACAATTTGTTTATCGTTGTTTTTCAAGTAAAAGACAAGCTAATAAGATATTATAGTTTAGCTTTTTCAAACGTCTCTTAATCTAATAATAAAAAAACAATATATATTTTTGTAGGTTCCATGACTTACTAAGAACTTATTCATTGTTATTTATGTATAAAGCAAACATAATGTTTTTTAAATATTCATGCAGATAACTGGAAGCAAATGAATCGCGTAAACTGGTGACAATGAGAAGTCTACAAAATTTTATTCGGCAAAATAATATACTTAACTACAAAAAATGACAATAGAGATATGAACATGTATACAGGTCAATTATTTCATAATCATGGTAAAGACAACTCGGCTTTGTAGTTTATTTTTGTAGTCTTCATTTATTCAATCTAGGTTAAACGTTCAAATGTTTATAAAAAGCAGGCCATCCGTTTCCACATCCGTCTAATTGATAATGTATTTTTTAAATGATTCGTCGGAAACATTAATTAACCTAATTCAAAATTAAATTAGATTGTTTATTTATTCAAATAAATATAATTTCCTTACCACGTTGTGTTAATAATTTGCAACGATCAACTTCAACTAAATAATGGATGTAATTATTCTGACAACCCTTCTTGGTTTAGTTGTATATGGTAAGTATAATGTGTTTTCTTTTAATTTGAAGCTTGATTTATTGAAAATGAAGTACAAGACGAATAACACCATGTATTTAAATGAATATTACAGAATTAAAAATTATTTAAAAACAATTTGTTAAGCGTTAAATTGAATCTGATTAGAACAAATTCCTCATGTTCTTCTATAAAAAAAACTTTCAAAAGTTAGAGCAATTGCGTGTCTTGTGGGCCAGTATAGTGATATAATATGATTACTGTCTTTTGGTCATGTAAATATGTGTTTTTTTTACTTTTGAAAAACTTATCTCTATTCAAACTTTTCTGATTGGATATTATTATCACACATTTTGTACTAATATGTACGTTTTTGCATGGTCAATATTGCCAAAAGTCAAGCTAGGTTATTTGCCCTAGGGGTTAATGTCGATATTAGTTCTATAAATAACATATTGTGACCCGGAATGTGACTTCAGGTATCCAGTCAATCACAAAATATTTATAAGCTGGGTTATTTGGCTTTCGGGCCAATATCTATAGCAGCCTTAAAAACCTATATCGCGCCCCTGAACTTGACCTTCGGTAACCTGGAAATCAAAAACATCATTATTAATTCACAGTGATACATTATCTTGAATATTTGTTGAAAATAATTAACCTAATTTAATAACTGCTTTTTTTTTCTACAGCTTGACAATATATGATAAAATATAGATTCTTACATTCATTTTCCATATTGGCCCTGGAACTATCCATAGACCCATTTCAAGCCCTGAAAATATAGGGCGGATACGTTTGCAGTTGCAGCTGCTATAAAACGTCACCAGTGTCGAAGATAAAAATCGATGAACAGGGTTTTAATAAAGAACGTCTGCACGGGTTGTAAAGTCGTCATATTGAGGAGCGTTTAGTATTGTGATTTTGTCATAGTTTGGTTAAGTTAGACATGGTTGTGTTAAGAGTGTTTATTGACAATCAATGACACAATATACACATTCGGATATTTCGCTGAAGGAAGCTGGTGAGTATCTGTGTGTATCACTAATATGTAAGTACAAAAAAGTTTTCATCATAAAGTTATAATATTTGCGTATGTCAAATTTGATAACATACAATAACTGAAGAACAGTTATTTCTTTGCTGTCTGTTACATCACATATTTCTTTATGGTTTAAATCTGCCATCAATTATTCCGAAAAACCACAATTCCACAAAATTTAAGATTACAGAAAGATCGGTGTCATTGTGTGGTTCATTAGTGTCACGGTTAAGTTTATTTTCGACATGGTTAAGTTATGTTATTTCTGTCGTTAACTATTGAAGTGTTACGATCAAAATCAACAGACATTTTGTACAACTATTAAAATACGGCTAGACAATATTTTCACTGATGTTTAACCCATTCTATCCAATTTTGAGTCAATATAGTTTTATATATTAACGATGATCTTCTACTCGCAAAAATACACCGCTCGAGAAGCCAATATATTATCATTATAATTATCATAATCATAGAACAAGCACGTATATAGACATCAATAGTCAGAGTAATATATAAATGAATTTAAACTATAGCAAATTTCTTTAAAAGTTGGCGTATCTCAGACTTCGAATATGACCTAGGAATGCACATAGTAATATACAATTAGTTACTACAGTATGATAGACAACTATCCACTCTAAACGAAATGATGTAAATGTTAGATCACCGTACGGCATTCAACAATTAAAAATACAATAAAAAAAAGCTCATACCTCCAAGAAAGTAATTTAAGGATAATTAGATTGGTGCCACATGTAGAGCAGGATCTGCTTACCCTTCCGGAGCACTAGTGATCACCCCTAGTTTTAGGTGGGGTTCGTGTTGTTTATTCTTCAGTTTGCTATGTTGTGTCATGTGTAATATACTAGTTTGTCTGTTTGTCATTTTCATTTTTAGCCATGGCGTTGTCAGTTTGTTTTAGATTTATTAGTTTGACTGTCCCTTTGGTATCTTTCGTCCCTCTTTAAAGGTAAAGCAATTCAAATAACAAAACAAATTTACAACCTGACTAATGTTCAAAACAATAAGCTGAAAATGAGTATGATATACAGGAAAAAACGACAGCCAGTGTATTACAGACTACAAAATATGATACAACAAACTATAAAAATAGTTGAAAAGGACTTGACTGATCTGATTGATATAGACCCCCCCCCCCCCCAAAAAAAAAATAGGAAAAGAAATGGTCAGTGAGTTTATTCCAAGCCAATTACAACTAGTAAAAAGACAAAAAGTTTCTGTTATTAATTTTAGTTTAGAATGGCATACTACTACCAATTGTTTTCTTGCCTCAAACGCACAGTTGAAGTGTATTTGTATACTAAGCACAACAGTACGTGTAGAATTGGATTTTTCGATCATGTTTTTCAATCACGTTGAATAATGGACATTTTTTCATAATAAATACTAAACTGACAGAGCTTTTTCTTATATTATCATAACTTTATGGCATATACAAAAATAGGTTAACGAGTTAAGTGGTACTGCATTATACACTTATATAATATAAATAAAACAATATCATTTTTATTCGTTCGTAAAAATAGACATTATGGACCTAGTTCTTATTCGAGCTTGTGATTTTTCATACATTCGAATATCACACTTTGAATTTTTTTTTCACTAGAACACACCCGCGAAGTTGAGGGCATTTATACCTTGATTTAAAGTATGTAAAATGTTGTAGGACGAATTTATAAAAGAGAATTTCAGAAAAAGTATCAAAAGCTCTCTCCCTTTTTTCTAAAGTGCGTCATTTCCTCTCTGTTAAATTCCACTATTTTCGCGGTTATGGCCTCAGACTTCAATTATTTTTCCCCTTTGCTACAATGCATTTTGAGATAAAATCAAATCAAACAAAAACAATTGTACTGCTACAAACATGAAATTAATTTAACTGCTTATAGGGGGTCTCATTAGGGGGATCGGATCCCGGATCCTGCTTACGCTACGTGCATGTACAAATGTACGTAAGTAACTCTCATTTTTTCTTGTAACTTCCCGTGTCCCACTAGGCTTCATTTCCCGTTTTCATGGCACAATAATTTGACTTTCACGTGTCACGCTTACAAAAGGATTTGAATCTTGAATAAATGACTTAAGGCTTATTTAAACCCTTTTTTCGTTTTGGTCAAATCACTACTTTTAATTTAACAATGATTTTGTCCACAGGTTTTACTTATTTAAATGTAAAGGCAGATCCAGGCGGTGGAGGGAAGGGAGGCGGACCTCCCTTCCAAAAAGTTCTGGATCCGCCACTAATAGGCAACTGATATGCCCCTTAAATAGTAAACATTTCAAAGAAAACTGTAGACAGAATACCAATGGAGCATAATTTACCCCATATAATAATTAGGAACTATATTCCAAGACCCCGAACAAAGTTAATTAATTGTGGTCTGAAGCCTTCTGAACACTACGAATATAACTATATATTATTTATAAAGCGTATTTGCTTTTTTAAGCTATCAAATCCAAGTTTCGTCTCAACGGCGATCACTGCTATAATCATGATAATAGAGAGTCTCTATATAGTATAGTAGTATAATCATAGTATAAATGTATATAAACGCGAAAATAAAAATTGACCTCTCTCCGAGTACTCAAAATCTAAGTAAGTTTAATCCTTAGGCCTTTTTCTTTCTCGTTTTCTTCAAAAATAACTCAATCTGAATAATCATAAGAATGGATGACAAATGCGACAATGCATGGTACCAATAGGACACAGAGGCATGATGATATTAATTTCACTCACAGTTTAAAAATCTACTAAAAGTTTAAACTGTTGTCCATGTTAACATTTTGTTCCGTAATGTCTGAAGACTGTATGGTGTCCTCTTGATATCGTTTGTTTAATTTTATAGTTGAGTAATGGTATCATGGACGATATCATTTCTAAGTAGGGAGACTCTGCCGGGAACAACTATCGTGAGAAATGATTAATGATGTCTACTTAAAGTTGCAAAAAGTAACAGTTAGATTTAAAAAAAGTTATTTTTCGGTACAAATTTTAAAATCAGACTCAAACATTACTGATATCAACCTTTGAATTAATTTTCATAAAGTTCGAGTATAAATTATACATAGGAGAGCGCTTAAAATGCAGTTCTCCAAATAATTATATTTCTAACGGGCACAACTCTTAAAGATTAGTTAATCGGCAGTCTTTTTTTAATGTGTCCAAGACATTGCTAATATAAACCAATGATGTATTTTTTCGTAAAATCCTGACACTAATTGTAGATTTGAAAGTGCTAACAACGCATAGTTTAATATAACTAATGTTTCCAAGGTGCATAACTCTTTAATTTTTTTTATCTGCACTGATTTTCGAACTTGCTCAAACTATTACTAAAAAACTATGATAGAAGTTTCATAAAAAATCAGGCAAGAATTGAAAACGTGAGACCGGTCGATGAACGCACAAACGGGCGAACGGAAGAACGGACGACTGATATTTCAAATGACCCCACAATGCGTTACGCGGGGTACATATATATATAAATGTGCGAATGCCGTTTACGTCCATCAAATGTGGTCAAAAGGTATTTTTCCCTCTTTAGTCAATTAGTTAATTGTGTTACTTTTATTTTTCACAATCGCCTTTAAACACACTATCAATATTAAGGTGCCACAAATATGAATTAATTCGGATCTAAACCATGTCAAATGTAACCAAAACCATGATGAATTTCTAGACTTTCAACTGAACCATGTCAATCGCTTAACCAAGCCATACCAATTTGAATATTTTGGTTATCCTACGTTATTTCTTAAAAACAACAATTTCAATTTAGATAGTTTAACTTACAATCACTACAAAAGTCTAAAAGTCTGAATAGGCCAGTTTTTGTCTTGATTTGCATGAACTTTTACTTGACATTCTCCAAAAGTATGGCGTGTGTCTGAATATTTCTTGACAAATTCTCATTTTTATTAAATTTGTATGAAATTTACTCGACGTATTCTCGACATTCTAAATTTGGTCTAATAATTATTTTCTTAAAAACAACAATTTCAATTTAGATAGTATAACTTACAATATAAGATTCAAACATTTAACTTGCTTTTTATTTGCTCATTTGAAAAGAATTGAGGCAATCGTTTTGGGAAATAATATAACTTATCCATGAACATCTTAACCAAACGTTGACAAAATCACTGTACTAAACGCTCCTCGATATGACGACCTTACTGTCCCTTTAAAAAAATCATAAGACTATACCTTTATTCCGTATCAATTTCACAGATGATACATGATGGTTCTAAAGTAGAGATTTTGGGTACTGGCGTAGTTAGTTATCTTAATTACGTGTTGTATTTGTCTTTCTTAATTGTAACTTTTGCTGTTTGAACTCCTCTTGTGTTTCATTTTTGCGTATGTGCTTTGTTTGTTTTTAGTTGACAAATGTTAGTTTTTTTTTAAAATTATTACCTAATTTAGACTGGTGTATCTCTATTTTGAGATTTGTTTTGGCAACTTAGTAGTCAATATAATTGAGTTTTATGCGGCTGTCATAAAGGAAAGGTTTTGCTAGCTATAGAAACCAGTTTGAATACACTATTTGATACATGAAGAAGTTTCATAATCATAGACAGATATTTTCTGTTTAATGGAGGAAGTTGCATATTCTTATATGTATGTGCATGAATCACAAAGATACACTAGTTTGGTCACTGGCAATATGGACGAAAAACCACGATAAATTAAGGCAACCTTGTCTTAAACTTTATTTTTCATTTATAAAGTAGTTTATAGTGCGAACATGTCACGCATGTAAGGCACGCTTTCTTATTGTCTTTACTACGTTTAAAATTAATAACTGATGATGGATATATATTCATCCATATGCACTGGTATTCTTTTGATTATATTTTAAAAACACTGGATGTTAAACTAGCATCAAGCCATCTTTAATAACGAAGGGAATGTATTTGTAGCATTCTTTTTTTTTGGCTTGTCCTTGTACTTTTTCCAATAATCTTGCATTGTTTTGGTCATGATATTTACATCTGATTATACATTTCTCTTTTCTTAGATGCAATGCCAGCCTCAGTTGTTCTCACTGCAAGACAATATGTGCAAAAGGGACAAGCAATACACCTCAATTGTTCTTCAGACTTTGTTCCTGTAGGAAATGTTGCTGAATTCCTTGTTAATAAAGTGACATATACCAATATCAGAATGCATTCATTGGATTGTTTTAACTTGAAATTGAAGAAAATGTGTTCAAATACTTCATGCAGTTGTGCTAAAAATGCGAGATCATACATGGTGTATTTTAATCCAGATCTTGATACAGAAAAGTTTTCCTTTAGTTGTAAAATGAGATTAATGGGGAACGAAATAAAAGTTTCCAGCGACGTGCATGTAACAATAATAGGTAATATCACTTGATATTGTTTTGTTTAACATACACTCAAATGCAGTTACAAAAGACCAATTCATAAAACTATGACCTGGCCTTAATAAATTCTAATTTAAAAAGAAAAGCACAAAGGTCTATTTGATTCAATAAACCAAAACTAAAAAAATCGCTTGTAATTCTAAATTCGAATGAAGATAAGTTAATGCAATATGTTTTACTATCTCATAATCAAATAAACTTAGATATGCAAATTCTGATTATAAAAGCTATATCCGACATTCGACTTTTGAATTCTAATGTGATACAGCTACTCCTTTTGATGACATGTCTTTGAAAAAATTGCATCGTTAGGAATTTTATATTGTACATTTAGCCATTACATGACGGCAGAATCATTTTCACGATATGACAATGTTTTTTGTCTTCTCAAACTAAGGACACAGAACGATGTGCCTTAACATTATTACAGAAAGAACTTATATTGCGAAATGTTGCATTGACCCTAATTTTTTTGAATATTATTTCCGTAAACATTATGATTTAAATTTGTGAAACCCAATTAACTGACGCAATATGTAACTCATATGCATGTTATAATTCATTTCCATTATGGAAAAGCCGAGTAAAACTATATATATATTCAGTGTATATTTATAGATTATCGGTGATCATCACAACGAGATTGATTTTCTCGCTTGAGCCGGAGAATTGGGCAGATATCCTTTGGAGATTGATATAAAACTCCGTATAATTAACTACTGGACTAAATTGTTGTCTGGAAAACAAGAAAAACTTCCTGCAATACTATACAAGTACTCATTGTATAAATATAAAAATGATATTACATGGTTGAAACATGTTAAATCCATTCTTGATGAATCTGGTTTATCATTTGTGTGGGATACCCAATATTTTGTAAACGATACATGGCTATATACTATTGTTAAACAAAATCTTGTTGATCAATTTAAACAGAAATGGCACACTAACGTGCAAGAATCGCCAAAAGCTATAAACTACCGTATGTATAAAGAAAACTGTCAATTTGAATATTATTTTAAACATTTAGATGATAGAAATATTATTCCATTATGTAGATTGAGAACAGGAAGTCATAGATTTCCTATTGAGACTGGTAGATGGCAAAACGTTGCAAGAGACAATAGAAAATGCTTACTTTGTAATTCTGGTGACATCGGAGATGAATTTCATTATATTTTTATGTGTTCTGTATTCAATGATGATCGTAAACAGTTTTTGAGAAAAAAATATAGAAATCAACCAAATGCATTGAAATTTAATGAACTGATGAATAGTAAAAATCTTTCTGATCTTAATAACTTGTGCAAATATATAAGAATTGTAAATATTCATTTAGGCTCTCCTGGGTAATTCATGTACTTGATATCATTTAGTTTAATATGTATATCGTAATATATGATATGTACCTCCTCTTGCTTTCGTATAATTTTTGTATGTCTGTACATATACACTATGTAATTATTGTGTGTATCTCTATACCATTGTAATTTGGTTTGTTGAGAAATAAAGATATAGACGGCGAAAGCGAGAAAGGCAATCGAGTTGAGATAAACAATGATAATCTTTTTATCGCTATTTTACCTATGACGATGTTGTCAATTTCATGTCAATTTCGAAGCGAGTAGCATGATATGAAAATTATCACAAAAAAATATCAAAGGAAATATGCACAAAATAGCGATAACATTTATTATAATAACTTGATAATACACTTATTAAGTCATTCCATAGTTTAGGATCAGACTAATATGTAACGAAAGTGCATAAGAAAAGTAAATTGATTCCCACGACTTCATCATAGTACTAACTAGAGTAACACATAAACTGTGCTTCAGTATTAATGTGATAGTTTAACAAACAGATGTCTAATAATCAGCTACATCAAACATATATGGAATAATGTGAATATACCTAATCCTGTTCTGCAGGTTAAAGAAAAGGAAATTCGCAATAATATGTGTATTACTATCAATTATTTCTTCAAGTTAAGCGCTTACCAAATGAAATGAGATCATTTTGCAAGGTATATTCGTTGCACGGGTACGGAAAATCCATAATTTCAAACCATCATTACACCTGTCTCCCCTTCCTGTCATTTATATAATTTAGAAATTCATTCTAGCAAATAAAATCTGAGCTACACCGATATGCAGCAACAAATCGGTACTAACGGTTGTTTAGATATAATAGAATTTCAAGATGGTGTATAGAAATACAGAGAAATGGTATGATTGCTATTGAAACTAGTAATCATCAAATTAAATCAAGATGATGAGAACACAGTGGCGGCGAAGCAAATAATCGTGTGTGATTTCTTTATTATCGGAACGTAGATATAAGTATGTTCTTTAAGTATTTGTACATTTGAATGTAGATATGCCTTCTCCAAAACTGTGTACAAGCAGCGATTTCCCGTTGATATCTGGGACTGTTGTAACATTCACTTGCACTGCAGCCAAAACAAATTCAAGATTCAATTTCGTATGGAAGTGTGGCTATATCAGAATCCTTAATATAATGATGAGTAATGCAACACTTGTATGGTCCACAGCAGAATTGAAATTGAATTCAACATATGACGGCATTTCATGTACTTGTAGTATAGAGTCTACACATTTTGATCTGGCCGTTTCTGATTTTGTCACCTTGAGAGTTATAAGTAAG
Source organism: Mytilus trossulus (assembly GCF_036588685.1). Classification (NCBI taxonomy): domain Eukaryota; kingdom Metazoa; phylum Mollusca; class Bivalvia; order Mytilida; family Mytilidae; genus Mytilus; species Mytilus trossulus. Next base: position 59,825,494 of record NC_086378.1, on the reverse strand, counting down.
TTTCTTGAATTATTACGAAAATATCAATGAAGCAATGGCAATGCAAAAGGTAGACAAAAAGAATTTTAAAAACAAGGACAGACAACATAAAAACCTTGATCATATTAGAACTAAAAGTGCATAAATTCATAAAGTAATAAAGTTAAATAATTATTTCCGGTAAAGTATATTTAATCACTCCAAAACGGCTACTTATTTCAATACCTTAGACTAGCATGCAAATTACAGTAATTCAATATATCAAGCATATTGTTTTTGTAATATTTTTAAATATATTTGACTGTTATGTAATATTTTTGTAAAGTACATGTATATATTTTATATATTGAATGCATTTCTGAAATCTAATACATATTCTTAAATGTTATTGCAGACGCACCAATGCTAAATTTGATTGAAAACTTTCAGTGCAACCATTCTAGCACTGTAACTATTGTGTGTTCTGCTAGCGGAGAACTTTCAAAGTTTGGTTTCACGAGATGGATACACAGTGTTGGTGGTAAAAACGTTCGGTCAGTGAGTGGAGTTACTGCCCAATACATTTCAATTCTCACAATCAATGACTGCAGTTTCATGGATGGAGGGTACTACACATGTTCGGCATGGAACCAGGATGGAGAAAACATTATATGGGCTAACAAAACAACTTTGTTACAGTTTACTGGTATGTTTGTTAAGTGATTGTATATAGATAGGTATACTTGTGTAGTATTAGAGAATTTTAGGTTTTTGACGTACTAAATTAAGATAGCACAATACAAAGATTTGTTTCACTCCCAATCAGACAACTATAAACTAATGTAATTTCTTCATTCCAACTTTGAATTTTATAAAGAGGTACCAAAAGAAAGAAGAAGTATTATTTTTTCAAAAGGTGATAATTTCATTGAGACATGGTGTTGAAGATAACTGGTCAAGGAACAACATGTGTGAAAATAAGGCATATATGGGCACTCATCTAGGAGCTAATTTCATTTAAAAAAAACCTACATTTTCATGACAAAAATGAATGTGTCACAATATCGAATAAATGAGAATGTTCCTACTTGTACCCCATTAACTTCAATATAATTCACACATACTAGAACACACCCGTGATATCGTGAAAGTATATTACTACGCGCAAGCCTTATTTTAGTATTCTAACTGATCAAAATACCTCAATGGGTAATAATTTGACAATTTAGTAGTGTCAACCCTGTGATTATGACCTTCGTATAAAGCATATTAATCCTGAATACACCGTTTGGTGGTGCGCCTGTCAGATGCGGAACGTACAGATAAGATAATCGATAACAGGTGAATATACTATTGGTATCGGTATCGGACTCGACCCGGAACTTCTTAATTATTGGCAATATTAATTACATGGAAAACAAAAGGGCCTGGAGTGGTTTAATTTTTAATCTAAACCTTTGTACTATATAAGTTATATATAAAGTTGAATTCTTTGATTCGGCGTTTTTACGTGATGACGGCTGACAAATTGGACCTCGTAATTTTAGTATTATAGATAGATACCGGCCATGGATATACTTCAGGATTGGCCTTTAATCATAAATCAATTAGGGTTTGACCAGTAGGAAAGCATTCCATTTCAGCAATTCTACATATATACACCTTTGTACTATATCAGTTATATATACAGTTGAATTCTTTGATTCGTCGTTTTTACGTGATGACGGCTGACAAATTGGACCTCGTAATTTAAGTATTACTAGAACACACCCGTGATATCGTGGGTCCGTGACTGAATTAAAGTATATAACTATGCGCAAGCCTTATTTTAGTATTTAGTATTGTCATCTGATAAAGTCATGCCGATTATAAAATACACCCCCCGTCGAACTGGAACTTATCAATTATTGGTAATATTAGTTATTTGGAAAACAAAAGGTCCTGGAATGGAGAATATTTTTAATCACAGCATTGTCCTATATTAGTTATAAATAAAGTTGAATTCTTTGATTCGCAGTTTTACGTCATGCCCGCTTACAATTGAAAATTGTACCTATACGCCTTATTTTTAGTCCAGATTTACAATAGGTAACAATTTGACAATTTGGTAGTGTCAACCCTGTGATTATGACCCGTGTATGTAGCATATTTATCCTGAATACACCGTTTGTTGGTGCGCCTGTCAGATGCGGAACGTACAGATAAGGTAATAGGTAACAGGTGAATATACTATTGGTATCGGTATCGGACTCGACCCGGAACTTCTTAATTATTGGCAATATTAATTACGTGGAAAACAAAAGGGCCTGGAGTGGTTTAATTTTTAATCTAAACCTTTGTACTATATAAGTTATATATAAAGTTGAATTCTTTGATTCGGCGTTTTTACGTGATGACGGCTGACAAATTGGACCTCGTAATTTTAGTATTATAGATAGATACCGGCCATGGATATACTTCAGGATTGGCCTTTAATCATAAATCAATTAGGGTTTGACCAGTAAGAAAGCATTCCATTTCAGCAATTCTACATATATAAAGAAAATGCACACCCTATGCAACAAAAATCAGATCTGGAGGGAGATGCTATATCATTAGTGACCTTACTGGAAGCTCTCTATATATATATCTTTATTCTGACAAACCTTCGTCAATACAATGGTATACAGAAGTTTCATGTAATAAATAGCACAATTATAAATTACAGAAAACATGATATGTATACTATTTACAAATATAAGTTGAATTTAGCCAGGAGAACACACACATGAATTAATATCTATACTATTAAACGAGAAGACCTCATTTTGGGTGTCGCTTTTCTTCTTTCCACAATAAATTAATCATCATGCCTATGTGTCCTATAAGTACAGTGCATAATCGCATTTGTCATCCATTCATATGATTATTCAGATTGAGTTATTTTGGGTGAAAAACGAGAAAAAAGACGTCCGGATATGTTTCCGTCATTGGGCGAAATTTTAAGTCAGATTAGACTTCCGGTTTGCGTTTTTCTGTATACTTTGAACATACATTAATACTACGAATACAGTGTATTTTCTGTGTTATATCCGTCATTGGACGAAATTTAAGTCAGGTTAGACCTCCGGTTTCCGTTTTTTTTACTTTAAAACAAATGCATATACTATGAATAAAGTGTATTTTTCTGTCTGATATCATTTTCAAGTTTACCACGGCTATCCATGGCAGTCACAGGGTTTAATAGAGAGGGTCTGAATAATATATCAATGACCGCTGTGGACCAATTATTAAACTGCGAATTGACTGTAAAAAGAAAATACACTTTCGGGACGTCTGAAACAGGTGTTTTTAAGATCGAAATTTCTGGATTGACCATTTCGGGATCCGGGATTTCTTTTTTCGAATTTCAGGATGTCGAGATATTTAATTTGTATACTAAATTCAGAACCTCGGAATTTCATGTTTTTAATCTCGGGATATTGGAATCAAGGCCCCTCCGCAGTGGCGGATACAGACATTTTCATACGCAGGGGCCCGTTGACTGCCTATAAGAGGGGCCCGCTCCGGTCATGCTTCAGTGATTCCCTATATATAAGCAACCAATTATTTTCAAGAAGAAGGGGGCGGGCCCCCTAAATCCGCCTCTACCCGACCCCCCTTTAATGAATGTTCATAATATACAGATAAGCGCTAAAATTATTCATGTGTCATTAAAATTAATAGAGAACAAACGAACAAAAAAAAGGATTTTTTTGTGGAAAAAGGAGGAGCCGGGCTAGAAAAACAATTATCCTGTCCCTAATTACCTATGACTTTTGATACCTTTTCTGAGATGCTCAAGTCACTAAAGGTTTTACAAACAAAAAAGAAGATGTGGTATGCATGCCAATGAGACAGCTCTCCGCAAGAGACCAAAATGACACCGAAATTAATATTTAAAGGTTACCTTACGGCCTTCACCAATAAGGAAAAGCCGATACTGCATAGTCTGATATAAAAGACCCCGAAATGCCAATGCAAAACAATTCAAATGAGAAAATTAACAGCCTTATTTATGAACAAAAAATGAACGAAAAACAAATATCACTGAACCCCTGAATTACAGGCTCCTGACTGGAATGTTCATAATACATGTACACTAAATGTATGTTCATAATGAAATTAATAGAAAACAAAAAATGGGAATATTGGAAAAAAAGGAAGAGGGTTCCTGTCCCCAAGTACCTATGACTTTTGATACTTTTCCTGAAATTCTCAAGACATAAAATCTTTTACAAAATTCTTCCTACAACACTTTACATCCTTTCAAATAAGCTCTGAATGCCCGCGATTTCTTCTTTCGTGATTGGACTTTTCAAATTATCATTCAGTTCACTCATCAAATTTGTATCATTATTTGGCAAGTCAATTGGATCTGAGTTACCTGAGTTTAGCTCTTTGAAAAAATTGAGTAAATCCTCAAAATTAATATTCGGTTGTTTTGAATGTTCGTGTTGGTTCAAAATTTTCCAATACTCTTTGGTGTTAGTTGCTACAGATATGATCAAAACTCCGCCCACCATGATAAACCTTTACTATAAATGATCTCAGAAGTTTAATTTGAAATTAATTGCATTTACTTTCTTCAATATGGATTTTATTCATTTAGTACATAAAATAATATGTTTTGATTTTTGCATTGTTACAAAAAGTAAGTTATGCATGTGTACACAAAATGAACAGTTGGTCAGTCTAGAGGATCCATATGGGGGATTTCTAGAATTGTAATTGTATACAATGACAATATGTAGCCTTTTCAATAGTCGTCTAGCGCGAAAAGGACGATAACTCAATTTTAGAATTTTATATTTTTGGAACGGTCAATTTCACGATTTTTTCTTTGGCCGTTGACGACATAACTATTGCTGTATTCTTTGAAAATAAGGTATATTTAACAAGGCAGAATTATCAATGTATTATCGTGGTATCAATATATGTTAAAAATGTTAGATACCTGAATTATTTGTAATTTTGGCAAGGACAGTTCATCACGTACCCCTGAAAACATGATTTTGTAATATATCACTTATCGGCATCTCCGGGCGGCAAACCACATTAATTTCCTGATGATCTTAACTACAGCATTCTGATTGTTATTAATTGCTATATATTACCATTTTTTTGTAAATCGATGTTTGTTAACATTCTAGGTCGAGTTGTCGTTCGTAGTGATATAGTTTGTTCCAAGCCAGTGTTTGTTTCTGGTACATGACACTATTCAGTACATATTTGTTAAATTGAATAGATATTACTGTTTTGAATTCTTTTTTTTAAAGAGACTTATTTATGTTCTAAAATTCATTTTTTGCAACGTTGCTTATTATTTATAACCCTTGTTGAAAGACTTAATCATTTTATATAAGTTGTTTGGAAACATATACTATTGCTTGATACCGACCGTGCAAGGGCTGTATAGCCAGTCAAGGTCGTTAAAACCTTCCATTTGTTGTCTATTGCTTGAATCCGACCGTGCAAGGGCTGTACAGCCAGACAAAATTAAGTCCTGGTATTTATGATGAATTTATTAACACTCCCAGTTGGAAGGCAAACGCCTGAATCTGACAGATAGAGGTAAATTTGTCGACAAAAAAAGAACCCGTATGTAAAATGTTAACGCCCACAAACAGCGCCACCTATGATTTTTTCTACGGCATCTTTGAGAACGATGTCCCATTCTGTAGTAAATTAAAACATTAAATTAACTAAAACATAGAAAAGTAAGTGTAAAACACAAATTGAAAGAAATATTTGCAGATGACTGTTTATGCGTGATACGCTGGCAATGTGCGCAATGTCCTTTAATCCAAGACTGAACATTAGTTTGTTTCCTACGTCAAGATGGCGGATTTCAATGTTTACATTTTTTCTCCTATTTATAATCTGACACAAATTCGTATCCAATCATTTATTAGCAATTTTATTATTGATCGTTGAAGGTCATCCAATTGCATTTGCCGTTAGAAAGTGGCTACACGTTACCAGCCGTCGTTACAAAGTAGCCATGTGTTTTGTGGGGATACCTTGGGAATGTTGTGTATTTAAAAGTTACGGTAAAAATCAATGCTATCTTCCTTATGTTTCCATGCATACACAATTTATAACAGCAAATCCATTCTTAAAAGACCCCATAAGGTAAACGGACATATTTATCTGTCTGCTTGAGCAAAAATTCGTGTTAATAAGCCTGGTGGGTCGTTTTGAATTCAAGCTCACAGCAGACAAACACGTGGTAGATTGTTTATGTTTGACAGTTTGTTTACCTGAATTGCACGTTGATGTTACTTTATACTTACCAATAACCTTTATCGTGTTATACTTTCAAGAGTTATATAATACACCTTACCCAAGAAATACGTCTATGTAGGTGCAGGGACTTCCTTTACTTGGTCCTTAACTAATGAGGGTGTAATGATACATTACAATTTACAGTATTTTTTGCATTTTATGTACACAAAGAACAATAAAGTAAATGAACGTACATGTATGGGTTTAATTACCACTCTAGGTATACATTTTGACTCTCATGCCAGGTTGGAACAAATAGAGCAGATGGCAATTGACAATAATGTAATGCTAAAATGCTGATTGATAGGATCAAATCATCAACATCATTTTTTCTAGTATACAGCAGCTCCTCTAAGGATTAGTAAGGGTATACTTTACTAAAAGTCCAGTGGCTAAGTCCTGTCTTTTGTGCCTCTGATATTTACTTATTTATATTATAATTTCTAATATTCTCTTGTGCATGTAGTAAGGCAAAAGCTATTGTTACTCTTATTTTCCTTATTTGCCTTAAAACAATGGAATATATTGATTGCTGATGTATGTAAAGTGACTTGTAATTTAACTGAGACTTGGATTCTGGTGATAAGTTTCCAGACTGTTATCTCATTGGCAACTATACCATAAATGTCAGTTTCCCCTTTATAAGTTTTTAAGAAAAGAATTTAATGATAGTATAATAATAAGTTGTAAAAAAAAATTGATAAGTTAAGCGCAAGTGCCAAATCTAATTGGCTTTTCATTCAAGAAAAACCTAGAGGCATTGAAAAGTGTTGCAATTTAAAATAAATGTTTTGAACTCAGAAAACTATCAATATCTATATAGAGTACAGATATTGTTTTTATTGGGTCTTTGGGAATATTTGCCTGTTAAGTAATTGAAGATATAATTGTTATATGCCTTTTCAAATATATGTGTGGCTCTGAACTGGCTGTGGTTTAAAATCTAAGAATGGAGTTGGTTATCTCCATATTTATCTGATTTATATCAACATGCATTGTTCCATTATATATATATATATATATATAAATCATTGTAATACCTGTACATTACTTTGCTCTTCATATGCCCTTTAATTGGAATAAAATATCTTGTCTTATACCACATTTCTTTATTTTAGTACTGACAGGTTAAATTTTAAAAGCATTTAAAGTATAAAGTGAGTTGATGACAAGCTCAGTCAATGATTGTAAATCCAGATAATATATATATTTTTTTTTTTTATAAAAGTAAATAATGTGATTAAACTGGTTATCTCAATTAAAAGAACTGACATTCTGCTTTGATACTAGCTATGAGATTATTTCTGATATCAGAATAATAAATTTCTTTGTGTTGTCCTTTTTCGAAAAAATTCTGACCATACTGTATTTAAGTCAGTTTTGTTTTTGTCTGAGACTACTATAACATGTGAGGTGACCACATGTACTTCTGGCCACTGTAAATTGATTTTATTTTCAATCTATGGTATCAATGGTCACAATTTTGAAGACTACTATAACATGTGAGGTGACCACACTCTCTATGTACCTTTGATAACAATTATACATTGAAGTCTCAGGTTTTTGTAGTCCAATTGACTATGCATTTTAGAGCAGGTAGTGAATTTGGATTAAATTTGAAGTTGATTCAGTATATCTAATGACATAATACCACTATTTTATTTCAACAAAGCATTTTCAAATTTTATTTACTGGTCAGCTTAGGTTATTATCCAATCAATAATTTAATTGAAAGGATTAACAGTTGGTTGCAGGACTTTTGAATCAGTCAAATATAAGAATGAAGAAAAAATATAAAGCAATACTTGAAATATTACATTATAATAGGATTTATGATAACTGCAGGATATAAGATTGCAATACAGCTTTTGTACAGTTATCTTTGTGTTGATTATTATGTTTTAAATCCCTTTCTGGTTCTTTGAATGTTCAGATTATTTTTCTCTTGATTAAGGCAAGCAACAGAACTTGTACAACTTATGTAGTTTTTTATCTCAGGGTGAATCCAGAAAATTTTAAACAATCAAATGTAAGTGGTGGTATTATCAACCAAGGATAAAAAAGGAGGGTTCCAACTATATGCATGATATCCCCAATCACCAGACCCCTGAGATCTGCAACTGTATCTTAAAGCAGCTATAATTAAACAAAAATTGTACATGTACTTCTGGCCACTGTAAACTGATTTTATTTTCAATCTATGGTATCAATGGTCACAATTTTGAAGACTATATTTCCTTTTTTTCACCACATTTTTGTTAAAATGTAATCTTCTGCTTCTGCATGTATTGTAACACAGGTTCTTCTGACAAATGACTGATAAACCCATCTTGTATGATTCTATCTACCAAAAGGGTGTTTGAGAATATATATATATATACAATAAGTTCAAGTTTCAGAGAAAAAGTCAGTCTGTTATAAAATCATCGATAGGTAATTGTCTTCTTTGGAAGTGTTCAAAAACCTGTAAGAACTTGAAAAAAAAATGTCATATTCAACCTTTCCATGACTATTTTAATGTTACAACAGTAGAGGAACATCAAATATTGAAAGGTATTCAAGAACTCGTCGAAAAAGATTTGCAATCATTAATTTTACTCAAATTTACTGTTGTGAACTTGCAATATCCTACGATGCGCGTACCGAGTTATCTCCCTTTGATCTCCGCTTCGCCACGAATAAACTGACACAATTGCGTATCCGGGGTTTTTGTGATCTAATATTTTAATAAAAGGAGCAAAAAATGGTTTTACTTCATATTTTATACCCCTCAACACGTTACCAAACCTATTTAAGGATTTATTAAGGATTTTCAGTGGACCTACGCAAATTTTCAGAAAAAAAGTTTCACTTCACTGACTCGTAAATTTTTTTACATTTTAACAATACTTTTTTATTATAATTATATAAAATAAGAAAGCTTATTCAATCTAGAATTGACAACTTTGGTTTTTATTAATGTACGAGTACAAATAAGACGATACGAGTCCAAAAACCACGAGGCATGCACGTTTACCAAAAAATCGTAAACTCTGACCTTTTATCACGTGACCAATGTCTTGAACTTAGAAGCCATTAAATCGTTTGCCGTTCAACTGTCCTTTATTTCTTTAATGGCTTTCTGTTTGGTGGACACAGGGAATTGATTCCCAGTTCCCTCTATATTCTGTTCCCCTGCATTCCCATTTTTCATCAACAAGAATTATCTCTGTTTAAACAACACTTTTCTCGCGATTAAAATCACCCTGCTTCCAGCTTTCATTCATCATATTCTCATTTCTAGTCCTCTCATTCCATAGTTCCCATAATTCTGTCCAACCCCTTATCAGTGTCACAATTGCTCGCACCCATTAACAACCCATCATTCGGCAAGTTATATTATACTACCTGATTTGTCTTCTATGTTCAAAAATTACGAGTCAGGTTTTTTAGCTTTAATGTGAATGGCCATTTTTTTTCACACATTTCGTTTTTTAACTCCCATGAGTATTTGTTATTATCAACTATATGGCATCAACGCACAGAATAGAGACTATCTTTTCACAAAACCACAAAGATTGCATAACAAATACATACTCAGGGTTTCTATTAAAGTTTACTTTGCGAGCACAAAGTGATGAATTAATTATAAAAAAATTTGGTTAAGCAAAATAAATATCCAAAAGATGTTTTAGAAATAGACTATAGTTGACAAGCTAACCCCTCGTGTAACAAGATTTATCTCTCCTGAGATTTAAACGCATTTAGATTGAGATTGAATTGTTTCCCTTTGATAACAGCCAGTTCCAAATCAAGATTATTTGTTTGATGATTTTTAATTGATTACATGTAACTGCTGTTTCATTTCGGTTTTTTATGGAGAGTTGTTTCATTGGAAATCATACCATATCTTTTTTTTAATATTTACATGATTTTGGCTATTCTTATCAGCGCTACAGTCTTAGTTTTAGTTTAAGTCATGCATTAATTTTCATTATATTTAAGTCATCTCTAAAGCTTCTGTTCCTGTTGCTGATGACGGCATGATTGAAAAGTTTGACCAGAATAATGCAATGTAAACATTATATGTCAATGTATGCTTCAATTCAGGACCCCCCGTTATCTTGAGCAAGAAATTGGAAGATAAAGATACTAGTGAGCTAATCAGTGTTGCATTCTACACAGCGTCTTCATTAGTATCAGTCAGATGGCAATGCAGTGATGAACTACTAAATCATTCGATTGTTGAAGAAGTATATATGGAATTAGATATTCATAACAAGCAAATACCATTGTTGGCATATAAGACTTTCATTTCAACAAGCAGCAATCAATGTTCTAGAGACAATTATTGCATATGCATATCTAATGAGTATAGTGTACACTGTGAAAATATATTTTCAACTAAAGGTAACATCATTATAGCTCATTAATTCATGTTATTGTTATAAACAAACATTTTGATTGACTTGTTTCTTCCCAGAAGATTGAATTATTATGTTTTACTTATTCGTAATCTCTTTTAAGGATAATAATTTCTTCAATCATTTCTTAAAATTTTCAAATTTAAAACGCGAGACTCGTCCAGTGTAATTAATATTTAGAATTTAACTGTCGAGAGTGGGAAAATATCATATTGCACGAGATTTGGTGGTGAAATTTGTTATTTTTTTTTTAGTTTTAGACGATATGCAAAAACATTCAATCCTTAATTTGATTCAAATGATCTGAAAAAGGGTGTTCTTTTTATTTGACGTCAACAGGCATGGTCGTCTTTTTTTATGATGTCACAATGGGAATCTCGGAGATCAAGCAAATTTTACGTCATAATCGAATTTTGACCAATGAATGACTGAGATTAAACAAATCACATGTTGAATAAATGAAAATAATTCTACATTAGTTAGCACTGTGTATGTTTGCTACAGCAACTATGATTGTGTTTCGATTTATAGATTCATCCGATATAAAAAGATGAAACAAAAATGAAATATTGGATGTCAATATGATATTCAAAATATGTGTTTACTTCGTAATGGTAAAGTTTGAATAGTTATTATTTATTTTAGATGCAGAAGGCTATGAGCTGACATCACTTTATAATTTCTTTTATAGCCCAGCTTTGAATATGTAGTTGTACTACCTAAATAGAAATAGACTTATAATAGTGTTTTAAGACAGTTAAAACAGTTATTGAATGCTTACTTCCCGAATTTTGCAGTCAGAATCTGATGGTGTTACAATATAAGAACAAGTCTTTCGCTATCGTCACTTTTCAATTACATTCACCAGTAGATATCTATATTTTAGATTGTCAGTTTAACAGAAAGTTTTTCTAGTCTTACACAGAAATTACACATTATATGATTTATTTAAAGTTTACTGATACTGTAACTAGTTTATTGTAACTAAAATTAAAATCCAGTACCTCCGTGACCTGAAATATTAATGTGTATATATATATGATTTGTTTTCAGGTGAAAACGGATTCAACGCTTTCTGGATAATGTGTGCCTTGATATTATGCATTGTAGCTGTCGGCATTTCACCAACATTAGCAATGGTTCTGAAAACACGATTTAAAACAGGTAGTTAGATGTTCATGATAACGATGTAAGTGTGTATGAAAGGTTTATTCATGTACGATAATGAACATGTAGTGTGTGTAGCAAATTAAATAAAAGTTAAGGAAGATCAACATGATCAATAAAAGTGATTTGAAAACATACCACACCTTGCTAGACAAAAGAGCAATCTTCATTATATTTTCATTATTTGTAAATTGACAAATAGAATAAAGCTATACTGTGTCAAACATCTAACCAAAGCATTTAATTCTCAAAGCGTTGATACAAAGCAACATGTTTTAGCACAAAACAACAACAGACTTCGAACCCAACCTAGTAAAAGCACTGTCATATAATTTTAAAAAAAATAAATTCTAAATCCTGCTCTCGTGATTGTATATATTGAGGTACACAAGTCAATTTTTTTACTTTCATTCGATTTTCGCTTATCGTCTTTTGTTCTATTTGAAAAATGTTCGAATTATTGGCACACTATTACGTGCACCGTAAGCTAGAATTGATCGAAGTTGATACTTAAACGTTGTCTGTGCCTAAAGGATTCTTCTCATTCTTTTTACACTCTGATAGTTACTTTTTGTTGTACAATTTGCCCAAATCATGTTTGGCAGAGGTATACATTCGTGTCGTGATTATATATATTGGGTTCTTTTTTCTATCATATTAATAAATAGTACTTTATTATAAATCAGGATAATCATCTAGTAATTCTTCTTGAATCATGAATATTTGAATATTTGAAAAAATTTAATAACGAAATCTTAAATAAAAGTTGACATTAAATTTTCGTCTTATAGCATCACAATCTATCCAGCTAGAAGAGGTTGACAACTCCACAATTGATGGACGGTAAGTGTCTGATTAAGCTAGTTTTGCAAAAATAAACTGTCAGTTTTGCCTGATGTATAAGAATGTTTAATGTTACTTTTAACTAAGTGGAAATAATTGTTTTTTTTCTGGCTTAATGTTTGTTCATCATATTTAGAACGTGTGCAACTATAGATAAATCCAATGTGTGATTTTTCCAAGCTTAGTCAACAAATATGACGGGCATAAATTTCGAAACATAGAGAGTGTTTGATAAGGATATATTTTACCTAGTAACAAATGACATAAAGACCGCTTTAAGAATTTTATGTTCAAGCAATGATTCTTAAACAAGTCGAAGCTAGGCATTCTCCAAAAACAAACGAAAAACATAACGCATCCATTCATTAACAGTATTGCTACTTATTTGATACCATACAATAACAAGTTAGTTTTACAATTTGGTTTTTAGTGAAGTTATCCTACGTTTTTGATGGGGCTGTGTCTTTTTACTTTTACTTTTTCCAATTCTGTCGACTTATTAATTCAATTTAGGTAAATTACTCCAAAACCACTGATGACTTCAGAAAACCAATTATTTCGTTTTGTTTCCCTATGTAATTTCCAGCTATCTACAAGTATACGAGTCAGACCATTTAGCATCTCATCAGTATGACGCAGCTTCAAGGCCATACATTGATCTGCTATCACGACACTCAACTAGAGGTGATGAAGTAGCTTTAGGGCCATACATTGATCCATTACCATGTCGCTCAGTTAGAGATTATGAAATATCTGGTAGACCATACAGTGGACTAGTACCATACCAGTCATCAAGAGGTTATGACGTCACGTCACCTGAGTATTTAGATGTTCAACCGGACACGGACACAAACAGCTCACAGAGTGACCAATATGAGAAAGTTGACTGATTCAATTGTATCAAACAGGACCTACATTGTACCTGGGTAGTCTTTAATATATTTTTTTACATGAGTATTGATAGCATTGCGTACTATTTTTTATCTTACTATTTCATTAATTTGAGTTAAAGGGATATTTATGTTCTATAACAGTGTTATTATGCAATTCAAACTAAATGTGTTTGTAACAAACAGTGTACATATATGTAACCCTTTGGTAATATATTCTCTGTAGTCACTGGTCGATAATTGTTTCATTGGCATGAACACTACACCTTTTTGATTTATATATAATAGTTATGCCGTTAGTACTGTAATTGCAGTAGGTGAAGTGCGACCGATCGTAGATCGATAAGGTTTAAGATCAACTCAATTATCGTAATCAAATTCAATTCAACTTAAAATTTAATGAAGAAAATCAGGAACTGTTTAAAACATTTTTTTTAACCAGGCAGTCAAATGTCGAAGCAAATTGTTTGCTAAATTTGTTTTCCCACTTTTAGAGAACTTTATTGGGTCTTTATTTTCCATCTTAGTAAGAAGATAAAATCAACGAAACAGAAAATAAACATTCTTAGACTCTTTGTACTTGCATTTTTGTGAATAAAAATAGCGTTATCCTTTATCGTAACATTCCTCTATTAAGATCTTGGCATGTCCTCTCACTTCAATTAAGTATTTCTCAAAACTTGGTGACTATATATATAATGAACTTATCTATCATCTCGGGCTTCAAAAGAAGGATACAACAGATACAGTCAGTCCAATATCTTGACTGAGACATTATTGATGAAAATTCTCTGAGAACAAACCTTTACGAAAAAAGAAATTATGCAATTTATAATTCTGAACCTTTTATTCCTATGTTACAACATTTCAGCAGCGCCTATATAAGTGTATAGGTTTTTATATTTTTTCTATATTTTGTGGGTTGTTGTGTGTCTTCTCGTCATTTTAATGCCTGTGTCTGCCTATCTATGCGTTTTATCGTCTATTTCAACAATATTGATAGTAATTGGTAGCTCATTTCAACTTAAGTTATTATGTAAATGCAAGGTCTCGTGGTAATGTTTATGGATGAATTTTGCAAGTATAACAATTTATGTATAACGTAACTAAAACAAAAACATGCATATATTCAAAGCTAATAGTATATGCTGACAGAAAAGGTTAGAAGTAATTATTTTTATTAATTGAAAAGTCACTTGTAATTGCACTGATAGTATACATGACTTTGTACTTGACTCTAGAATTGATTGTAGGTTTAATTGTCAGTCTACATTTGTCACACAATGGGTATGCCAGAAACATAATTACATAAATGTAAATGATACATGAGAAATAAATGTGATAGACATACCAATTCTGATTTATTTTGTCCCAAGTAAGATAACTTTTATTTGCCTTTAGTTATTCATATAAACATATTGAGATGTCCAGTTTTGATGTAAGTTCATGATACTGCAACCCTGAAACTTGATAAAACAAATGTATCAGGCTTGTTTTTATGTACGTCAAAAGACTAATCATTGACGCTTGGATAAAAATACTATAAAAAAAAGAGTACGAATACGAAAACCATTGAGGACACAATTCCGAAAAAAAGGTATCGACAAATACAGCAACATGCCTTGGTTATCTATTCACATGATTTGAAAGCCTTAGTGTAAAAATATACCATTCAAGTTTTGACAGTTACTTCAGACCATATAAAAGACAACCCATGTCAATATAGACTTGATGACTAATGGGCTGGTGATAACTTCGGAGTGGACAAGTAGACCAGCAGTTGTATTGACCAAGTGTTTGTTAAAAAAAACCTCATTAGTGGAACCACATTGTTATTTTATGCACGCTCAACTCACGTTTTGTCAATGACAATTAAAAGATTAACCAAGGACACTGGAAATAATAAAGAACGAAGTCTAGAAGCATTGAGGGCCAATTAAATCGTAAAAGGTTTTGCAAAAAACAATAAAGGTAACTCACCGTGTAGAACGCCATATGCGGGGTGTCGGCTATGCTTGACATGGGGTGGCAATTTTGAAGCGACAAAAAAGTAACAAGGTAAGTTCAAACATCAACATTTCTTATTTTTAAGAACTCTCAGTACCATACAATGTATTGCACGGAAGGAAAAGTAACGTAATGTATTTCCTGAAAGTAGAAGCAGTCGTTTTCAGTGCTCAGTTTTCTTAAACACCTCGCCCTAGTTTTCCGTGTTGCAGATTTTGAGGCTTTATATGCAAATTTCGGTATACAAAACTACTTTACACAACTACCCTCCGTATTATTTATATATAATTGTATTCCTCTCATGGACTAATACCAAATACCAGTTTCTGAGTTAAAATTATTTGGTTTTAAAAGTATTATTCGTCAAAATATAAAGTGTCGCTCGGGGTGTCAGATTTTGCATGTCAAGGGGTAGAGGCTTGTCATTAAAAAAGAAGACATTTTCTTATAAATCGGTCTCTGTCTGATACTTTTTAATTCAAACACACCTTCACTGTTTTGATGACAAATTACAAACTTTAGGTTTGTCATTTTGTCCATATTTTAGTCTTTTAAGTTATGTGCTTTTTTATTGATAAACATAGGAAATAGAGCCTCAAAGAAGACAAATAATTGTATGATAATAGAAGTAAAATGTTATTAGTTCAAAATTATACCTTTAAATAACAAAAATATTGACAAATGCACGTAAGAATATGACAATTACACGTAAGAATGAAGAATGCATTATCAAATCATTAATTATTAAATTAAATTGCATAGGAATACAATTAGTTAAATGCTTTGAACAGACCAATCTGATTTTATTCTATTTAACATGAATCTGACTGTTTTCAGGAAAAAATAAGCGAAATATTGTCTACTAGAGGAAATGTATTTAATTTCTTTTACCATTTGAATAAATGATAGAAATTCAGCAGCCAAATGAACTTTAAAAAACAAAATTTAATCGCTGTTTTGAAATCATTTACAATTGTAGTATCATTGTCCTCAGGATAACTTAAAGTTTTGTTGCCATTTGATGAAAAAGATGCCGGTGAGTGTTTCTTTGGAGAGAGTATTCTAATTCTTTTTTGAGTGATGATTTTTTGCGGCGTGCACGATTAATTTGTAGATGAATCTGGTGATGAAGTATGATGCAGTTTGGTTGGTGGAGGTTTTGAGCAGATCTTATATTGAGGACTATATTGTGATTTTCCACCAGATTTGGGTTTATTGAGTCATAGCCTTGACTTTTGTCTGACCATGGTAGAATGAAAAGGAAAAGAAATCAATTTACACCTTTAAAACTAAATATTTTGAGCCATTTTGTACTATGAATGAAATCAAAAGCATATTTTTTTATAGACTAAAACAGGCAAAATGAAGTACCCTTATTTTGTCATCATATAGAAGTTGTGTTTGATATAAATTGATTAATTTACATGCAAATACATATTTTTTTATGAAAAGCCCGTACCCCTTGACATGAGAAATTTGACACCCCGAGCGACACTTTATGATGAATAAAAGTTTTAAAACCAATTGATTTTTTCTAAGAAACTGGTATTTGGTAGAAGTGCATGAGAGGAATACAATTATATATAAATAATACGGAGGGTAGTTGTGTAAAGTAGTTTTTATACCGAAACTTGCATATAAAGCCTCAAAATCTGCAACACGGAAAACCAGGGCGAAGTGTTTGAGAAAAATGAGCGCTGAAAACGACTCCTTCTGCTTCCAGGAAATACATTACGTTGCTGTTCCTTCCGTGCAATACATTATATGGTACTGCGAGTTCTTAAAATAAGAAATTGTTATGCTTGAATTTACCTTGTTACTTTTTTGTCGCTTCAAAATTGCCACCCCATGTCAAACATAGCAGACACCCCGCATGTGGCGTTCTACACGGTGTAACTGGAGTGTATGGTATATCTAACAATTCAAAAAATGTTAACAGTTATTTAATAAATATGACCATATCAATGATAATCCTTGTCAACATGGGAGTGCTGGCTGTGAGCATTTATATGTCATACATGTTGTGACATGCAGGAGTCTTAACATTTATTTACAATCCGTTAGCGAATTGAATATATTGTGTCTTTTTATTTTAAAGCATTACTGCCATGCAAGATATACCAGTGTTAAATCATTAACAAATAAAATTGAGAATGGAAATGGGGAATGTGTCAAAGAGACAACAACCCGACCAAAATAAAAAAACAACAGCAGAAGGTCACCAACAGGTCTTCAATGTAGCGAGAAATTCCCGCACCCGGAGGCGTCCTTCAGCTGGTCCCTAAACAAATATATACTAGTTCAGTGATAATGAACGCCATACTAATTTCCAAAGTCAACATGACATATAAAATACATATTTCCCTACAAGTTTAAAATATACTACAGAAATTACAAATAAAGGAATCGCACTGTTATTGCCTTTTTTTTTCAATTTGGAGACATTAGTAAAATTGAGAATGGAAATGAGGTATATGTCAAAGAGACAACAACGCGTCCAAAGAGCAGACAACAGCCGAAGGCCACCAATGGGTCTTCAGTGCAGCGAGAATAACGCACCTGGAGGTGGTGCCCATCAAGCGCCTTATTAAATGATTCACATCAAATGACTGATGAAGCCATGAACTTGAACAAATCATAATTTAACACGCGTTCTATAATTAATAATACAAAATTTCTAAATGGTTGTGGTCATTTGATATTTGTTCAAATGTCAAAAGTGTGATAGTTGAAAGGCTTAAATATTTAACAAATTATATCACAAAGCTAAAACTAATTGTTGAACAAAGGTTTCGTGTCTAAATTAACATGCAATTTAAAATCTTATTTCATTGGTAATAACTTACATAACAGTATAAATAAAAGAATATGACACGTTTATTTCGGCATTCATCCATGTACAACGTCAGTAAAACCAAAGATACAGTACAGTAAAGAAGACTAGAGACAAGCATGAATGGAACTATGTGTGTGGTGTTTGCTGTCTTGGTAGCATACGTCCAATGTGCCACCCATTATATTCCTCAAACAGGTAATTAAAAATCACTGTGGGTTACATTTTTTATTCTTTATTGATCATTTATTCCTACGTTAAAGTACTTTTACTCGTGTCAGATAAATCTGCTACTGTTTTGACAGTATGTTTTTTTATTTGTAAACGAGTCTTTTTCAAAATCCTCACATTTCAAATGTTTGGCTTTGAGCGTTCCTGATGAAGGTGAATCCAGAAATGACATTTTTAAACGTGTTGTTTTCAATTTTTTTCAACATAATGTGTCTATCATTTTCTTGTCATCCAAATAAAAAACCCAAAATATCGAGAATTCATTTATATTGATCATAGATATTTTCTGCTTTATTCATGAACACTACTCTCCCGCATAACGATGTCTTCTTTTTTCCCTTTTTAAACTTGGATTCCCACAAACGTTACTTTGACATTTTTACAGACCTTAGAATAAATTATTGTACTTTCATATACATTTCCCAATAATTTTTGTTATCAACTTCATATGGACTGGGCCTGCGCTCAACATGCAGGCTTAACTAAAATAACTAAAATAGTGGGTAAAAACTATACTTGAGTTACATTACCTTAATATATTTGTCATGGGATGGGCCAGCGCTAAACATGTCACTCGTAGAGAGGTATAATTTTGATGTAACACATTGTTTTTTGGAAAGATTAGAACTTGTTCTAAATCTTTACTTAGGCACCAACCTCCCTTACAACAGGACAGGTTAGCTACTGTTACTAAATGTATTCTCACTGAAATATAGTTTCCTATGGTTAGCATGCATATGCACA
Organism: Mytilus trossulus; assembly: GCF_036588685.1. Taxonomy (NCBI): domain Eukaryota; kingdom Metazoa; phylum Mollusca; class Bivalvia; order Mytilida; family Mytilidae; genus Mytilus; species Mytilus trossulus. The sequence goes on along the minus strand of NC_086378.1, from coordinate 59,806,112 downwards.
TAATACACATATAAACTGAAAAATGAGTAATTATTGGAGCATTCCATTCAAGAATGTATGTCATTAAGGTGTGTTGATGTGCAGGCTTTTTTTAAAAACATTTTGATTAGGTAAGTGTGTATTGATTTAATACTAGTATGATTGACAACTGTCATAATCACTAAACAATCAGAGACAAGGTGGATCTTTAATTACAATGCCCTCCTCCTTAACTGCCAATCAAATTGACCATATTACCTATCAACCTCAGTCTTACATAATTATTACACAGACCACTCAATAGACATCTAATTCTTAATACACAGTATTTGACCTCATAATTGAATACACACATGTGTATATAAAATGTTTGATATTTATAAGGATGATAGATTTATTTATTGCCAATTACTTTTGATCTACATTACATAAAGTGATTCTGTAAATTAAATCTGAAAGATAAATGATTAATAGATTAAAATATCTTTAAAAAATGGAATATGAATATAAATATGAATATATAAAAGGTATTCAAGAAAGGCCTATAATGTACTTGATTCACTTGTTTTTTTATCAGGAATAGGCTTAAACAGTTTTAAAATTTTAAAACTTTTAATTATAACAAACCTTTGTTTATAAGTTTATTTCCCATCAAGCATTATGTCTATTTTAGTCATTTGAATTTTTATTAGCCATGTTAGAAGTGAATATATATTTTTGCAATCAAGAAAGAATCCACATTTCAATGAAATAAGTTTTTTAATTGGTTTACATTTGAAAAAAAATGATCAAAAGGCACTCCAAAACTTTAATATTCAATGTCATATAACCTCTGTTTCAACTTACAAAATGCCTCAATACAAGATTTTTAGATTATTTTTGTTGACACTTTAAAGTGTTTAGCTATTAGTGTAGATTTATGTCTTACAAGAATAGTTGGTAACATTCACCAGAAGAATTTTCAGCAGTAGTACTTGATAATTGTTCAGTTTCCCCCACCATACCTTAATATGAAATAATTCAAACTACTCTTCTTATCTTTCCATGAGTGATATCCATCACTTTGATTGAATCGTGCTTCGCGCTCTTTTAAAAGGCTCGCTTTGCTATTAGGTTCACTTTGTTTGCGGTTTCACAATGTTTCATTCAATACTTTACTAGTTATCATGTTTCTGTTTTATGTATACTAAAGTGGCTCGTGACTTTCGCCGTAAGGAATATGGTCAAAGTTATTTATAGTCACGGTACTTCATCTTCACAGTTTTTGGTCTAGAATTATGAAGTGTGTGGCAATGTTATGTAAAACCTGCTTTTAAGTACATGTAGCCATGATTAACAAGAAGAGTTTTTGGCGAAACTGGAATGGGTTGCTCTGCAAGAGCACATGAATGACATAACGTCGCTGTTATGCAAAAACCTCGTATCTAAGGTTTTCATAATTTTACACCAGGCAATAAAAACTGATTTTTTTTTATCGATTATTTAGAATTAAATATTTATGTTCCAATGTATGCAAAAATATCGTATCTTTCAACCAATCAATTACCAAGGCGAGCAAAAATTTCTGCACCTATATTGTATTTTCAAAGCTTTTCATTATTTCTAAGCTATACATAATATATTAGACAAAAAATTGACAAAACTGTACCTGTTATAATCTCAGCTGCTAGTGCCATCTTTTTTTTTTCTTTTGAGATATGATATTTTCGCACAACAAAATGTCTCACCAATCCGACTACACTTTTTTCGTCACTTGTCAGAATTCGGGTTCATGATTGGTTAGAAGATCAGATATTTTCGCATTCAGTGGAACATACATATTTAATTCTTAATAATCGATAAAAAGATTTCCGCAAAAAATTGAGATACGAGGTTTTTGCATAACAGCGACGATAAGTTTCTTCCGTGATAGATTACCTGATTGCTAAATCTGTGTAGTGTTTTGTCTCCTTCCACTAATTTTAAATATATATATTTCCTTCTATATGTAGACTGTGTTTACAATGGTTCGATCGTCAAGGATGGAGATCAGTTTGATCGTACTGAGAATTGTGAAACCTGTCAGTGCTATAAAGGAGGGATTTCTTGTTATGGGTAAGTGTACATATACATGTATATCGTATACATACTTAGCAGTATTATACGTATTTTGTAAAGGCTAATTGTTATTTTTAATTCTTTTGTTGTCTTATATGTACAACTCCACATTACGGTATTTGAAAAAAAATCGGTCTTATGCGTTCTTTGTTTTTAAAAATTTACACATTTTAAAGTTCGGTTCAGCAGCGAAGCTATAATGTAGCTTAAATAACATGAACAAAAAATACTAGTCGTATATGAAATTTGCCTATAAACTTGAAATTCTAAAATTTCAATTTGTTATTTTTATTTTTTTATCTCATGAAAGCTAGATTTAATTTGAAATAATTTAGTCCATTAGCATACGTGCATATCGTAACTAGAAGAGGCGTTTCAACATGTATTGTTATTTTTTTAGGTAAATTAATTCAACACTTCATGGTTTATTTGAAAATTGTCGAAATTTCTGGTACAAACTCCAATTGTTTGAACTTTTTGAATAGATGAATGTTACTACAGACTTTTATATTGGTGCAGTAATCTTCAATTTCAACTCATGTCTACAGTCTATAAATTTACATTTCAGGTTTGGACAGCATATTGTGGATCACCGATATGATTGCAAAATAGTCAAGGTAGACAACTGTTGGGAGGAAGCAGTCTTAGCCTCAGAAGAAAGTTCCCCGTGTCCATCCTTTTCTGCTGTACCAATGGGGAGAAAATGATTCGTGCAATATTACCATTAAGATTTTTACATTAAACTTTATGATGAAATTACTTGTAATAACCTTTAACCTACAATGACAAACTTTGAAATAAGAATTAAAAGTTGATAAAGTTATTTCAATGCTATTGAAATGAAAATGAACGAATTGTTGTATATTTGCCTCAGTGATAAAAAAAATTAAACATTTAAAAGGATTGTAGTTAAGTCGTTTATTTGATGATGGTTTGATACTCAATCCCTAACAAAAGAGATTGTTCTTGGTTTTCATATGATAAAGACATAATCTTTCAATCAGTTTAATTTATGTCTGAAGCTGGTATGTTAGAAACTGCTAGTTGGCCTTTGTTCATTTATGTATCATTGTCTTTTTGCGTAGTTTCTTTTGTTACCTATTCTTACATCGGACACGGACTTTTTAAATTTGAGTTATACTGTGCGTCTTGCTATGCGTTATATTCTACATTGGCTAAAGGTATAGGAGGAGGTAGATGTCTCACAATACAGATTTAACCAAAGTCAGGAGCCTATGATTTTGCGTCATAAACTATTCATTTAACATCACGATGTCAATATCCTGGATCAGCACTCGATTTGTAATACACTACTGAAATTTAGACTTTGAAGACAGTTCAACAGTACACTGACAGTTAGGGAGCGGTTTCTGGATTTTGAAAGGGTGTTATTCCTAAGGGTTACACGCCATTATTCCGACAGCCCATTAGTCCGACAGCCCATTGGTCCGACAGCCCATTAGTCCGACAACCCAATAGTCCGACAACCCATTGCTCCGACAGCCCAATACTCCGACAACCCATAAGTCCGACACTTATCAAGCCAAGTATTAGGGTATCAGGGTAAAATGAAACTTGTCTGTCTGTATTATTACGTTTAGATATGTAATTATATATTTTAAGAAATAACTCCGTATATATAACATAAGGCTGAGGTAGTTCGAATACTTTCTATACACTCAATTCGAAATCTGTATATAGAATAGAACAAAAAGTCTTATTTCACTTTCCAAATTAAAGGGTATATAAACAGCATATAAATCAAGAACAACCAGTGATGGTGCGTACTACTGATGATGCTTCCGCACAAATACTTCGTTGTTGAGTTGTTAATCTGAAAAAACCTCACATCGTATAGCTGACTTATATAAACCTTGAAAAATCTATTGTAGTTCCTGGAAAAAATGTGACGAAAATTTCAACTTGGCTGTCATGTGAAAAGTGTTCGATAAACAGGAATTTGTTGAGTAATGAATCTGGAAACGTATCACACGATATAGCCGACTTCAATAAACCTTTCAGAAATCCTTGTAATGTCGTTCATGAAAAAGATGCAACGAAACTATCCACGGAAGGACGAACTGACGGACTGGCTGACTGACGAGTGGACGGTTGAATGGACGGACAGACAGATCTAAATTTCTATGTCATAAACAGTTACCGACCCGATATCACTTTTCCTCATAAATATTTTTAAAAGAAAAAGAAGTTGCCGAAATGTTCATGTTCGTCATATTTGTTTTTCGTTTTGTTGTAAATCATCAGTCCTGCACTTCCTTCAAACAATATAAAGAGGCATATTTTTCTAGATTTTGAAATAAGCTCGGGATATAAAATTGGTATCACTACAAACAAGTGAGTGTCATCTCTCAGACTATGTCCGTTTGGTCGCTATTGGAAGTGCTGTGTACTGTCTCCGTATTTCGTGGATTCACATTCCCGAACATGATAACGTATTCATAATTGGAATTGGTTATCTTTTCTGAGCACATTTTTCGTCCTAGTTGTCATCTTATTTTAAGGATCTGGGTATGTATTTGTCTCTTTGTTTTTCTCGATTTGACTGACGCTACAATAGTCCCTTATTTCTGCGACAAAATTAATTTAAATAAAACTTAGATGAGTGATACAAGGGGTAGAAAGTGTTGCGACCAAAGAGGGCGGGTAGTGTTATCCAACTCCGATACATTTCTTTATGTAGTTAATAGTGATGAAACCTCACTCCCCTGATACGCGAAAGGGGGTAACCGACGATCTAGTGAAAGAAGGTAGATAAAGACACACACGAAAAACACAGCGAACTAGAACAGTACAGACTGAGAATGGACATACAAACGATGAAATGTAAAGAATAATAAAATACACAGACACGTAAAACGAAAGAGGGACCAGGGTAAGGACTGAACAGTTGCAATGTGTATCAACTCAAATGTACTGAGACTTATATCCCGCATGGAAAGAATAATTGGGATCAAAACGGACAACCACAAATATTACAGAGAACGGAGTTGGTCTTTTCTTTTAAAGAAAATCAAAGTTTACCCATACCATTCATACACATAAGAAAAAAACATTGTCGGAATAATGGGCTGTCGGAGTAATGGGTTGTCGGAATAGTGGGCTGTCGGAGTAATGGGCTGTCGGAATAGTGGGCTGTCGGAGTAATGGGCTGTCGGAATAATGGTTGTCGGACTAATGGGATGTCACCATTTCTAAGTAGGCTAAGTGTTAATCCAAGTCACCAATTGTGAAAGTAAACCTTTATATGTCAAAGTACGGTCTTCAATGCGGTCTTCAAAGTCTAGATGTCAGTACTGTATTACAAATCGAGTGCTGATCCAGGATATTGCCATCGTGATGTTAAAAAGAATAGTCGATGACGCAAAATCAGTACACGCAATTTGCTTGCAATAAGCTTAAGACAAACGTTAACACTGTTTTTGGTGTCCATCCTCTCAGAATCAGAGCCTAAATAATATTATAGATGTATCTTTTGGTTTTTCTGTTACTACATGTATCTCAAAATATTTAAATGTTTAACTTCCCAATATTTTGTCTCTTATCAGACCACTTGGCGATTGTTAGCCTGAAACAAAGGTCATGTTCACGGAAATTATCATCATAAGTTTATGTTCAACCAACGAATAATTTCCCCTGCCGCATTATGATTGTTTGTTAAATTCTTAGTGGTCCATCTGTAAGTAAAATGCATAGATACTTCTATGATTTATAAATTTGTTTTTTTTAAAGTAAAAGTTCCGGCTTAAATTCAATTATCATACTAAGCTCAAATTATGGTGGCAACCTATCAATTTTCTTAAAGAAAGAAAAAATAGCTTTCAATCCTTAAAATAGGGACGAAAGATACCAGAGGGACAGTCACACCCATAAATCGATAATAAACTGAAAACGCCAAGGCTATTTTAATGAAAAATACAAACAGACAAACAATAGTGCACATGGGGTAATATGCGTAATTGCTTCTCCATAGGCGGTAATGGACACTTTTTCTTCTGTTGCTCAGCCCATATCGTAAACTTGTACATGTATGATGGCTTGTTTCGAAGCTGAGACATTTCTACATATGTGGTTAAATTTTCGGGGTACGAAGTGTGATTCATCTTTCCGTGAATTAGCAAACCCCGAGTATCCTTTTGCGATGTGGCTCCTCGTGGTAAAAAAAAACCATTTTTAACACAATAATTTCTTTGAAAATTTAATACTTTGTACACATTTAATAGCTCCATAGTTTGTACACATTTTATCTGTGTTCCCCTACTTTCTTAATTAACACAAATTGTTCAGCTTAGTCATTTGTTTATCATAGAAATGTGTCAAATATCACTACACAGAGAATTTTTCTTTATACGTGACATTTGAGTTCCTCATTTCAAGGCGCATTAGGGATATAGTCCCACATGACACAACATAGAAAACTAAAGAATTAACAACACGAACCCCACCAAAAACTAGGAATGATCTCAGGTGCTCCAGAAGCTAAGCATATCCTGCTCCACATGTGGCACCCGTCATGTTGATACATGTACTTGGTTATTGAGAACCAAAAAGAGATTATAGCATCATGCATATATTTTTCAAGATCTACTACTTAGTATAATTATAGCAGATTGGTTGTTATGTTTTTTTAGTTCAAATGCGACTTTTTGTGAAATTTTCACACTTAAATCTAGAGATTTCAGAATGATCGACTCGCGATTTAAAACTAAAGCAGGATCATTCGGTACAAACAAAGTATATGAGTCGTACTGAGGCGATGGTTATCATTTGACCTTTAGTTGATACGTGTTTACATTGCTCGTTTTCAGGGAAAGTCCTCCCAACAATATAGTGTCACCTCTCAGAATTCAATTCACAATTTTTAAACAATAAAGCAGCATATTGGCTTTTTTCCGTAATATTATACTGAAACATATTAAAAGGTTTGAGGAAAACATGAACATATTATATATCTCATTTTACCTTTTAATGATATAAATTTAGTTGCTACGTAACAATTCACTAACCTCGCTGCAGCACGATATCAACAATAACAAGGTTTGTGTTTTATCTATTATTATGAGCCTTTTGCTATTAATAATATTTTTGAAACTATGTAATAATTATATTTTTTGTTTCGTAATCAGTTTGCAATTTGGTTGCTTAAATACAAAAGATAATTTGTTTATGAAGTGTGTACATTGGTGAACAATAGGTTGATCTTTTCACATATATGTTGACAATGTACTAGGAAGCACAAATTAAATTACTAATGATCATTTGACAATTGTGTACTCAGTGAAAGTATAACATTATGTTTTGGTTGTTACGGACTTTGAACTACATTTGTTTATCTTTATTGACTGCTAGTATTCTTAAGTCGATGTGTTTTTGTATTTCTTGTAAGCTGTTATTTTGCTTCATGTATGTGTCGATCCTTTTTACACTGAATTTAACAGTTTGTTCTTATGTTGTACTGTCACACCACCTCTACAGGTTATGATCTAAAATTACAGTACACCTTTTTAATGGACACTTATCTTGTAGAAATTCTGGATAATATCAACAAGGTATGGGCTAAAGTTGCAACTATGTATGTTGGACTGATTATAATTTCTGGGGCACCGTCTGTTGTTGTTTTTTGTGTGTAGCGTTTTTATCATTATTAGCTTTCTGTCGTTAGTTTATTGTTTTTAACAAAGTTTTACCCTGACGTTATCTGTGTTGATAAATTTAAAACTTTGTTGTTTCCTCATTCTAAGGCTTCCTTTTTCTTTGGTAACTTTATTATTTCGTTTTGAATTATAGATACATTGTGTACGACCTCGTACGTTACTTATTATTCTTTTTATATGGCTTTGCATAATATACTCTTATTGAGAATGACATGGATGTAATTATGCTATAAACGAGACTTAGTAATCGACATAAAAGAAAATCTAAATCTAACTATATTATAATAATTATTTCATTTTTTTCTTATTTTCCAACTAAAAAACAGGATGCCGTTGTTCTCATTATTTGTTGTTCTTGGTTGCGTTTCTGTGATCAGATCAGACACTTGTTATGGACAGAAGGAAATTTCTCTTATATCAAGTATAGAGTCCACTTTAAATACTTTGAAAAACAGTTTGAAAGGTAAGGCCCTAAATTTCTTATTTTCTTATGCATATAATTATGTACCAACAATTGTTTCTCATACTATGCATTTTTTCGTACATTCGCTAGTGAAACTCCATCTTCGCTAGCCAAGGGTTACGATCCACTCCCGCTCTCTTCACCCTTGGCAGATTGAGCCAACATTTGTGATAACAATGTTGCGCCATCTATCGGAAGATAAAAATCACGCCCATTTCGAATACATTATTCTTGACCAATGGTAGCACTTGAACTCTTCAATTTGGAGGTAAAAACACGGTAGCGTCTAGATTCTACACACTTGGTAAGACCGGAAATGAAAATATACGTCAACATTCGTGCATTTGTGCATGAAACATACACCGGAACTTCTGTTGGTTGATTAAAAACATCCTAATTGTAACTAAATATAGTCGTATGTTTAGGGATGTAAAGACTTGTTGGACAATAAACACGTGGTAATTGTTTACAAACACTTTATACATTTTCACGTGATCATGTTAAAGGCGCTTTTTGATTGGATGCAGCGAGTTTTGACTGCAACCAATAAAAATCCTTACCTTGTGTCTCCGAAATTTTATCTCAATCCGCCAAGGGTGAAGAGAGCGGGAGTGGATCGTAACCCTTGGCTAGCGAAGATGGTGAAACTCAATTATCGTCATAGACCAGACACTAAAACCGTGAATTGTACACATGTACATCTCCTATTTGTTAGAACAAGATTGAAAATGTGACCTGTCAGTTTAGCAGGTGTAGTCACAAAATTTGGAATTACATGTACAAAATCGGACAGATCTGCAGTTTTGAAATTGAATGATTAAAAAAATCAGGAACAGACGTGCTTGATGTGCATACTGTCTTTTGATGAATTTATTAATTGAATTTTAATGTTTCAATAGTATCCAATGTGACAAAAATTCTCTGATACTAAGCATTGCTCAGATTAACGTGTTTTATAAAGCAAAAATACTTACAGTTTTACTACTTTTTCAATGTTCTATAATTTAATAAACATCCTCAAGCGGTTATTATTTCCATAGAAAAATCCACTGGGTGTCCATCGGGATGGAAGGAGTACAAGAATCATTGCTATTATACTTCACCTGACGTTACAACTTAGTATAAAGCTAAGGTATGCGTCGACATAAAGAGTTAAAAAAGTTTATCATATTGACGCTTTTTTTAATACCCCTTTGCTAGTTTATTATCGTTCTGTCTTGTACTATATATATAGTTCAAAATAAATCGTGTTTGTCAATTTTTTACGTTATAATTGTTCTATGGACATAACTTTTAACTTTTGTCAAAACTAAATTGAATAATTTTAATAATAAAACAATCTATACTGCCAGTAAATAACATTATATAAATAACGCATAGCTGAGAGGGTGATAGAGCAGATTGGTACCCCGAGAAAACATTGTCAACCGCGGTGAAGCAAGGTTAACAATGCATTTTCGAGGGGTTCCAATCTGCTCTATCACCCTCTCAGCTATGTGTTATTTAATTTATTGTACTGAATGTCCTATCATCAATGGCATTTACAGCTTACTTTTATTTTAAAAGTATTTTCTATGACGTCACGTTCATAACAACGTTATGGGCATTAGAAAAAAAAAACAAAAGTCAAGCAAGATGTTTTATTTAATTTATTTAAACAGTCGATAATAAAACGTAGAACTTAAGCATTGTATTTAATTCCTTGGTGTAAATTCAATTCATTGTTCTTTGAATTATCGATTTCTGATTGGTGTAGACAAGAGGGTAACAATCAAAAAAAATTGTCACCCGCTCAGCCATGTGATAGAGTAAATTGACACCCTCGTCTTAGCCGATCAAAACATGGCATTTCAACGTGAAGTATAATAAAATTGTATATCATGAAACAACTATATTAAAGGATATTTAATCGTGAATGAAATTAGGGAACGACGTTATGTGTCAAAGAGACGTCAATATTCGACCAAAGAACAGAAAACAGCCAAAACCCACCAACGGGTCTTCAACCCACCGAGAAAATCACACACCCGTAGGTGGGCTTCATCTGGATCCTTAAAAGCGTGAACTGTTCAGTGACACTGGACGTCATACTAAACTCCAAAACATATAAATGAAATATTAAAAATCATATAAGACTAGCAAAGGCTCCTCACTAGGGACAGGCGCAAGAATGCGATGAGGTTAAAAATGTTGAGTAAGATCATAACCTCCCCAAGGCAGTATTGCCCGTGCGAATATCAAGAATCATATCACATTTGTTATATTGCTCTTTTGATTCTTTATAGGATCTTTGCAAACAAACGGGTGGGTACCTAGCACAGATTACAGATTCTGCTGAAGATGCATGGGTCGCAAACTTGTTGAGAAGTAAGTAAACTTTTTTTTTTATTCAGTCAAACAGCCGATATATATTAATAATGTATACATGTGTATGCTTGTGTATTTTAATATAAGGGAAAGAAATATAATTACTTTCTACTCTCAGCCTGGTAATTATTCAGCCAAAAATTTCGGCTTCAAATCTATGGGGTGTGTATTAATTGGAAGAAAAAAACCCAGAGGATTACGAAAGGTCTTTTAGAACAGAAAGTAGTAGAGGCTTAAGAGCCATATAAGCAAAGCTTGGACCTGTATATTAATGATATTAGAACAAATAATGGTTGGAATTACAGTAACTGGTAGTAGGATGGGTTATTCTTCGAGAACGTTTGAGTTCTTTAGTTTTTGTTTAGGGTTTTGTGGACTCTTTTTGTCTTTTTTTATATTGTGGCCATGGTGTTGTCTAGTAATTTTGTATTGTTTTATTGTGAATGCGTCCTTCGTATAATTTTACTCTTTTTCTAGGTGACTAGTTTAACAATGAATATGACTTATTCGTTTTAAGTTACGACGGGTGTAACATGTAGAGCAGTAAATAGTGAATAGCGGATCCTTCCGGAGCTGCTTTTATCTTTTGTTTTGTTTTTGTTACTGTTGCTCAATCTTTCGATTTCAGTGTTGTGTGCGATGATCCTTTTATTTGTCATTGCTTTGATTTTCTTTTGAATTTTGTTTATTCTTTTTTGTTGGATTGGTGATTTTTTTGGGCTACCCTTTCATTTTGTTAAATTCAATAGAATAGTTTCTTTAATTACATAACATATATAATATATTTTATGTTACATTATTGTACTATCAAAATGATATCTAACAGGAGCCGTCCAGCATGGCAAAGGCTACTGGATGGGAGCGGAAGACTTTACTGATGGAATATTGAGGTGGAGCAATGACTCGTCTAGAGTTCATTATACCCATTGGAATAGGCATGAACCAAGCCATAGTACAGAGCATTGTGTTCACTTTTGGAGAGCTGCAAATTATAGATGGAATGATGTTCACTGCACACAAGGACATATTGGATACCTATGCGAGAAAACAAAGGTAGGCTCATTTTTTTAACATTTTTTCTTACTTAATGCGATGTAAAAATAATTACGGTCAGATATTTTAGCGAGGTTTTTATTATTGCGATAAATGCGACAGACTTGTAAATACAATAACTTAAACTCGCATTTTGTTTTATAAACAGGATTTCCTCAAAATCGTAAACAAATAAAATCGGCTCGCAGTTTAATCTACAATTACTATAACGCAATTATAAATACACGCAATAATTTCTGAATGTACACTATAATTGTTAAAATTCTTAAGTTGCGTGTTAGTTTACAAGAGAGAATTGTTCATCTTATGAAATATTATGTGAGCCTCATTATTATATAGCCTTTATATACTCATAAGCTTTGTTATCATAGAAAAAAAAACTGGTTGCATATTTGTTTTTAGGCTATGAGTAGTGACCTAGCTTATCAATAATAGAAAAATAATTTGAGAGTTGTGTTTCTCTCACCAACATTGTAATCTTTAACGCAGGAGATCTGTTAGTTTGAGACAGTTTTAACTTTTAAATTCATGATAACAACACTACTCTTTTATTACAGTGATCCAGTTGACTTCCTTACTCCAAACTAATGAAAACTTTGACAAGAAGGAAAGCAAAAGATGCAGATGATATGCAATATTGTAATAAAATAAAAATAAAAAAAGGAGAAGATTGTTTTTTAATTATTTTTCTTTTTTAAATTGATATGTGGTATGATTTCCAACGTGGCAACTACCAACCAGAGTTCAACTGAAGTGGATGTCATTAAGTGTATGGCTTTCAATAATGAGAAAAAAATCTTTCCCTAAAGTCGGCTATAAAAAGATCGAACACAAAAAGGTCAAACGAGAAAATAACGGCCTAATTTCTAATAATAATGTAACACTCAATTTACAATAGGCCTTGACAAATCTCACTACAATGTACTAGCCTTGTTAATAGACTGTTCGACTATCTCCTATACTACTTGATTATCTATTATTATCATTTGTGTCCCAATGAATTCTTCAGAAAACTATTTAGTAACGCTTCGAATACCAGATAATTAGTTGGCTTGGTCGTATAAAGGTTATTGTAAATTGGGTGTAACAAAACTCTTCGACTAGTTGCTTATACTTTATTCTAATCAATATGGTTATCGTAACTTAAAAGACGAAACCTCTTAAATTTAAATAAAGATTTTTTTCCTGGACTGAGGATAACCATTTTTTGAAGAAAGTATCTTAGTTGAAAACTATTTACTTATGATAATAGATTTAAAAGATTTGCCCTGACCATTTTTACGGGAGATTATGTGATATTGCAATTGGACATTTACAGGTAAATGTTAGCAAAGAATGGACGGCATGAAAACCTTTTATACACGTTTTGTTTAATCATTTATATCTCCAGGTCATGTTCTTTCTAGAGCAGAAATATAATAAGATATTTACTGTTATTTAACAAAATTTACAACAAATCGTGTATTTTTCTTATAGGTATTATGAAACGTTATTCCATGCGATTAAGGGGAGATAAAAATAATCTAATAGAAACTTATTAATCGAGAATACAAATAGGGAAGGTGTTAAAGAGACAACAACACGAGCAAAGAGCAGAAAACAGCAAATGACCAACAATGAGTCTTCAACGCAGCAAAAAAATCCCGGATCCGCATGTGGGCATTAGCTAAACCCTAAACAAAATGTGTAGTACTCCTTCATAAACCTCTGAAACATTAAAATTTAAACCATGTTTTTAAAACAACTTACAAAACTAACAAAGGTCAGATGCTGATGACATGGACTAGGCGCAAACATGAGAGTTTTACCCGACCCAAATTACATATTTGGTCATACATTTGTCTTTTTCTCTTGCTTGATATATCATGAATTCCAAATAACTATTAACTATAATTGTATGAGCACTCTCAAAGTAACTCCACTTACTTTCATTTATATTATAAATGGAGATTGAAATATATTTCGGATATCGATTAGAGTTAAGGATCAGTTACAGTACAGTAACATGTCTCCCCTCTAGTTGTATCACATATACATTTTTTTGTAATTATAACACCACGTGACATTTTTTAAATTTCTGCTGTTTGGTAATTTTAAACAAAACGTAACAAAATACTTCATTTAGATCCAAAGGCAGATATATGTATATTTCAGAATATTGTTGCGAGAAGTCAAAACTTATATATATAAAAAAATATAGTCCAGATTTCACAGAAGGTACAATATAATTTGTAGTGTAAAAAGAATGTCGACATTTTTATTTACTATTTAACAAATAACTGCTACCCTTGTGTGTGCTTTTTTGTTTACATACAATTGTTTTACTATTAAACAAAATTCGTTGTCCATGCCATTTGCATTTGACAGACTGTCACATGGACTTATCAAGAAGAACAAAAACCGAATTAGCGAAATGGTTAATACAAATTCTCATACATCAAACCGTTCAATAAAATTAACGGTATCAATTTTCTTGCATCAGATGCGCATTTCGACAATACATGTCTCTTCAGTGATGCTCGTGGCCAAAATATTTGCAATCCAAAGTTTATATAAAAGATGAAGAGCTATAATCCAAAAGGTCCAAAAAGTATATCCAAATCCGTGAAAGGAATCAGAGCTTTGCATGAGGGAGATACATTCCTTAATTTATAATAATTTCTAATATTTTGTAACAGCAAATTTTGATAACACAAAAAAATCCGTATTTTCACATGCCAGTACCCAAGTACTGGTTGGGTACTGGCTACTGGGCTGGTGATTCAACATATGCTATTCTCATCTATCCAATAAAACTTTTGAAAAAGATAAAGATATTTCTACTAAAACCTTAAGGAGATGGTCGATTGAGAATTCAACTGTGAGACATAATAACTAACGTTAATGTCAGCTGCTTTTGTTCGGCAAGCCATCTTGTTTGGATAGCTTTAAAATCAGATTTAACCCACAATTTGTATTGCATAATGTATGTACTAATTTAAAAGTAAGAAGATGAGCAATCTAATTAAAATATAGATCTCTGATTACGTTATACTACATATGAAAATATAGATCTCTGATTACGTTATACTCCATATGAAAATATAGATCTCTGATAACGTTAACTTATACTACATATGAAAATTTATCGGTCGTCCCACTGTCTATATCATTATGTTCAGCTCCTAATATTATTCCGTATCATGTCTTTGTGACGTCAAACACGTTGACCCGGCCTTAATAACTTTGACCCGAACATATCAGCGACGTCATAATAATGGAACCGACGTTAATAACTTTGACCCGAACTAATCAAGTCATCTTTTGTGTGCTGGTGAAACAAAGAAAACACTTCTGAAACACGCAAATATAGCCCGATAAATCGCTTATCAGATTATCTGCATATTGATATTGTAAAATATCAGCTGCTTGATATTATATGAAGGCTTTTGATCTCGTTCGCTACGCTCAATCGACAAAAAGCTTCATATTATGTCTTGCAGCTGATATTTTACGATATCAACATGCAGATAACCTGATAATCGGTACATAAATCTCTGATTACGTTAACTTATACTACATATGAAAATATAGATCTCTGATAACGTAACCAGAGATCTATATACTCATTCGATTAGAAGATGAGGTATGATTGCCAGTGATACACTTATCAACCAGTGTTATAATGAAGTAGAAGTAAGCAATTATAGACAACTATGAAAACGATAATAATGGGAAACCCCATACCACGGTTTAGACAGCAAAACTGAAAGCTTTTTACAATCTACCAATATAAAAAAAAGAAGATGTGGTATGAATGCCAATGAGACAACTATCCACAAAAGACCAAAATGACAAAAACATTAACAACTATAGGTCACCGTACGGCCTTCAACAATGAGCAAATCCCATACCGCATAGTCAGCTATAAAAGGACCCGATAAGACAAGTCAGGAATAGTTACGATAGATGTTTTCCATTGTTCCGTTAGTTGACTAGTCTTATACTAGATTTTGACAATTTTCTTGGACCCCCCTATTTGAATTTACCTTGGAGTTCGGTATTTTCTTCTACCGTTTAGACTATTTGTCTTGATAACCGGTTCCTCAATTCCGATATAGTTGGATTGTTTTTAAGTAAAAAAGATGAGATTGATGCAGTATTATGTCTGGATAAACCTGTAATAATGGCTACTATAATGATTCATGTCCAACATTTTTTATACATACAATGTAACAGATAATACTACTTGCATTAAAACTTTTTTTACATCAAAAAGTGCATTAAACATTGTTAAACAGGTCGGGAACTATAGCTTTCAAGACGTTAGAATATGATTTGCATAGTAATTTCCCAAATACAAGGCCAATACGATCTTGACAAACTGACCAATCGACTCAATGAACTATAATGAGTTTACAACTACTTAAAAGTATCTGGAATTAGTGCGGAAACTGCCATCTAATATAGTGTCTGTGGCTCTCATAATAAATGTTTTGTTCTTCGAATATGTGTAATGTAAAATTTATAACACAATCTTAAATTTGCATGCTCAGATTAAAAAAAGTATTGTTTACTGGCTTCATGATTCGCCTTTCTTTGTTGCCTTGTAATAAAACTTGCACAGTTTTTTTCCATTGTTATATATATTGTCTCTGTGCATTAATTTCACGGCGTGAAACAGTTACATTTCAAACGAAGTGACCACTGTCAAATAAGAATTGTTGAGTTCTTTTAAACCTGTGCAATAACATTTAAAAATCATTCCAAATTTACTTCAATAACACGAAAACTTGCACAGAAACACTATTATCAGTACTGAATGTGTACATTTTTATCAGGAACTGAACTAAAATTAAGGACATCAGAAACATCAGTATGCTAAAATAAAGTTTTAAAAAAGCGGGAGTAGTAAACAGCTTACATTTGTAACATCTGTTGTAACTCTTTGTCCATCGATAAAGTCCGATTGCTTATTTTATCCCAAAATATACCTCAGAGGTGTTTTTATTGTTCGGCTGCTGTCCTGTTTACTTATGTGCAATGTTTTCAATCATTGAAATCCTCTGATATTGACCATTAAGGTTTTCTAAAAATAGAGAAATAAAAAGATAAGGTTAAAGTGCAAAATGCAACCCATTCTATCTTAGACACATTCTAAAGTAAGTAATGATATATAGGTTCAACGCTGAAAAGTGAGCTACAAAGGGACAAACAATTACTGGACTGGTGTTAAACTATTTAATGTTCCGATTTAAGTATTCCTTAGTTAAGTGAAGACTTAAGTAAGTTTATGCAAAGCACGTTTAAAAGAATTTTACTTAGCTAAGTAAATTCTTAGTGAAATCTAAGTTTAAGGAACACTTAAGTTGAGATGTTTTATGTATACGGGCCCAGGTTATAAGAGGATTGTTGTAGTAAGAAAATGTCGTAAAATAAAACCTCAGCATTTTTCTGTTCTTATTATTTAGAATAATAGCAACATTCTCGTGTTTATTTTTCTGTTTTTCATATTATATTACGGTAGTACAAAGTAAAATGTATTAATCACGATATCATCAGCATTGTTTTGGAAGAATAACCGATATTTACCTATTATAGGTTAAATGAGATTTGTGTAAATTATCTAGTAAAATTACATTGACTTTTTCATCAATAATTGACATGATTATATCAACTTAAAATATTTTCTGTTGCTTGTTTTTAATTTTACAGTTTTAATAAAAAAATTTCAGCAATCTTGAATTTTTAACGGTCTAATTTCCATTTATAGATGAAATTTTGCCTTTCTTTTTTTATTAAATATATCAATCATTCATTTTTTGTTTATGTTTCCTAACGTCCAGTTGGAAATATTTGAACGATTTTCTTAACAAAAAACATGTTCATAAACATTCAAATCAGTTAAATCCTGCGGATTTGTATTGAAGGCAATTCGAACTGGAACATTCTCTTTGGTATGATTTAAATTGAACACGTGTTGGATTTTATTTGATTTTCTATGAGTCGGACGGATACACCATAGAAAACAATTCTGACCTAAATACTCTCAAAAGAAAAAGTAGAAAGCCATCCAATGAAAAATAAATATCCCAAGCCAATGGTCAAATCATGCAAATATGCTCTTCAATCTATTTTGTTTTGTATATATATATATATATATCTTTATTCTCTCAATAAACCATATTACATAGGTATAGAGAAGACAAATGAATTATGTACAACATTTACAACAAGACAGAACAAACAAAATAGTTGCTAATACAATATATGATGTCCACTTTAGCCAGGAGCACATACACCTGTGTTAATAATCTTTATGAATTTACAGAGTTTAATCAATTCTGATTTGTTTTTTAAGACATAATCTGATCGTATTTGACAATATTTGCATTTTTTAAATAATAATTTGACAGATAATGTTTCCTGTTTTCTTCAAAGTATTTACATTCTAATATATTATGCATTTCATCACCAATATCATTTGTACATGAGAGGCCCCTGAGGGGCCTCGTGTGTATTGCCATCGCCTACTTTTCAAAGATCTTCAAAGATCAAAGAAAAGTTTTCCATTGTTCCGTTAGTTGACTAGTCTTATACTAGATTTTGACAATTTTCTTGGACCCCCCTATTTGAATTTACCTTGGAGTTCGGTATTTTCTTCTACCGTTTAGACTATTTGTCTTGATAACCGGTTCCTCAATTCCGATATAGTTAGATTGTTTTTAAGTAAAAAAGATGATATTGATGCAGTATTATGTCTGGATAAACCTGTAATAATGGCTACTATAATGATTCATGTCCAACATTTTTTATGCATACAATGTAACAGATAATACTACTTGCATTAAAACTTTTTTTACATCAAAAAGTGCATTAAACATTGTTAAACAGGTCGGGAACTATAGCTTTCAAGACGTTATAATATGATGTGCATAGTAATTTCCCAAATACAAGGCCAATACGACCTTGACAAACTGACCAATCGACTCAATGAACTATAATGAGTTTACTACTACTTAAAAGTATCTGGAATTAGTGCGGAAACTGCCATCTAATATAGTGTCTGTGACTCTCATAATAAATGTTTTGTTCTGCGAATATGTGTAATGTAAAATGTATAACACAATTTTAAATTTGCATGCTCAGATTAAAAAAAGTATTGTTTACTGGCTTCATGATTCGACTTTCTTTGTTGCCTTGTAATAAAACTTGCACAGTTTTTTTCCATTGTTACATATAATTATTGTCTCTGTGCATTAATTTCCCGGCGTGAAACAGTTACATTTCCAACGAAGTGACCACTGTCAAATAAGAATTGTTGAGTTCTTTTAAACCTGTGCAATAACATTTAAAAATCATTCCAAATTTACTTCAATAACACGAAAACTTGCACAGAAACACTATTATCAGTACTGAATGTGTACATTTTTATCAGGAACTGAACTAAAATTAAGGACATCAGAAACATCAGTATGCTAAAATAAAGTTTTAAAAAAGCGGGAGTAGTAAACAGCTTACATTTGTAACATCTGTTGTAACTCTTTGTCCATCGATAAAGTCCGATTGCTTATTTTATCCCAAAATATACCTCAGAGGTGTTTTTATTGTTCGGCTGCTGTCCTGTTTACTTATGTGCAATGTTTTCAATCATTGAAATCCTCTGATATTGACCATTAAGGTTTTCTAAAAATAGAGAAATAAAAAGATAAGGTTAAAGTGCAAAATGCAACCCTTTCTATCTTAGACACATTCTAAAGTAAGTAATGATATATAGGTTCAACGCTGAAAAGTGAGCTACAAAGGGACAAAAAATTACTGGACTGGTGTTAACTATTTAATGTTCCGATTTAAGTATTCCTTAGTTAAGTGAAAACTTAAGTAAGTTTATGCAAAGCACGTTTAAAAGAATTTTACTTAGCTAAGTAAATTCTTAGTGAAATCTTAGTTTAAGGAACACTTAAGTTGAGATGTTTTATGTATACGGGCCCAGGTTATAAGAGGATTGTTGTAGTAAGAAAATGTCGTGAAATAAAACCACAGCATTGTTCTGTTTTTATTATTTAGAATAATAGCAACATTCTCGTGTTTATTTTTCTGTTTTTCATATTATATTACGGTAGTACAAAGTAAAATGTATTAATCACGATATCATCAGCATTGTTTTGGAAGAATAACCGATATTTACCTATGATAGGTTAAATTAGATATGTGTTAATTATCTAGTGAAATTACTCTGACTTTTTCATCAATAATTGACATGATTATATCAACTTAAAATATTTTCTGTTTCTGGTTTTTAATTTTACAGTTTTAATAAATTTTTCAGCAATCTTGAATTTTTAACGGTCTGATTTCCATTTATAGATGAAATTTCGCCCTTCTTTTTTTATTAAATATATCAATCATTCATTTTTTGTTTAAGTTTCCTATCGTCCAGTTGGAAATATTTGAATGATTTTCTTGACAAAAACATGTTCATAAACATTCAAATCAGTTAAATCCTGCGGATTTGTATTGAAGGCAATTCGAACTGGAACATTCTCTTTGGTATGATTTAAATTGAACACGTGTTGGATTTTATTTGATTTTCTATGAGTCGGACGGATACACCATAGAAAACAATTCTGACCTAAATACTCTCAAAAGAAAAAGTAGAAAGCATATGAAAAATAAATATCCCAAGCCATTGGTCAAATCATGCAAGCATGCTCTTCAATCTATTTTGTTTTGTATATAATATATATATATCTTTATTCTCTCAATAAACCATATCACATAGGTATAGAGAAGACAAATGAATTATGTACAATATTTACAATAAGACAGAACTAACAAAATAGTTGCTAATACAATATATGATGTCCACTTTAGCCAGGAGCACATACACCTGTGTTAATAATCTTTATGAATTTACATAGTTTAATCAATTCTGATTTGTTTTTTTAAGACATAATCTGATCGTATTTGACAATATTTGCATTTTTTAAATATCTTTTGACAGATAATGTTTCCTGTTTTCTTCAAAGTATTTACATTCTAATATATTATGCATTTCATCACCAATATCATTTTTACATCAGAAGCCCCTGAGGGGCCTCGGGTGTATTGCCATCGCCTACTTTTCAAAGATCTTCAAAGATCAAAGAAATGCACATATAATTAGTGTTGGGAAATTAACCGAATCCGCGGACATTATAGTGCAGAAAAAAATTCCTTGTCGCTTCTTTTAAATTCATGTTTTCAATGATTTTTTGTATTTTTTTAAATGCAAATTAATAATATGAAAATGTTTTGTCGTTAGAAATATTCGTATATCAATCAAACGATCTTCAATATCAATGATGTACCGAAAAAATGTTGTTGCGGATGAATACCACGAATGCATATTCATCAAATGAGCAAGATCGAGCTTGAAGATAAACGAGAGAAAATCAATTCACGCAATTACACACAGAAAGGTAATTGTATTTCAATTATTTGAACTAGACAGAGACATATAGTATTATATTTTTCTGATTTAGAGTAATATCTTTAAACCGTTTATCGGAATATTTAATCTGACACAATATTAAAATAATTTTTCAGGCCGTGTCCCCAGTAGCCATTTTGAAAATACCAGCAGATTGGGTAGGAGTAACAAGAACCTTCAAGGCCCTTAAAGATAAGGTTACTTTCTTTGTATTTTTTAATGCAACAATTTGGGATTTTTTTTTAAAGATCTCAACAATTTTTGAAGTTAAATTTCTTTCTTCGTAAATAACAAGTAGATTGATCACTAGGACACACACGTGGAACTATTTTCTGTTTTTTAAGGTACCGTTTCGGATTTTCGCTCCTTCTCCGACTTATTTACTTGCATTAGTATATTTGAATAATTATGTCCCTTGACTAGAAAAAAAGCGGATTTTGTCAATGAACTTGTAAGTAATTTTCATATATTGTCGTAATCTCTGCTTCTTGCTATGTTTTTGGAATTATAGTAATAAAGCCAGCAAATACGAATATCTCATAAAACTATCATAAAACTAGTAAATGGGGTAATAAATAAGGACGGTAAAATCTGTTGTCTGTTTTCTCCACAGGCACTAGTCCAAATAATTATGACGTCTGGCAATGCTATTTTATTTATTTTTCTGGGACGCCTTCCTGAGTACGACGTTGTAGGAACCCCAGATTAAAAGTTGAACATTGCAAAGGGTTAGTGTATTATTTTATTTTATCAAAATGTTAAAATTGAGAATGGAAATGGAGAATGTGGCAAAGAGACAACAACCCGACCAAAGAAAAAAAAACAACAGCAGAAGGTCACCAACAGGTCTTTAAAGTAGGGAGAAATTCCTGCACCGGAGGTGTCCTTCAACTGGCCCCTAAACAAATTTATATATATTAGTTCCGTGATAATTAACGTCATACTAATTTCCAAATTGTACACAAGAAACCAAAATAAAAATAATACAAGACTAACAAAGGCCAGAGGCAGAGGCTTTTGAAAATAAATAACTCAGCCTTGATAATCACAAAAATAAATGGTTTGTTCTGTTGTAGTTTGAAAATAAATTACCTGACTTGCAATGTATTGAAAATAAATAACTCAGCAGGTCTATAGCTTATTGGACCTGCAGCTGTTCGGTTCCAAAACCCTTCAAAAATTTGTTTTCCCTCGCTCCGCTCAGCAAAATATGTTTGACAATACTTTTGAAAGAGGCTAGGTAAAACCAAACTAAATTAACTTTAAGACTATACATTAATGACATTATGTATGCAATACGTGTATATTGCTTGGGAATATAAATGATTCTTTTCGTTCAGAAAATTATAAAATACTTAATCTAATTATACATTGGACCAATTGTCTCTTATAATACACTTATTACTATGTATTTGTGTTTCGTTTGTCCTGTCTCTCTATGTATTATCTTAAAATATTTGTATATATATTATCCTCTTGTACACAAGTATGTGTCTGAGGTTATGAATGAAATCTTGAATCTTACAATTTCTGAAGGGAATAATGATTTACTCATGCTACATGTACTAGTATTCTGATTAAATGGTACACAATGACTTGACTATACATGTATTAATGGTTTGCCTTTTTTTAAATGGTTATTTGGTTGGAGTGTCTCAATGGCACTCACACCACATCTTCCTATATCTAATTATTAATAATTAACAAATATTCAAAAAATTGTATGTTTTTTGAATATCATAAATATAGTGGTAAAAAATGAATGATCAGTCCCTTGCTTTAACATGTTGAAAATGAAAAATCTTGCTTCAATAGTGCAGAAAATGAATAATCTGTCCTCTCAGTTTAAAAAAATAAATAACCGATCAAAAACAAATCCTCCTGCCCCCCCCCCCCACCCCAGAATATCAAATGGTTGTCCCCTAACCATAGAAAATAAACAAAATGACAATAATAAATAAATAACAACAGACTACTAGCAGTTAACTGACATGCCAGCATACCATCATAACATATAGAGAAGAACATAACCAGTGTCAAGCCAACAACTGTTTTTTCCGATGCAAAGACCCTAAAAGTGAATCAATATTAACGCCAAAATATGCAATCTTTAATGACCTGATAACAGTATCGTTACTATATATCCCTTCTTTATAAGTCTATTCAAAGGTTTTGTTAGTTGTTACTTAAACAACCTAGTTTTAAAACAATTTAGATTTCTATCAAATTGGATGAGAATCCAGGAGTTTTAAAGGGGGAGGGGTCTAGCAAGTCAACATTTTGGGTAAAACTATATAAAAAAAGGACTACGCATTTACCATACATGGAGCTCCTCGAAAAGGGCATGCCTCCAGCTCCTTCCTCCCCCCAAAAGTCTGTGTTTAATTTTTTCGCCATTTTCTTTCTATGAGCAATAATTGCTTTATCCAAAGTTTTTTTGTATAGTTTCTCTGAAATTTTCATAATTTGACGATTTTATTCAGAACTAATGTTCATTAATTTTCTTTTTAGTTTGCGATAATTTTGGCGAGCAAATTTACAATCATATTAATCAAACCATTCTTTATCCAATTTTACAGGCTTGTTTTTATATTTCTTTAACCCGCTAGTTTTGGTTACCCCAAATGTTGCCCTAGCAGAATTCAAAAATAAGTCACACATACATGTATTATTAACAATCAGGTTCATTTCATTTTTGTCCATATTTGCTTCAGCTTTATTAATATCTTCAATTAGAGCGTATATCTCTTCTACATCTATCCCATTTTGAAAATCCACAATTTTATCATTATCCCATTTTTTTTTATATTTTCTGGACGATTACATGTATCTGTTCCAGTAATTAAACACTGGTTGTTTACAACATCTTGCTTAGTGCTCGCCAAAGTTATCTGTAATGGCGAATGAACATCAGAATATAAGGTGCAAAAATCAAGTACATGAAAATTGGTAAAATATTTTAACAACTCAACACTACTAATACAATAATGTACAATACTGCTATTTCTACATGTTAATTTATCATACTGTCTATCATCACCAATTCGACCATTTACAATAAAGAAATTGTTTCCTTTACATAAATCTAACAAACGTTTTCTGTATCCATTTTTTACCCTGTCCAAAGACTTTATTTTCTTTGGGATATTCAATTCTTCAAGCATATACACTTTATTTTCTATAAAATCTGTTAAATTATCGATATGTTTATCATTATGTATAATAACAAAAACGTCGTCGTTTGCTGTTCGCCCGTTGACATCGCCAAGTAATGACACATATTTATAATTATTAGAAAAAATAATGTATTCATTTTCTAACTGACTGTAAGCATCTTGAGATGAGTAATTTATGTATTCCGGAGAAATATATACTATGCCAAAAACTATGTCATCATCAATATCAAGTAACTCTGACGACACTTTGAACCAAAGAACAAATTGACTGTCAGTTGGTAAAAATCTAATTTTATTTGCATGTTCTAATTTGTACCCTAAAGTTATACCACCCGACCTATTTCTCGACACTTTCTTTCTAGTTTTCATTTTAAATTCATAACCTGGTAAATCAATAATATCTATATCGTCAGTTTTTGTTTCTACTAAACAAATTATATCGTTATTTTTCAATAATGTTTGAATTCTGGATAGTTCCATTTTTTTTTAACCCCACAACAATTTAGGCACAAAATATTTATATCATTTTTTATGTTTACAGTTTTTGCAGTCTTCAAAGTATTGTTACAGTTAGAAGTTACATCTGTCAAATGTTGGTTAGGCTCTCCTTGGCAGTCCTATAGGCGAGTTGATTCATTATTTGGGCTTGACCCAAATCTTTGCCGTTTGTAAGGTCGACCGTTTGCATTTGCTGGAGTCATCATTACGTCTCTGAACCCTCCTTTCGGTTGCCCTCTGTGCTGGTCATCTATGTTACTATGTTCTGTGAATGTGAATTGTTCTCCGTTTATGTATAGTTTGTCCCGCACCAATGACACCTGATTCCTCTCTTGCCTCGCCTGTTTCATAATAGGATAAAGTTTTTTACGGCGAGTTTCAACCTCTGCGGGGACTTGTTCGTTTATACTGAATGGCTTTACCTTGAGGCGAAATTCTTTTCGGAGAACGCATTCGAGGTCTTGTCGATACAGAAAACGCGCTACAATTGGTTTCGCTCTATTCATCCCAATTTTCCCAAATCTATGGACGTTGCCAAATTCTATGTGGTGATCAATTTCAGCTCCTCGTAGATGAAGTTTCTCAATTTTATTTGCTTCACAGTTTTCATCTTTATTGTATGCTAGGCCAGAAAATATTAAATTGCTTTTCATGGATCTGCACTGGATGTCTAGTATTTACGATTCAAGTTGTTGTACCTTCCCATTTTCTACCCTGAGTTTGCCGATTTCAGATTTTGTTGAGTTTCCGAGTTGGTTAAATTTCGACGAGAGATTTTATATTTTTGCTTTGTATTCTTGTTATTTACTTCGTTAAATACATTGCCTATGCCCTCGATATTACTCTCCATTTCAGAATTCTTTAATTTAATGCCATGAACAGTTTTTTTCCAGATCCCCAATTCTCGCTACTATAGATGTGATTAAATTTTTCAGTTCATCAATTTTATTTACACCTTTCTCTACTTTTTTGCATTCTGTTATCCATGGTCGTGACGACTAGGAGGATCATGTTGAGGAGAACGTACGAATCATCTTCTTTTGATTGGTTAACTATTTTGCGACTTTCAGCGAGAAGTGCCGCCGTTTCTTTCAGTGACATCTTTACACTTTAGATATACTTAACACATACAAAAGGTTCAAAGGCTAACCAAAAAATGTCATTTCTAAATATCAGCTCGCTAGCTATAACTTAAAACAACATTTTCAACGAAATTCAGCAGAGCAAAATTTTCGATTCCACCCTTCAAGGGGACATAATTTTCAAAGACTGACGAGGAGGTTTTTATTGTTCTGCTCTGTCAGAATCTTTTACCGACTTACTAATGGTCGAATATGAACACGAAAAATAAAACATATGCAATAATTTAATGTTATATACAATTCGTTTATATAAAGAACAGACGACCGGGTGATGATCTCACTCGTTTTTTGGCCAGCACATTTACCATAATTTAGATTTGGAGCAGAAATGCAGAGTCATCTTTGTGGTCTTTGCTTAACATAGGAACGTAATCCATTGGAGTGCACAGTTTCTTATAACTTTCATAAAACTCTTTATATCCTCCCTCTAGGATGTAAAGGTCGGGGAAAAGAGCGGAAAGGATAATTTTTAGCGTCACAGCGACACATTTTTGGTCCCCTCTCGAAGGAAAACTCACAATGAAAAATAACTAGAGGCTCTGAAGAGCCTGTGTCGATCACCTTGGCCTATGTGCATATTAAACAAAGGACACAAATGTATTAATGACAAAATTGTATTTTGATGATGGTGATGTAATTGAAGTTCTTACTTTACTAAACGTTCTTGCTTCTTACAATTATATCTATAATGAACTTTGCCACTCAGTAACAGAGATAATTATTTGGTAAAAATTTACATAAATTTACCAAATTAATGACAATTGTTAAAAATTGACTATAAAGGGCAATAACTCAGTCATAAATTGACCATTTATGTCATATGACTTATTTGTAGATCTTACTTTGCTGAACATTATTGCAGTTTACAGTTTATCTCTATCTATATTGGTATTCAAGATAATAACCAAAAACCAAAAACGGCAAAATTTCTTTAAAAATTACCAATTGGGGGGCAGCAACCCAACAACCGGGTGTTCAATTCATCTACAAATTTAAGGGCAGATAGATTTTGACTTGATTGTCAAGTTAATTTCCTGTTAGATTTTCTCTAAATGCTTTGGTTTCAGAGTTATAAGCAAAATCTACATTTTACCCCTGTTCAATTAGCTATTGCTGCCATCTTGGTAGGATGGCCAGGTCATCGGACACATTTTTCAAACAAGATACCCCAAAGATGCCGTTGGCCAAGTTTTGAGTAATTTGGCCCAGTAGTTTCAGAGGAGAAGATTTTTGTAAAAGATTACTTAGATTTCCGAAAAATGGGTAAAAATTGACTATAAAGGGCAATAACTCCTAAAGGAATCAACTGGCCATTTCGGTCATGCTGACCTATTTGTAAATTTAACTTTACTGAACATTATAGCTGTTAACAGTTTATCTCTATCTATAATAATATTCAAGATAATAACCAAAAACAGCAAAAATTCCTCAAAATTACAATTTCAGGAGCAACAACCCAACAACGGGTTGACCGATTCATCTGCAAGTTTCAGGACAGATAGATCCTGACCTGATAAATATTTTTATCCCTGTCTCAGATTTGCTCAAAATGCTTTGGTTTTGGAGTTATAAGCCAAAAACTGCATTTTACCCCTATGTTCTATTTTTAGCCGTGGCGACCATCTTTGTTGGTTGGCCGGGTCACGTCACACAGTTTTTAAACTAGATACCCCAATGCTGATTGTGGCCAAGTTTGGTATAATTTGGGCCAGTAGTTTTAGAGGAGAAGATTTGTGTAAAAGTTAACGACGACGGACGACGATATTTAGGAAGAAAAATCTGAAATTATTCTGAAGGCAAATTCCCCCATCCCTCATAGTGTTAAATTTCGAAAATCAGACTTATTGCGTCACAAATCATCTTACTTAGAAAAGAACTCCTACCCTCCCCTCATTGAATATAAATGCATGGTTACTCCCTTAACAACCTTCTGTTCCAGTCTAGTATAAATCAAGGATAGTTCAAGAAAGAGTGAATATTTCTGGACCTCATGCCGCGGCGGCGGCCGACGACGACGAAATGAAGGATTGCTATTTCTTATTTTTAATTGCGACAACAGTCGCAGCTGGCTTTATAAAAATGTAAAGTTTGGTTCGTTTTTCGTAAGGAATCTGTTTTAATTCGAGTTTACATCATTAAAAATGTGCTGATGAATAGAAATAATGAAAACAGACATATTCCTGTGACAGTATCAATGTCAAGAGAAGTGGTTTTTGTTCGAGTTATGTTCATGCATGTTTGCATATATTGTTCAAAGAGCAATCAATAAGTTGTGTTTTAAAGATGCAACAAAGATCACAGTTAAATTGAAATTACTAAACACAGAAAAAGTGTGTTGTTTTAAGCAGTTCCGGATCCAGGAGTGAGAGAAACCCTCCTTTTTGGACGATCAAATCATTTGGATTGAGACATATGGTTTGAAGTCCTTTTAAAAATGGCTATATCCACCCCTCATGGTGAGTATGCAATGACAAATAATATCGCTTAATTATGTACAAAATTATACATGGAAATGTTTATTTGTACATATATGGTAGTTATTTGTTTGTCTAATGTCCAGTGGCAAATGTTACATGACTTTTCAGTTCAAGTACATTCTGACAGCACATTTATCCATTTTTATCGAAGTTTCAACATTAATAAGTCTTTATTTTAATAGAAAATTTATCACCGATTAAACAACTTTACAATCAATGTTATAAGCTTAAATTCGCCAATGCTCGAATGTATAATGATTTATTATATACTTAGTAGTAAATACAGATAAATGGTATGTGTAATACAATCATTGACAAGCTTGTTGTATCAGCCACCCGTGATGATATCGATATCAGCAAGGTTGCAAAAGCGTTATCACACCTTAAATCTGTATGACGTCACGTAATCGATAAATGGAAATGATGATTGGAAAAACAGTCCCTCGTCATGGTAAAATGACACTTTTGGTAGTTTTGACTATACGAGACCTAATCACTAAAACATTATTCTTTGTGATTAGAGACTGCACTACTGATGACGGACATTTCTTTTTTAGTTGAAGGTGATTCCTATGTACCAAGTCAGGATTATGACAGTTCTTGTCCACTCGTTTTTGTTGTGTTTTGTTATTCCGACACCCCATTATGGCATAGGTCTGACACTTCACTGGTCCAACAAAGGTTAATAACTGGCGTAATAGAAAATCTACTTCATGAGGGTGTGGATTGTGGTTTACAGAACAGCGAGAAGTGGGTAAAAATATAAGGAAGAGAACAATGGATAAAAATTAAAGAATACAAAATAAGGAGGTGTTAATATATAAAGATAAGTGAATAATGAACAAAAAGTATAAAGAATACATAAAAGGGCCTAAAATTAAAGAATACATAAATTTACGAAACCAGACACTCATTCGTAGAATTGTTGTTGACGTCGTATCTGAACTACAGTATACTCTTTCTTTTGAGTACATTTTGTATATCACAGAAACAGATGATAGCATGACGCCTGCCTGGTATCACTATTAAAGAAGTACCATGATCATATGCATATAAAGAAATCGAGAGCCTTGCAAGTTTTGGTAAACTAATACCAGATGTGTTATATAAAAAAAAAGTAAAATCACAAAAATACTGAACTCAGAGGAAAATCTAATCGGAAAGTCCATAATCACATGGCAAAATCAAATATCGGGGCAACCCCTTTTAGCTCATAAAGACATAACTTGGGAATGTTACCATTAAATATGTATATATACAATGTACATATCAGTCATACTGAAATCTGTAGAAATCAAGGCAGGGGTAGTACTGTACATACATTTAGTGTAAGTCAAAACTCTTAGGAGTTCGAGGCATATATAAACGTTGAAAATATGCCGCACAGCTCTATATTTAAACCTTTGGAAAAAATAGTAGTGCATATGATGAGCTTTCCATTTTAGGATTTTTTTTCTCAAAACTTCATAGTTAAAGTGGCACAGTTTTAGCCGTATAAGGCGTTCCTCTGGGAAATTGCATTGTAGATATTTAAAGAAATGCAACCTATAAACTAGAACAATAGTAAACATAAGATGTGAATGTCATCAAGTTTAATTGAAATTGTTTAGCAAACGATACTTTCAATTGATTTTAATTATTGGATGCTTATTGATTAAATTTATATAAAAAGGTAAAAAGTAAATGCCATCAAAAAATGCTAACGAATTATGATTCACAAATTATATCATTGGTTTTTAACATTGTGATGACTGCGTATACGTAGGATGTAGTGATTTGGAGAAAGGTTTGAAATAATTAGTAAGTATATTTGTTTTTATTGTTGTTGTTACGTATATTATATTGTTTGAATGTAGCAGTGAGTAAAACATAAGAACTGACTCTGAATGTACTTGTATAGCTTTATTTGTTATATATCTCTTTTAGAAAACATTATTGATAAAAACAAAATTACATGAAAAACTATGACACAATCGATATCAATAAAGCATTTATCCTATCTGATGTATAATAGTAGAGATTTACACTTATAACTACCCGACTCCGAGTCAGAGTTCGAGTTCGACTACACATCATACAGGGAAGAGAGCCGTGGTGTAGTGGTTAGTGCATCGGACTACTAACACAAAGGTTCCTGGTTCGATTCACGTTTGGGATGAAAATTTCAGGAACTCAATTTTCGGCTCTCCCTTGACACCATTTGCGAGTATGGTCTTGAGGAAACGATGATAGTCCGTCGGAAGGGGACGATAAATGGCTGACCCGTGTTAAGAGAGAGCCATATCTCTTGCACGTTAAAGACACCCTTGTAGATTTCGAAAAAGAGTAGGCTAATGCCGCTACAAGGCAGCACTCGCACCCGCAAAGTGGAAAGGGATTTATTTAAGTTGCAAAAACTTGTTTCCCAATCCACTCTTAATTAATATGTTTAAACTAAACTACATGTATAGGGGTGATCTCAAAATAATGTGTACACTAATCAATTTTACTATTAACTCTTTACGTTGCAACTGCAGATACATGTTTTCAATGTCATTGTGTTCCCCACCTTCTCAAATATAGACAGTGTAGAATTTAACTGGTGTGTGTTTAAAGTCTGTCATACTTATTTTTTGGTTTATCATTGAAGAATAGAATTGATTGTTTTTGTCTGTTTCAAATGGAACGTTTTAATCATTCTGTAATTGTTCCAGTGATTTCCAACCTGCACAGTTATAAGATTATTTTGTAAACAACTATCAGGCCACCCAACACATATTAGGCCAACAGGAATAAATATAATAATTACAATATCATAACAATACCAAAATCTTTGAAATAAAATATTTTAATTTATGCATACATTTCTTTACATAGATAATGATCACTGATGGTCAAATAGTTCAAAATCAAACAAATGAGCTACAAGCAGCTGTACGTACATCAAGAGTAAGAGCACTTCGAATACTGGGTGGACTACAAATCGGACTGGGTGTTGTGTGTGGAATCCTATGTATAGTTGGAGCTATTTTAAGCGCCACCGAAATGGACAATGTTTGCAACTACTACAGCATGTACAACGGCTTCGGAAGTCCTTTGACTGGATCTGGATCCGATACGTCATATTATCGTTGTGGACAATCAACGCCTATTCTTATTATGAATCTAACTGGCGCTGCATTGTCATTTTGGGTAAGTCACATTAATCATTTCATCGAGCTTCTAAAATCTATATATATAACATGTTGTCATACATTTATGATATGTAATGAATACTTGGGGTGTCTATGTTTTAAGTACTATTATTTGACCCTTTTCTTGTTGACCATTGCTTAGTCAATAGATAAAAAAGATGTAGTAAGAGTGCCAATGAGAGAACTCTCCATCCAAGACACAATATGTAAAAAGTATACAATTTAAACCAAAATACGATCTTCAGCACAGAGCCTTATTTCCAACCGGACAATAAGCTGTAAAGGGCCCAAAAATGACTAGTGTAGATCAATTTTAAAAAGAAAACCAACGATCTAATCTATATAAAAAAGGAGAAACGAGAAATACGTATGAACAACACCAACAAACAACAACCACTGAATAACCAGTTCCTGACCTAGGACAGGTTCAAATAAATACAGCAAGTTTTAACATGCACGAACATTCACTCTGAAGCATCAGGGCAACATTCCAACATAGAATGACGAACTATAAAATATCAATTGAAATGGCTTTACTCGATCAAAAAGATTTATCAAAAGAAAAACAAATAAACATACACTGAACGAATTACCTATAATTACATAATATATTGTTTTATTATGGCACCCTCAACGGAGTTGGGGTGACATATTGTTATTCTACGTTTCTTTTTTTTCTTATTATTATGTCACCCGATCGACAATGTCGGGTGACATATTGTTATTCCTCCGTTTCTTTGTTATTATGGCACCCTCAACGGAGTTGGGGTGACATATTGTTATTCTACGTTTTTATGGCACCCTCAACGGAGTTGGGGTGACATATTGTTATTCTACGTTTCTTTTTTTTCTTATTATTATGGCACCCTCAACGGAGTTGGGGTGACATATTGTTATTGTTCGTTTCTTTTTTTCTTATTATTATGGCACCCTAAACGGAGTTTGGGTGACATATTGTTATTCTACGTTTCTTTTTGTTTTTTTTATTATTTTTATGTCACCCTGACGGAGGTCGGGTGACATATTGTTATTGTACGATCCTTTTTTTTATTATTATTCCACACTTTTTTGTCCAGACTATTTCTGAGAATATGATGGACCAATTGTTATGGAACTTTACCAAAATGTTAAAGACCATTTGGAATTTCCAAAATGGCCGCCGTTACCATGGCTACCGCTCACTTGGCAATAGGGGAAGGGTGCCATCCGCTATTGCTTGCAATCGCAAATCTAGTTATTATTATTTTTCTTCCACACATTTTTGTCCACTCTGGAACTCTCATATGAATGGACCTAAGAGGATGGAACTATACCATAATGTTAACCACCAAATGAAGATTTGCTTTTTGGGGGTGGCACTTTCAAGATGGCTACCGTTACCATGGAAACGGAACAAATGTGATAAAATCCAGTTTTTTGTTTTGGTGAACTGTTTGTATATGCTTTAACTCAGAATCATGATATTTTAATACAATGTAGGTGCCCACTATATACAGGTGTTGGATGATTTTGGTACTCATTGGAACTACTCTGTTGCCATGGAAACTACACCAAAAATTTCAAAATTCTCAAAATGCTCTTAACTTCAGGAAACTTCACAGTAACGATGAGCAATATTGGAAGATGTGGCATTTGAAGTTGGAATTTCCAAAATATCTCTTGTTACCATGGAAACAATGCTTAAAGGTCAAAAATTTCAAAAAAAATAAAAATGCTGCAAACTGGATAAAACTTTTCAGTAACGGTCAATGGCATAAGCAGAGTTGCATTTTGAAGTTGGAATTTTCAAAATGGCCGCCGTAACCATGGAAACAGCAAAAATGTCCAAAATTTCAAAATGCTTCAAAATTAATGAAACTTAACAAAAATGATAATTTGAATGTGTAGATGCACTCTTTGACTTTGGAATCTTCTAGATTGCTGCTGCTCGCCTGGCAATAGGCGAAGGGTGCCATCCGCTATTGCTTGCAATGGCAAATCTAGTTATTATTATATTTATTCTTCCACACTTTTTTGTCCATGCTATTTCTCGGAATTGGCTTGAACAATATTGATGGAACTATACCATAATGTAGACAAGAACATTCTATAGTGCAGTGGGGTATGGCACCGTCAAGATGGCTGCCGTTACCATGGAAACGAAACAAATGTGAAAAAATCCAGTTTTTTGTTTTTGTGAACTATTTGGATACTATTTAACTCAGAATCATTATATTTTAATACAATGTAGGTGCCCACTATATACAGGTGTTGGATGATTTTGGCACTCATTGGAACTACTATGTTGCCATGGGAACAACACCTAAAATTTCAAAATTCTCAAAATGCTCCAAACTTCAGGAAACTTCTCAGTAATGATGAGCAACATTGGAAGATGTGGAATTTGGCGTTGGAATTTCCAAAATATCTCTTGTTACCATGGAAACAATGCAAAAAGGTCAAAACTTTGAATTTTCACAGAACATTCTAGAACATTAATGTTTAATAGGCATTAAATGGTATCTGATTGTATATGATTATGGAGGGACACAATTGCAGCGGGGGTTTGACTTTGGAATATTCAAAATGGCCGCCGTTACCATGGAAACAGCAAAAATACAAAAAACTTCAAAATGGTTCAAATTTATTGAAACTTATAACAAATGTTGCTCAGCTAATGTACACTTGACTTTTGAGTTTGGAATTTCCAAAATGGCCGCCGTTACCATGGCTACCGCTCACCTGGCAATAGGGGAAGGGTGCCATCCGCTATTGCTTGCAATCGCAAATCTAGTTATGTCACCCCTTTGAAAAAGGGGGGATATATTGTTATTCTACGAATTTTTTCTTCCACACTTTTTGTCCAGCCGATTTCTCGGAGATGCCTTGACATGTATTTATAAAATTGCACCATAATGACAATCCCCATGTGCAAAGTTGCAGGAAGCATGGAATGGTTCAAGATGGCCGCCGTTACCATGGAAACGGCAAAAATGTAAAAAAACGAAAAATGGTCCAAATTACATAAAACTTTCAGAACTAATAACTCATCGATAGAAGGCGTGACTTCCATCTTGAGAACTTTCAAAATGGCTACCGTTGTCATGGAAACCGTCCAAACGTGAAAAAAACGAAAATAAATCCTTAATTAATTCATAGAAAATAAACCGCTACAGATACGACCAAAAAAACCGTAAGTAGAAAACAGTAGTATAAACTGTAGAATTCATTGCCGTTGGAATTTTTAAGATAGCTGCTGTTACCATGGAGATAACGCTTAAAGTGCACATGGGGCCCATATGGTAAAAAACGTCAAAGTAACATTTTTGTACAGATTTTAACCTCATTCCCGTTAAAATTATATTGTATTGTCATCTGTCTTTGAAATTTTCAAAATGGCCGCCGTTGCCATGGAAACAGCTAAAAAAAAAAAAAAAAAAAAAAAAAAAAAAATCGAAAATTTGAGACAAAATTCTGTGATTAAGACTATGTGCAAAACGTCTTCTAGAATATGCTAGAAGAAAACTAATACATAATTCAAAGTGCTTCTATTCTATACGAAAATCGTGCGAGAGAAAATCGCCACTGAGAGAGAGAGAAACACGAAGAGTACACATAATTGACATTTCTGCACTTGCATTAAAGTACACATCCGTTAATTGAACACCTGCAAAAATATACACATTAGCTGAAATCAATCGATAAGCGTGTAATTAAATTGTACAAGATAAAATACATGTATCGTGTGATACGCGAGATATTGAAGAATAAAATGAACAGTTAGTATGCCGCTCCGTCAATATATACACATGTTGTCTGTCCAAGGTCCCCTCTAAAAAGAATAGTAATGTACTAACTCCACGATAATATACTTCAGTATCACGTGACACCACCTTTCTTCTTCGCGCGTGTGTCTAATGAGTTCCCCAACTATATATAGACATCACTCTTAGTCTACGAGAAGAGAAAGGGGGGGGGGGTCTAAGGCATGTATACTATACGTGCTATGTGACTTTGGTACACTCAAACTGGTTGCTGCTACTGTGACAAAGTCTAGAACGGGGTGACATCCTCCGCTATTGCTTGCAATGGCAAATCTAGTGTTAGAATAACTCATTCGCTATTCATTTTTTCTGATGAGAAAACAGGAAATAGAGTATTTTTCTCAATTGTACGTGTAAAATTGTTCACAGATATTTGTCACTGAACAGCACAAAACGTATAGACAAGGAATAAACCAATGCAAAATGTGTCACGTTATGCTATACAAAGTATTGATCAATCAATCAAATCATGATTCAAGTGATCAAATCATGATAAGAGATCAATCAATCAAGTTTTGAGATCAAACAAGTAATGAGTCAAGTGCAGATATCGGAAAAAAACGTCCCCTTCCCATTTTACAAACTGCCTATCAATCGATTAATCAATCAATCAAACGATTAATCAATCAATGATTGATCAATCATGATCACAAACCATCAATCAACCAATCCACATATCTTTCACGTTGAGTTTATGAAACAAAATACGTTTAATTATCTGTTAAACAAACGACTTTTGCATATTATTATGTCACCCCTTTGAAAAAGGGGGGATATATTGTTATTCTACGAATTTTTTCTTCCACACTTTTTGTCCAGCCGATTTCTCGGAGATGCCTTGACATGTATTTATAAAATTGCACCATAATGACAATCCCCATGTGCAAAGTTGCAGGAAGCATGGAATGGTTCAAGATGGCCGCCGTTACCATGGAAACGGCAAAAATGTAAAAAACCGAAAAATGGTCCAAATTACATAAAACTTTCAGAACTAATAACTCATCGATAGAAGGCGTGACTTCCATCTTGAGAACTTTCAAAATGGCTACCGTTGTCATGGAAACCGTCCAAACGTGAAAAAAACGAAAATAAATCCTTAATTAATTCATAGAAAATAAACCGCTACAGATACGACCAAAAAAACCGTAAGTAGAAAACAGTAGTATAAACTGTAGAATTCATTGCCGTTGGAATTTTTAAGATAGCTGCTGTTACCATGGAGATAACGCTTAAAGTGCACATGGGGCCCATATGGTAAAAAACGTCAAAGTAACATTTTTGTACAGATTTTAACCTCATTCCCGTTAAAATTATATTGTATTGTCATCTGTCTTTGAAATTTTCAAAATGGCCGCCGTTGCCATGGAAACAGCTAAAAAAAAAAAAAAAAAAAAAAAAAAAAAAATCGAAAATTTGAGACAAAATTCTGTGATTAAGACTATGTGCAAAACGTCTTCTAGAATATGCTAGAAGAAAACTAATACATAATTCAAAGTGCTTCTATTCTATACGAAAATCGTGCGAGAGAAAATCGCCACTGAGAGAGAGAGAAACACGAAGAGTACACATAATTGACATTTCTGCACTTGCATTAAAGTACACATCCGTTAATTGAACACCTGCAAAAATATACACATTAGCTGAAATCAATCGATAAGCGTGTAATTAAATTGTACAAGATAAAATACATGTATCGTGTGATACGCGAGATATTGAAGAATAAAATGAACAGTTAGTATGCCGCTCCGTCAATATATACACATGTTGTCTGTCCAAGGTCCCCTCTAAAAAGAATAGTAATGTACTAACTCCACGATAATATACTTCAGTATCACGTGACACCACCTTTCTTCTTCGCGCGTGTGTCTAATGAGTTCCCCAACTATATATAGACATCACTCTTAGTCTACGAGAAGAGAAAGGGGGGGGGGGGGGGTCTAAGGCATGTATACTATACGTGCTATGTGACTTTGGTACACTCAAACTGGTTGCTGCTACTGTGACAAAGTCTAGAACGGGGTGACATCCTCCGCTATTGCTTGCAATGGCAAATCTAGTGTTAGAATAACTCATTCGCTATTCATTTTTTCTGATGAGAAAACAGGAAATAGAGTATTTTTCTCAATTGTACGTGTAAAATTGTTCACAGATATTTGTCACTGAACAGCACAAAACGTATAGACAAGGAATAAACCAATGCAAAATGTGTCACGTTATGCTATACAAAGTATTGATCAATCAATCAAATCATGATTCAAGTGATCAAATCATGATAAGAGATCAATCAATCAAGTTTTGAGATCAAACAAGTAATGAGTCAAGTGCAGATATCGGAAAAAAACGTCCCCTTCCCATTTTACAAACTGCCTATCAATCGATTAATCAATCAATCAAACGATTAATCAATCAATGATTGATCAATCATGATCACAAACCATCAATCAACCAATCCACATATCTTTCACGTTGAGTTTATGAAACAAAATACGTTTAATTATCTGTTAAACAAACGACTTTTGCATATTATTATGTCACCCCTTTGAAAAAGGGGGGATATATTGTTATTCTACGAATTTTTTCTTCCACACTTTTTGTCCAGCCGATTTCTCGGAGATGCCTTGACATGTATTTATAAAATTGCACCATAATGACAATCCCCATGTGCAAAGTTGCAGGAAGCATGGAATGGTTCAAGATGGCCGCCGTTACCATGGAAACGGCAAAAATGTAAAAAACCGAAAAATGGTCCAAATTACATAAAACTTTCAGAACTAATAACTCATCGATAGAAGGCGTGACTTCCATCTTGAGAACTTTCAAAATGGCTACCGTTGTCATGGAAACCGTCCAAACGTGAAAAAAACGAAAATAAATCCTTAATTAATTCATAGAAAATAAACCGCTACAGATACGACCAAAAAAACCGTAAGTAGAAAACAGTAGTATAAACTGTAGAATTCATTGCCGTTGGAATTTTTAAGATAGCTGCTGTTACCATGGAGATAACGCTTAAAGTGCACATGGGGCCCATATGGTAAAAAACGTCAAAGTAACATTTTTGTACAGATTTTAACCTCATTCCCGTTAAAATTATATTGTATTGTCATCTGTCTTTGAAATTTTCAAAATGGCCGCCGTTGCCATGGAAACAGCTAAAAAAAAAAAAAAAAAAAAAAAAAAAAAAATCGAAAATTTGAGACAAAATTCTGTGATTAAGACTATGTGCAAAACGTCTTCTAGAATATGCTAGAAGAAAACTAATACATAATTCAAAGTGCTTCTATTCTATACGAAAATCGTGCGAGAGAAAATCGCCACTGAGAGAGAGAGAAACACGAAGAGTACACATAATTGACATTTCTGCACTTGCATTAAAGTACACATCCGTTAATTGAACACCTGCAAAAATATACACATTAGCTGAAATCAATCGATAAGCGTGTAATTAAATTGTACAAGATAAAATACATGTATCGTGTGATACGCGAGATATTGAAGAATAAAATGAACAGTTAGTATGCCGCTCCGTCAATATATACACATGTTGTCTGTCCAAGGTCCCCTCTAAAAAGAATAGTAATGTACTAACTCCACGATAATATACTTCAGTATCACGTGACACCACCTTTCTTCTTCGCGCGTGTGTCTAATGAGTTCCCCAACTATATATAGACATCACTCTTAGTCTACGAGAAGAGAAAGGGGGGGGGGGGGGGGGGGGGGTCTAAGGCATGTATACTATACGTGCTATGTGACTTTGGTACACTCAAACTGGTTGCTGCTACTGTGACAAAGTCTAGAACGGGGTGACATCCTCCGCTATTGCTTGCAATGGCAAATCTAGTGTTAGAATAACTCATTCGCTATTCATTTTTTCTGATGAGAAAACAGGAAATAGAGTATTTTTCTCAATTGTACGTGTAAAATTGTTCACAGATATTTGTCACTGAACAGCACAAAACGTATAGACAAGGAATAAACCAATGCAAAATGTGTCACGTTATGCTATACAAAGTATTGATCAATCAATCAAATCATGATTCAAGTGATCAAATCATGATAAGAGATCAATCAATCAAGTTTTGAGATCAAACAAGTAATGAGTCAAGTGCAGATATCGGAAAAAAACGTCCCCTTCCCATTTTACAAACTGCCTATCAATCGATTAATCAATCAATCAAACGATTAATCAATCAATGATTGATCAATCATGATCACAAACCATCAATCAACCAATCCACATATCTTTCACGTTGAGTTTATGAAACAAAATACGTTTAATTATCTGTTAAACAAACGACTTTTGCATATTATTATGTCACCCCTTTGAAAAAGGGGGGATATATTGTTATTCTACGAATTTTTTCTTCCACACTTTTTGTCCAGCCGATTTCTCGGAGATGCCTTGACATGTATTTATAAAATTGCACCATAATGACAATCCCCATGTGCAAAGTTGCAGGAAGCATGGAATGGTTCAAGATGGCCGCCGTTACCATGGAAACGGCAAAAATGTAAAAAACCGAAAAATGGTCCAAATTACATAAAACTTTCAGAACTAATAACTCATCGATAGAAGGCGTGACTTCCATCTTGAGAACTTTCAAAATGGCTACCGTTGTCATGGAAACCGTCCAAACGTGAAAAAAACGAAAATAAATCCTTAATTAATTCATAGAAAATAAACCGCTACAGATACGACCAAAAAAACCGTAAGTAGAAAACAGTAGTATAAACTGTAGAATTCATTGCCGTTGGAATTTTTAAGATAGCTGCTGTTACCATGGAGATAACGCTTAAAGTGCACATGGGGCCCATATGGTAAAAAACGTCAAAGTAACATTTTTGTACAGATTTTAACCTCATTCCCGTTAAAATTATATTGTATTGTCATCTGTCTTTGAAATTTTCAAAATGGCCGCCGTTGCCATGGAAACAGCTAAAAAAAAAAAAAAAAAAAAAAAAAAAAAAATCGAAAATTTGAGACAAAATTCTGTGATTAAGACTATGTGCAAAACGTCTTCTAGAATATGCTAGAAGAAAACTAATACATAATTCAAAGTGCTTCTATTCTATACGAAAATCGTGCGAGAGAAAATCGCCACTGAGAGAGAGAGAAACACGAAGAGTACACATAATTGACATTTCTGCACTTGCATTAAAGTACACATCCGTTAATTGAACACCTGCAAAAATATACACATTAGCTGAAATCAATCGATAAGCGTGTAATTAAATTGTACAAGATAAAATACATGTATCGTGTGATACGCGAGATATTGAAGAATAAAATGAACAGTTAGTATGCCGCTCCGTCAATATATACACATGTTGTCTGTCCAAGGTCCCCTCTAAAAAGAATAGTAATGTACTAACTCCACGATAATATACTTCAGTATCACGTGACACCACCTTTCTTCTTCGGCGTGTGTCTAATGAGTTCCCCAACTATATATAGACATCACTCTTAGTCTACGAGAAGAGAAAGGGGGGGGGGGGGTCTAAGGCATGTATACTATACGTGCTATGTGACTTTGGTACACTCAAACTGGTTGCTGCTACTGTGACAAAGTCTAGAACGGGGTGACATCCTCCGCTATTGCTTGCAATGGCAAATCTAGTGTTAGAATAACTCATTCGCTATTCATTTTTTCTGATGAGAAAACAGGAAATAGAGTATTTTTCTCAATTGTACGTGTAAAATTGTTCACAGATATTTGTCACTGAACAGCACAAAACGTATAGACAAGGAATAAACCAATGCAAAATGTGTCACGTTATGCTATACAAAGTATTGATCAATCAATCAAATCATGATTCAAGTGATCAAATCATGATAAGAGATCAATCAATCAAGTTTTGAGATCAAACAAGTAATGAGTCAAGTGCAGATATCGGAAAAAAACGTCCCCTTCCCATTTTACAAACTGCCTATCAATCGATTAATCAATCAATCAAACGATTAATCAATCAATGATTGATCAATCATGATCACAAACCATCAATCAACCAATCCACATATCTTTCACGTTGAGTTTATGAAACAAAATACGTTTAATTATCTGTTAAACAAACGACTTTTGCATATTATTATGTCACCCCTTTGAAAAAGGGGGGATATATTGTTATTCTACGAATTTTTTCTTCCACACTTTTTGTCCAGCCGATTTCTCGGAGATGCCTTGACATGTATTTATAAAATTGCACCATAATGACAATCCCCATGTGCAAAGTTGCAGGAAGCATGGAATGGTTCAAGATGGCCGCCGTTACCATGGAAACGGCAAAAATGTAAAAAACCGAAAAATGGTCCAAATTACATAAAACTTTCAGAACTAATAACTCATCGATAGAAGGCGTGACTTCCATCTTGAGAACTTTCAAAATGGCTACCGTTGTCATGGAAACCGTCCAAACGTGAAAAAAACGAAAATAAATCCTTAATTAATTCATAGAAAATAAACCGCTACAGATACGACCAAAAAAACCGTAAGTAGAAAACAGTAGTATAAACTGTAGAATTCATTGCCGTTGGAATTTTTAAGATAGCTGCTGTTACCATGGAGATAACGCTTAAAGTGCACATGGGGCCCATATGGTAAAAAACGTCAAAGTAACATTTTTGTACAGATTTTAACCTCATTCCCGTTAAAATTATATTGTATTGTCATCTGTCTTTGAAATTTTCAAAATGGCCGCCGTTGCCATGGAAACAGCTAAAAAAAAAAAAAAAAAAAAAAAAAAAAAATCGAAAATTTGAGACAAAATTCTGTGATTAAGACTATGTGCAAAACGTCTTCTAGAATATGCTAGAAGAAAACTAATACATAATTCAAAGTGCTTCTATTCTATACGAAAATCGTGCGAGAGAAAATCGCCACTGAGAGAGAGAGAAACACGAAGAGTACACATAATTGACATTTCTGCACTTGCATTAAAGTACACATCCGTTAATTGAACACCTGCAAAAATATACACATTAGCTGAAATCAATCGATAAGCGTGTAATTAAATTGTACAAGATAAAATACATGTATCGTGTGATACGCGAGATATTGAAGAATAAAATGAACAGTTAGTATGCCGCTCCGTCAATATATACACATGTTGTCTGTCCAAGGTCCCCTCTAAAAAGAATAGTAATGTACTAACTCCACGATAATATACTTCAGTATCACGTGACACCACCTTTCTTCTTCGCGCGTGTGTCTAATGAGTTCCCCAACTATATATAGACATCACTCTTAGTCTACGAGAAGAGAA
Source organism: Mytilus trossulus (assembly GCF_036588685.1). Lineage (NCBI taxonomy): Eukaryota > Metazoa > Mollusca > Bivalvia > Mytilida > Mytilidae > Mytilus > Mytilus trossulus. The sequence continues at coordinate 59,763,498 of NC_086378.1, read as the reverse complement.
AGGGGGGGGGGGGGTCTAAGGCATGTATACTATACGTGCTATGTGACTTTGGTACACTCAAACTGGTTGCTGCTACTGTGACAAAGTCTAGAACGGGGTGACATCCTCCGCTATTGCTTGCAATGGCAAATCTAGTGTTAGAATAACTCATTCGCTATTCATTTTTTCTGATGAGAAAACAGGAAATAGAGTATTTTTCTCAATTGTACGTGTAAAATTGTTCACAGATATTTGTCACTGAACAGCACAAAACGTATAGACAAGGAATAAACCAATGCAAAATGTGTCACGTTATGCTATACAAAGTATTGATCAATCAATCAAATCATGATTCAAGTGATCAAATCATGATAAGAGATCAATCAATCAAGTTTTGAGATCAAACAAGTAATGAGTCAAGTGCAGATATCGGAAAAAAACGTCCCCTTCCCATTTTACAAACTGCCTATCAATCGATTAATCAATCAATCAAACGATTAATCAATCAATGATTGATCAATCATGATCACAAACCATCAATCAACCAATCCACATATCTTTCACGTTGAGTTTATGAAACAAAATACGTTTAATTATCTGTTAAACAAACGACTTTTGCATATTATTATGTCACCCCTTTGAAAAAGGGGGGATATATTGTTATTCTACGAATTTTTTCTTCCACACTTTTTGTCCAGCCGATTTCTCGGAGATGCCTTGACATGTATTTATAAAATTGCACCATAATGACAATCCCCATGTGCAAAGTTGCAGGAAGCATGGAATGGTTCAAGATGGCCGCCGTTACCATGGAAACGGCAAAAATGTAAAAAACCGAAAAATGGTCCAAATTACATAAAACTTTCAGAACTAATAACTCATCGATAGAAGGCGTGACTTCCATCTTGAGAACTTTCAAAATGGCTACCGTTGTCATGGAAACCGTCCAAACGTGAAAAAAACGAAAATAAATCCTTAATTAATTCATAGAAAATAAACCGCTACAGATACGACCAAAAAAACCGTAAGTAGAAAACAGTAGTATAAACTGTAGAATTCATTGCCGTTGGAATTTTTAAGATAGCTGCTGTTACCATGGAAATAACGCTTAAAGTGCACATGGGGCCCATATGGTAAAAAACGTCAAAGTAACATTTTTGTACAGATTTTAACCTCATTCCCGTTAAAATTATATTGTATTGTCATCTGTCTTTGAAATTTTCAAAATGGCCGCCGTTGCCATGGAAACAGCTAAAAAAAAAAAAAAAAAAAAAAAAAATCGAAAATTTGAGACAAAATTCTGTGATTAAGACTATGTGCAAAACGTCTTCTAGAATATGCTAGAAGAAAACTAATACATAATTCAAAGTGCTTCTATTCTATACGAAAATCGTGCGAGAGAAAATCGCCACTGAGAGAGAGAGAAACACGAAGAGTACACATAATTGACATTTCTGCACTTGCATTAAAGTACACATCCGTTAATTGAACACCTGCAAAAATATACACATTAGCTGAAATCAATCGATAAGCGTGTAATTAAATTGTACAAGATAAAATACATGTATCGTGTGATACGCGAGATATTGAAGAATAAAATGAACAGTTAGTATGCCGCTCCGTCAATATATACACATGTTGTCTGTCCAAGGTCCCCTCTAAAAAGAATAGTAATGTACTAACTCCACGATAATATACTTCAGTATCACGTGACACCACCTTTCTTCTTCGCGCGTGTGTCTAATGAGTTCCCCAACTATATATAGACATCACTCTTAGTCTACGAGAAGAGAAAGGGGGGGGGGGTCTAAGGCATGTATACTATACGTGCTATGTGACTTTGGTACACTCAAACTGGTTGCTGCTACTGTGACAAAGTCTAGAACGGGGTGACATCCTCCGCTATTGCTTGCAATGGCAAATCTAGTGTTAGAATAACTCATTCGCTATTCATTTTTTCTGATGAGAAAACAGGAAATAGAGTATTTTTCTCAATTGTACGTGTAAAATTGTTCACAGATATTTGTCACTGAACAGCACAAAACGTATAGACAAGGAATAAACCAATGCAAAATGTGTCACGTTATGCTATACAAAGTATTGATCAATCAATCAAATCATGATTCAAGTGATCAAATCATGATAAGAGATCAATCAATCAAGTTTTGAGATCAAACAAGTAATGAGTCAAGTGCAGATATCGGAAAAAAACGTCCCCTTCCCATTTTACAAACTGCCTATCAATCGATTAATCAATCAATCAAACGATTAATCAATCAATGATTGATCAATCATGATCACAAACCATCAATCAACCAATCCACATATCTTTCACGTTGAGTTTATGAAACAAAATACGTTTAATTATCTGTTAAACAAACGACTTTTGCATATTATTATGTCACCCCTTTGAAAAAGGGGGGATATATTGTTATTCTACGAATTTTTTCTTCCACACTTTTTGTCCAGCCGATTTCTCGGAGATGCCTTGACATGTATTTATAAAATTGCACCATAATGACAATCCCCATGTGCAAAGTTGCAGGAAGCATGGAATGGTTCAAGATGGCCGCCGTTACCATGGAAACGGCAAAAATGTAAAAAACCGAAAAATGGTCCAAATTACATAAAACTTTCAGAACTAATAACTCATCGATAGAAGGCGTGACTTCCATCTTGAGAACTTTCAAAATGGCTACCGTTGTCATGGAAACCGTCCAAACGTGAAAAAAACGAAAATAAATCCTTAATTAATTCATAGAAAATAAACCGCTACAGATACGACCAAAAAAACCGTAAGTAGAAAACAGTAGTATAAACTGTAGAATTCATTGCCGTTGGAATTTTTAAGATAGCTGCTGTTACCATGGAGATAACGCTTAAAGTGCACATGGGGCCCATATGGTAAAAAACGTCAAAGTAACATTTTTGTACAGATTTTAACCTCATTCCCGTTAAAATTATATTGTATTGTCATCTGTCTTTGAAATTTTCAAAATGGCCGCCGTTGCCATGGAAACAGCTAAAAAAAAAAAAAAAAAAAAAAAAAAAAAAATCGAAAATTTGAGACAAAATTCTGTGATTAAGACTATGTGCAAAACGTCTTCTAGAATATGCTAGAAGAAAACTAATACATAATTCAAAGTGCTTCTATTCTATACGAAAATCGTGCGAGAGAAAATCGCCACTGAGAGAGAGAGAAACACGAAGAGTACACATAATTGACATTTCTGCACTTGCATTAAAGTACACATCCGTTAATTGAACACCTGCAAAAATATACACATTAGCTGAAATCAATCGATAAGCGTGTAATTAAATTGTACAAGATAAAATACATGTATCGTGTGATACGCGAGATATTGAAGAATAAAATGAACAGTTAGTATGCCGCTCCGTCAATATATACACATGTTGTCTGTCCAAGGTCCCCTCTAAAAAGAATAGTAATGTACTAACTCCACGATAATATACTTCAGTATCACGTGACACCACCTTTCTTCTTCGCGCGTGTGTCTAATGAGTTCCCCAACTATATATAGACATCACTCTTAGTCTACGAGAAGAGAAAGGGGGGGGGGGGGGTCTAAGGCATGTATACTATACGTGCTATGTGACTTTGGTACACTCAAACTGGTTGCTGCTACTGTGACAAAGTCTAGAACGGGGTGACATCCTCCGCTATTGCTTGCAATGGCAAATCTAGTGTTAGAATAACTCATTCGCTATTCATTTTTTCTGATGAGAAAACAGGAAATAGAGTATTTTTCTCAATTGTACGTGTAAAATTGTTCACAGATATTTGTCACTGAACAGCACAAAACGTATAGACAAGGAATAAACCAATGCAAAATGTGTCACGTTATGCTATACAAAGTATTGATCAATCAATCAAATCATGATTCAAGTGATCAAATCATGATAAGAGATCAATCAATCAAGTTTTGAGATCAAACAAGTAATGAGTCAAGTGCAGATATCGGAAAAAAACGTCCCCTTCCCATTTTACAAACTGCCTATCAATCGATTAATCAATCAATCAAACGATTAATCAATCAATGATTGATCAATCATGATCACAAACCATCAATCAACCAATCCACATATCTTTCACGTTGAGTTTATGAAACAAAATACGTTTAATTATCTGTTAAACAAACGACTTTTGCATATTATTATGTCACCCCTTTGAAAAAGGGGGGATATATTGTTATTCTACGAATTTTTTCTTCCACACTTTTTGTCCAGCCGATTTCTCGGAGATGCCTTGACATGTATTTATAAAATTGCACCATAATGACAATCCCCATGTGCAAAGTTGCAGGAAGCATGGAATGGTTCAAGATGGCCGCCGTTACCATGGAAACGGCAAAAATGTAAAAAACCGAAAAATGGTCCAAATTACATAAAACTTTCAGAACTAATAACTCATCGATAGAAGGCGTGACTTCCATCTTGAGAACTTTCAAAATGGCTACCGTTGTCATGGAAACCGTCCAAACGTGAAAAAAACGAAAATAAATCCTTAATTAATTCATAGAAAATAAACCGCTACAGATACGACCAAAAAAACCGTAAGTAGAAAACAGTAGTATAAACTGTAGAATTCATTGCCGTTGGAATTTTTAAGATAGCTGCTGTTACCATGGAGATAACGCTTAAAGTGCACATGGGGCCCATATGGTAAAAAACGTCAAAGTAACATTTTTGTACAGATTTTAACCTCATTCCCGTTAAAATTATATTGTATTGTCATCTGTCTTTGAAATTTTCAAAATGGCCGCCGTTGCCATGGAAACAGCTAAAAAAAAAAAAAAAAAAAAAAAAAAAAAAATCGAAAATTTGAGACAAAATTCTGTGATTAAGACTATGTGCAAAACGTCTTCTAGAATATGCTAGAAGAAAACTAATACATAATTCAAAGTGCTTCTATTCTATACGAAAATCGTGCGAGAGAAAATCGCCACTGAGAGAGAGAGAAACACGAAGAGTACACATAATTGACATTTCTGCACTTGCATTAAAGTACACATCCGTTAATTGAACACCTGCAAAAATATACACATTAGCTGAAATCAATCGATAAGCGTGTAATTAAATTGTACAAGATAAAATACATGTATCGTGTGATACGCGAGATATTGAAGAATAAAATGAACAGTTAGTATGCCGCTCCGTCAATATATACACATGTTGTCTGTCCAAGGTCCCCTCTAAAAAGAATAGTAATGTACTAACTCCACGATAATATACTTCAGTATCACGTGACACCACCTTTCTTCTTCGCGCGTGTGTCTAATGAGTTCCCCAACTATATATAGACATCACTCTTAGTCTACGAGAAGAGAAAAGGGGGGGGGGGGGGGGGGTCTAAGGCATGTATACTATACGTGCTATGTGACTTTGGTACACTCAAACTGGTTGCTGCTACTGTGACAAAGTCTAGAACGGGGTGACATCCTCCGCTATTGCTTGCAATGGCAAATCTAGTGTTAGAATAACTCATTCGCTATTCATTTTTTCTGATGAGAAAACAGGAAATAGAGTATTTTTCTCAATTGTACGTGTAAAATTGTTCACAGATATTTGTCACTGAACAGCACAAAACGTATAGACAAGGAATAAACCAATGCAAAATGTGTCACGTTATGCTATACAAAGTATTGATCAATCAATCAAATCATGATTCAAGTGATCAAATCATGATAAGAGATCAATCAATCAAGTTTTGAGATCAAACAAGTAATGAGTCAAGTGCAGATATCGGAAAAAAACGTCCCCTTCCCATTTTACAAACTGCCTATCAATCGATTAATCAATCAATCAAACGATTAATCAATCAATGATTGATCAATCATGATCACAAACCATCAATCAACCAATCCACATATCTTTCACGTTGAGTTTATGAAACAAAATACGTTTAATTATCTGTTAAACAAACGACTTTTGCATATTATTATGTCACCCCTTTGAAAAAGGGGGGATATATTGTTATTCTACGAATTTTTTCTTCCACACTTTTTGTCCAGCCGATTTCTCGGAGATGCCTTGACATGTATTTATAAAATTGCACCATAATGACAATCCCCATGTGCAAAGTTGCAGGAAGCATGGAATGGTTCAAGATGGCCGCCGTTACCATGGAAACGGCAAAAATGTAAAAAACCGAAAAATGGTCCAAATTACATAAAACTTTCAGAACTAATAACTCATCGATAGAAGGCGTGACTTCCATCTTGAGAACTTTCAAAATGGCTACCGTTGTCATGGAAACCGTCCAAACGTGAAAAAAACGAAAATAAATCCTTAATTAATTCATAGAAAATAAACCGCTACAGATACGACCAAAAAAACCGTAAGTAGAAAACAGTAGTATAAACTGTAGAATTCATTGCCGTTGGAATTTTTAAGATAGCTGCTGTTACCATGGAGATAACGCTTAAAGTGCACATGGGGCCCATATGGTAAAAAACGTCAAAGTAACATTTTTGTACAGATTTTAACCTCATTCCCGTTAAAATTATATTGTATTGTCATCTGTCTTTGAAATTTTCAAAATGGCCGCCGTTGCCATGGAAACAGCTAAAAAAAAAAAAAAAAAAAAAAAAAAAAAAATCGAAAATTTAAGACAAAATTCTGTGATTAAGACTATGTGCAAAACGTCTTCTAGAATATGCTAGAAGAAAACTAATACATAATTCAAAGTGCTTCTATTCTATACGAAAATCGTGCGAGAGAAAATCGCCACTGAGAGAGAGAGAAACACGAAGAGTACACATAATTGACATTTCTGCACTTGCATTAAAGTACACATCCGTTAATTGAACACCTGCAAAAATATACACATTAGCTGAAATCAATCGATAAGCGTGTAATTAAATTGTACAAGATAAAATACATGTATCGTGTGATACGCGAGATATTGAAGAATAAAATGAACAGTTAGTATGCCGCTCCGTCAATATATACACATGTTGTCTGTCCAAGGTCCCCTCTAAAAAGAATAGTAATGTACTAACTCCACGATAATATACTTCAGTATCACGTGACACCACCTTTCTTCTTCGCGCGTGTGTCTAATGAGTTCCCCAACTATATATAGACATCACTCTTAGTCTACGAGAAGAGAAAGGGGGGGGGGTCTAAGGCATGTATACTATACGTGCTATGTGACTTTGGTACACTCAAACTGGTTGCTGCTACTGTGACAAAGTCTAGAACGGGGTGACATCCTCCGCTATTGCTTGCAATGGCAAATCTAGTGTTAGAATAACTCATTCGCTATTCATTTTTTCTGATGAGAAAACAGGAAATAGAGTATTTTTCTCAATTGTACGTGTAAAATTGTTCACAGATATTTGTCACTGAACAGCACAAAACGTATAGACAAGGAATAAACCAATGCAAAATGTGTCACGTTATGCTATACAAAGTATTGATCAATCAATCAAATCATGATTCAAGTGATCAAATCATGATAAGAGATCAATCAATCAAGTTTTGAGATCAAACAAGTAATGAGTCAAGTGCAGATATCGGAAAAAAACGTCCCCTTCCCATTTTACAAACTGCCTATCAATCGATTAATCAATCAATCAAACGATTAATCAATCAATGATTGATCAATCATGATCACAAACCATCAATCAACCAATCCACATATCTTTCACGTTGAGTTTATGAAACAAAATACGTTTAATTATCTGTTAAACAAACGACTTTTGCATATTATTATGTCACCCCTTTGAAAAAGGGGGGATATATTGTTATTCTACGAATTTTTTCTTCCACACTTTTTGTCCAGCCGATTTCTCGGAGATGCCTTGACATGTATTTATAAAATTGCACCATAATGACAATCCCCATGTGCAAAGTTGCAGGAAGCATGGAATGGTTCAAGATGGCCGCCGTTACCATGGAAACGGCAAAAATGTAAAAAACCGAAAAATGGTCCAAATTACATAAAACTTTCAGAACTAATAACTCATCGATAGAAGGCGTGACTTCCATCTTGAGAACTTTCAAAATGGCTACCGTTGTCATGGAAACCGTCCAAACGTGAAAAAAACGAAAATAAATCCTTAATTAATTCATAGAAAATAAACCGCTACAGATACGACCAAAAAAACCGTAAGTAGAAAACAGTAGTATAAACTGTAGAATTCATTGCCGTTGGAATTTTTAAGATAGCTGCTGTTACCATGGAGATAACGCTTAAAGTGCACATGGGGCCCATATGGTAAAAAACGTCAAAGTAACATTTTTGTACAGATTTTAACCTCATTCCCGTTAAAATTATATTGTATTGTCATAATTGACATTTCTGCACTTGCATTAAAGTACACATCCGTTAATTGAACACCTGCAAAAATATACACATTAGCTGAAATCAATCGATAAGCGTGTAATTAAATTGTACAAGATAAAATACATGTATCGTGTGATACGCGAGATATTGAAGAATAAAATGAACAGTTAGTATGCCGCTCCGTCAATATATACACATGTTGTCTGTCCAAGGTCCCCTCTAAAAAGAATAGTAATGTACTAACTCCACGATAATATACTTCAGTATCACGTGACACCACCTTTCTTCTTCGCGCGTGTGTCTAATGAGTTCCCCAACTATATATAGACATCACTCTTAGTCTACGAGAAGAGAAAGGGGGGGGGGGGGGGTCTAAGGCATGTATACTATACGTGCTATGTGACTTTGGTACACTCAAACTGGTTGCTGCTACTGTGACAAAGTCTAGAACGGGGTGACATCCTCCGCTATTGCTTGCAATGGCAAATCTAGTGTTAGAATAACTCATTCGCTATTCATTTTTTCTGATGAGAAAACAGGAAATAGAGTATTTTTCTCAATTGTACGTGTAAAATTGTTCACAGATATTTGTCACTGAACAGCACAAAACGTATAGACAAGGAATAAACCAATGCAAAATGTGTCACGTTATGCTATACAAAGTATTGATCAATCAATCAAATCATGATTCAAGTGATCAAATCATGATAAGAGATCAATCAATCAAGTTTTGAGATCAAACAAGTAATGAGTCAAGTGCAGATATCGGAAAAAAACGTCCCCTTCCCATTTTACAAACTGCCTATCAATCGATTAATCAATCAATCAAACGATTAATCAATCAATGATTGATCAATCATGATCACAAACCATCAATCAACCAATCCACATATCTTTCACGTTGAGTTTATGAAACAAAATACGTTTAATTATCTGTTAAACAAACGACTTTTGCATATTATTATGTCACCCCTTTGAAAAAGGGGGGATATATTGTTATTCTACGAATTTTTTCTTCCACACTTTTTGTCCAGCCGATTTCTCGGAGATGCCTTGACATGTATTTATAAAATTGCACCATAATGACAATCCCCATGTGCAAAGTTGCAGGAAGCATGGAATGGTTCAAGATGGCCGCCGTTACCATGGAAACGGCAAAAATGTAAAAAACCGAAAAATGGTCCAAATTACATAAAACTTTCAGAACTAATAACTCATCGATAGAAGGCGTGACTTCCATCTTGAGAACTTTCAAAATGGCTACCGTTGTCATGGAAACCGTCCAAACGTGAAAAAAACGAAAATAAATCCTTAATTAATTCATAGAAAATAAACCGCTACAGATACGACCAAAAAAACCGTAAGTAGAAAACAGTAGTATAAACTGTAGAATTCATTGCCGTTGGAATTTTTAAGATAGCTGCTGTTACCATGGAGATAACGCTTAAAGTGCACATGGGGCCCATATGGTAAAAAACGTCAAAGTAACATTTTTGTACAGATTTTAACCTCATTCCCGTTAAAATTATATTGTATTGTCATCTGTCTTTGAAATTTTCAAAATGGCCGCCGTTGCCATGGAAACAGCTAAAAAAAAAAAAAAAAAAAAAAAAAAAAAAATCGAAAATTTGAGACAAAATTCTGTGATTAAGACTATGTGCAAAACGTCTTCTAGAATATGCTAGAAGAAAACTAATACATAATTCAAAGTGCTTCTATTCTATACGAAAATCGTGCGAGAGAAAATCGCCACTGAGAGAGAGAGAAACACGAAGAGTACACATAATTGACATTTCTGCACTTGCATTAAAGTACACATCCGTTAATTGAACACCTGCAAAAATATACACATTAGCTGAAATCAATCGATAAGCGTGTAATTAAATTGTACAAGATAAAATACATGTATCGTGTGATACGCGAGATATTGAAGAATAAAATGAACAGTTAGTATGCCGCTCCGTCAATATATACACATGTTGTCTGTCCAAGGTCCCCTCTAAAAAGAATAGTAATGTACTAACTCCACGATAATATACTTCAGTATCACGTGACACCACCTTTCTTCTTCGCGCGTGTGTCTAATGAGTTCCCCAACTATATATAGACATCACTCTTAGTCTACGAGAAGAGAAAGGGGGGGGGGGGTCTAAGGCATGTATACTATACGTGCTATGTGACTTTGGTACACTCAAACTGGTTGCTGCTACTGTGACAAAGTCTAGAACGGGGTGACATCCTCCGCTATTGCTTGCAATGGCAAATCTAGTGTTAGAATAACTCATTCGCTATTCATTTTTTCTGATGAGAAAACAGGAAATAGAGTATTTTTCTCAATTGTACGTGTAAAATTGTTCACAGATATTTGTCACTGAACAGCACAAAACGTATAGACAAGGAATAAACCAATGCAAAATGTGTCACGTTATGCTATACAAAGTATTGATCAATCAATCAAATCATGATTCAAGTGATCAAATCATGATAAGAGATCAATCAATCAAGTTTTGAGATCAAACAAGTAATGAGTCAAGTGCAGATATCGGAAAAAAACGTCCCCTTCCCATTTTACAAACTGCCTATCAATCGATTAATCAATCAATCAAACGATTAATCAATCAATGATTGATCAATCATGATCACAAACCATCAATCAACCAATCCACATATCTTTCACGTTGAGTTTATGAAACAAAATACGTTTAATTATCTGTTAAACAAACGACTTTTGCATATTATTATGTCACCCCTTTGAAAAAGGGGGGATATATTGTTATTCTACGAATTTTTTCTTCCACACTTTTTGTCCAGCCGATTTCTCGGAGATGCCTTGACATGTATTTATAAAATTGCACCATAATGACAATCCCCATGTGCAAAGTTGCAGGAAGCATGGAATGGTTCAAGATGGCCGCCGTTACCATGGAAACGGCAAAAATGTAAAAAACCGAAAAATGGTCCAAATTACATAAAACTTTCAGAACTAATAACTCATCGATAGAAGGCGTGACTTCCATCTTGAGAACTTTCAAAATGGCTACCGTTGTCATGGAAACCGTCCAAACGTGAAAAAAACGAAAATAAATCCTTAATTAATTCATAGAAAATAAACCGCTACAGATACGACCAAAAAAACCGTAAGTAGAAAACAGTAGTATAAACTGTAGAATTCATTGCCGTTGGAATTTTTAAGATAGCTGCTGTTACCATGGAGATAACGCTTAAAGTGCACATGGGGCCCATATGGTAAAAAACGTCAAAGTAACATTTTTGTACAGATTTTAACCTCATTCCCGTTAAAATTATATTGTATTGTCATCTGTCTTTGAAATTTTCAAAATGGCCGCCGTTGCCATGGAAACAGCTAAAAAAAAAAAAAAAAAAAAAAAAAAAAAAATCGAAAATTTGAGACAAAATTCTGTGATTAAGACTATGTGCAAAACGTCTTCTAGAATATGCTAGAAGAAAACTAATACATAATTCAAAGTGCTTCTATTCTATACGAAAATCGTGCGAGAGAAAATCGCCACTGAGAGAGAGAGAAACACGAAGAGTACACATAATTGACATTTCTGCACTTGCATTAAAGTACACATCCGTTAATTGAACACCTGCAAAAATATACACATTAGCTGAAATCAATCGATAAGCGTGTAATTAAATTGTACAAGATAAAATACATGTATCGTGTGATACGCGAGATATTGAAGAATAAAATGAACAGTTAGTATGCCGCTCCGTCAATATATACACATGTTGTCTGTCCAAGGTCCCCTCTAAAAAGAATAGTAATGTACTAACTCCACGATAATATACTTCAGTATCACGTGACACCACCTTTCTTCTTCGCGCGTGTGTCTAATGAGTTCCCCAACTATATATAGACATCACTCTTAGTCTACGAGAAGAGAAAGGGGGGGGGGGGGTCTAAGGCATGTATACTATACGTGCTATGTGACTTTGGTACACTCAAACTGGTTGCTGCTACTGTGACAAAGTCTAGAACGGGGTGACATCCTCCGCTATTGCTTGCAATGGCAAATCTAGTGTTAGAATAACTCATTCGCTATTCATTTTTTCTGATGAGAAAACAGGAAATAGAGTATTTTTCTCAATTGTACGTGTAAAATTGTTCACAGATATTTGTCACTGAACAGCACAAAACGTATAGACAAGGAATAAACCAATGCAAAATGTGTCACGTTATGCTATACAAAGTATTGATCAATCAATCAAATCATGATTCAAGTGATCAAATCATGATAAGAGATCAATCAATCAAGTTTTGAGATCAAACAAGTAATGAGTCAAGTGCAGATATCGGAAAAAAACGTCCCCTTCCCATTTTACAAACTGCCTATCAATCGATTAATCAATCAATCAAACGATTAATCAATCAATGATTGATCAATCATGATCACAAACCATCAATCAACCAATCCACATATCTTTCACGTTGAGTTTATGAAACAAAATACGTTTAATTATCTGTTAAACAAACGACTTTTGCATATTATTATGTCACCCCTTTGAAAAAGGGGGGATATATTGTTATTCTACGAATTTTTTCTTCCACACTTTTTGTCCAGCCGATTTCTCGGAGATGCCTTGACATGTATTTATAAAATTGCACCATAATGACAATCCCCATGTGCAAAGTTGCAGGAAGCATGGAATGGTTCAAGATGGCCGCCGTTACCATGGAAACGGCAAAAATGTAAAAAACCGAAAAATGGTCCAAATTACATAAAACTTTCAGAACTAATAACTCATCGATAGAAGGCGTGACTTCCATCTTGAGAACTTTCAAAATGGCTACCGTTGTCATGGAAACCGTCCAAACGTGAAAAAAACGAAAATAAATCCTTAATTAATTCATAGAAAATAAACCGCTACAGATACGACCAAAAAAACCGTAAGTAGAAAACAGTAGTATAAACTGTAGAATTCATTGCCGTTGGAATTTTTAAGATAGCTGCTGTTACCATGGAGATAACGCTTAAAGTGCACATGGGGCCCATATGGTAAAAAACGTCAAAGTAACATTTTTGTACAGATTTTAACCTCATTCCCGTTAAAATTATATTGTATTGTCATCTGTCTTTGAAATTTTCAAAATGGCCGCCGTTGCCATGGAAACAGCTAAAAAAAAAAAAAAAAAAAAAAAAAAAAAAATCGAAAATTTGAGACAAAATTCTGTGATTAAGACTATGTGCAAAACGTCTTCTAGAATATGCTAGAAGAAAACTAATACATAATTCAAAGTGCTTCTATTCTATACGAAAATCGTGCGAGAGAAAATCGCCACTGAGAGAGAGAGAAACACGAAGAGTACACATAATTGACATTTCTGCACTTGCATTAAAGTACACATCCGTTAATTGAACACCTGCAAAAATATACACATTAGCTGAAATCAATCGATAAGCGTGTAATTAAATTGTACAAGATAAAATACATGTATCGTGTGATACGCGAGATATTGAAGAATAAAATGAACAGTTAGTATGCCGCTCCGTCAATATATACACATGTTGTCTGTCCAAGGTCCCCTCTAAAAAGAATAGTAATGTACTAACTCCACGATAATATACTTCAGTATCACGTGACACCACCTTTCTTCTTCGCGCGTGTGTCTAATGAGTTCCCCAACTATATATAGACATCACTCTTAGTCTACGAGAAGAGAAAGGGGGGGGGGGGTCTAAGGCATGTATACTATACGTGCTATGTGACTTTGGTACACTCAAACTGGTTGCTGCTACTGTGACAAAGTCTAGAACGGGGTGACATCCTCCGCTATTGCTTGCAATGGCAAATCTAGTGTTAGAATAACTCATTCGCTATTCATTTTTTCTGATGAGAAAACAGGAAATAGAGTATTTTTCTCAATTGTACGTGTAAAATTGTTCACAGATATTTGTCACTGAACAGCACAAAACGTATAGACAAGGAATAAACCAATGCAAAATGTGTCACGTTATGCTATACAAAGTATTGATCAATCAATCAAATCATGATTCAAGTGATCAAATCATGATAAGAGATCAATCAATCAAGTTTTGAGATCAAACAAGTAATGAGTCAAGTGCAGATATCGGAAAAAAACGTCCCCTTCCCATTTTACAAACTGCCTATCAATCGATTAATCAATCAATCAAACGATTAATCAATCAATGATTGATCAATCATGATCACAAACCATCAATCAACCAATCCACATATCTTTCACGTTGAGTTTATGAAACAAAATACGTTTAATTATCTGTTAAACAAACGACTTTTGCATATTATTATGTCACCCCTTTGAAAAAGGGGGGATATATTGTTATTCTACGAATTTTTTCTTCCACACTTTTTGTCCAGCCGATTTCTCGGAGATGCCTTGACATGTATTTATAAAATTGCACCATAATGACAATCCCCATGTGCAAAGTTGCAGGAAGCATGGAATGGTTCAAGATGGCCGCCGTTACCATGGAAACGGCAAAAATGTAAAAAACCGAAAAATGGTCCAAATTACATAAAACTTTCAGAACTAATAACTCATCGATAGAAGGCGTGACTTCCATCTTGAGAACTTTCAAAATGGCTACCGTTGTCATGGAAACCGTCCAAACGTGAAAAAAACGAAAATAAATCCTTAATTAATTCATAGAAAATAAACCGCTACAGATACGACCAAAAAAACCGTAAGTAGAAAACAGTAGTATAAACTGTAGAATTCATTGCCGTTGGAATTTTTAAGATAGCTGCTGTTACCATGGAGATAACGCTTAAAGTGCACATGGGGCCCATATGGTAAAAAACGTCAAAGTAACATTTTTGTACAGATTTTAACCTCATTCCCGTTAAAATTATATTGTATTGTCATCTGTCTTTGAAATTTTCAAAATGGCCGCCGTTGCCATGGAAACAGCTAAAAAAAAAAAAAAAAAAAAAAAAAAAAAAATCGAAAATTTGAGACAAAATTCTGTGATTAAGACTATGTGCAAAACGTCTTCTAGAATATGCTAGAAGAAAACTAATACATAATTCAAAGTGCTTCTATTCTATACGAAAATCGTGCGAGAGAAAATCGCCACTGAGAGAGAGAGAAACACGAAGAGTACACATAATTGACATTTCTGCACTTGCATTAAAGTACACATCCGTTAATTGAACACCTGCAAAAATATACACATTAGCTGAAATCAATCGATAAGCGTGTAATTAAATTGTACAAGATAAAATACATGTATCGTGTGATACGCGAGATATTGAAGAATAAAATGAACAGTTAGTATGCCGCTCCGTCAATATATACACATGTTGTCTGTCCAAGGTCCCCTCTAAAAAGAATAGTAATGTACTAACTCCACGATAATATACTTCAGTATCACGTGACACCACCTTTCTTCTTCGCGCGTGTGTCTAATGAGTTCCCCAACTATATATAGACATCACTCTTAGTCTACGAGAAGAGAAAGGGGGGGGGGGTCTAAGGCATGTATACTATACGTGCTATGTGACTTTGGTACACTCAAACTGGTTGCTGCTACTGTGACAAAGTCTAGAACGGGGTGACATCCTCCGCTATTGCTTGCAATGGCAAATCTAGTGTTAGAATAACTCATTCGCTATTCATTTTTTCTGATGAGAAAACAGGAAATAGAGTATTTTTCTCAATTGTACGTGTAAAATTGTTCACAGATATTTGTCACTGAACAGCACAAAACGTATAGACAAGGAATAAACCAATGCAAAATGTGTCACGTTATGCTATACAAAGTATTGATCAATCAATCAAATCATGATTCAAGTGATCAAATCATGATAAGAGATCAATCAATCAAGTTTTGAGATCAAACAAGTAATGAGTCAAGTGCAGATATCGGAAAAAAACGTCCCCTTCCCATTTTACAAACTGCCTATCAATCGATTAATCAATCAATCAAACGATTAATCAATCAATGATTGATCAATCATGATCACAAACCATCAATCAACCAATCCACATATCTTTCACGTTGAGTTTATGAAACAAAATACGTTTAATTATCTGTTAAACAAACGACTTTTGCATATTATTATGTCACCCCTTTGAAAAAGGGGGGATATATTGTTATTCTACGAATTTTTTCTTCCACACTTTTTGTCCAGCCGATTTCTCGGAGATGCCTTGACATGTATTTATAAAATTGCACCATAATGACAATCCCCATGTGCAAAGTTGCAGGAAGCATGGAATGGTTCAAGATGGCCGCCGTTACCATGGAAACGGCAAAAATGTAAAAAACCGAAAAATGGTCCAAATTACATAAAACTTTCAGAACTAATAACTCATCGATAGAAGGCGTGACTTCCATCTTGAGAACTTTCAAAATGGCTACCGTTGTCATGGAAACCGTCCAAACGTGAAAAAAACGAAAATAAATCCTTAATTAATTCATAGAAAATAAACCGCTACAGATACGACCAAAAAAACCGTAAGTAGAAAACAGTAGTATAAACTGTAGAATTCATTGCCGTTGGAATTTTTAAGATAGCTGCTGTTACCATGGAGATAACGCTTAAAGTGCACATGGGGCCCATATGGTAAAAAACGTCAAAGTAACATTTTTGTACAGATTTTAACCTCATTCCCGTTAAAATTATATTGTATTGTCATCTGTCTTTGAAATTTTCAAAATGGCCGCCGTTGCCATGGAAACAGCTAAAAAAAAAAAAAAAAAAAAAAAAAAAAAAATCGAAAATTTGAGACAAAATTCTGTGATTAAGACTATGTGCAAAACGTCTTCTAGAATATGCTAGAAGAAAACTAATACATAATTCAAAGTGCTTCTATTCTATACGAAAATCGTGCGAGAGAAAATCGCCACTGAGAGAGAGAGAAACACGAAGAGTACACATAATTGACATTTCTGCACTTGCATTAAAGTACACATCCGTTAATTGAACACCTGCAAAAATATACACATTAGCTGAAATCAATCGATAAGCGTGTAATTAAATTGTACAAGATAAAATACATGTATCGTGTGATACGCGAGATATTGAAGAATAAAATGAACAGTTAGTATGCCGCTCCGTCAATATATACACATGTTGTCTGTCCAAGGTCCCCTCTAAAAAGAATAGTAATGTACTAACTCCACGATAATATACTTCAGTATCACGTGACACCACCTTTCTTCTTCGCGCGTGTGTCTAATGAGTTCCCCAACTATATATAGACATCACTCTTAGTCTACGAGAAGAGAAAGGGGGGGGGGTCTAAGGCATGTATACTATACGTGCTATGTGACTTTGGTACACTCAAACTGGTTGCTGCTACTGTGACAAAGTCTAGAACGGGGTGACATCCTCCGCTATTGCTTGCAATGGCAAATCTAGTGTTAGAATAACTCATTCGCTATTCATTTTTTCTGATGAGAAAACAGGAAATAGAGTATTTTTCTCAATTGTACGTGTAAAATTGTTCACAGATATTTGTCACTGAACAGCACAAAACGTATAGACAAGGAATAAACCAATGCAAAATGTGTCACGTTATGCTATACAAAGTATTGATCAATCAATCAAATCATGATTCAAGTGATCAAATCATGATAAGAGATCAATCAATCAAGTTTTGAGATCAAACAAGTAATGAGTCAAGTGCAGATATCGGAAAAAAACGTCCCCTTCCCATTTTACAAACTGCCTATCAATCGATTAATCAATCAATCAAACGATTAATCAATCAATGATTGATCAATCATGATCACAAACCATCAATCAACCAATCCACATATCTTTCACGTTGAGTTTATGAAACAAAATACGTTTAATTATCTGTTAAACAAACGACTTTTGCATATTATTATGTCACCCCTTTGAAAAAGGGGGGATATATTGTTATTCTACGAATTTTTTCTTCCACACTTTTTGTCCAGCCGATTTCTCGGAGATGCCTTGACATGTATTTATAAAATTGCACCATAATGACAATCCCCATGTGCAAAGTTGCAGGAAGCATGGAATGGTTCAAGATGGCCGCCGTTACCATGGAAACGGCAAAAATGTAAAAAACCGAAAAATGGTCCAAATTACATAAAACTTTCAGAACTAATAACTCATCGATAGAAGGCGTGACTTCCATCTTGAGAACTTTCAAAATGGCTACCGTTGTCATGGAAACCGTCCAAACGTGAAAAAAACGAAAATAAATCCTTAATTAATTCATAGAAAATAAACCGCTACAGATACGACCAAAAAAACCGTAAGTAGAAAACAGTAGTATAAACTGTAGAATTCATTGCCGTTGGAATTTTTAAGATAGCTGCTGTTACCATGGAGATAACGCTTAAAGTGCACATGGGGCCCATATGGTAAAAAACGTCAAAGTAACATTTTTGTACAGATTTTAACCTCATTCCCGTTAAAATTATATTGTATTGTCATCTGTCTTTGAAATTTTCAAAATGGCCGCCGTTGCCATGGAAACAGCTAAAAAAAAAAAAAAAAAAAAAAAAAAAAAAATCGAAAATTTGAGACAAAATTCTGTGATTAAGACTATGTGCAAAACGTCTTCTAGAATATGCTAGAAGAAAACTAATACATAATTCAAAGTGCTTCTATTCTATACGAAAATCGTGCGAGAGAAAATCGCCACTGAGAGAGAGAGAAACACGAAGAGTACACATAATTGACATTTCTGCACTTGCATTAAAGTACACATCCGTTAATTGAACACCTGCAAAAATATACACATTAGCTGAAATCAATCGATAAGCGTGTAATTAAATTGTACAAGATAAAATACATGTATCGTGTGATACGCGAGATATTGAAGAATAAAATGAACAGTTAGTATGCCGCTCCGTCAATATATACACATGTTGTCTGTCCAAGGTCCCCTCTAAAAAGAATAGTAATGTACTAACTCCACGATAATATACTTCAGTATCACGTGACACCACCTTTCTTCTTCGCGCGTGTGTCTAATGAGTTCCCCAACTATATATAGACATCACTCTTAGTCTACGAGAAGAGAAAGGGGGGGGGGGGTCTAAGGCATGTATACTATACGTGCTATGTGACTTTGGTACACTCAAACTGGTTGCTGCTACTGTGACAAAGTCTAGAACGGGGTGACATCCTCCGCTATTGCTTGCAATGGCAAATCTAGTGTTAGAATAACTCATTCGCTATTCATTTTTTCTGATGAGAAAACAGGAAATAGAGTATTTTTCTCAATTGTACGTGTAAAATTGTTCACAGATATTTGTCACTGAACAGCACAAAACGTATAGACAAGGAATAAACCAATGCAAAATGTGTCACGTTATGCTATACAAAGTATTGATCAATCAATCAAATCATGATTCAAGTGATCAAATCATGATAAGAGATCAATCAATCAAGTTTTGAGATCAAACAAGTAATGAGTCAAGTGCAGATATCGGAAAAAAACGTCCCCTTCCCATTTTACAAACTGCCTATCAATCGATTAATCAATCAATCAAACGATTAATCAATCAATGATTGATCAATCATGATCACAAACCATCAATCAACCAATCCACATATCTTTCACGTTGAGTTTATGAAACAAAATACGTTTAATTATCTGTTAAACAAACGACTTTTGCATATTATTATGTCACCCCTTTGAAAAAGGGGGGATATATTGTTATTCTACGAATTTTTTCTTCCACACTTTTTGTCCAGCCGATTTCTCGGAGATGCCTTGACATGTATTTATAAAATTGCACCATAATGACAATCCCCATGTGCAAAGTTGCAGGAAGCATGGAATGGTTCAAGATGGCCGCCGTTACCATGGAAACGGCAAAAATGTAAAAAACCGAAAAATGGTCCAAATTACATAAAACTTTCAGAACTAATAACTCATCGATAGAAGGCGTGACTTCCATCTTGAGAACTTTCAAAATGGCTACCGTTGTCATGGAAACCGTCCAAACGTGAAAAAAACGAAAATAAATCCTTAATTAATTCATAGAAAATAAACCGCTACAGATACGACCAAAAAAACCGTAAGTAGAAAACAGTAGTATAAACTGTAGAATTCATTGCCGTTGGAATTTTTAAGATAGCTGCTGTTACCATGGAGATAACGCTTAAAGTGCACATGGGGCCCATATGGTAAAAAACGTCAAAGTAACATTTTTGTACAGATTTTAACCTCATTCCCGTTAAAATTATATTGTATTGTCATCTGTCTTTGAAATTTTCAAAATGGCCGCCGTTGCCATGGAAACAGCTAAAAAAAAAAAAAAAAAAAAAAAAAAAAAAATCGAAAATTTGAGACAAAATTCTGTGATTAAGACTATGTGCAAAACGTCTTCTAGAATATGCTAGAAGAAAACTAATACATAATTCAAAGTGCTTCTATTCTATACGAAAATCGTGCGAGAGAAAATCGCCACTGAGAGAGAGAGAAACACGAAGACTACACATAATTGACATTTCTGCACTTGCATTAAAGTACACATCCGTTAATTGAACACCTGCAAAAATATACACATTAGCTGAAATCAATCGATAAGCGTGTAATTAAATTGTACAAGATAAAATACATGTATCGTGTGATACGCGAGATATTGAAGAATAAAATGAACAGTTAGTATGCCGCTCCGTCAATATATACACATGTTGTCTGTCCAAGGTCCCCTCTAAAAAGAATAGTAATGTACTAACTCCACGATAATATACTTCAGTATCACGTGACACCACCTTTCTTCTTCGCGCGTGTGTCTAATGAGTTCCCCAACTATATATAGACATCACTCTTAGTCTACGAGAAGAGAAAGGGGGGGGGGGGGTCTAAGGCATGTATACTATACGTGCTATGTGACTTTGGTACACTCAAACTGGTTGCTGCTACTGTGACAAAGTCTAGAACGGGGTGACATCCTCCGCTATTGCTTGCAATGGCAAATCTAGTGTTAGAATAACTCATTCGCTATTCATTTTTTCTGATGAGAAAACAGGAAATAGAGTATTTTTCTCAATTGTACGTGTAAAATTGTTCACAGATATTTGTCACTGAACAGCACAAAACGTATAGACAAGGAATAAACCAATGCAAAATGTGTCACGTTATGCTATACAAAGTATTGATCAATCAATCAAATCATGATTCAAGTGATCAAATCATGATAAGAGATCAATCAATCAAGTTTTGAGATCAAACAAGTAATGAGTCAAGTGCAGATATCGGAAAAAAACGTCCCCTTCCCATTTTACAAACTGCCTATCAATCGATTAATCAATCAATCAAACGATTAATCAATCAATGATTGATCAATCATGATCACAAACCATCAATCAACCAATCCACATATCTTTCACGTTGAGTTTATGAAACAAAATACGTTTAATTATCTGTTAAACAAACGACTTTTGCATATTATTATGTCACCCCTTTGAAAAAGGGGGGATATATTGTTATTCTACGAATTTTTTCTTCCACACTTTTTGTCCAGCCGATTTCTCGGAGATGCCTTGACATGTATTTATAAAATTGCACCATAATGACAATCCCCATGTGCAAAGTTGCAGGAAGCATGGAATGGTTCAAGATGGCCGCCGTTACCATGGAAACGGCAAAAATGTAAAAAACCGAAAAATGGTCCAAATTACATAAAACTTTCAGAACTAATAACTCATCGATAGAAGGCGTGACTTCCATCTTGAGAACTTTCAAAATGGCTACCGTTGTCATGGAAACCGTCCAAACGTGAAAAAAACGAAAATAAATCCTTAATTAATTCATAGAAAATAAACCGCTACAGATACGACCAAAAAAACCGTAAGTAGAAAACAGTAGTATAAACTGTAGAATTCATTGCCGTTGGAATTTTTAAGATAGCTGCTGTTACCATGGAGATAACGCTTAAAGTGCACATGGGGCCCATATGGTAAAAAACGTCAAAGTAACATTTTTGTACAGATTTTAACCTCATTCCCGTTAAAATTATATTGTATTGTCATCTGTCTTTGAAATTTTCAAAATGGCCGCCGTTGCCATGGAAACAGCTAAAAAAAAAAAAAAAAAAAAAAAAAAAAAAATCGAAAATTTGAGACAAAATTCTGTGATTAAGACTATGTGCAAAACGTCTTCTAGAATATGCTAGAAGAAAACTAATACATAATTCAAAGTGCTTCTATTCTATACGAAAATCGTGCGAGAGAAAATCGCCACTGAGAGAGAGAGAAACACGAAGAGTACACATAATTGACATTTCTGCACTTGCATTAAAGTACACATCCGTTAATTGAACACCTGCAAAAATATACACATTAGCTGAAATCAATCGATAAGCGTGTAATTAAATTGTACAAGATAAAATACATGTATCGTGTGATACGCGAGATATTGAAGAATAAAATGAACAGTTAGTATGCCGCTCCGTCAATATATACACATGTTGTCTGTCCAAGGTCCCCTCTAAAAAGAATAGTAATGTACTAACTCCACGATAATATACTTCAGTATCACGTGACACCACCTTTCTTCTTCGCGCGTGTGTCTAATGAGTTCCCCAACTATATATAGACATCACTCTTAGTCTACGAGAAGAGAAAGGGGGGGGGGGGGGTCTAAGGCATGTATACTATACGTGCTATGTGACTTTGGTACACTCAAACTGGTTGCTGCTACTGTGACAAAGTCTAGAACGGGGTGACATCCTCCGCTATTGCTTGCAATGGCAAATCTAGTGTTAGAATAACTCATTCGCTATTCATTTTTTCTGATGAGAAAACAGGAAATAGAGTATTTTTCTCAATTGTACGTGTAAAATTGTTCACAGATATTTGTCACTGAACAGCACAAAACGTATAGACAAGGAATAAACCAATGCAAAATGTGTCACGTTATGCTATACAAAGTATTGATCAATCAATCAAATCATGATTCAAGTGATCAAATCATGATAAGAGATCAATCAATCAAGTTTTGAGATCAAACAAGTAATGAGTCAAGTGCAGATATCGGAAAAAAACGTCCCCTTCCCATTTTACAAACTGCCTATCAATCGATTAATCAATCAATCAAACGATTAATCAATCAATGATTGATCAATCATGATCACAAACCATCAATCAACCAATCCACATATCTTTCACGTTGAGTTTATGAAACAAAATACGTTTAATTATCTGTTAAACAAACGACTTTTGCATATTATTATGTCACCCCTTTGAAAAAGGGGGGATATATTGTTATTCTACGAATTTTTTCTTCCACACTTTTTGTCCAGCCGATTTCTCGGAGATGCCTTGACATGTATTTATAAAATTGCACCATAATGACAATCCCCATGTGCAAAGTTGCAGGAAGCATGGAATGGTTCAAGATGGCCGCCGTTACCATGGAAACGGCAAAAATGTAAAAAACCGAAAAATGGTCCAAATTACATAAAACTTTCAGAACTAATAACTCATCGATAGAAGGCGTGACTTCCATCTTGAGAACTTTCAAAATGGCTACCGTTGTCATGGAAACCGTCCAAACGTGAAAAAAACGAAAATAAATCCTTAATTAATTCATAGAAAATAAACCGCTACAGATACGACCAAAAAAACCGTAAGTAGAAAACAGTAGTATAAACTGTAGAATTCATTGCCGTTGGAATTTTTAAGATAGCTGCTGTTACCATGGAGATAACGCTTAAAGTGCACATGGGGCCCATATGGTAAAAAACGTCAAAGTAACATTTTTGTACAGATTTTAACCTCATTCCCGTTAAAATTATATTGTATTGTCATCTGTCTTTGAAATTTTCAAAATGGCCGCCGTTGCCATGGAAACAGCTAAAAAAAAAAAAAAAAAAAAAAAAAAAAAAAATCGAAAATTTGAGACAAAATTCTGTGATTAAGACTATGTGCAAAACGTCTTCTAGAATATGCTAGAAGAAAACTAATACATAATTCAAAGTGCTTCTATTCTATACGAAAATCGTGCGAGAGAAAATCGCCACTGAGAGAGAGAGAAACACGAAGAGTACACATAATTGACATTTCTGCACTTGCATTAAAGTACACATCCGTTAATTGAACACCTGCAAAAATATACACATTAGCTGAAATCAATCGATAAGCGTGTAATTAAATTGTACAAGATAAAATACATGTATCGTGTGATACGCGAGATATTGAAGAATAAAATGAACAGTTAGTATGCCGCTCCGTCAATATATACACATGTTGTCTGTCCAAGGTCCCCTCTAAAAAGAATAGTAATGTACTAACTCCACGATAATATACTTCAGTATCACGTGACACCACCTTTCTTCTTCGCGCGTGTGTCTAATGAGTTCCCCAACTATATATAGACATCACTCTTAGTCTACGAGAAGAGAAAGGGGGGGGGGGTCTAAGGCATGTATACTATACGTGCTATGTGACTTTGGTACACTCAAACTGGTTGCTGCTACTGTGACAAAGTCTAGAACGGGGTGACATCCTCCGCTATTGCTTGCAATGGCAAATCTAGTGTTAGAATAACTCATTCGCTATTCATTTTTTCTGATGAGAAAACAGGAAATAGAGTATTTTTCTCAATTGTACGTGTAAAATTGTTCACAGATATTTGTCACTGAACAGCACAAAACGTATAGACAAGGAATAAACCAATGCAAAATGTGTCACGTTATGCTATACAAAGTATTGATCAATCAATCAAATCATGATAAGAGATCAATCAATCAAGTTTTGAGATCAAACAAGTAATGAGTCAAGTGCAGATATCGGAAAAAAACGTCCCCTTCCCATTTTACAAACTGCCTATCAATCGATTAATCAATCAATCAAACGATTAATCAATCAATGATTGATCAATCATGATCACAAACCATCAATCAACCAATCCACATATCTTTCACGTTGAGTTTATGAAACAAAATACGTTTAATTATCTGTTAAACAAACGACTTTTGCATATTATTATGTCACCCCTTTGAAAAAGGGGGGATATATTGTTATTCTACGAATTTTTTCTTCCACACTTTTTGTCCAGCCGATTTCTCGGAGATGCCTTGACATGTATTTATAAAATTGCACCATAATGACAATCCCCATGTGCAAAGTTGCAGGAAGCATGGAATGGTTCAAGATGGCCGCCGTTACCATGGAAACGGCAAAAATGTAAAAAACCGAAAAATGGTCCAAATTACATAAAACTTTCAGAACTAATAACTCATCGATAGAAGGCGTGACTTCCATCTTGAGAACTTTCAAAATGGCTACCGTTGTCATGGAAACCGTCCAAACGTGAAAAAAACGAAAATAAATCCTTAATTAATTCATAGAAAATAAACCGCTACAGATACGACCAAAAAAACCGTAAGTAGAAAACAGTAGTATAAACTGTAGAATTCATTGCCGTTGGAATTTTTAAGATAGCTGCTGTTACCATGGAGATAACGCTTAAAGTGCACATGGGGCCCATATGGTAAAAAACGTCAAAGTAACATTTTTGTACAGATTTTAACCTCATTCCCGTTAAAATTATATTGTATTGTCATCTGTCTTTGAAATTTTCAAAATGGCCGCCGTTGCCATGGAAACAGCTAAAAAAAAAAAAAAAAAAAAAAAAAAAAAAATCGAAAATTTGAGACAAAATTCTGTGATTAAGACTATGTGCAAAACGTCTTCTAGAATATGCTAGAAGAAAACTAATACATAATTCAAAGTGCTTCTATTCTATACGAAAATCGTGCGAGAGAAAATCGCCACTGAGAGAGAGAGAAACACGAAGAGTACACATAATTGACATTTCTGCACTTGCATTAAAGTACACATCCGTTAATTGAACACCTGCAAAAATATACACATTAGCTGAAATCAATCGATAAGCGTGTAATTAAATTGTACAAGATAAAATACATGTATCGTGTGATACGCGAGATATTGAAGAATAAAATGAACAGTTAGTATGCCGCTCCGTCAATATATACACATGTTGTCTGTCCAAGGTCCCCTCTAAAAAGAATAGTAATGTACTAACTCCACGATAATATACTTCAGTATCACGTGACACCACCTTTCTTCTTCGCGCGTGTGTCTAATGAGTTCCCCAACTATATATAGACATCACTCTTAGTCTACGAGAAGAGAAAGGGGGGGGGGGGGGGTCTAAGGCATGTATACTATACGTGCTATGTGACTTTGGTACACTCAAACTGGTTGCTGCTACTGTGACAAAGTCTAGAACGGGGTGACATCCTCCGCTATTGCTTGCAATGGCAAATCTAGTGTTAGAATAACTCATTCGCTATTCATTTTTTCTGATGAGAAAACAGGAAATAGAGTATTTTTCTCAATTGTACGTGTAAAATTGTTCACAGATATTTGTCACTGAACAGCACAAAACGTATAGACAAGGAATAAACCAATGCAAAATGTGTCACGTTATGCTATACAAAGTATTGATCAATCAATCAAATCATGATTCAAGTGATCAAATCATGATAAGAGATCAATCAATCAAGTTTTGAGATCAAACAAGTAATGAGTCAAGTGCAGATATCGGAAAAAAACGTCCCCTTCCCATTTTACAAACTGCCTATCAATCGATTAATCAATCAATCAAACGATTAATCAATCAATGATTGATCAATCATGATCACAAACCATCAATCAACCAATCCACATATCTTTCACGTTGAGTTTATGAAACAAAATACGTTTAATTATCTGTTAAACAAACGACTTTTGCATATTATTATGTCACCCCTTTGAAAAAGGGGGGATATATTGTTATTCTACGAATTTTTTCTTCCACACTTTTTGTCCAGCCGATTTCTCGGAGATGCCTTGACATGTATTTATAAAATTGCACCATAATGACAATCCCCATGTGCAAAGTTGCAGGAAGCATGGAATGGTTCAAGATGGCCGCCGTTACCATGGAAACGGCAAAAATGTAAAAAACCGAAAAATGGTCCAAATTACATAAAACTTTCAGAACTAATAACTCATCGATAGAAGGCGTGACTTCCATCTTGAGAACTTTCAAAATGGCTACCGTTGTCATGGAAACCGTCCAAACGTGAAAAAAACGAAAATAAATCCTTAATTAATTCATAGAAAATAAACCGCTACAGATACGACCAAAAAAACCGTAAGTAGAAAACAGTAGTATAAACTGTAGAATTCATTGCCGTTGGAATTTTTAAGATAGCTGCTGTTACCATGGAGATAACGCTTAAAGTGCACATGGGGCCCATATGGTAAAAAACGTCAAAGTAACATTTTTGTACAGATTTTAACCTCATTCCCGTTAAAATTATATTGTATTGTCATCTGTCTTTGAAATTTTCAAAATGGCCGCCGTTGCCATGGAAACAGCTAAAAAAAAAAAAAAAAAAAAAAAAAAAAATCGAAAATTTGAGACAAAATTCTGTGATTAAGACTATGTGCAAAACGTCTTCTAGAATATGCTAGAAGAAAACTAATACATAATTCAAAGTGCTTCTATTCTATACGAAAATCGTGCGAGAGAAAATCGCCACTGAGAGAGAGAGAAACACGAAGAGTACACATAATTGACATTTCTGCACTTGCATTAAAGTACACATCCGTTAATTGAACACCTGCAAAAATATACACATTAGCTGAAATCAATCGATAAGCGTGTAATTAAATTGTACAAGATAAAATACATGTATCGTGTGATACGCGAGATATTGAAGAATAAAATGAACAGTTAGTATGCCGCTCCGTCAATATATACACATGTTGTCTGTCCAAGGTCCCCTCTAAAAAGAATAGTAATGTACTAACTCCACGATAATATACTTCAGTATCACGTGACACCACCTTTCTTCTTCGCGCGTGTGTCTAATGAGTTCCCCAACTATATATAGACATCACTCTTAGTCTACGAGAAGAGAAAGGGGGGGGGGGGGGGTCTAAGGCATGTATACTATACGTGCTATGTGACTTTGGTACACTCAAACTGGTTGCTGCTACTGTGACAAAGTCTAGAACGGGGTGACATCCTCCGCTATTGCTTGCAATGGCAAATCTAGTGTTAGAATAACTCATTCGCTATTCATTTTTTCTGATGAGAAAACAGGAAATAGAGTATTTTTCTCAATTGTACGTGTAAAATTGTTCACAGATATTTGTCACTGAACAGCACAAAACGTATAGACAAGGAATAAACCAATGCAAAATGTGTCACGTTATGCTATACAAAGTATTGATCAATCAATCAAATCATGATTCAAGTGATCAAATCATGATAAGAGATCAATCAATCAAGTTTTGAGATCAAACAAGTAATGAGTCAAGTGCAGATATCGGAAAAAAACGTCCCCTTCCCATTTTACAAACTGCCTATCAATCGATTAATCAATCAATCAAACGATTAATCAATCAATGATTGATCAATCATGATCACAAACCATCAATCAACCAATCCACATATCTTTCACGTTGAGTTTATGAAACAAAATACGTTTAATTATCTGTTAAACAAACGACTTTTGCATATTATTATGTCACCCCTTTGAAAAAGGGGGGATATATTGTTATTCTACGAATTTTTTCTTCCACACTTTTTGTCCAGCCGATTTCTCGGAGATGCCTTGACATGTATTTATAAAATTGCACCATAATGACAATCCCCATGTGCAAAGTTGCAGGAAGCATGGAATGGTTCAAGATGGCCGCCGTTACCATGGAAACGGCAAAAATGTAAAAAACCGAAAAATGGTCCAAATTACATAAAACTTTCAGAACTAATAACTCATCGATAGAAGGCGTGACTTCCATCTTGAGAACTTTCAAAATGGCTACCGTTGTCATGGAAACCGTCCAAACGTGAAAAAAACGAAAATAAATCCTTAATTAATTCATAGAAAATAAACCGCTACAGATACGACCAAAAAAACCGTAAGTAGAAAACAGTAGTATAAACTGTAGAATTCATTGCCGTTGGAATTTTTAAGATAGCTGCTGTTACCATGGAGATAACGCTTAAAGTGCACATGGGGCCCATATGGTAAAAAACGTCAAAGTAACATTTTTGTACAGATTTTAACCTCATTCCCGTTAAAATTATATTGTATTGTCATCTGTCTTTGAAATTTTCAAAATGGCCGCCGTTGCCATGGAAACAGCTAAAAAAAAAAAAAAAAAAAAAAAAAAAAAAATCGAAAATTTGAGACAAAATTCTGTGATTAAGACTATGTGCAAAACGTCTTCTAGAATATGCTAGAAGAAAACTAATACATAATTCAAAGTGCTTCTATTCTATACGAAAATCGTGCGAGAGAAAATCGCCACTGAGAGAGAGAGAAACACGAAGAGTACACATAATTGACATTTCTGCACTTGCATTAAAGTACACATCCGTTAATTGAACACCTGCAAAAATATACACATTAGCTGAAATCAATCGATAAGCGTGTAATTAAATTGTACAAGATAAAATACATGTATCGTGTGATACGCGAGATATTGAAGAATAAAATGAACAGTTAGTATGCCGCTCCGTCAATATATACACATGTTGTCTGTCCAAGGTCCCCTCTAAAAAGAATAGTAATGTACTAACTCCACGATAATATACTTCAGTATCACGTGACACCACCTTTCTTCTTCGCGCGTGTGTCTAATGAGTTCCCCAACTATATATAGACATCACTCTTAGTCTACGAGAAGAGAAAGGGGGGGGGGGGGTCTAAGGCATGTATACTATACGTGCTATGTGACTTTGGTACACTCAAACTGGTTGCTGCTACTGTGACAAAGTCTAGAACGGGGTGACATCCTCCGCTATTGCTTGCAATGGCAAATCTAGTGTTAGAATAACTCATTCGCTATTCATTTTTTCTGATGAGAAAACAGGAAATAGAGTATTTTTCTCAATTGTACGTGTAAAATTGTTCACAGATATTTGTCACTGAACAGCACAAAACGTATAGACAAGGAATAAACCAATGCAAAATGTGTCACGTTATGCTATACAAAGTATTGATCAATCAATCAAATCATGATTCAAGTGATCAAATCATGATAAGAGATCAATCAATCAAGTTTTGAGATCAAACAAGTAATGAGTCAAGTGCAGATATCGGAAAAAAACGTCCCCTTCCCATTTTACAAACTGCCTATCAATCGATTAATCAATCAATCAAACGATTAATCAATCAATGATTGATCAATCATGATCACAAACCATCAATCAACCAATCCACATATCTTTCACGTTGAGTTTATGAAACAAAATACGTTTAATTATCTGTTAAACAAACGACTTTTGCATATTATTATGTCACCCCTTTGAAAAAGGGGGGATATATTGTTATTCTACGAATTTTTTCTTCCACACTTTTTGTCCAGCCGATTTCTCGGAGATGCCTTGACATGTATTTATAAAATTGCACCATAATGACAATCCCCATGTGCAAAGTTGCAGGAAGCATGGAATGGTTCAAGATGGCCGCCGTTACCATGGAAACGGCAAAAATGTAAAAAACCGAAAAATGGTCCAAATTACATAAAACTTTCAGAACTAATAACTCATCGATAGAAGGCGTGACTTCCATCTTGAGAACTTTCAAAATGGCTACCGTTGTCATGGAAACCGTCCAAACGTGAAAAAAACGAAAATAAATCCTTAATTAATTCATAGAAAATAAACCGCTACAGATACGACCAAAAAAACCGTAAGTAGAAAACAGTAGTATAAACTGTAGAATTCATTGCCGTTGGAATTTTTAAGATAGCTGCTGTTACCATGGAGATAACGCTTAAAGTGCACATGGGGCCCATATGGTAAAAAACGTCAAAGTAACATTTTTGTACAGATTTTAACCTCATTCCCGTTAAAATTATATTGTATTGTCATCTGTCTTTGAAATTTTCAAAATGGCCGCCGTTGCCATGGAAACAGCTAAAAAAAAAAAAAAAAAAAAAAAAAAAAAAATCGAAAATTTGAGACAAAATTCTGTGATTAAGACTATGTGCAAAACGTCTTCTAGAATATGCTAGAAGAAAACTAATACATAATTCAAAGTGCCTCTATTCTATACGAAAATCGTGCGAGAGAAAATCGCCACTGAGAGAGAGAGAAACACGAAGAGTACACATAATTGACATTTCTGCACTTGCATTAAAGTACACATCCGTTAATTGAACACCTGCAAAAATATACACATTAGCTGAAATCAATCGATAAGCGTGTAATTAAATTGTACAAGATAAAATACATGTATCGTGTGATACGCGAGATATTGAAGAATAAAATGAACAGTTAGTATGCCGCTCCGTCAATATATACACATGTTGTCTGTCCAAGGTCCCCTCTAAAAAGAATAGTAATGTACTAACTCCACGATAATATACTTCAGTATCACGTGACACCACCTTTCTTCTTCGCGCGTGTGTCTAATGAGTTCCCCAACTATATATAGACATCACTCTTAGTCTACGAGAAGAGAAAGGGGGGGGGGGGTCTAAGGCATGTATACTATACGTGCTATGTGACTTTGGTACACTCAAACTGGTTGCTGCTACTGTGACAAAGTCTAGAACGGGGTGACATCCTCCGCTATTGCTTGCAATGGCAAATCTAGTGTTAGAATAACTCATTCGCTATTCATTTTTTCTGATGAGAAAACAGGAAATAGAGTATTTTTCTCAATTGTACGTGTAAAATTGTTCACAGATATTTGTCACTGAACAGCACAAAACGTATAGACAAGGAATAAACCAATGCAAAATGTGTCACGTTATGCTATACAAAGTATTGATCAATCAATCAAATCATGATTCAAGTGATCAAATCATGATAAGAGATCAATCAATCAAGTTTTGAGATCAAACAAGTAATGAGTCAAGTGCAGATATCGGAAAAAAACGTCCCCTTCCCATTTTACAAACTGCCTATCAATCGATTAATCAATCAATCAAACGATTAATCAATCAATGATTGATCAATCATGATCACAAACCATCAATCAACCAATCCACATATCTTTCACGTTGAGTTTATGAAACAAAATACGTTTAATTATCTGTTAAACAAACGACTTTTGCATATTATTATGTCACCCCTTTGAAAAAGGGGGGATATATTGTTATTCTACGAATTTTTTCTTCCACACTTTTTGTCCAGCCGATTTCTCGGAGATGCCTTGACATGTATTTATAAAATTGCACCATAATGACAATCCCCATGTGCAAAGTTGCAGGAAGCATGGAATGGTTCAAGATGGCCGCCGTTACCATGGAAACGGCAAAAATGTAAAAAACCGAAAAATGGTCCAAATTACATAAAACTTTCAGAACTAATAACTCATCGATAGAAGGCGTGACTTCCATCTTGAGAACTTTCAAAATGGCTACCGTTGTCATGGAAACCGTCCAAACGTGAAAAAAACGAAAATAAATCCTTAATTAATTCATAGAAAATAAACCGCTACAGATACGACCAAAAAAACCGTAAGTAGAAAACAGTAGTATAAACTGTAGAATTCATTGCCGTTGGAATTTTTAAGATAGCTGCTGTTACCATGGAGATAACGCTTAAAGTGCACATGGGGCCCATATGGTAAAAAACGTCAAAGTAACATTTTTGTACAGATTTTAACCTCATTCCCGTTAAAATTATATTGTATTGTCATCTGTCTTTGAAATTTTCAAAATGGCCGCCGTTGCCATGGAAACAGCTAAAAAAAAAAAAAAAAAAAAAAAAAAAAAAATCGAAAATTTGAGACAAAATTCTGTGATTAAGACTATGTGCAAAACGTCTTCTAGAATATGCTAGAAGAAAACTAATACATAATTCAAAGTGCCTCTATTCTATACGAAAATCGTGCGAGAGAAAATCGCCACTGAGAGAGAGAGAAACACGAAGAGTACACATAATTGACATTTCTGCACTTGCATTAAAGTACACATCCGTTAATTGAACACCTGCAAAAATATACACATTAGCTGAAATCAATCGATAAGCGTGTAATTAAATTGTACAAGATAAAATACATGTATCGTGTGATACGCGAGATATTGAAGAATAAAATGAACAGTTAGTATGCCGCTCCGTCAATATATACACATGTTGTCTGTCCAAGGTCCCCTCTAAAAAGAATAGTAATGTACTAACTCCACGATAATATACTTCAGTATCACGTGACACCACCTTTCTTCTTCGCGCGTGTGTCTAATGAGTTCCCCAACTATATATAGACATCACTCTTAGTCTACGAGAAGAGAAAGGGGGGGGGGGGGGGTCTAAGGCATGTATACTATACGTGCTATGTGACTTTGGTACACTCAAACTGGTTGCTGCTACTGTGACAAAGTCTAGAACGGGGTGACATCCTCCGCTATTGCTTGCAATGGCAAATCTAGTGTTAGAATAACTCATTCGCTATTCATTTTTTCTGATGAGAAAACAGGAAATAGAGTATTTTTCTCAATTGTACGTGTAAAATTGTTCACAGATATTTGTCACTGAACAGCACAAAACGTATAGACAAGGAATAAACCAATGCAAAATGTGTCACGTTATGCTATACAAAGTATTGATCAATCAATCAAATCATGATTCAAGTGATCAAATCATGATAAGAGATCAATCAATCAAGTTTTGAGATCAAACAAGTAATGAGTCAAGTGCAGATATCGGAAAAAAACGTCCCCTTCCCATTTTACAAACTGCCTATCAATCGATTAATCAATCAATCAAACGATTAATCAATCAATGATTGATCAATCATGATCACAAACCATCAATCAACCAATCCACATATCTTTCACGTTGAGTTTATGAAACAAAATACGTTTAATTATCTGTTAAACAAACGACTTTTGCATATTATTATGTCACCCCTTTGAAAAAGGGGGGATATATTGTTATTCTACGAATTTTTTCTTCCACACTTTTTGTCCAGCCGATTTCTCGGAGATGCCTTGACATGTATTTATAAAATTGCACCATAATGACAATCCCCATGTGCAAAGTTGCAGGAAGCATGGAATGGTTCAAGATGGCCGCCGTTACCATGGAAACGGCAAAAATGTAAAAAACCGAAAAATGGTCCAAATTACATAAAACTTTCAGAACTAATAACTCATCGATAGAAGGCGTGACTTCCATCTTGAGAACTTTCAAAATGGCTACCGTTGTCATGGAAACCGTCCAAACGTGAAAAAAACGAAAATAAATCCTTAATTAATTCATAGAAAATAAACCGCTACAGATACGACCAAAAAAACCGTAAGTAGAAAACAGTAGTATAAACTGTAGAATTCATTGCCGTTGGAATTTTTAAGATAGCTGCTGTTACCATGGAGATAACGCTTAAAGTGCACATGGGGCCCATATGGTAAAAAACGTCAAAGTAACATTTTTGTACAGATTTTAACCTCATTCCCGTTAAAATTATATTGTATTGTCATCTGTCTTTGAAATTTTCAAAATGGCCGCCGTTGCCATGGAAACAGCTAAAAAAAAAAAAAAAAAAAAAAAAAAAAAAAATCGAAAATTTGAGACAAAATTCTGTGATTAAGACTATGTGCAAAACGTCTTCTAGAATATGCTAGAAGAAAACTAATACATAATTCAAAGTGCTTCTATTCTATACGAAAATCGTGCGAGAGAAAATCGCCACTGAGAGAGAGAGAAACACGAAGAGTACACATAATTGACATTTCTGCACTTGCATTAAAGTACACATCCGTTAATTGAACACCTGCAAAAATATACACATTAGCTGAAATCAATCGATAAGCGTGTAATTAAATTGTACAAGATAAAATACATGTATCGTGTGATACGCGAGATATTGAAGAATAAAATGAACAGTTAGTATGCCGCTCCGTCAATATATACACATGTTGTCTGTCCAAGGTCCCCTCTAAAAAGAATAGTAATGTACTAACTCCACGATAATATACTTCAGTATCACGTGACACCACCTTTCTTCTTCGCGCGTGTGTCTAATGAGTTCCCCAACTATATATAGACATCACTCTTAGTCTACGAGAAGAGAAAGGGGGGGGGGTCTAAGGCATGTATACTATACGTGCTATGTGACTTTGGTACACTCAAACTGGTTGCTGCTACTGTGACAAAGTCTAGAACGGGGTGACATCCTCCGCTATTGCTTGCAATGGCAAATCTAGTGTTAGAATAACTCATTCGCTATTCATTTTTTCTGATGAGAAAACAGGAAATAGAGTATTTTTCTCAATTGTACGTGTAAAATTGTTCACAGATATTTGTCACTGAACAGCACAAAACGTATAGACAAGGAATAAACCAATGCAAAATGTGTCACGTTATGCTATACAAAGTATTGATCAATCAATCAAATCATGATTCAAGTGATCAAATCATGATAAGAGATCAATCAATCAAGTTTTGAGATCAAACAAGTAATGAGTCAAGTGCAGATATCGGAAAAAAACGTCCCCTTCCCATTTTACAAACTGCCTATCAATCGATTAATCAATCAATCAAACGATTAATCAATCAATGATTGATCAATCATGATCACAAACCATCAATCAACCAATCCACATATCTTTCACGTTGAGTTTATGAAACAAAATACGTTTAATTATCTGTTAAACAAACGACTTTTGCATATTATTATGTCACCCCTTTGAAAAAGGGGGGATATATTGTTATTCTACGAATTTTTCTTCCACACTTTTTGTCCAGCCGATTTCTCGGAGATGCCTTGACATGTATTTATAAAATTGCACCATAATGACAATCCCCATGTGCAAAGTTGCAGGAAGCATGGAATGGTTCAAGATGGCCGCCGTTACCATGGAAACGGCAAAATGTAAAAAACCGAAAAATGGTCCAAATTACATAAAACTTTCAGAACTAATAACTCATCGATAGAAGGCGTGACTTCCATCTTGAGAACTTTCAAAATGGCTACCGTTGTCATGGAAACCGTCCAAACGTGAAAAAAACGAAAATAAATCCTTAATTAATTCATAGAAAATAAACCGCTACAGATACGACCAAAAAAAACGTAAGTAGAAAACAGTAGTATAAACTGTAGAATTCATTGCCGTTGGAATTTTTAAGATAGCTGCTGTTACCATGGAGATAACGCTTAAAGTGCACATGGGGCCCATATGGTAAAAAACGTCAAAGTAACATTTTTGTACAGATTTTAACCTCATTCCCGTTAAAATTATATTGTATTGTCATCTGTCTTTGAAATTTTCAAATGGCCGCCGTTGCCATGGAAACAGCTAAAAAAAAAAAAAAAAAAAAAAAAAAAAAAATCGAAAATTTGAGACAAAATTCTGTGATTAAGACTATGTGCAAAACGTCTTCTAGAATATGCTAGAAGAAAACTAATACATAATTCAAAGTGCTTCTATTCTATACGAAAATCGTGCGAGAGAAAATCGCCACTGAGAGAGAGAGAAACACGAAGAGTACACATAATTGACATTTCTGCACTTGCATTAAAGTACACATCCGTTAATTGAACACCTGCAAAAATATACACATTAGCTGAAATCAATCGATAAGCGTGTAATTAAATTGTACAAGATAAAATACATGTATCGTGTGATACGCGAGATATTGAAGAATAAAATGAACAGTTAGTATGCCGCTCCGTCAATATATACACATGTTGTCTGTCCAAGGTCCCCTCTAAAAAGAATAGTAATGTACTAACTCCACGATAATATACTTCAGTATCACGTGACACCACCTTTCTTCTTCGCGCGTGTGTCTAATGAGTTCCCCAACTATATATAGACATCACTCTTAGTCTACGAGAAGAGAAAGGGGGGGGGGGGGTCTAAGGCATGTATACTATACGTGCTATGTGACTTTGGTACACTCAAACTGGTTGCTGCTACTGTGACAAAGTCTAGAACGGGGTGACATCCTCCGCTATTGCTTGCAATGGCAAATCTAGTGTTAGAATAACTCATTCGCTATTCATTTTTTCTGATGAGAAAACAGGAAATAGAGTATTTTTCTCAATTGTACGTGTAAAATTGTTCACAGATATTTGTCACTGAACAGCACAAAACGTATAGACAAGGAATAAACCAATGCAAAATGTGTCACGTTATGCTATACAAAGTATTGATCAATCAATCAAATCATGATTCAAGTGATCAAATCATGATAAGAGATCAATCAATCAAGTTTTGAGATCAAACAAGTAATGAGTCAAGTGCAGATATCGGAAAAAAACGTCCCCTTCCCATTTTACAAACTGCCTATCAATCGATTAATCAATCAATCAAACGATTAATCAATCAATGATTGATCAATCATGATCACAAACCATCAATCAACCAATCCACATATCTTTCACGTTGAGTTTATGAAACAAAAATACGTTTAATTATCTGTTAAACAAACGACTTTTGCATATTATTATGTCACCCCTTTGAAAAAGGGGGGATATATTGTTATTCTACGAATTTTTTCTTCCACACTTTTTGTCCAGCCGATTTCTCGGAGATGCCTTGACATGTATTTATAAAATTGCACCATAATGACAATCCCCATGTGCAAAGTTGCAGGAAGCATGGAATGGTTCAAGATGGCCGCCGTTACCATGGAAACGGCAAAAATGTAAAAAACCGAAAATGGTCCAAATTACATAAAACTTTCAGAACTAATAACTCATCGATAGAAGGCGTGACTTCCATCTTGAGAACTTTCAAAATGGCTACCGTTGTCATGGAAACCGTCCAAACGTGAAAAAACGAAAATAAATCCTTAATTAATTCATAGAAAATAAACCGCTACAGATACGACCAAAAAAACCCGTAAGTAGAAAACAGTAGTATAAACTGTAGAATTCATTGCCGTTGGAATTTTTAAGATAGCTGCTGTTACCATGGAGATAACGCTTAAAGTGCACATGGGGCCCATATGGTAAAAAACGTCAAAGTAACATTTTTGTACAGATTTTAACCTCATTCCCGTTAAAATTATATTGTATTGTCATCTGTCTTTGAAATTTTCAAAATGGCCGCCGTTGCCATGGAAACAGCTAAAAAAAAAAAAAAAAAAAAAAAAAAAAAAAATCGAAAATTTGAGACAAAATTCTGTGATTAAGACTATGTGCAAAACGTCTTCTAGAATATGCTAGAAGAAAACTAATACATAATTCAAAGTGCTTCTATTCTATACGAAAATCGTGCGAGAGAAAATCGCCACTGAGAGAGAGAGAAACACGAAGAGTACACATAATTGACATTTCTGCACTTGCATTAAAGTACACATCCGTTAATTGAACACCTGCAAAAATATACACATTAGCTGAAATCAATCGATAAGCGTGTAATTAAATTGTACAAGATAAAATACATGTATCGTGTGATACGCGAGATATTGAAGAATAAAATGAACAGTTAGTATGCCGCTCCGTCAATATATACACATGTTGTCTGTCCAAGGTCCCCTCTAAAAAGAATAGTAATGTACTAACTCCACGATAATATACTTCAGTATCACGTGACACCACCTTTCTTCTTCGCGCGTGTGTCTAATGAGTTCCCCAACTATATATAGACATCACTCTTAGTCTACGAGAAGAGAAAGGGGGGGGGGTCTAAGGCATGTATACTATACGTGCTATGTGACTTTGGTACACTCAAACTGGTTGCTGCTACTGTGACAAAGTCTAGAACGGGGTGACATCCTCCGCTATTGCTTGCAATGGCAAATCTAGTGTTAGAATAACTCATTCGCTATTCATTTTTTCTGATGAGAAAACAGGAAATAGAGTATTTTTCTCAATTGTACGTGTAAAATTGTTCACAGATATTTGTCACTGAACAGCACAAAACGTATAGACAAGGAATAAACCAATGCAAAATGTGTCACGTTATGCTATACAAAGTATTGATCAATCAATCAAATCATGATTCAAGTGATCAAATCATGATAAGAGATCAATCAATCAAGTTTTGAGATCAAACAAGTAATGAGTCAAGTGCAGATATCGGAAAAAAACGTCCCCTTCCCATTTTACAAACTGCCTATCAATCGATTAATCAATCAATCAAACGATTAATCAATCAATGATTGATCAATCATGATCACAAACCATCAATCAACCAATCCACATATCTTTCACGTTGAGTTTATGAAACAAAATACGTTTAATTATCTGTTAAACAAACGACTTTTGCATATTATTATGTCACCCCTTTGAAAAAGGGGGGATATATTGTTATTCTACGAATTTTTTCTTCCACACTTTTTGTCCAGCCGATTTCTCGGAGATGCCTTGACATGTATTTATAAAATTGCACCATAATGACAATCCCCATGTGCAAAGTTGCAGGAAGCATGGAATGGTTCAAGATGGCCGCCGTTACCATGGAAACGGCAAAAATGTAAAAAACCGAAAAATGGTCCAAATTACATAAAACTTTCAGACTAATAACTCATCGATAGAAGGCGTGACTTCCATCTTGAGAACTTTCAAAATGGCTACCGTTGTCATGGAAACCGTCCAAACGTGAAAAAAACGAAAATAAATCCTTAATTAATTCATAGAAAATAAACCGCTACAGATACGACCAAAAAAAACCGTAAGTAGAAAACAGTAGTATAAACTGTAGAATTCATTGCCGTTGGAATTTTAAGATAGCTGCTGTTACCATGGAGATAACGCTTAAAGTGCACATGGGGCCCATATGGTAAAAAACGTCAAAGTAACATTTTTGTACAGATTTTAACCTCATTCCCGTTAAAATTATATTGTATTGTCATCTGTCTTTGAAATTTTCAAAATGGCCGCCGTTGCCATGGAAACAGCTAAAAAAAAAAAAAAAAAAAAAAAAAAAAAATCGAAAATTTGAGACAAAATTCTGTGATTAAGACTATGTGCAAAACGTCTTCTAGAATATGCTAGAAGAAAACTAATACATAATTCAAAGTGCTTCTATTCTATACGAAAATCGTGCGAGAGAAAATCGCCACTGAGAGAGAGAGAAACACGAAGAGTACACATAATTGACATTTCTGCACTTGCATTAAAGTACACATCCGTTAATTGAACACCTGCAAAAATATACACATTAGCTGAAATCAATCGATAAGCGTGTAATTAAATTGTACAAGATAAAATACATGTATC